>NW_028232774.1:13750000-15000000 GCF_057557595.1 Rhyacophila brunnea | reverse complement strand
GATCGATCCCAGCTGATGATTGTGATGTATTTAGGGGGGTGCATTTACCCACCCCAAAATACCACCACCAGTAAAGACAAAAGTACATGAAAAATAGTAAACTATTTACGCAGTCAGATGGAGCATATTTTATAAAGGCCGATTGTTAGACATTCGCTAAATTAATCGGATTCATACCTTGGTTTCTACGAGTATCGATAAAAAAACGTAGTGATTTGAACGTACTCTTCATCAACCAGGAGCGCAGCGCATTGAACTCTGTTCCATTTTGAAAACAATAAGCCAAAATACAAAAGTTAGTCCGATTGCTATATTCTAATACGTACGTACTACTTACATGTTTTCGAGATTGTTCTGAAGTATGTGTGTTAAATTGATAATCCTGTGTATGAGAACGCAGCCTCAGTTTATTTGGCGTACGTTTGTTTGTCTACCTTTATATTGGTTTTGCAAACAAGCAAATACACTGCAAATAACAACAGTGTTGTCAAATAAACAATTGAATTCACAGTGGGACCCTTCTATGGCAGGTTACCTCACAAATAAAAAAAACATCTAACTACCAGGTCCCCCAAAGGTTAACCAAAAATTCAAAATATTTTCTTACTATCTAAAGATAAATATATCGATATTATAACGATATATATGTGTTAGATGGATCTATAGCTTTTACACTTTTTAGTGATTTTTTAAGACCATTTTCTCACGGATAAAAGAATGAACGGTAAATTAAATATTATCAAACTAAATTACATACGTACGCAAAAGCCGAGACTGATTTTGTAAATAGAAGTTATCTACCCTGGTTACATCACATATTAGTACTGACATTGTGTTCTTTATGATATTTATGGATAGGGGGAAATGGAGTATTTCGTGATAAGCACAAGGTTTTAATAATATTTTTGTATGCGAATTTTGCTTCTTTCATTTGGTCAATTCACACTATGAAAATATTGATGGAGAGTTAAAAAAAACACCTTTTCGGTTTAATTTCATGTTTTGGAATTGAGGTTAGAATTCTTCTAAAAATACTTATGAAGTTTTTATAATTTCACGAAAGAACACATTACTGTCTGACTCGAAACAATAATAAAGTAGATATAACCACTGAGTCTTTGGGGCGGCTGACAGTGAGCGTATCATATAATAAATATATTTTTCACATTTTTCAGCACATTCGTTTACGTTAATTCACATTATAAGCACCCTGACGTACAACCATGAACGATTATAATTATTTTACGACACAAACATTCACGGATTCAAGTCATGGAAAGCGGTCGTCTACTCTATGACAACATCCTCTTGGCTACGTGTTAAAACTGTGAACTAACATGCTCCTCCCATTTTTAACCATACTTCCATTATAAACTAACAAGCTCCTCCCATTTAGTCGACAACAGCGCTTTTCTTTACGTAGCCAAGAAGATGTTGTCGTACAGTATATATGACATCACGCTATAATGGGGTATGATATAATGTGACGAAGAAGGGTTTAGAAGTGGGTGTCACAAACCAACAAAGTATAAACTCATTTTATCCGAGACTTACCTACCTACTGAAATTAATCACTTTCAATTATTTTTTTCACGAATTGTAGGGGTCAAAGTTATGACGCAATTTAGTTTTTTTTTTATATAAATGACCCCATAGTTATCGGCACTTGTATTTTCCGATAATCATCGAGTTATCAGGCACCCTGTATTACAGTTATTATAGAAAATAATAAAAATACAGAAGTCTAAGACCATTGTCTCGGATTCGCCGCTCTATTGTGCTACCGTCTTGTCTTACCTAGGTACCATGTCCCTTTTCAGAGCCGAGATGAGATCACCTAAGATCACCTGATCCTATACGAAGATAACTAAATTCCGTATGGGTTCGACCATCCTCTTTCATTTTAACGTCGGGATTATTTACATTTTATTTTGTTTTATCCAGTTTAGATTTTCGAAGGTCTTGTTTATGTATATAATAATATAGTGTGTATGTTGCTGGCAAAGCCGAAACGCTAATAATTAATCCCAATACAGATTAGTCGATTTGCATTAGATGCGGTTATGTTTTAATAACACTTATTTAGAAAACAATTCATAATTCTTATGTTTTATAATACTCGTATTTGCAATGTATTACAGATATTAAATTTCAAAATATGAAACAACCCGCGCCCGAACTAAGTGATAATTATATTCATGTTTTCTAATAAATTTGTGTATTTAGCTGTCAATTTTTCATGGAGAGACATTATATTACTTAAGGCCATACCTTAGTTGAGACACGGTCTAAAAAGATCGTCGCTAGGCGATGCGCGGATTGCGGGTCGCGGGTGCAAATGAGGCATGTCAAACCAAATATAATTTGTCTTATAAATCCAACATGTGTAAATTTAATGTTCTGTTTATTGTTTTATCAGTAACAATAATAATATATTCATTGACATGTTTTATTTTTAAAGTAAATGGGTAACGTTTTAAGTCATCTTTACACGATTTAAGAAGTATTACGGCCGTCGCCATCACGAAGCACAATGACGTGTTTCCAGCTCTACATTCTCTCTCTGAATGGGAGCGAGTGCAAAATTTCGTCGCGGCTATGGTTGAAAATTATTTGCCGTTTCACCGATGAATCACCTTAACATAAAACTAATTAGGTTTTTAGGTACTGTTCGGTTATACGGAATACAGCGGAAAACGCAGTTTGAAAATAGCCGATAAACTGGATTATTTGTTAGTTTCGGTTAGTTTAGGTTAGGTTAGGTTAGGTTAACCTAACAAATAATCCAGTTTATCGGCTATTTTCAAAATGCGTTTTCCGCTGTATTCCGTATAACCGAACAGTACCGGTTTTTATACTAAGGTACGTGGTTTATGTTCATTTGACGAAAATGCTAGAATATATCGACCTATCTACACGTATGAAATGAAAAATTACTTGTAATAAAATGCTCCAATTGTTCCGATAAGAGTCTAAAGGCGGGTTGACAGCGACAAAACTGACCACTAGGTATAAAAAGGTCTGGCGTTAAGTTTTGTTGACGGTCATAATGAATACATTTTAAGAGACAAACGAAGCGTGTGCGACAGGCCTTAGCGAAGTCTACAATTCACGAGTAAGGCTTGGAAAAAATACTACAATTTAATGGTGTCCATTAATTGTAATTGTGTCATCATTTCTACATATATATAAGCAATTTCCAGATATTTTACATGTCATATTTATAGAGTACCTATTTGTGTAGTGTTAAAAGGTTGGACTGTGTCGTCAAACTCACACTTTTCACTATGCAGTAGACATTCGAATTTTGAAACTGAAATGCAGCTCGTTTTCTTGCACCCAAAGCGTATATAATACTAATAATAGAAAGCCAAGAAGATGATAAATTGATACAATGATACGCTTTATCTGATGTAATTATTTAATTATGAAGTATAACGAAAAATTCAAAGAAGATAATTCGAGACTAAATCACGAATAGTTGTTTTGTGTTTGTGTTCGGTATAGGATTATACGAACTGCATGTGACTCATGGTTTCTGCTAATGGAAACCAACCGAAATATGCAGCCACATGGAAGAAACATTTATTGTAGAAAGCTACCTACTTTCAGCAGCATTTGTCACCAGTCTGCGATAGACATTTGAGGAAAAAAGATGTGTGGAGATGACGATGGTGGTGTGAAGGGCGAAAACTGGTTGTTTGTAAGTAGATGGCGAGTTTATATTCAGATTGACAAGTAGGTACAATTTACATAGGTACAATAAAGACAATCATATAAGATATAATAGCGAGTGGAATATTTAGCTCGAGGCTCGGCGAAACTGAGTGAATGATATGGAGTCACAGTTACACGATCAAGATAAAAGCGGAGTGAGATTCATTCAATCGTGATAAGCAATTTATAGAAGCCCTTGCAATTGAATACTGCTGACACTGAGTATCCCATGCCTTTCGATGAGAAAATCATTTTAACATAATACACATTACAAATGTAAAAGTTCTTATTTGTAAGTGGTAATTATATTCGTGTGAAAATTGTATGGTAAAAAGTGTAGGTATGTATATATATAAAAACAAAATCTGTTAATACAAAAAATCTCCACTCTGTAGAGGCCTATATGACCTTATTAGGATTGGATATGGTAAAAAAAACCAATCTTATTTTCACCGTCAGCGTTTCTTACTGAGTAAGCACTAACCGATACCGCTGACGGACTGTAAAAATGTATCCTAAATAATTCAATTATATTAATTTGAGAACGACCCCTATCCTATGTCACTGATTATGCTGACTATGCTTGGTTTTACTGATCGCCAAAGATAATAATAAGTCTGATGTGGTATGGACCTCTGATGGGTTTATCATTGATGTTATCTTGCATAGTAACTTGAGAATTGCTGTACAGTTATCCTCACATGATGTGGCCGAGGTACTTTAGTGTTTCGGTGTTACATTATGCAGAACTTCTTGACCATTTCCCATTCGTAAGAGGAGGTCAACAATTTTGTCACCCGGTCAATCTGGGTTGAGAATGCGTCTATATAGCTAAAACTCGAAAGCATCAACTCTCCGTGACATCTCCTGGTTTCGCGTCCACACCACCATATCGTATAAAAAAGGATTGAGAGATCAAAGAACATAACAGCGAAACATACGAAGTCGCAGATGGACTTAATAAACTTAATAACTCAGATAGTTTTAAAAGTTTTCCTATTGTAATTATTGTAACGTGCAAAGTGGGAAAGAGGCTTTATTAAAGGCTGACGTCAGAACCGGTTGCTTTATCCAGTGGACCGCGCGAGGATCAGAAGAAGCATTCATGCGAAAAAGATATCAGGGTTCAAAATTACGATAAGAGGTGAAATAACATTTTCGATTACAATATGTAGGTAGGTATATGCAACGACATAAATTCTTAGTCTGGAAAAGTTTTAACGAAATATAATGCCAATAACAACTTTGTAAGTATTGACATGGTCTTATTCTTACTATGCACAGTTCATGAGAGTTTTGAACTATTGTAATTTCAATAAGCAACTGCAAACCATCTCAAAACTTCTTTGCTGTTAAAACTATTGCACAGCAATTTTATTATTAAGATGTCTATGTATACAGTAAGTATTTACCTAAGTCTGCAATTCAATGTAACGTGTGTCGATACCTACGTGACGTTTTAACATTAGGTACCTAGTTTATTTTTTGTGGTGTTATATTTGCAAATAAGAACAATATGGCCATTTTTATTAGCTGACGAATCCTTTATTGCAAGAAATATACTTAAGCAAAATAAAATTTGACACATTGGTATTTATTAACGTCATTTTAATGAATTCGTTTCTCTCAAGTTTTAAGCATTTTATTCGTATGTTTTCACGGGTTTTTCAAGTTAAACATCATTAAATAATTTTATTGTGTGAAATTTCACATATAATATTATGTACGATTTTTTTTATATGAGAAGTTAATGGTTTTCGGAAATAAATGGCTGAATTAATATGAGATATAGAGGTTAAATTTGTTAACCTGACGATTCTAAAAAAATATTAAAAAAACTAACTTCACCAGAATCTCGAAATACTTAGGTACATAAAATGTGCGGACTTTGTTAGTAGGTATGTTAAAATAATGCTTTTCATTCAATATATAATTTTTAAATTAGGTACGTATGCATACAAACCATTTTTTAATTTAAATAATGATTCATACAATTTAAGAATGTACCTACCTAAGTAATATTTTTGATAAACATACATAATTCGGGAATACTTCAAAATGAAACCTCTATTAAGAAAAAATCTTGAAAAAAAACATGTTTCCAAATTATACCTATATTTTTAATTAGTTTTGGAGTAGGTGATGGATTGGATTGTATTGTAAAATTGCCGCTATAAAGCGTTCTGTATTGATATTTGCTCACAATGTAAGTACTGAACAGGAAACTCATAAATAACGGGAACTGATATATCTAACAAGGGTTGATAAACAGGCAACCGATCTCGAGTGTGGACGAATATGGGATAAACTTAAACACGTGTTAACATCACGCTTGTATTTAGCTCTGATAACTGCTCTCGTTTTATGCAGGTGTATTTGAAATTGTAACAAACACTATTGCACGTCTATAATGTGTGGTTAATTTTCGTAGTACACTCCACATTTTCGTAGGACACATTCAAAATACTGCGTCAAAATTTAGTGTATTGGGTTATGCGTAGAGTTGGGTATTTCCCGAGAAAATCTCAATCTCGAAATTCGGGATTTCCCGAAATGATAAAATTTTGAATTCTCGAGATTCGGGATTTCCAGAAAAGAATTGTCGAGAATTCTCGAGATATCGGGATTTTTAAAAAAACCTGTAAAAATCCTAAAATCAGTGTAAAAACAGACAAATTCCAAAAAAATATGATTTTTTTATTTATGTAAGAAGACAAACAAAATAGAAGTGGGAAAACCAAAATAATTCAAAACATTACTTATTAAAATAAAATTTTAAAAAAGCACATACTATCAATCGCTGCCTCTGACAATCGCCGTAAGCCTTTGAGACACAAAATTCCCTGATGTTGCAAAAATTGCGCTCATTTTGAGTCGACGTTGGCTTAATTGTGTAAAATGCCCCGATCAGTCTTTGAACGTTTTATGTTTCTGTCCACTTTTTTCGTATAGAAAATCGTTTTTTTAATCAACATTTGATAATAAAGCAATCCCGAATCCCGAGAAAAGATTCTGGAGATCCGGGATTTCCCGACATGTTAAAAATTTCTTGAGATTCGGGATGGAAAATCTCGAAAATTTCCCGAGAATTCCCGTCGGGAAATTCCCGAAACCCAACTCTAGTTATCCGTTATAGCCTATTGGAATTCTATTTATTAATCTGGTACTGTGGAATCACATACCTACCATTGTTTGCATTTTTTGTGATTGTCCGTCTAAAATATACTTTGAATAGTTTAAACTAAATAATGTTAATAGTAAGAAATTATATAAAAGAATTGTTTTTAAGCATGTGTGTGATTATCAGTAATGTGAATGAATCTAAGCCTGATTTCAGATTTATGTACCTTTATATATTTTATTATAAATATAAACTATATATATATATATATATATATAATATGCAACGTTTAGAATCCAATTGGCGTGATGTGATTTTAGATTTATGTACCTTTATATATTTTATTTTAAATATAAACTATATATATATATAATATGCAACGTTTAGAATCCAATTGGCGTGATGTTTTGACACTTTTAATAAGTTTACCGAGAATGATTTAACTTTATCATACGACGACATATCCTGAATAAATAATTCCATAATTGTTGTAGTATCCCGTAAAAAAAAACAAGGCGTGCAAAGGTGTAATAAAGAATCCTCGACCATACAATTAATACAATTTCCATATTTGGTTAGAGCAGCTCGGCCACAAATCTAAATCTATGCATTACTTATCAACACATAGCAATTAATTCAGTGTAAACACAGTTTAAAATCACTCTCAGTACAGCGATCTCAATAAGATAGTGGGGTCTAGGCTCCATTTAATTGAATCTGTTTGATTTTAATTATACACCTGGGAACCGGATTTTGGAAACAAAACCGCGTTTCTATTCCGGAGGTCTCCGATTTTGGAATCACCGCAAGACCTGTGATTAAAAGTGACGTTAACGACAATAATTCGAGGCTGACATGCGAGAGGAACAATGTGTGAATAGGAAAATTCTGATTAACCAAATTACATATTACGTTACAGCGGCGATTATTTATTGACTTATTTATTCATTATTGGAATATATCGTCGATATAACATTTGTGTACATATTGAGATAAATAGTAGGTAGAAGGTAACTAATCGGTTTAAATATAGCAAGTATATTAATTGTGTTGTAATATATTATATAGGATCATCAAGCCAATTTTTCTTGCCAAATCAAGCATTTTTCGATAGGCACCTAGCTTGCAAAAAACGCGTCTGACTAGTGGCGTTTTTACCAGCGTTTCATGATGGCTGAAACCTTTTTAAAACGTTAGATATTTAGTTTATTTATTTTCATGCGTATCAAATTTCTCAGATACTTAATGCAGGTAGGTCGGTAACTACCTATTTTAGTGAGAAATATGACATGATGAAACAATTTCATGCATTATTTAATGTTTTGTATATTATTCAGAATCTCCTCCGCGTATATAAAACAAAAATTATTTAACATTATTATTAAATAAATTAATTAAAATAAAAAAGGCTTTTTATTTCTTACAGATAAAAAGTAAATGACAGTGAATTGACTATATCTAATGTATATATATAACCTATAATTATATCTGTTATGTATATATATATTTATCTATTAATGATTTTTTTATATTTTATAAAAGTATATTTTTATACTTTTGTATAATATATATATTAAGATTTTTATTTTGTATATAATACAGATAAATATTGTTTATATATTAAACAGTGCTATGTAACGTTTATATAGTATATAATTTTGTATTTTCAACTTAAATAATATTTTGGTTTGTTTGTTTGGTTTGTAAGAACCCCTCTTCGGGTGAAGGCCTCCTCCAAAGAAAGAAATCCCACTTAACTAAAGTTTATTATTCATCAAAAAAGTATAGTATTTTATTCGCCATGTCTGCCCAACAAGAGAGAAGCTCTCGTCTTCAAACATGAAATAAAACTCCGTTGACACAATATAGGTATTTGATGTTAATTTATAGATATATTTGTTAAAATATGTGGTGATTTGTTAATTTTTTTTTTTTTAGATTTTTGCACTTTTTTTTCGATACGCGAAAGCAAATTTATTGAATTCGTTCTTGCTAGAAAAAGTAAATTTACTTGAAATTTTATTTTCACAAAATCTGGCATTTTTTCGTGCCAAATCTGTTGTTTTCATACTTCGTCTGGCATGTTTTTGTCAACGATAGTTTGAAACTGTGTAGGTTAGTAAACTTAGCGAAAGAATTAGCGCGAAAGTAACCAACATTTAATCGTCAAATGGCCATGGCATGGATGAAAAAATCTGCCGAGAAGGTCATTCAATCTCCCTACTAAATTTCGAAAAGTTTGATTAAAAGACACACAATTTTCCTTGACTGAGTTGCACGAACAAAAAAAATATTGATTAGTAAATTACTATTTTATTACTCTTTAATAAAAAATATATATAAGAAAACATAAAATATCTTCGCTATACTATGGTCCATCTATGTGAGTCAGTGTAAAAATCAATAGAGTATTTAGACAGTGGTAAGTATGTCTATGAATTAAATAAATAAACAAAAACGAGAGCAGTATAATATTCACAAAAATGATGAAAGCGACGAACGGAACGCATGCCTTTGTAAGTATTAAGTATGTAGGTGTATTCAAAGCTTCATTTATTCAAAAAGAATAAAAACAGCTGCCGATTGTTTTAGCCGATATGATTGTGCCGAAAGTAAAATTTCAACAAACCTTTATTTATTGTTTCCATGCATTCAATGTTTTTATTATGTCCTTACCTTCACATTAAAAAAAAGCCCCTGCCCTCTGTCGACATGGTACTACAATTTGCGATTTTATCCTTGCTTAAACCCTTTGAAAGAACGAGCGACGCGGAAAAGGACAAAAGGTAAAAGACGAAGGGGGTTTTGTTCCGACATCACTATTGAATGTGTGTAGGGAGGTAGGTAACTACTTTTTGTATGGCACGCCACTAACTATATAATATAATATATAACTTTTTTATGGATATCTATACAATAAAATCGAGTACAAAACATTAATAAGACCAGTTGCCATGTATGATGTATTTCTCGGAGGGCTGGTGCATTACTGAAAAGATAAAAAGTGTGTTGGGCTCATTTGAGCGGAGCGTGCGAAGAAGTAAGATTTTTACGGGGGTTGCACATTGTACAATTAAAGTACAGTCCAACAAATTATGCCTCCTTAGACGGATGCATTACGCATGACAAGGAAACTGATATTCGGGAAGCCGGAAGGCAATCGAAGACCTGGTCAACATCGTACAAGATGAAGGGATAGTGTCGAATTGAATTTAAATACCCTGGGCATCCTACACTGAAGGGAAGTGAAAGGCAGGTGCTGGAGGAGGCCAATACATAAGGCTTCTAGCGCCAAGAAAAAGATACAATAAAAACACATAATAAATGCAGTTGAGTGGTATATAGAATATTATATAAATAATTGAATTTGGATTTTGGGTTCAATGCAGAGAATAATTATAAAGTTTAGCAACTACATATTAGGTATATGAATGCGAACGTCGCTCTCAGTATGTCGCAAGGGGGTTGGGTTAGCGTTAGCCAAGAGCAAAGATTGCTCAAACTAAAAAGGGGGTTGATATGTATTGTGTTCGTTGTGGCCAGAAAAGCGACAGTGGATATTGAGAACGAAAAGTCGATGAAAGAAGAGGAAAGAACATATTAAGTTGACAACCGTGAAAACCTCAGATAAAAATCATTGCGACTGCGTATGTCTTGCTAAATCCAAAAAACCTATCCCCGAGATTGATCGAGGCGCTGACTGATTTGGAGGCCCCGTACGATGGATCTTAAATAAACTTGATACAGATTGATTTTGTGTAATATTAATTGTTATGATACGTTCGTAGGCTCCATCACGAAATATAGACGGTATTGCTATATGCTGCCATTGAGTTAAAAAAACAGGTAATAGAGTTCTGCTATAGGTAAGTATATATATTAATTTATATTGTGATACATATGCATAGGTATTATGTTTAAGATTTTGATTCCATTTCTCACTCATATACCAATGCTTCACTAAAAAAATGCTTCTAAAAATATCTAATACTTTCAAAACTACAAACTATAAATGATATAATATATAAACAAATTTAGAAAGGGATTAATTGATGTAATGTAAATACATGGTTGTTAAGATAAATATAAACATACTTATTTCAATATTGAAAAAATACACGCAGAGATGATGATTTCAGCAGTCTTAAAAATGTGACCTTACCACTAAATAAATACGTTTGTGTATAGTTTAGCTGTGATCCAAAATCGTGATACACGTCACCAGTGCTAGACTTGGGGCATCTTTAGGTTCCTGTGAGATTCGCCGCACGAGGCGCCTGAGAAATTAATTCTGGTCTACTACACTCGCTCGAGAGACGCTTTGACAGGATTGGAAAGAGAAGTTGACAACGTTGCGTATGTGAACATGTAGGTACCTAAGTAAATACTTATTATATCTGGACGTGAGAGGTAATTTGGGATATACAAAATAATCAACTTTTACAACCGGGACGTGTTAAAATCTTTCAAATTTTAAATCGAAAAAAATGTCTCATATAATATAACGTAAGTAAGTAAGTAGGAACCTTAGACTATAGATACATGTAGGAACCTATGTAAAAAACAACACAACATGTTGGTTTAGTACCTCCATAATAAAGTAGGTATACCTAATAGGTATAAGACAGCAGACTATTATTTTCGAAAAAATACATCACGAGACAGTCTGATATTATAATGTAATGAGTTTTGACCAGGGAACTCAGAAATAATGGGAACTAAAATACCTAAAGGATAAGGAGAAGCAGGCAACCGATATTGAGTAAGGAAGAATACGGGATAAATTTATACTTTACGGATTTATGTATTCTTACTTTGAATACTGACAACTGCTCTCGGTCTATGCATTGACGCTCATTTTATATTGGTATACTACACACACTATTGCACGTCTATAACGAGTGGTTCATTTTTGCAGGACACTCACACATTCAAAACCCTGCATCAAAATTTACTGTATTGGTATATAGCCTATCGGAATTCTATTTATTATTAGTACTGTGTTTTTGACGAAGAGTCCTCTAGACGCGGGCCTAAGGACGCCGAGGGCCGACGTACTGACTGATTTTAAGACGCCCCATGACAATAAAAAAAAACCATTCTTTCAGTAAAATAAATTATTATTGAAGATGACAGCAATGACACACAATACTATGGGTGGATTATTTTTTCTGTAAAGGTAAATATCTATATATTTGTGCGGTTATGGTATGGGCCCCTTTGAGTCGCAGGGATTTTGTTTTGCTTTTCGCAATATTTTATATGTACTTAGTTAAATTTTGAAAAATAGTCAATTTTATAAGATGTTGGTGTAGGTACCTACTGACTTTCACAATTATATGACCAATTTGAACTGTTTTGACGCCCCCTTATGAAGAATTGATTGCATCGTCCGCGACAAAGAAAATCGTCGCTGAGAACAGGGAATAGGGAACGTGATACCACAGAACCAACAAAACACATTTCTTCCGTGAGAACATTATCAACACAATTAAAATTATTTTCAACATAATTGGGGAGGGGGGAGATTAAAAATGATCTTATTAAGACAGGGGGATAAAATATAGACAGGGTGCGGATACAAAAGAAACGCATATTGGGTGATGTCATTATTTTGGAAATAGATAATTTTCACACCTTTCCGAAGAAATAAATGCATAAAGCAAATATCTCAAAACAGAAACAAAAATAAACATGCACTGGCAACGTAATAAATAAATAAAATTAAATAAATATATTATTATACGATCAACAACAAAAAAATCATTAATATAATCAACAATGCACTCCTGCCACGATCGCGGCAAACTTCACAGGGAAAACACGCACACATTCGCAGATGAATGAAAAAATATACACCGACACGGAAAAGTGTGACTGTAGGCGTGAAAAGACTTGCCCACTTTTGTAACAAGCTCCGCCCTCTTTTGATACGTCAAGAAAGCATAATAAATGGTCACAGGGTTATGTCAAATTGTTTTATTTTTATTTCATTTATTTTTAATGCTGTTTAATTGAGAAATGAGTAAGTGGGTATGCATCACTTTCACTGTATGTTTTTTTAGTGTGTTTGCCAGTCTAATAATTTCGTACATGAAATGAACATATTATTTTCTGTAGGTAGGTATAAGAAAATGCATTTAGTTATATTATATTACAATAATCTATTATATTATTCATTTTCTCAGTTCAATCATAAAACTAAACTAATTTTCAAAGTAGATTTTCGTCCGTTAGAATACCCGGCATATGACCACGGTGCACAAAATAATGCAGCCAATACACAAAGGTGGGTAGGCACTGCAGGGGCACACACAGAAAATTGGTATGGGAGCGGGGGGTTATAAAATCTAGCATGTACCACAGACATCCGAATTTACCGGGCCTAGCACAGCTTCTCGCCGCACTACGGACTCTCCCCGCACTTTTCCAGGTACATTCATTATACACAGACACTCCGCACTTGGAGTCTAGCGATGAACACCTGGCTTACAGTTATAACAACGAGTTCTATAATGGCTATCGAATGCACGTGGTCTAATGTTCATAATTAGGTAATAGTAACGTTAGTGTCCTTTTGTGTCGTCTACTATCTTGTATTTTAGACACGCCGCGGTAGAATCTTAAAGCAAACATTGGATGCCTTAGAGATGGTTGTATCATTTTATGAGTGACACGAGTCTTCCGCCTTGAGTGTTGGAAAGGAGAGGGGTCAACCCGTTGAGAAGACTGTTTGACAGCCATATCATCCGAGTCACGATTCTCAGTCATGAAGTCCTGATGAAAAGGAAACGGCATTATCATGAAAGCATTAACCGTTGTAATAATGTCGTAGGTACTAGAGAAGATAGACTTTACATAATAGCGTAGTGCTGGCATGGAATCTTCGCCACTGCTATAGGTAAAACACTTTACAGAGTCACTGTTGTACGCTAAAATTGCTTCGCATCTGTTTTGGTATTATTTGTGTGTATGCATTAAAGCCTGTAATAAAACCCTACTTAGAACCGCCTGCAATTATTTCCGTATCACCAATTGGTTAGGCGTACAGTGGAGGGGCGTAAACGGCGGAGTTTGTATTGTTACTGAGAGTCCCTGGTCATAAACATGCCATAAACTCATTCTTTGTAATCGTCTACAGTGTGTTCATTATACTGATTGTAAAAAATAAAAACGAAATGTGTAGTGAAAGTAGTGTTGTGACAGAAGTTTCCGATGCATCAGGAGTTGGTTTAAGAACGGTTTGGCGTGTTTTAAGAGAAAAACAAAAAACAGGGACCTTTTCGAGTCCTAAAAAAAGGGTAGTTAAAAATAAAAAAAATGTATATTCCCAATCCTAAGTAAATAAATAACAATACACGATTAAATTGCGTTCTTCCTATTATTTATTTTACTTTAACAGCATTATACTTATAGTTGAAAATGCCATTTGTAACTGTTCTCCGAAGCCCTAATGATTGTATGTATAATTAAATGACATTGCCAACGAAGTTATGTATTTACGGTATAATAATTGTCTTTAATTGTTTAGTTCTCTATAAATTTATAACTCATCTGTTAAATAACGATAATGATATCGTTAAGGCTAATTCATAAATTCCAAAACATTGTATATTCCTAATCCCAACTAAATAAATAATAATACACGATGTTTTCATTGAATTGTAACTATCGGTATAAGTTAATAATATATAGGTACCTATGTTCTAATGTACGAATTTTTATTCCATATTTTATTAAAACAATAAGTTATAAAAATATGCTTATTTACAGTAATTCGTCATGCACACCCTGTGTCAATACTAACAAAGAACACCAACACAACTGCAAATCGTTTTTAGCGTACAACAGTGTCCCTGTAGAACGAAACACCTATACATACTATAGGAAGGTGGAAAGTTGAAAAGTGGACATTCTGATATACTTATTATTATCATAAACACAAATACTGCCATCAATAAAATATAGGTACCCGATTGCTAGAAGGTATCACGTAAGTGTGAGTATAAATAAAAAACAAAAATAATTCAAAGCATCGAGAAAAAATACTGCAGACGCCAGAAATATATTCCAGAAAATGATGATTTTAATAAAATAAGCTGTAAGGGAAAAAAGCAAAAAGAAAAAAGGGACAGAAACAGCAACTTAATCGAAATCAGGAAGGGTGACAATCAAATTATAGTGTATTAATCAAAGCGGGGTTGGTTGGTGGCGAAAATAAAGACAGAGTTGAATGGAGAAATAAATTAACTGGATAGAAAAAATATATTATTTGGCTTCACAGTTTACATACACAAATTATTGCGAGCCCGACGATTGATTACACGTCATGAATTCGAATTAAGTACCTAAGTATATACGTTTCTGCGAATAACTTGACATTTAAAGTAACGTTGTCTTAAAACTTTTCTTCATTATTTGGTTAAAATAATATACCTACCTATACTTATAAGGTTTAAAAATTTATTGTTTGAGAATTTCGCGGTTGTTTGTTTTCGCGGTTTTGAGAAGGCCTTGGGAAATGGCCTGAAATGCCGAGGAAAAAAGGAGGAAGAAGATGCGGTGAAAACCTATAACTTGAATAATAAAATGAGGATGTGTAACACAGAAAATTTATTTATTAGTGTTAATTTTCAATGTCAAAAAACATTGTTGTTTTAATTTAATAAAACTCATTTCCCCCCCCCCCTTTTAATCAGTAGATTAGGACCGGTTTCGTCCGCCTCAGAGAGACATTTATAAGTGAGACGGACGAAACCGGTCTTAATCTATTGATTAACAGTGGAATAAATACATACTGCAAAAAATGCGTTTTATTAAATTAAAATAACAATACAATGCAGTTCCACCATGAATTGTTAACAAAATAAAAAAAAAAGTCAAAAAACATTGTATTAATTGATATTGGAATAACTCACGATATTGGAATAATCATCAGTGGGTCTATTCTATACTTATCGAACACTAAAGTAATAAATAGTATCAAACTTAGGGTAGGTTTGTATCAAAATATTAGCACTTATTGTAACAATTACACGAAGCTGGTATTTATTGTTGCAATAAGTGCGATATTTTAACAGCAGCAAGATAGGTGCTGTTAAAATATAGCACTTATTGCAACAATAAAAACCAGCTTCGTGTAATTGTTACAATAAGTGCTAATATTTTGATACAAACCTACCCTAAGTTTGATAATATTTATCACTTTATCACTTTAGCGGTCGATAAGTATAGAATAGACCCACAGGACCCGTTTTGTCCATTCCAATGAAGTGTAATTTTTTATTAATAACTCTGGGTTTATTTACTACCTACCAGTTGTAACATGGTTAATTAATTAAAATTCCTTATATGTATATTAGATTACATATATTTATTCAAATAGAAAAAGTCATTTGATGCAGCTTGAAGTACATATCTACAAATACATTAGCGTTTTCTGAAAGGTAGGTAGATTTGATTGTCTTTTCGTGGACTAGAGAAGTTCAAGGATCGCTCACGGTCAAGTGTAATACGATTAAAATAAAATTGAGATGCAAAATCCGTTATGCTCGACATATGTATCTATTAATCTATTAGGATTGGGATCGGCGATTTGGAGATAAATTTTATAGGAATCTGAAGAAAATATGTATGTACACGCTGTACCTAATATGGGATCGAAAAAATATATGCATATCCGCATTTATCTTTCAAAACCATCTTTTATTTGGAAATGTTTGTAAAATACATAGTTTTAGAATCGTTTCTAGAGAGAAGAATAATTAGAAATGGAAGTTCAGAAAAGCTAAATAACGACCGTGAAACTAATTCGTAAGATTTTTTTGTAAAAATGACGTTCGTGACGAAATTCGTTACAAAAGAAAGTATCCAATCATGTTAACTATTTTTGGAAAGAAAAATTAAATAAAAATTTAAAAATAACACGTAGTACCTAGAAATTTATAATATTAACTGATACGACATCACGACACATCATACTGATTAAAAGGGCAAAATAAATTAAACGCTGATACAAGCCCACCCTTTTTATTTAATCCACAATTCCACAAGCAATACCACCCATAACTGAGGGATGATTTGGGGTGAAGAGGCGTCCTGTTAGTATAAAAGCAAGCCAGCCATGCGAGATGATGTGTTTTGAATTCGCATCGAATCAGCGCAAGTGCAGACGATGGTCGATGTTACGGTATTAATCGTATATCGTTATATGACATTATGGATTCAAAATCCCTTAGGGAAGATTTAATTAGTTTATGTAAATAAATATTAAAACAAACTGAAATGAAACAATGAAGAAATTTTAGAATTAACAACCATTCTTTATTAAAGATTTGTTTAGTCATTTAATGCAGGTATTTAATTCCTCCACTCTGTGGAGGCCCATATGATCCTATCAGGATCGGACATGGTCGAAAAAAAAAAAAAAAAAAAAAATTTAATTCTACAATATTTAAGTTATTCATGTTGACATTTGTTTCGGGCTACAAACTGATCCTTGGAATGGTCTACGGCTACGCCCTATAATAACTAATGATAGAGATTGACATAACCAGCGTCCATGCTCGGATAGTCTTGATAGAGCTTGTCGTTTACAACAGTAAGTTTTACTTATCATTAAGTATTAAAACAGTTTAAAACGATAGTTATTAAAATTGCTTAACACCTACATTAGCAATGTACCTAATCTCTTGACTGTTTTGTAACGTATTTATTCATCGTAACTTTATCCAATAAGTCGATGACTCCTGTCACACATAATGTGCAAGGTGGGTATATGAACATTTGGATGTATAGTAGTTATTCTCAAATAGGTGCCAGGCGAATTCGGAATATACGAGGGTGGGTCAATAAGTCCTTAGAAAAGCCGACAGGTGGCGCGACTAGTACTGTAAGCGGTTTGTTTTCATGCAGCGGCACTACCGATTCAGTATGCTGCGAAGTTTCAATCAGATTGGTCGGGTTGTTGTGTGTTTCTCGTACATTTAAAAAAAAAATTTGCTTGTGGAAAATGGAAAAATGGAAAATGGAGAAAATTGAGTTTAGAGCTGTTATTAAACATTTTAATATAAAAGGGTTAACAGCAAAGGAAATAAAAAATGAGTTGGATTTAGTTCACGGCATATCTGCTCCTTCACTTGCAACTATTTATAACTGGTTAAATGAATTTAAACGTGGTCGTACATCAACAAAGGATGAACCACGCTCAGGACGTCCTGTAGAGGTGACTACACCAGAAATGATCAATAAAATCCACGATATGGTGTTAAGTGACCGAAGATTAAAGTTGAGTGAGATAATTGAGGTTACAGGGATCTCAAAAGGTAGCGTCATTTCTATTTTACATGACAAATTGGGCATGAAAAAAGTTTCTGCAAGATGGGTGCCGCGTTTGCTCACAGTCAACAATAAACGCAATAGGGTGGTGGCCTCTAAAGCCCTGTTGTCGCTCATGCAACGCAATCCGGATGATTTTTTTCGTCGCTTTGTGACTGTAGATGAAACATGGATACACCACTATACTCCCGAGACGAAAGAACAGTCAAAGCAGTGGATTGCGAAAGGCGAACCATGTCCAAAGAAGGCGAAAACCGTAAAATCAGCTGGTAAGGTTATGGCTACTGTATTTTGGGATGCACGTGGAATTATTTTCGTTGACTATTTGGAAAAAGGAAAAACAATAACAGGGGATTATTATGCATCTTTATTGGACCAGCTAAAAAACGAAATTGAAGAAAAACGGCCTCATTTAAACAGGAAAAAAATCCTCTTTCATCAGGACAATGCCCGTGTTCACACATGTTTACGATCAATGGCTAAAATTGAAGAATTGAAGTTCGAATTGGTCGACCACCCACCGTATTCGCCAGATTTAGCCCCCAGTGACTTTTTCCTTTTCCCAAACTTAAAAAAATGGCTAAGTGGACAACGTTTTTTTTCAAATGAAGAAGTCATCGATCGGACAAATGCTTATTTTGAGGACCTTCCGAAAACTTATTTTTCTGACGGTTTAAAAAAAATTGAGAAACGTCTAACCAAGTGTATTGAGCTCCAAGGAGATTATGTTGAGAAATAAAAAAAAATACAAAAATAAAAACTGTTTTAATGCTTTTTTCTAAGGAATTATTGACCCACCCTCGTACCTTACTTGTTTTCCATGAATTCATATTCTACTTATACCTGGTAATAAAAGTTCTGCCTGCTTGACCAAAATAAACTGCGGGAGACAAGTCACACTTCCCAGAAAATATACACTGATTCTCTGAAGTGGTAAATTGGAAAACCACATAAAGATTTTGGACATTCTAGTTTTAGTAGATATCAGGCGCAAATAATCGCAAATAGATGTCGTTAAAATATTGATGTACATATTGGATCGAGCTCGGTAAAACCTACAGCATTTCTAATACCATTAACATAGCCAGAGAATCCACATGGAGTGCATAATTCAACAAGGGGTGGTTTATAACGCGTGAAAATAAACGAGATCATCTATGCTGAATCACACCAAGCACGATGTGGAATTATATTTTGTAACTTACGGATATGTACTTACCTAGAAATAGATAGTACAATAGTATGTTTTGAACCGCAATGATTAAATTTATTTGTATGATTGAATAATTATAGAAACCTTTTAAAAAGAAAAAAAGAATTTTTGTGAAATTTTTTCTACATTTTCACGAAGTTGGAAGTACCTACATGAAAAATTATTTTGATAAATAATTTCAAATGATGTTTCTTGCATGTAAGTGGTTGATATTATTATTTGTTAATATTATTTGAAATTCAATTCTTTATTCAAAAAAATATATAATTTATTCTTGGGCCGTAGAAATAATAACTAATATTTTCAGCTGATCCGCTGAGTAGGTCTATAGATACTCTGAGTTTAAACACATATTTAAAAACAAGTTTGCCAGACTCTGGATTTGAACCCAAGACCGACTTACCAAACGCATACGTTACCATTCGGTTATCATGGGCGTTATGACTTACCAAATAGTATGTTAATCAATTATTTATCTTGGTAATATCGGCATATTTAATATTAACTTAGTAATGTTTGCGGAATATAATGAAATTAAAATTGGGTTAAGATACAGTTTGCCACAGATTAATCTCCAATACAAAATTACTTGCAGCTAATTTAATCATAAGGCTTCTTACCTTTTCTCATCATCTCCTGATCCGTCAGTATGGAAACTATTTTTTTCAACGCTGTAGATGTAAAATGTAAATATTTTGTTATGAGACGATATTCATGGGCTTATGAAAATTATGTAAATTTGTTGAAAATATGTAGGAAAATTCTTGTATAAATAATACAGTAGATTACACAATTTCGTTTACTAGGGTGTCAGAAATATGCAGGTAGAAATTTGCATTTGTTTGGATTACTTTACTATTGGAATATATTGGTGAATGTGAGTTACTATATCGCATGATGAAGAAAAACATTTAATCGATTAATTACGCGAATTTCCCAGAACATTGCCAGCACACAAAAAGAAAAGACTATTAAAAAGTATCAGGTTCGCAGAAGTGAGCTCGGAGAAAATGCCCGAAGTTGTAATGCCTTCCATTATGTGAAGGCGTCTACATAAATCTCTCAGTGTGGGCACAGAGTCCTTTGATGCGCCGCGTAGGGGCACCATGCTACGTTAGTATTTTGTGGGACGACTCGTTGGAACTGATTTCCTTAGTTCACACAAAATATTTACATTCTATGTTTAATCAGTTGATATTGTGAGTCGTCATGCAAAGTTACTTGGTAGGTAGGTAAAAAATAATAAATACTCGAGTGGCGATTAGATGGATTCAAGTGCATTATTAATCAAGTTAAATAAACTGACTTAAAAATTAAATATACGATTATAAATTTTATATAAATATTTTAAACATTTTATACATTCGGCGTAGTTCTAAAATGACACAAGTATCATTGAAAAATATTGACCTTTATTGTATTATATTATGTATTAGTATTTTTGTCGTTGAAGTATTGATATTATAATATAATCTACATGATACATTATTCAATATAAAAGAGAAACGACTACTTTTCCCAGAAAGAGTTATAGACATCTGACTAAATATATAACACTCGCCGTTATTGTAATGTAGGTAGAATTAGGTAGGTACATTCAATATGCATTTATAAGATAAACATCTGGCGTTGGTGAAAAGTAACTATAATGACATAATACACAAATTATTGCAGTTTTGAAATTGACCCTTATAGAGATAATTTTTCCTTCATCTGTATTTATCTGATAAGGATAGATAACAATAATTTTGTGGGATGATTCTGGCAAACTAATTTTTGTGTCATTTTATTATTCACACAACACATTAACCTCATAATTCGTTAATGGTTTGAAGGAAAACAAGTCGGACCAAACATATAGATTGTGGTGTTGTGAAGACGACGTCTAACTAAATTATTTTACTTATTTCACTTGTACTTATTTAATTCTCAATACAATAATACAAGAAAAAAACGGAGTGAGATATTTAGCCCGAGGCGCTGTGGTACAGAGTGACATTCAATCGTGATAGGCTATTTATTGAACCACCCGCGATTGAAAAATGCTGACACTGAATATCCCATTAATTTCGGTCAACTAACTTTATTGAGTATTGCCTGACTGTGTGAGAAATGCATATGAAATATAATACTTACCAGATTAATTTAGGTAAAGTTCTTATTTATAAGTAGTTATTCTTATTTAAAAGTTTATGTTGAGGAAATGCATGTAATAAACAATATTATTTAACCGTCAGTGATTCTCATCGAGTAAACGATAAATGATACCGCTGAAGGGCTGTGAAAATGTACATTTAAATAATTTAATAATATTGTTGAGATCGACTCTTATGTCGCAGATTTATGATGTGCTGACAAAGCTTAGTTCACACAAGGCTCGTTGCCACATTAATATTCGACGATCATCAAAGCAGACGAGGTAGCTAAGTTTTAACAGATTTTTTTTTTTTTTTGACCATGTCCGATCCTAATAGGATCATATGGGCCTTCACAGAGTAGAGGTTTTGTATTAACAGATTTTGTTTTTTTTACGAGAAATGGATGTCAGCCACTTGCTCAACCTATCAGGTCCATACCCTGACTCACACACAAACTGAAAAACAATATGTGTACTTGCCAGACCCAGGATTCGAACCTGAGACCCACAGCGTGATAGTCCAACGCTTATGCCGCGCGGCCACCGTGGGTGTTTAACAGAAATTTTGGGTTAATATTAATAAGTTAACAAATATAAAATCGTTTCCGACGTTTAGCGAGGAATATAATCGAATGTAATCGGTAGTATATTAAATGTCAATAATATACTTTACAGTTCGTTAAAGTCGTAATGTGCATATTATGGTCACATTATATACGAGCTGAAAATCGCTTGCATAGTAGAGAAGCAGCGAAATAGAGGAGCAGAGATAACATTTCCAGATGAAAAGTACTTGGGCCTGTCTCACTCTTTTCCATTCGCAATGTTTATTTTATATTCTCCTGGTATCTGATTGCGCTTAGAGGGACTGATTTGTTGATTTATATACAACTTTAGATGATTCATAATTCTCAATAACGATTTAACCAATGCGATAATGCTGTATTATGTCGACATGTAACTAAGTATATGTATTGTTAAAATATAGCGTTTGATAAATATGAACATGATATGAAAAAAATGGCCATTTCATTTAATACGACATGAATAATTATGATTAGAATGTTAAGTATAGAACTGGCTTTAAAATATAATCGCTTACATTGTTCTGCGATCTAATTAATACCTTTTGAATTAAAAATAAATTAGAATCAGCTAAGTAGGTCTTAACTAAATATCGACTAGCTTTATTCTTATTCTATTATATGGGTATCGATTTATCGTAATATGGCATAATATACCGTTATGCACCGATCTATGAAGATACCAGGCACAGTAAAAACAATGACAATAATTGAATTTGACATAAAAAAACAAACAAACAATACTCTTCTAATGGGTTGGTATGAGATTATTGTCATACCAACCAAGTTTTTGATTAACCTTATCAACCCTTAAATGTATGGTAGGGAACAAAATACACTAGATCGATTGCTGATGACGAAAGGGGGCTTGTTGTTAAGACGGTACCTCAGTGAAACGGCACATAATTTTCAACTATAGGTGCAACGAAATGTCGGACTGGCTGGCAATCGGAGAGTGCCGTGAACTGAGAGATGAGAGTGAAATGAGGAGCTGTGAACACGTCAATTTGTTTTGTGATGGCGGCGGGGGAATTAATTTTTAAATCGTGTAAAGATGACTAAAAAACGTTACCCATTTACTTGAAAAAGAAAACATGTCAATGAATATATTATAATTATTAGTAATAGAACAATAAACATAATATTAAATGGAAGCATGTTGAATTTTTATGACAAATTATGTTTTGTTCTGAACGCTTCATTTACACAATCTTCGCGTTGCATAGTCACGATCGTTTTAGACCGTGCCCCAGCTGAAGTATAGCCTTAAGACTCTTTTAAGAGTAACCAACATCAATGGTTAGTGATCGAGCACATAGCAAATACACAAAATATAGAAATGTTGGACTAGTGAATTTGCATTCCTGGGATCGAAAAATAGAGGGAAAAGCGGATGTGAAGCAGAAATACAAAGGCACACACATAATATTGCTAAAAATTTCGATGACAAACTTTAGCTACAAGGTATGTACCTACTCATCAGCAACATCTTCTTGGCTACGTGTTAAAACTGTGAACTAACATTCTCCGCCCATTTTTAACCGCACTTCCATTATAAACTAAAAAGCTCCTCCCATTTAGTAGACAACAGCGTCTAGAAGCGTAGCCAAGAAGATGTTGCAGAAGAGTAATATACTCATTATTATGGAATGATAATGGGCGAAGAATCTCAATTAAGTAACACGTAAATAATGCTTGTTAACACATTAGTGATTTAAATATTTTATACTGGTCAGTCGTGGACCCTCCCTGGAGGTAATGCGTCAATGACATTGAGCTACTTTACAAGCTGTTTGTTGGCGAATTTAAAAGCGTGCGATTCAGCTACTGCGATTGTGATGATGACACACAAAACTTTCCATTCGCTGAGAAGTCACAAGCAAGCGACTATTTTGACAGAACGTATACGTAACGTAATATACACAAGCAGGCGAGTTGAAATCATAATATTGTGTTGTTGTTTACTTTTATCGGGCTCTAGCGCTATAAAGTAGAACGTAAATGAACGTAAAATGCTTGCCGAATAATGTTTCCATTTTAAAACGTCAAAACGGTAAATGTCAAAATGAGTAGTTTGTTTTTTTACCGGGAGGTCGCTACCATCGCTCTACTGCGCAGACGCAGTAGGCCCACATGCCGGCGTGTAGCGTGTACAGTTGACCGGGTTTCAACTTTTCTCGGTAGATTGTTTACAATCTGCTTGTTAGCTTGTTCGATGATGACACTTGGTGACTTTACAGGCAGATTGTAAATTCGCCAACAAGCAGCTCGTAAAGTAGCTCAATGTCATTGACGCTTTTAATGGTTTTGAAATGTGTTGAATGTTTCGAAATCATAAAACAAAGCCTAAAAAACAAATCCAGGGACTTGAAATAAAGGAACGGCTATCGACAAAAAGTTAAAGATAGATGAGATTGTTGATATTGGGTAGCATTCAGGGAAGGTGAGCAGAGAATTGCATTGGCGTAGTGGGAGGACCAAGTAAAAGAGCTTTCTGGCGGTAGGACCAGAGGTAGTCATGCTCGCTGAGAAGCTGGCTGCAGAGTGGTAGCGATTATCAGCCGTGAACGAATGACCGAAGAGAAAAAGGCTACAAAATTAGCTTGATCTAAATTTATAAATGCATATTGTAAAAGTAAACATATTACTCAATTATGTAGTCGAACCACCCGGGAAAAGAATCTAGAACTGTTAAAAACTTTAAAAAAAACATGGTATAAAAGTTTTGAAAGTATCAGGATCGAAGAAATGTCAAATAGGTAATTTATTTTAAATATGGAACTATCGAAACAAGTTAGAATGCGGTGTGTAGGTACCTAATTGGTGCAATATCGATTCAAGTGATTTAACAGATAATTTCCAATAGACATTATTGTGAGTTCCTGATCCTTTCAGATATCGAATGACCAGATTTGTATGACCGTTGATCGCGTGACCATGCTCCACTCGAACTTCGTGGGGGCATTTACAGATAATGTCCACATAAACAACCGTATTTAATAATATAAAGCCGCTTTATTATCGACGGGCAATATAAATAAAAAGAAAACACAATTGAAAATGGTTAAAGGATATAGGTAAAAAAAATCAATCGATTCGTGTAGGTAAATCTGAACGCGTTGAGAGCATTTTTTTTATTACTAACGTTGAAAACTACGTTCGTAGTGGGCGGAAATGAAATCATCAGATAAATGGCTACAAATTAAAACGAAATAATGAGAGCTTTGAATAATGAGTACAATGATGTTTAGATTTCATTACAAGGGGAAATTTAATGATAAACATTGTATTAATAATACATATTTAACTATTAAATATGATTACAAATAATCGATCAATATAATATTATTTATAATAGTGCTTTGTTACCAATAGGCAATGACATTAATATGGACGAAGCATCTAGAAAATAAAATGACACTCACTTTGTGTCGGGTCTGCTGGATGGCGAAATTCATATTTTAATACCGGTATCCTACGCTCAAATGAACATTCTGCTTGCAAGCGGTCTGGCGACACCGCTGGGTCTGCCCATACAAAATTTCTGACTGTCAGGTTTCGACTTCGTTATTATTGTGTTACAAAATGCCAATGTGTCTAGTTAAAAATTGTAAAAAAAAATCTACTAACAACTCCAAGAAAGATAGGATATCACTTTTCATGTGTTAGTATTATTTATTATTTATAAAATGCCATTTTAAGATAATGTTTATTCAATGCAATTGAATGACAGAAACCATTGGACAGTCGCCTGTGATGCGCTGGGCTCACTTGCGTCTAATCTCCGAGAAGTCGTAAGTAACCGAGAATCTGTTTCTAACGCAATGAGTCATGACACTAATACGCTATTACAATAAAGGTTATATTACTATAAATTCTCGAAGCTTGTATCGCATAATGGAAATGGATACGTCACATGGTCACGTGACATCTACCTTTACATCTGTAAATGACTTTCATGCACAATTTCTCGTGCGCGCCGGTATGAAGTGAGTTGTCCATTTAATAATGTCATTGCCAATAGGTATACAATGACTCTGATACAATATGTTCGATATACCTATAAATTTGATTCTATCGATATCATGGTCGCGGCCGTCTTATAGGCCATCCATGGACTGAAACCGTATGCGGTTTCGAACCGTGTGCCATACTAAGCTTATATTTTCTGTTCATGGAAATATATTTTCACAAAGTATATTATTATAAGCATCTGATCGTATTCGTTTATACCATACATTTCTTCTTCTTCTTTGCCCATATCCGCCCCTTAACTGGAGCATATGGACACCACGCGGCGCCTCCAAGAATCCCTGTCGCTCGCCAGTCTTCTTGCTTCGTTCCAGGTCAAACCAGCATCCCGTAGCTCCGCCGTATACACTCTGTAGATTGTATTTAGCGGCCTTCCAGGACGCCGGAATCCGGTCGGCTTGAAGAACAGGCAAGCCAGGTTAAAGTTCTCTTCTGGCATCCGCAGCACGTGGCCGAGCCAGGTCCAACGTCGCCTCTTCACTTTCAGCGTGATGAGAGGCTGCTTGGTACGTTCTCTTATCTCCTCGTTGCTCCTAAAGTCATACCACCGCACACCCAGTATTCGTCGCAAACATCTGTTTTCGAAGCTCAGTATACGGTTGCTCTGAGCCTTCGTAAGGTGCCATGATTCGCTACCGTAAAGCAGCACCGTCAGAATGCAAGCGTCGAATAGGCAATACCATACATTTACACTTAACAAATTTAGTGAAAATATATTTTCATGAAAAAAAATCATAAGTTTAGTATGGCACACGGATCTAAATCGCATACGGTTTCAGTGGCCTCTTAACGCCATGCGATCTGCAGAATTACAAATCCCCCCGCTCTCATTTTGTATATAATCCAGTGGCTGCTAAGATTCGACATAAATAGTACACACTAAAGTTTGTCAGTCATAATTATTTGTTTTCATTGAACTAAGAATACAATCTGTAAATGGTGCTGGTTAGTTTTTTAAAATCCCATCAAACCCTGCCTAAATCAAACCATAATAGTTAATGCATGGCTATGGGCGATCGAATAAAAATAGTGCACATTTTGCAGTCATACTTGTATGTTTTCGTTGAATAAAGAATACATATTACATGATGGTGTTGGTTAGTTTTTTTTTAAATTCATTAAGCCCTGCCTAAACTAAACCATAATCGATGAAAAATATTCTTCTATAAAATAGCAAAAAATATGCATGGTCTAATGGCATAATTTTAGATATTTTACAGAAAAAACGAATATTTTTTGTCTATTATCTACTATGGCTTGGATAAGGCAGGGTTTAATTGAATTTAAAAAACTAACAAACACTATCTATACGCTTAAGCCTTAGTTATGTTGGGTCACTCCTGTGTGGTGTTCGATGTGTAGGTAGAGGATGATGATAATGACGAAGTCTACGATGTAGCAGGGTGAGATTTATTAGCAGCGTATCGGTACAATAGTATATTATACATGATAGTTACTAGCTAAGCAATCTGATTCGAGTGACATTGAGATAAATTGTTCTTCGTTATTGATACAATACAAATTAACACATTAACATTAAATTCTGTTACATAATCATATTGAACTAAATATAGAGTCAGCGTTTTAAATTGAGTAGCGAAAAGAAATATTATTTGTTATTACAGTTGTACGAAAATATAATACATGAAAAGTGTTTATTCAGCTAATCCACCGTAATGGTATAATGTACTGTGATATGTAATAATATCCGTATTTAATGTTGCCAATAAACTTGCTGATTTAGCTAAGTTTTTATTTTCTGGAAAATTGTTCGCTGGGAGTATTTTACTGCAGAGCAATTTGATATCTTAAACAATAGATATTTGATTCGCTATTATTCTGCAGCTACAGTTCAATGAATAAAATGACGTTTGGATGACAAAGTTTAGTGTGCACTATTTATGTCGGATCTTAACAGCCTACCTCCACCATTTACCACTGATTTCTCGTAAAAATAACAATGTGATAAAACAACCGCCTCTCTGTCATATTAGGATCAAAAATGGTGATATAATGTAATTATGAAAATAGATAGAAGGACTATTCAATACAAGATTGAAGAAGGATAATTGCTAGAAATAATTAGTAACTATTTAAATAACGAATTATGAATGGCAGTTCAATCAATCAATGCTATGTACCTACCTATCTAACTGATGTGGATACTAAATTTAAAAAAAATCGACAGCTGTTCAGAATGCGTTGCACAAAAATTAAATTGAGAATTTAATTAATTAAGGCATAACAGTATAACTCGCCTTAATTACTCATTAAAATACGCGTCACATCTCTTTCCAATTAACAGGTAGAAAAAAGCAACGGTCATTATCAAAAGTAAAGGTGTGCAGCCAGCTACCTTCTCTCGTCCAATCAAGTGGCGATTCTTCTCACCACTGTACGGGCGAGTGATATGTCGGTAAGGAATCCAATCCCGAGCCAAAATTCTGATACCGGGATTTCGGGATTACAATTTGACAATCACGGGATTGGCATTTTTTTTCATTGTTAATATAAAAATTTTATCGGTCAAAAATAAATTTAGTATAATTTATACTATTTAAGACATTTATTGTTAATATTGTATACGTTCAATCTTGAAAATACATAAGTTTAATAGAGAAAATAATATTGTAATATAAATAATGTGAATTTAATATGAGATTGCTGTTTCTGATAGTAAAGATTTAAATGGGTTAGCGAGATTTAAAATAGTAAAGCAAATCATGGTGTACTTATGGCCTTTCCGCGTCATAAATCTAATTAGTCAGCCAAATATGAAACTGCCGTAAAACGTATGAGATCATGGTGGAATTACTTTGTTGATAGTGTTTATGTGAAAAAATAAAATGAATCGGCAACTTACACATGGGTATAAATCAAACATTCAAACTCAGTTTATTTCTAATGTAGTTATTTGTTATTAAAAGTATTTTTTTCTATTATATTTTCGTTTTTATTTTATTTTCCATAAAAATTGATAAAAAAATCAATCCCGAAAGTTTCGGGATTATGTTTATCAATCCCGGGATTCATAGGTATCGAAAATAGCTCGGGATCCCGGGATTGGAATCTCTATATGTCAGAACGTTTTTGTTTCTACATGAATGGGTACGTTCAACCCCGCTAAGCTAATATAATACAGTCGCAGCGAAGGGGGCCCGTTGGAGGGAGGTACACGATAAACACACAAAAAAGAATATTGCACTACACAAGAATATAAGATATAATAATACCTTTAATATTTTTTTTATTCAACGCATAATTCACAAGATTTAAGAATATAACATTCTTTGAATAAGAAAATTAGTTTATTAAACTATAAGCAACTGCAAGTGCGTGAAAATTAAAATTTTATGAGATCCCGACATCTCTCTCCTCAATTGTTCTAAAATCTACAACTAATTGTATCTGGACGACTGCTTTTTATTGTATTTTTTTAATTATAGACATTATATACTTTTCGATATGTTTACGTATTTTTTAAATTTTTCTTATGATTACTACTAATGTGTTTTTCTTTTTTAACCATTTCATTTTCAATGACTCTCCAATGTACTTATTCTGTACAGCTGTACATAATATTTTATATAATTAAATTTATTGTGCTTTTTGTGTCCGCCCGATATTGGGATAAACACATATTATTTTATTCTATAGGTTTATAATCATAACTACTTATTAAGAGCATACTTCAGTGAAACGGCAGATAATTTTCAACTACAGGTGCGACGAAATTTCGGACTGGCTGGCAATCGGAGAGCGAAAGTAACCTGTGAACACGTCAATTTGTTTTGTTTTCTTTTATTTTGTTAACTGTCAATTCATGGTGGAACTGCATTATATTGTTGTTTTTATTTGATAAAACGCAATTTTTTTTATAGTACTTATTCCACTTTAATTAATATATTAGGACCGGTTTCGTCCGCCTCAGTGGGACATTCTTTCAGTTGAAAATGTCCCACTGAGGCGGACGAAACCGGTCCTAATATATTAATTAAAGTGGAATAAGTACTATAAAAAAAATTGCGTTTTATTAAATAAAAACAACAATTTGTTTTGTGATGGCGTCGGGGGAATTAATTCTTAAGCCGTGTAAAAATGAATAAAAAACGTTACCCATTTACTTGAAAAAGAAAACATGTCGGTACATATATTATTATTATTACTAATAGAACAATAAACATAACATTACATGGACGCATGTTGACTTTTTATGACAAATTATGTTTTGTTCTATACGCGTCGTGTGCACAATCTTTGCGTCGCGTAGTCACGATCGTTTTAGACTGTGCCCCAGCTGAAGTATAGCCTTAACTATGATCGATCCCGTTGGTTGATCTAAATAAATTTAAAAAAAATCTCTTAGTAATCAAGGTAAGTGTCTAAAATTACCGGAATTTGTGAGGTGCCTTTAATGTATGAATATTAAGTAATTATGTCGTAATTAAGCAGGGCGCAGGTAGATCAATCGGTAAAGCTCATTGGCACGAATTCGATGGATGCGAACGACGTCGTATTTAAATAATATATTATGCATATGACATACTTAGGTGTTTTGAAATCATGTATGTTTGCAATTTTCCATTTAAACAGTTATAAATCGAGTGAAAAACTGGTTCAGGAAAAAGGGCGTAATCCTCGATTTTTCAAAAAGTGCTTTTATTAAATATTAACAGTGTAGATACAACTAAATACACGTTCCGTAAAAAGAAAGTAAGCCGCAAATACCGAATTATTATTTAAATTCAGGTTTTAATTGAGCATTAATTAAGTTTTGATTTAAGGAAAAAAAGCATTTACCCTTAATTTTAATGATTTTTCTGTAACAATTTCTTTAAATCTAATATATAAAAAATAATATTTGTGTGTTTGTGTGTTTGTTTGTTCGTATTTAATGCGCAGCGATACCGTTCATCCGATTGCGATAAAACTTTGTAAACTTATTGCTTGCACTTGCGGGAAGAGTATAGGCTATACTAATATATAAAAATGAATGTCTGTCTGTCTGTATGTCTGTCTGTGTGTCTGTCCCGTATGCGTTCCTATACCATTCATCCGATTGCAATGAAATTTTGGTAAGTGGTTGTATGCATACCCATAAAGGTTTCTGAATTAGAAAAATCATCATCTTCTTCTTCTTCTTCATTATATTTTCTTTTATTCGTATGGTTCCTATACCATTCATCCGATTGCAATGAAATTTTGGTAAGTAGTTGTATGCACACCCATAAAGGTTTCTGAATTAGAAAAATCATCATCTTCTTCTTCTTCTTCATTCTATCTTCTTTTATTCGTATGGTTCCTATACCATTCATCCGATTGCAATGAAATTTTGGCAAGTGGTTGTATGCACACCCATGAAGGTTTCTAAATTAGAAAAATCATCATCTTCTTCTTCTTCTTCATTCTATCTTCTTTTATTCGTATGGTCCCTATACCATTCATTCGATTGCGATGAAACCTTCATCAGTTGCTGTGGTAACACCCGCAATGGTTTTTGAATTAGTACAACCATCTTCTTCTTCTTCTTCTTCTTCTATTCTATATTCTTCTATTCGTATGCGTTCCTATTCCATTCATCCGATTGCAATAAAATTTTCGTCAGTAATTGTGCCAACACCCGCAAAGGTTTCTGAATTAGTACAACTATCTTCTTCTTCTTCTTCTTCATTCTATCTTCTTTTATTCGTATGGTCCCTATACCATTCATCCGATTGCAATGAAACCTTCATCAGTTGTTGTGGTAACACCCGCAATGGTTTTTTAATTAGTACAACCATCTTCTTCCTCTTCTTCTATTCTTTATTCTTCTATTCGTATGCGTTCCTATTCCATTCATCCGATTGCAATAAAATTTTCGTTAGTAATTGTGCCTACACCCGCGAAGGTTTCTGAATTAGTACAACCATCTTCTTCTTCTTCTTCTTCTTCTTCTTCATTCTATCTTCTTTTATTCGTATGGTCCCTATACCATTTATCCGATTGCGATGAAACCTTCGTCAGTTGTTGTGGTAACACCCGCAATGGTTTTTGAATTAGTACAACTATCTTCTTCGTCTTCTTCTTCTATTCGTATGCGTTTCTCTTCCATTCATCCGATTGCAACAAATTTTTCGTCAGTAATTGTGCCAACACCCGCAAAGGTTTCTGAATTGGTACAACCATCTTCTTCTTCTATTCTATCTTCTACTCGTATGCGTTCCTATACCATTCATCCGATTGCAATGAAATTTTGATCAACTGTTGTGCTCACGCCGCAAAGGTCTCTGAATTGTTACAACAATTTTTTTTTCTTCTATTCTATCTTCTTCTATTTGTATGCGTTCTTATACCATTCATCCGATTGCGATGAAATTTTGACCAGTTGTTGTGAGCACGCCCGCGAAGAGTTCTGAATTAGTACAACCATCTTCTTCTTCTTCTATTCGTATGCGTTCCTATACCATTCATCCGATTGCAATGAAACTTTGGTGAGTTGTTGTGCCCTTGCCCGCAAAGGTTTCTGAATTACTACAATCATCTTTTTCTTCTTCTATTTGTATGCGTTCTTATGCCATTCATCCGATTGTGATGAAATTTTGACCAGTTGTTGTGCGCAAGCCCGCGAAGGTTTTTGAATTAGTACAACCATCATCTTCTTCTACTATTCGTATGCGTTCCTATACCATTCATCCGATTGCGATGAAACTTTTGTCAGTTGTGTGCGGTTTCTAAATTATTATTATATAACATACAAAGTTTGTTGTTTGTTTGTTCCATCCAATTTTGTTTTTTTTTTACTACATATTTATAACATTAATAACGTTTTCATATTTTGGATTCGATTTTAATTTAGTGTTCTTATGTTTGACCTTTACTCCTATTATAATTATTTTCATATTGCCATATTGTATTACACAGATATTTTAATATTAAAGAAATAATTACCTCTTATTATTTTTCAAATATCTAAGATAAATATAACCACGAAGCGACCCCGTGCGAAGCCGGGTACTTCAGCTAGTATTCAATAATTATCAATCATATATTGTACTTTCACAACGAAATGATTTACTCTCTTATCAAAGTAAATATGTACCGAAGTATTTTTTATTTTACCACGTTTTTCTTAGCGCGTATTCTTGTTTGTCCAGTGGTTGTTTATCCAGTACAAATCTAGCAATCGATTTTTAACTAACTTCCCGACTAGCTAGACATTTGAAACTTTTAGAATTTATCAGATCACGATGCCAATGCATTCTTTTAATACTTTTAGCCATCTTTAAGTAGAATTGAATTTATTTTCAGTTAATTCTGTTTTGTATGAAAAGTTATTTCGGAAGAAATCCGTAATCCAATCCACTATTACTGGTTGCTCAGGGGGTGGTCCTAGCACTTAAATGATTAATATATACGTGCGTTACTATGGAAATCAAAATGACATTTCAGTATTCTATATTTGTTTGTTGCAAAATAGCAAAAAAAAAAATGGTATTTGTTGACAATTGCGTTATTTGTCCTAAATTATTAATACATAGAATTGTCAAGTTTATATGATTCAACAGAAAATTTAAAAACGTGGTAAGTATATAAAAAGTTCTATTTATCTTTTAATTATTTTATTATAAGGAAATCATAATAAGCAATGGTAGTTCATTTTTTATCATTAGTTTTTTGTATGTTAGTAGGTACCTAATACCATTTTTGGGCATATATCTGTTGTATCTTTGGTAACTAATATTGAATTTGTATTTACAAAAGATGAATTATAAATTTATGAAACCAGACAGACCAGTGGTGTAGGTATTAATAGAAGTAAGTGATTTTTGGCAGTTCAAAATCTAACTGTATATGATAACAGCAATAATTGTATAGATAGACTAAAAAGCTTTTGCAAGCATTATATTTTTTATTGTCAGACGGGTTTTCTCAATTGGATAATTGCATTCCAAAATCCGTTACCTAGTTGTATAGGATTACAATAATTGGGATAAAGGTACTGTTCGGTTATCAGGAATACAGCGGAAAACACATTTTGAAAATAGCCGATAAGCTGGATTATTTGTTAGGTTAACCTAACCAAACCTAACCTAAACTAACCTAACCTAAACTAACCAAAACTAACAAATAATCCAGTATATCGGGTATTTTCAAAATGTGTTTTCCGCTGTATTCCTGATAACCGAACAGTACCCCTTTGTTCTCTTGACTTAAAATAACAACAATGGTATGTGACGAATAATCGTTTTGGTAAAAAGTTGTTAAGGATGAAGGAGCATTCCACAATGTCACCAACGATGGACACCATACATAAAGGCTTTTCGGAAACAGGGTAATCAGAAATTAATCTTATATTAAAACAAAATCGAAGATAAAACCAAGGTCGACAACATTCAGGCCGGCCAACACAGAACAGCGAATTACGATAGTAGTGCTAGTTATTGATTATCTTCAAATGCAATGCGGTAACCTGATTTTCGATTACATATTTCGTTAAAATTATTACCACTTATATCAATATGCAGCAATTATAATTTTATACAAATAGTTTAACATATCGTATGTATAGTTTAGGCAATAACTAGCACTACCATCGATGTTTAGAGTTTCGTAGCACGGTCTAATTATATTTGGCCTTGATGAAAAAGCTACCAAATTAATATAAAAATGTGCACATTTAGCTTGAAATTACAAATAAATTTCATTTGTACACTTATTTATACATATAAGTATTTATGATATAAAATGAAACATTTTGAATCATCTTTGAATAAATAAAAACCCATTCTACAATTCGGACAAATGGAAGGCGACCAGGGGCCTTATGTTATAACTTGTGACATGTAGTCACCCGACGACATGACGTGATTGTGACGTAACCTCAATACACGCATCGAGGTGAGCCGCCCAAGCACACGGCTCACCATAGATATTACTATGCTGAAACACCCATTTGTGTATGGGAACAATGAATAACGCCAGTATTTGAGTAGCGTTAATTTGTCGAATGCTATTATCACTCCGGTAAATACGTCACAATCATGTCATATGACGTCATGTCGACCGGGCGACTTCAACTCGCAAGTTACAACATAAGGCCCCTGATGGTATGTTATGTTAGCACAGTAAAAATGTATATAACTATTATGTGCACACCAAACACAATGGACTGAAGCGAAGGTAGAAAAAAAATTGTAAATGTAGGTATCAATGTCCAATTTGTTGCTTTTCTGGTACGATTTGCTCAGGATAGATAGATATACCTACCTACTGCAATTTTGTTGCAAACTTTCTATACTTATGAGTAGGGAATCCAATCCCGAGACAAAATTCTGATCCCGGGATTTCGGGATTACAATTTGACAATCCCGGGATCCCGGGACTGGTCCCGGGATTGGCATTTATTTCCATTGTTAATATAAAATTTTTATATTTACAAATAACATTGATAAAATCGACCATAAATAAATCTAGTATAATTTATACTATTTAAGACATTTATTGTTAATATTGTATACGTTCAATCTTGGAAATACATAAGTTTAATGGAGTAAATAATATTGTAATATAAATAATAATGTAAATTTAATATGAGAATGCTGTTTCTGATAGTAAAGACTTAATGAATGGGTTAGCGAGATTTAAAATAGTAAAGCAAATCATGGTGTACTTATGGCCTTTCCGCTTCATAAATCTAATTAGCTAACCAAATATGAAACTGCCGTAAAACGTATGAGATCATGGTGGAATAACTTTGTTAATGGTGCGAAGCATTGTTTTTTCCAATCTTTCTCATGTTTATTAATTTATTTATGTGAATTTATGTGAAAAAATAAAATGAATCGGCCACTTACACATGGGTATAAATCAAACTTCATTCAAATTCAGTTTATTTCTAATGTAGTTATCTGTTATTAAAAGTATTTTTTCTGTTATATTTTCGTTTTTATTTTATTTTCCATAAAAAATGATAAAAAAATCAATCCCGAAGGCTTCGGGATTATGTTTATCAATCTCGGGATTCATAGGTATCGAAAATAGCTCGGGATCCCGGGATTGGAATCCCTACTTATGAGGCACACCAAGAGAAGAAGTACACATTATCATTATAATAGATAATATTTTACCTGCGATTAACTATGTAGATGTTATAAGCACCCTGCAGTCATGTGACCATTGTGTTATTTTTATTTCTGGACTTGGGAATGTTGGCAAAATGGCGCGATGGTAAAAAGTCGCGAAGACTCCGACCGGAATGGTCAATTATTTTTATTTCTCTATCCGGCGAGAGCAAGCGCGACATCTTCACGGCTCTTCTGAATACTTCAGCGGCGATTAATGGTCGTCGATCGCAATTGCTCTGTGATTCTCGATCCACAATGGCGTATTGACAAGTATATAAGAGATGTTTGAATAATATAACAGAGCTGTACAGATACGAGAAATTTAAGAGATTGTAGTAATGAACCAAGGCCTACTATGGCCAGGCTGTGACACGAAACTAGAATCGTTAGTTATTTCTCATAACTTTGAATGCAATAAATGATAATAATTTTAATGAAATACGCAAACGAAAGTCTTCATTTATTGATTGATACCACATTGATTCGAAGATAATCGATAGATAGCACTACCATCGGAATTAAAAATTGACTACCGAGGCCTGATTAGTCTAATTTTTAATGTATAATCCCCTAAACGCATCAAGGACCCACGGCGACGGCTGGCCGCTATATTTTTAATTTACTTACCTACCTATTTAATTCTGTCTATTTCCGATGGGTTCTATTCAGGGACTCAGGGGGAAATAATGAGAACTGAAATGCCCAACGAGTGTGGAGTAGAATATAACTTTTATAACTTTGCACTTTTTCGCATTTTTTACTACACTGATGCGCCTCTTTGCCTGATTAAATCGCATAAAATTAGATTAGATGAAATCATATTCACTTGTATTAATATAATTTGTAGTAAAAAATAAATAGATTATGTATGTAATAAAAATAGTTTTAGAATATATTACATCATTTTCATCCCATAGCCGAAGTGCAAAGTTATGAAACGTATTCTTTAACATGTAACCGATCTCGAGTGTGGAAGAATATGTCAATCGTCCTGACAACTGCTCTCGGTTTATGCACAGATGCTGATTCAATAATGGTGTATTTGAAAGTTGCAATACACACTATTGCATGTCTACAATCTGTGGATAATTTTCGTAGGACACTCACACATTCAAAACTTTGCGTCAAAATGTAGTGGGATATAGCCTATTGGAATTCTATTTATTATTCTGTTCTGTGGTTTTATTATACATTCTTTATGTATTTTATTAAGACTTTAATTTTATCTGAATACTAGACGGCCATATATTTCCGATATATAAGCTCACAGTGAAGATACGGTCAACTGCAGACGGACAAATTTCCGGGACACGAATAAATTGTCTATGTATGCGATATTCGTCACTACTCACTCCGTTACGTGGCCATGCTCAGACAATGAGTAAACGTAAAAGTATGTAGGTAGGTAAATTACCGAATCATCAGTGGCGTGCGGATTATGGATGCTGTAAGTGCGGTGCATCCTCAGAAATATTTAATAAAGTATCTACTTTTTTAAATTTTACTTGGCTGTACCTACTTTTAATGGTTCTATTTTATTATTATCAATATAATTTATTTATTTATAAAAAGAATAGGTATTATAATATTACAGCAATTGTCCAATGCACTATAATACATAATAAATACAATTATAAAAATTACTTAATTACTAATAACAACAAATTGGAAGAAAAAGTAAGTTCTTATGAAGGTACCTAAATATTAAAGTAACATGATAAAAACAATTAAGTAAGTATATATAAATTCAACTCATTTAACACGTCTACAAACATTATATTGTAGTTTAAAAATAAGCTTTAGGGTGTCATCAAATAGGTTTATCGTAAGAAAAACAACATCATGAAACATCACATATATCATGAATCCAGCTCAGGGCTACGAGTGATATTGGTGGTAACATGAAAATTAATACTTGCCAGTATGTACGGATTGTAAATAAGCCCACAAAGAAGTAAAAATAAATGATTTAATATTTTCTTTTTTTAATGGTAAATATCGAGGTTGTACTGACAGAACGCATTAAGTCAGTTTTTGCTGATTTTCTGTTTTAAATGCCAAAATGTATACAATGTTACGCTCTACGTCCTGGTAAAACGCACAAAGGCATATGATATAATGGTGAGAAAATAGAAACATTATTAAATCATATTGTTATTTTTTTTATTCTGATAGAAAGCATGATACTGACCTAATGCGTTCTGCGTACACAAAATACAGGACTTGTAACATGTCGTATATTGTGTTTGCCATTAAGGTTAGTATGTATAATGTAGAAAAAATGTTTTTAAATCATAAAAAAATCTACGTGGGAGAACGCTTTGAAAAAAAAATTAAAGTCCTTTTTGCGATTATCTCAGAACTTGCTTTAATGACTTAATGCTTTCTGTCAGTATACCCTCGATATTTTCAGAGTATTGCAGATCCCCCAGTCAGAAATAACACATACCGCAGTATATTATCGGCCGTCGCAAAGACTCAATCAGTTAAAAACCTCAAGATAATTAGTGGCACATAGTTGGTATACTTAGTTGATTATTTCTCAACAGCATCCGTACAAATGAAAGTCACCGCACGCCACTGATAATCATAATATTATTGTAATATTGACTAAAGCGCGAGGCATTGAAACAGCTCCCGCGTTTAGGAATTTCAAATGGTGGGTCTTGCTTGACGAGTGTCTGAATAGCGTTTTGACTTCATATTATTTTGATTTGTTTTTATTTTATTTTTCCCGCGAAAACAGAACAAAGGACTGCCGTAAATCAAACGTTGACAGGAGGCTTCTGCTGACTTCACTAGAAACCATTCTAGTGGATGTAGCATCTGAGGAATAAAATGACCATCGTCAACGGACCTACTCATTATGATGTGAATTCTTTCACAAACATCAATAATTTACGTACACGACAGCCGAGAGGTTACGCGTCGGATTATAATGTTGTGGGCTCTGGCAAATTCGGGTGTTATTTTTTTTTTAATTATGTATTTACACATAGTATATACCTAATACGTTAAGCAAATGGTATCCATTTCTAGTAAAAAGAAAAATCTGCTAATTTTATTTTATTTTATTTTATTTGGGAAACCTCACAGTTGACATTGAAAGTACAACCTTCATCATGTGGAGGCCAATTTAGGATCTAACACGGTTAAAAATATATATAAAGTATAAACGACCATTTCCATAGACAACTCGGCCTGTCACGGTATATTTGTATATTTGTTTTTTTTTTCGACCATGTCCGATCCTAATAGGATCATATGTGCCTCTGCAGAGTGAAGGTTTGTATTGACAGATTTTGTTTTTACGAGAAATGGATGTCAGCTACTTGCTCAACCTCTTAGGTCCATAGTCTGACTCATACACAAATTGAAAAACAATATGTGTACCTACTTGCCAGACCCAGGATTCGAACCTGGGACCCATGACGCTATAGGTGTTTTAAACAGATAAAATTAAATATACAAATGTATTAACATATTTTAAAAACACTACCTAGGTAAGTAAAATGCGCATACGAGAGATTTTTACAAACCTACATTGTTGACCTATTCTGAAAATACGTGTACAGTAATTGTAAGTAATTTTATACAATTAAAATACATGTGGTATGTTTTAAAAAATATAACCTACCGACATTGCAAAAAGGGTAATTATTGTGGATTTTCGTCCCTACTATTTTGCTAACGTGTACGTTCTATTATTTTTATTTCTTAGTGAGTTTAGGAATATTCTTTACGCAAACCCACATATAAGTAGGTAATAAATATTTTTTTTATTCAACTGTTAAATCGCATCGGCGCTAAACCTTTGGGTACAGGTTTGAGTCCCATCGGGCTTCGTATTTTTTTTTCAAATATTTTAATAGGTATCTAAGGTGTTTTCAAATTATGTATTTTCCATATATTATATTAATAAAGCAAAATGTTCTTGATACAAATGCGACAGTTAACTTATAAAAAAATGTGTATACATTAGGTAAATAATTAGCATTGTAAATGTTTTATATTGTTTGTTTTGATTATTTCTCATACAAAGTAAATCTATTTGAAAAACTAGTTTTTTCTTCTTCATATTTTTTGGAACTACAAGGTAACTGTTAAAATAGCACTTTGGGGAAGACTGATTATTGAAGACTGTTATATTATTATTCTGACTGGTATAAAAATACAGAAACAAAAGTAGCTGTGGTATAAAATACGCGAGACGGAAAAGAAATAGTGCCTTTTGTGTGGAAATTTCTATCGGAATGGCAGCTGAAGTCGACAATATATTGCATCCATTTTTTTGAAAAACTATACAAAGCTTGTACGTTAAAGCTTATTTTGATGTAAATGAACAAGAAAAACAAACATATCAGTATGTACCCCAAAAAGTGGGTTAATAGGGACCATCTCTATAAATAGGTAGGAAGGTACTCTCGTTGGATAATTCTTACTAAACTATTTTTTTTTTTATTAAATTAATGATTCAAAAGATTTAACAATGTAACATAATTTTTTTGATAACAGATAATTTGAGAAATATAATATAACTACTAGAAAAAATCTTTTTGAAATAATTAAGACGCCCAGCGGGATTCGAGCCCACGCCCATGTGTTCTAGGAACTAATAAGGCTATGTAGGAACTAATAAATGCCATTTTAAGATATTGATGAATGTTTATTCAATGCAATTGAATGACAGGAACCATTGGACAGTCAGTCGCCTGTGATTTGCTTGGCTCACTTGCGTCTAATCTCCGAGAAGTCGTAAGTAACCGAGAATCTGTTTCTAACGCAATGAGTCATGACACTAATACGCCATTACAATAAAGGTTATATTACTCTAAATTCTCGAAGCTTTTATCGCATAATGGAAACGGATACGTCAATGGTCACGTGACATCTACCTATACATCTGTGAATGACTTTCATGCACTATGAAGTTAGTCGTCCATTTAATATGTCATTGGTATGAACATAAATAAAATAATAATATACATAGGTAAGAATGAAGAAAGGAAAGCAGATAATAAGGTAAGTAGGTAGGTATATCCAGTAGATATCAAAATACACTCGATAAAATCTTTAAAATATTCATTATGACGTCGATAGTTGATGCAGCCTATTCATATAAAAAGGTATCTGTTACAAAAAAGGTAGAAAGGTGTACGTATCTACTATTGTACCTACTGGTATAAAAAAGTAACTGCAAAGGCCCATGAAATTGTTATGTTAACATGATCTGACAGTAGTTCTTTATAAAAATATTCAGAAATCCACACCGTTATACATTTCAAACGTCCCTTTTGTTACTCCGTATCATACATTCAACGGGAATCTTTATTTTTTAATCTCTGTATTGAAACAAGTTTTCCGGTATTTTGGGATAACAGGCTCAAAACCTAAAGAACGTATCTACCTTATTAATTAGGTACAAAAAGTTCTACAGAAAAAAAACCTTTTCTAGAAGACATAGATATGGCCCAAATATATTAAAGTGAACATAACATACGTACAATAATTATCAACCTTGGCTGGTCTTCCTCTAAAAACTTCTTCTATCCTGGGCGATCAGCGCCGACGCTTTTCATTTGATTTGGCCGAGCATTCTTGCATCTTTTGTATCTGAAGTTTTGAGCATACAAGCCTTCTTTTGAGTACCAACATATCCTGCCTTTCTGGTGACTTCTCCGACATTTTAGGCCTGTGACCAATCCAGCGCAGTTCCAACATTTTAATACGCCACACGATCCCAAAGAGTGTAAAGCTCCTCATCATACCTCTACCTTCAAATGCCATAATTCTTTAAAAGCTCCAACGATTTTTCTCAGGACTTTCCTCCTAAAGATATCCATATTTCCGTCACCTCGTTTGCTGAGTGCCCAGCATTCTGACCAAATGTTAAAATTGGGAAAATGATTGCTTTATAGGGAGTTGTTTTGGTTAAACTGTTGATACTAATATTAAAAGAGCTTTAAGTCATTTCAAGAAACTACATACTATTATCACCCGCATCTGTCAAAACCTCAAGTATTTCGACACAATTTTAGTTTCACTCAATCGGGCAAGTCCATTGCTTATTATAAGAAAAACTATTACCAAGATAACATCATAAACTTGAATATTTTACGAATAAATTTATTTTATTAATTACCTACTTTTACTGGATACATTGATCATTACAAATAATATTCGAGTTATACCTGAAACCTTTATCATTGAAATACATATATTATACTACCCACACTGAAATATAATTATTTAGAATGTTTAGTTTAGATAATCGCAAAAACAGCAGCGAACAGTATGTCATCTGTACATTATAACTAAAGGTCAATACAAACTGTCAAAGATGGCGGCTATAAACAAGAGTACGACAACATACACTATACAGCATATTCAATTTCTTTAGGATACTATTTTTAAACTATGCTAGAAAACCAGGGAACTCAGAAATAATGGGAACTGAAATACATAACGGGTAAGGCGATAGCAGGTAACCGACACGAGTAAGGAAGAATCCGGTTTAAATTTACACACGTGACAAGAATCCGTTTTACGTCGAATACTGAAAACTGCTCTCGGTTTATGCATTTACGCTCATTTAATGTTGTTGTATTACACACACTATTGCACGTGCACAATGCGTGCTTCATTTTCGTAAGACACTCACACATTCAAAACCCTGCATCAAGATGCGGCGTATTGAATATAGCCTATCGGTATTCTATTTATTATCTGTTCTGTGTAGAAAACGGTCATAAGACACCCATATAGTAAATATAATTAATTAATAATGTCAGCGATCTATGATTTTACATCAAAATACACATCTATCATAAGATACGAGGGTGGGTCAATAATTCCTTAGAAAAAAGCATTAAAACAGTTTTTATTTTTGTATTTTTTTTTATTTCTCAACATAATCTCCTTGGAGCTCAATACACTTGGTTAGACGTTTCTCAATTTTTTTTAAACCGTCAGAAAAATAAGTTTTCGGAAGGTCCTCAAAATAAGCATCTGTCCGATCGATGAATTCTTCATTTGAAAAAAAACGTTGTCCACTTAGCCATTTTTTTAAGTTTGGGAAAAGGAAAAAGTCACTGGGGGCTAAATCTGGCGAATACGGTGGGTGGTCGACCAATTCGAACTTCAATTCTTCAATTTTAGCCATTGATCGTAAACATGTGTGAACACGGGCATTGTCCTGATGAAAGAGGATTTTTTTCCTGTTTAAATGAGGCCGTTTTTCTTCAATTTTGTTTTTTAGCTGGTCCAATAAAGATGCATAATAATCCCCTATTATTGTTTTTCCTTTTTCCAAATAGTCAACGAAAATAATTCCACGTGCATCCCAAAATACAGTAGCCATAACCTTACCAGCTGATTTTACGGTTTTCGCCTTCTTTGGACATGGTTCGCCTTTCGCAATCCACTGCTTTGACTGTTCTTTCGTCTCGGGAGTATAGTGGTGTATCCATGTTTCATCTACAGTCACAAAGCGACGAAAAAATTCATCCGGATTGCGTTGCACGAGCGACAACAGGGCTTTAGAGGCCACCACCCTATAGCGTTTATTGTCGATTGTGAGCAAACGCGGCACCCATCTTGCAGAAATTTTTTTCATGCCCAATTTGTCATGTAAAATAGAAATGACGCTACCTTTTGAGATCCCTGTAACCTCAATTATCTCACTCAACTTTAATCTTCGGTCACTTAACACCATATCGTGGATTTTATTGATCATTTCTGGTGTAGTCACCTCTACAGGACGTCCTGAGCGTGGTTCGTCCTTTGTTGATGTACGACCACGTTTAAATTCATTTAACCAGTTATAAAGAGTTGCAAGTGAAGGAGCAGATATGCCGTGAACTAAATCCAACTCATTTTTTATTTCCTTTGCTGTTAACCCTTTTATATTAAAATGTTTAATAACAGCTCTAAACTCAATTTTCTCCTTTTTTTTGTAAACAAGCAAAATTTTTTTTAAATGTACGAGAAACACACAACAACCCGACCAATCTGATTGAAACTTCGCAGCATACTGAATCGGTAGTGCCGCTGCATGAAAACAAACCGCTTATAGTACTAGTCGCGCCACCTGTCGGCTTTTCTAAGGACTTATTGACCCACCCTCGTACTATGGTTGGGATAGATTCACATTGCGGGGTCTATATGCTCCGCCTGAAGCGGATACTATGCGAAGTAATACTTAATGTATCAGGAGCGAATACAACGGGAGAGGTATTTAAAATTTCAACACTGTATAGGTACATAATTATAGTTCAAGATATTGCCTATGTAACAGGCTATCATTAACGCGTTAACTGGAAACATGGTAATTTATTTGGGCTCTCGGCCGTTTTTGATTTGCGTCAGTTGTGCGAACAAGGTTGGACGAAGGATGAAGCATTTAGCCCTCCGGCGGTGTGTGCTCCTGATATAGTGCAATGCAAAAATGTGCGCATGTTTTGTGAAATGTGTAAAAATGATTTAAAATAATTACCTATTTTATGTCGATAACACAGAGAACCAATCAATTTATCAGTAACTTCAAAGAGATCATCGACCACCATAATTGTTACCAATATTGCAGTTATATTTTTGTATTGTATTAGGTACCTACATGAAAAACGAAATTGGATTCGTTTAGTTTTTTACCGAAATGATTTGATATAAAATGAGATTTAGAAAAAAATGTCGTTAAGATGTTTTACATACCACAGATATTCATAACTATACCTACCTACCAACTTGAAAAGTATCAGGCTTACAGAAACATCTGGAGATATCTGATTGAGTGACAGGCAACCTGCTCTCTGCTGAAACGCCAACTCGTTTACTTTATTTTTGTAAAACAATACAAAACAGAAGGTAGATAATATATAAACATAGAATGCTTTTCAAAATGAGATCGATGTAAAGCAAATCACACGGTTCTTGTCGGTTTACACTTTACAGGAAGCCAGCAGCAAACAAATTTTGAAAATAGCCGATATACTGTACATATTATTTGTTAGGTTAGGTAAGGTTTTCATTCGTTAATTCATGAATTTTGCCAAAAGCAGCTATGAAAATTGAATTAATGTTCATTTTGAATCTAATAAAATTAGTGACCGTATATTATACGGTCATCTCTTTCCGATAATAATGCTCACGGTGAACTGTGCCACGGTGAAATGTTTTACGTACAATTTACATGTAACTGGAATATGGAGGTTATATAGTTTGAAACCAACAGCCTGAATCATAAAAGGATATGTCAATGGTATACGTAACAGAACAAGACGCTGTATAAGGTGGTTTTTATCTCGTATTATCAAAATGTACCTACATAGATTTTTTAGAAAGGGTTTATATTACAATTAAACATATACTATTCGTACAGCTACGTAAAGGTTAAGAGCGCGATGCAGAACCATACTTAGTCGCATTAGTCCCTAAGATACGCACCTAACTTTAGGGGGCCGATTTCGACGACAGTGAAAAAATCGTAAGTATATAATTCTTATTAGAACGTGGAATTAGGAAGTGGAAGAGAGAAAGAACATGTGACGTGTTTTTGTTTTTGTTGTTAGAACGGATATTCTGCATCGCGCTCTTACTGTTTTTAGAAAGAAATAAATATTCGCGTTCGTACCCAGGGGTTTCGCGCACATCGGGCTGTCGTTTGCCAGTTTTCTGTGGACGGATTTTTTTACTGTTTCAGTAAGCTAATTGAATATCTCCGCATAGTTTTTATGATTGATAATGGTGAATTATTATTATTATAAAATCGGTCATCTTTCGTGAGTTAAATGTAAAATAATACAAAACAGTTAAAATACAGGTGGATCATAAAAACACAACGTGAATATTATTATCAACGACTACTGACTGTAGGTTGATTTTACAAAACAATCTATAAACAATAATAACTACGATTTTCAAAATGTATAAAATGTTAAGTTACGAATAAAGTAACGACTTCTAACTATACTTATCAGTGATATTTCGAAACAATGGGTCATAAAATATGATGCTTCAAGAACCATAATATCCATGTTATAATAATAATCAAAACTACTAAGAGAATTTAATGATCAATCCTTAGAAAATACACCCATTTCGGTATAAGTCTGTTGGGTCTAGGACGATTTGACGTCGAGACAACTGGATGCCACGCAATTCGAAATGAAATAGACGATAGGTACTTTAAAAATATATATTTAATATTATTATTGATATTTAAAATATTATGATTTAATAGTTAGTGAGAATTTAAATATGCAAACGTAAATAATGATTAAGTAGTGCATATTATTATGTTTAAGTTCCAACAAAAAAAGAGTTTTATTTTATATTAAGCCCTAGGCATAGTAATTCTCAATCCGCAATAAAAAAAATTATGTTAAGAGTAAAATGAACTAAAACTACTAAGTAGTAGATATAAAGTGATAAAAATTCCTCGTCTACGTTCTGCATAGGTGTCTACGACTGTGCGGCGTCCAGTTGTCCCATTCCCAAGTCTGTTTACTGGAAGCCAGGCGGGAATAACGGCAATTTTTATAGCCGATTTGGGCAAAATTCATAAATTCAAGAATGATAACCTAACCGTCCTAACCTAATCTAACATAACCTAACCTAATAAATATTCGAATATATCGGCTGTTTTAAAAATTTGTTAGCTGCTGGTTTCCACTAAACCTAAATAGACAAAAGCCCCTACTTCTATACTCTCTGCTTGGTGGTCGGTAGTAGTAAAAATGAACCAATGGGTTACAAATAAATTTTACGTATACAGTTCGCTGTTTTACAGTTCACCATGAGGGCATGAGCTGTCAAACAAATGTTCGTAGGTATAACACTGAGATAACGCGATTTCCGTAAATCATTTCACAGGAACCTAGGTACTTGCTAACCTCAATTCAGAATATTATAAAAATACTTATATTAGTACGATATAATTGTATTTCTAATTTACTTACCTACCCTATTTTATTAGGTATTATTTAGTGTTTTACTAATACATGAATTTGATCGCAAAGCTATATGGCCATCTGCTTAATATATAACAGCTTACGGTGGAAGGCATACATACAACATTCCAGACACGGAACCAAAGAGTTCGGTCTATATATTATTATTAAATACAATAATTCTGTACTAACTGGGAATAAGTAGAAGGATGTATCTATAGTCTAAGGTAGAAGCCAGATTATCATAAGTCATAACTTCTAAATTAAAAAGTTATTAATTATTTAAGAAAATATGTAAATTTGACTAAATTGTAAAACTAAATCGTTATACTTTGTTTGTATAATTAAATATAAAATAACAAAGGTTAAATCGTTCCCCTAAAAAGTTGCTTCTCATGTAGTTACGTACTTCACGGTCGGAATAGAATTGACGTCGCCTGTCCTTTCACATGGGGGTACAGCTACATCTGCATTATAATGTGAATAGTTTGGTTTCAAAACAAGTCAAACACGTATTGTGTTTGTAATTGCATATCGATGTACCTAGGTACTAATTAATCAATAATACGTTCAACGTGGAAGTGAAAATTAATTGAAACCAAAATGTACTTACCTCCTCAATGCAGATAGTAGTGATATTATGTGTAACTGTATAATCTGCATGAACTTACCTGAAATGAATAGAAAAAAAGATTGAGTTAATTTCACATGATACAATCAACAATTTTCGAAAAATGTATTATGATTGGAGGTATAAACTCTAAGCGATTGAAGGACAAAAAAGAGTTCTAGACATTAAACAACTTAAGACTTGCCGGCAATTCCAGAACATTTTTAGTATGGTTAAGGGCGCACATGCTCAGCGTAGGTCAAAATGGAGTTTTTATGGTATTTTCAGAGCATAACCCTGGACATTCCTTAAAAGTTGTAGATAATCTATTTATATAATTTTGAAGCCTTATTATCCTTTATATTTATTTTAAATATTTGATGACTGTATAAAGTATTTTTATTACATAAAATAGTATTCTTTTAAACCTCTCGCTCTAATGTTTTAGAATAAAGTCATATTTCAGTACATCCATGTGCAGTGGCGTTAAGATTTTTTATGTTTATTAATTTTTAAACGCATTTACAAAACCATTAGTAAAATTAATGTTAACATTATATAGTGACATATTTACGATAAAAAAATATATTTTATAATCTTTGTGATCCCAAATTTGACAAGAATTAGGCATTTTATTATTCAAAAAATGGGCACGATTAACACATTTGAAGATAATTCTAAAGATACTGATTATAAGCTATGTTTTTGACCATTCAAATGTGATATACATCCTACGAATAATGAATGCTTTATAATAATTATTGACATAAGAATAAGGTAGTATTTTTTTTGAAATAAGCCATTTCTATTGGCATTTCCCAGTGGTTAAGCTACAGCATGCGCATGAATTGACAAACGGTAAATGAAGTAGGGAGTAAGATCATGGTAACGCGCGTGTTTGAATATGTACCGTTTAAAAAAAATCGGATAGAGATTAGGCACCTACATGTTCAAACACGCGATCAATCAATTTTATTTTCAAATATAGTTAAGATTTTATCATTGAGTGTAGCGAAGGGGTGAGAGGGTGTGGGGTAAAATGAAAAACGTGTGACGACATTTTTGGACAACCAGTTCAAGCTAGTTAGTAATTACTTAGTAGATGTTTCACACAACACTTTGGAATTAAGAAAGCACGCGTTGAAGAAGCCAAACGCATAAAACAAGTAAAATTTAAACAGAAAAAAAACTAGCCAATACACCAAGAAAACTCAAAACGAAGAAAACCTGCATACTTTGAATGTACTTTCCGCAAATACAAATATAATTGGTTGAAAGGTAGAGGGCAGCAGAAGAGTAGACAGGAAGTAAGTTTTATGTATAGGCAATCTGCTTAAATGGCTCAATGACCAAGTCATTGGGGATTCGATACGACTGGATCCCAGGATAGGAAGGTGTAGTCAGCGCTCGAAATAGAAAATTTTACGAATTACGCTCATGATAATTATTTCCGAAATATATTATTAACATAGTTATCTAATTTTATGTATATTTTATAAAAATATCTGTATTCGATGTATTGTTTATGGCATATCTAGCTCAGACTGTCAAATTATTTTTTCCACGAGACGGAGCGATAATTTTAACGATTTCATGAACCGGATCAGCGCTCCGGTCCATTTCGAGCCCTATGGGTACTGCAATTTTGTTATAAACCTTTGATAGAAAATGGCAAAAAAGTAGAAGAAATATTCTTCAATACAAAACGATTTTATGTTCATACAATATGATATTATTTAATATTGTAAAAAAAATAGCAATATAACGGTGTTGGAGAGAAAGAAATCACACAACAACCCGGCAAGGGCAACGAACTTGTATCACAGGGCCTCAGAAAATTAAGAAGGTTGAGTTACGCTTACAAATACTGTGGTTTTATCGTAAAAATTCAATCAAGCTTCTCCGATGACTTCTTTTTGTTTTGATTGCTTTAGGAGCAAATCTGTTGGGCTCTGTTTGTATTTCCCATACATAAATTCGTCCAGTTTACAGCGCAGTTATCATAACATAACGATATAGACCCCAACACAAAGCTAATGCCCATCAAAGCGAACAAAAATACTTGTGACCGCACATTATTATTTTAATATTATTCAGAGGAGATAGCCGTTTGGGAAAATAAAAACAGACATTTATCAAATCGGTATTGTACAAATATGAATCCGTGTGTGGGGCGCCAAGACAGTGTATATTTAATCTAACGCCTGTATTCATCCTTCAGAGCCTAAACATACAGATAAATTTGGTCAGTAGTAAAAATTAGTAATCAAATATTAATAAGATAATCTGAGTATTTTTGACGTAGAAATAAAGCTTTTTATTCGGCAAAGTAGGTCGCCAAATGTTCGGTAATGATGTCCCAAAAAGTTTTACATTAATTATGCCTTGTCCTGACTAAGAACATTTAACTATACGTGAAAAATGTCCATGCGCGGTGGAATACAAAAAAAAACATTTTTTTTAAATGTGAGTAAAATGTTCGTATAAAATTATAGTAAACAGTTTTATTGATGTCCATTTGCTTCCGCAAAAGTGAATATTGGTCTGGATTATGCATTTGAATCGCTTATAACTTTTGAATTTATAGCAAAACAAAAATTATACCACTGTGTAGATAAATAGGTAACCTGACGGTAAATATATGGATTAAATAGGTCGGACACTCAAGGTCTGCGAGGTAGGTGTAGAAAAACATGTATGTGTGATTTAAATCAATCTGAATAATACTTGGAATTGAATAGTTTATGGAAATAATTTACATGGCCATTTTGCTTTGTAGGTTGTTAGATAGCAGTGGCGAAGACTCCATACTAGGCGATTATTTAAAGCCTACCTTATTAAGAAAAATAATTTTTATTTTCATATTGACGTATTTATATAATAATATAGTCAATATGCCCAAAGACATCTATCGTATAATTGTCATAATTTTACGATCTTTTCCCATATTTCAATAAGCACCATCTATGGCATCTCTCGAAAGTTTAAAAAAATAAAACACACCGTGTTTCGCTACACATAATATAGGATTATTTTGACGTGAATCATCGGGTTTTTCAATATGAAGTTTTTTTCCTCAAAATGTCTGGCGTCCCGCATACAAATCGACAAGTTGATTTGTTAGAGCACATTTATTCAAAATAATTAATAAGAAGGTAATTTAAAAAATAATTTCTATGTGATTCAATCACATAAATATGTATTGATTGTTGTTGAAAATATAAAATAATTTATCTCGTGATTTTTATTTATCTATTAGTTCACTCATTAGACAATTTATATATCTGATACTGTACCTACCTAAGTCTGTGTTTTAAATATAGAAGTATTTTAAAATGTCTAGTTTTACGGGTTAAATTATAAATTGTTATGGAACATAATACATACACAACAACGGATATTTTCAAAGATGATAGGTGAACATATTTTGAGCGTATGTTACGTTTATAAATGTTTAGGAAAATACATAAGTAATTCAAACCAATTGCCTATTTTTATAAATTAATTATTATAACAAACCAATAAAGCTTTTGAAATTTCATCGATATAGCGTACATATCCATCAGTAATATTGGGTTATCTTTTTATTTCGCGTAAAATATCTGACAAGCATGGTTACTCCCACAGCCTACCTCTTTCAAAAAGTCACCCTTCGCCACTGTTAAATAGCCAGGATAGAGTAACTTGTTATTGTAAGTAGATTAACCCTCTGATATAATAAATAGAAATAGTATGACATATATAGAAACTTGAACCCACATTAGGTACAGGCCATTCTATTTGGATTATTTGATTGGCCAAACACTACGAAAAGAGTTAACCATTTAGGATCATATTGAAAATATTGGGTTATTATTTTCATATACATTTAATTAGATACAAATGATTAAAATTAAGCCGGAATTAAAATGAATGACTGTATTATTTCCTGCGCATCGTATCATTAATAGATCAATATGCATATTGCCTAAATCATTATTCCCTGTCGCAAATTACGATTTTTTATGAAAAACATATTAGACATTTCAAAATAAGAAAATTCAAAAAGCCGAAAACACCTGAATATAAGTGAAGTTGAACTGCCCATTGGACCACAGGTGCCGCGTGTGATTATGGAAAAATAAAAATGCACATATATCACGAGAGATCGTTCGTTTCTATAAGTATGTGGTATCAGGCGCCAAGAAAGACAGCAGGCAAGAAAAAGTACGGGGTTATGCAGTGAGACATATTACTTTTGTTGGTACTGTTCGGTTATCAGGAATACAGCAGAAAACACATATTGAAAATAGCCAATAAACTGGATTATTTGTTAGGTTAACCTAACCAAACCTAACCTAACCTAACCCAAACTAACAAATAATCCAGTATATCGGGTATTTTCAAAATGTGTTTTCCGCTATATTCCTGATAACCGAACAGTACCTTTTTGTTTAATAGTGTAATATATAGGAACCTATTATACAAAACAGGTTAAACGATTAGGGGTGAAAAGCAGATACTTGCAGAATCGATCGACTCAACCAGGGTCAACGATAACTATGTGTTTTTTGTAATCGTCGAACCACCTGTCACCTATTATTGATTGATTTATGTGCAAAAAATAAGAATAATAATTACGTTTTGATCATGACTCTTGGGATCGAGGAAAAATGACATTTCATGATCGGTGGCAATTGACGCAGACGATCGGGAGGACGATCGGAGAGAAGTCCATTTACTACCATCTCCACATCTCGAAGACGTCAATTCTCTTCCGATCAGATTCTCTAAAAGTCCAGGTTCCGTATAGGCAAATTAAACATATTAGCGTTTTAGTGGTTTTTGTGATGCAGAAATTTTTCTATAAATTGGTGAGACGACCCATAGCGTAGGTATTTGATGACAATGCTTCGTATAAATTCCTATTTGAAGCTACCGGAAGCAAGGTAGATACTTATATAAAATCGAGAACTCGTTCCAAGTGGTTCAGTCTCCAAAAGTGAAGTTAATAAAAAATCCTGGAAACATTTTAATGCTACAAGTCGGTTATGGGGAAAACAGCGGCAAATACATGTTGAAAACAGTCGATATACTAGATTATTTGTAAGGTAGGGTTAGTTAAGGTTAGGTTAGGTTAGGTAAGGTTAACCTAACAAAGTATATTGGCTATTTTCAAAATGTGTTTGCCGCTGTATTCCTCATAACCGACTTGTACCATTTTAATTTATCGTTTATCGAATAGGCGAAATTTCACAAGGGGGCCTCCGCGTATATAAAATCGACACCGGTTGGAAAGGAATATAATATTTATTAAAAACTTAATAAAGTTTAACATCCCTGAAGTCGAAAATGTTGACCGCCACCCCGCTGACGCGTGTTTGTATAAACTCTTGCTTCTTTTTTTTCAACTCCCCGTTCAGTTTTGTTCTCGGAGCGATAAAATCGCTTCATACGTACGGTGAATGTAACTGCATGAAGGTGAACACATTCATTACATTATACTTCACGAAGTATTAAATCAGCGAGAATTGTTGTTTGTTTTGTTGACAATAATTCACACATTCATTAATTGCACCATACACATGATACATAAGCAAGATAAGATGTCATCAATTCCGATTTTATTTGACTCAAATAATACAATCGATGCGTCAAATGATTTAAAAAGGGGCCTCAAAAAAGTTCAAACCAGTCGTATTATATCAAATTTTTTTTAAAGATACGTCGACGTGACGTAATCGTTGTTCACAAAATAAACGTTACCAAATGAAGCTCCGCACATTGGCGGAATGCGACATTTTAGTTTCAAAAAACATCTGTGGGTCTATTCTATACTTATCGAACACTAAATTGATAAATAGTATCAAACTTAGGGTAGGTTTGTATCAAAATATTAGCACTTATTGTAACAATTACACGAAGCCGGTTTTTATTGTTGCAATAAGTGCGATATTTTAACAGCAGCAAGATAGGTGCTGTTAAAATATAGCACTTATTGCAACAATAAAAACCGGCTTCGTGTAATTGTTACAATAAGTGCTAATATTTTGATACAAACCTACCCTAAGTTTGATAATATTTTTCACTTTATCACTTTAGCGGTCGATAAGCATAGAATAGACCCACTGGTGTCGCTAGCGCTGCAAGTCACTCGCAGTCAGACACCGTCAGTGTTGCAGTTGCGCCTGCGCAGACCGCTACAAGTCAGCCATTTAAATCCAAACGTCACAGGTAGCCGTATTTCCTACAAATGACAGACGAGCGCACCAATATTTATTTTGTCCAAGAGATTGAAATGTAATTAATTATACGTGCATATGATTATACCGAGATTTTTTATATTAAATAAAATTTCTGGTGGCTGTTTATCTCACTTAACTGGTAGTCCCCTCACGCTGGAGCCCCACTAAGCCCGGGCCTCCCGGCTAGAGGCCTGTCAGCCCCCCACTTGTGTGTGCCATGATTATGACTGTCATCTAAATAATAATAATAATATTTTTAGTTAAAAGATGTGTTTATTGTTTATATGAAAGATATATTGATATTTTACGAGGCATCTACGTAAATTGGTTTGTACTTGAACGTTTTAAGGAAGGTCATATAACAAAATGTTATTGCTGGAGGGGGCCTTCTATACTAATATAATATACTATATTATTTACTCAGCATGAATTCCAGTGCCAGGATTACGGACGTGGATACCCGACGCAGTGACTGATTCTGAGACCTCCGACGATAAAAATAATCAAAATATAAAAATCATGAATTGGATATAAGTTTAATTGTAAAACATCGGATTGCATGGCAATTATTTAGTCCGATTCTGATTAATCTTAGACGTAATTTAAAATTTACCTAATACGATTCTGATTCTACCGTGCAGGTAATATGCACTTTCAAGGATTTCGTTAATAAATTTGTCATTCAGTAGACCACAGACTGCAATTGCGTCGGTCCATGTAATAAAGCCGTAATCGTTGAACACCAATTAATATAAATTTAAAAAAAACTGCAGCAAATAAACTTCACAATGCAAACACGGTTACTTAGCGCGGTGAGTCGTACCCCCTTCCTCTGCAAGCCCTGACGTGAATATTCGGAGGTAGTCGAATTGATTTCCCGCGGCGCGGCGACAGCTTGACATGCGGACAGCAAGGAATGCGAGACGCCATTTTTTTCGTCCGCATGTTGAATTTTGAAAATCGAATATTGTATAGGACTAAATAATCGTGCTTTATCAAACACTATTATTCTACAACAAATATGTCATGGCGGCAACGGACAAAACCGAGGGTCGTGGTATACATATTATGTAGGTACGTGAACGAGCAAGAGGTTGCAGTTTCTTTATCTATTGGCAGCACAAAAAACAAAATGGCAGTTCACGTTCTGGTTTGAAGTCTGTTGCTTTGTTTACATAACCAACGTACCCGTTTCTTGGTTATTTACGTATGTATTAATCTCAAGAATATTTGTCAATCTATTGCTTTTGGCCGAGTACGTTAAATGACGACGATGTACCTACTTTGACTAATAGTAATTTTAATGGCTTCTAATTATTTGGTAAGTATAAATATTCAAAAATAGGAAGTATCTTAATAAAAGTTTTTTATTAATCTTTGGGAATAATTTAAAATCAGCAGGAAGTAAAAAATGCTCAATGGTAAGTATTCAAATAATATGTAAGAAAGTATTTAAATAAGAACAGGGAATTATTTAAATGTTTAATGTCAAGTATAAATATTAGTGTGTCAGAATAGATTAAAATTTGGGCAGAAATAATTTAATTGGCCGCTTTTTTAAATTTTCTAGGATAGTATTCTTTTCTGTCATTCCAACCAGGGTTATAACATAGACTAATATTCGAGTTAGTTGTATCATAGACTAATACCATAATCGTCTATGGTTATGCTGTACCTTGACAGATGACAGTTGACTTCCTCAGCACTAGAAATCTAGAATAGTATTTTTTCTTTCTATTATAATGAATGTCTCTAAAAAAAATGGCTCCACAGTTCAATGTGGATCTTCTGAGCAGGTTTCTTAAGAAATTCATTCTAGCCATCAGCTGTAACTGTTGAATCTATGCTCTGGATACAACAGAATTAGTTTGTAATCAATTATTAATGTTTATTAGAAACTGTTTTCAGTACCTAGGTATCTACACTGGACTAATGACCATTGAAAATACATGCTCCATTATAGAATTATGTTGTATACCTAGTGTGTATTATAATGTTTTTAACATTTAAAAAAAATAAGAAGACAGGTAGCTAGGTACACCAGATGTGACTATTATAGGTTTATTTTTGACATAAAAATAAAGAATAAGGCAGACTTCAGTTGTTCAAAAAAAAAATACATGGCAACTTGAAGGGTCGCTCGGCTTGTCATGTCAACGGTGAACGGTGTGATCAGGTTATTGTAAATTTTATAAAAATTTATCAATATTTTCCCCACAGCAAAAAATGCTTAGCCATTGTCGATCAATGAACATTCCTTTTATTTTGTAAATAAAATTATTTAGTATAATTTATCGATATCCGTAATTTTGATATATCGTCGTTGAAACTAGAAAATTGTGTAACTCCAAAAACACTACTTTACAGGAGAGACAAAAAACATTATGGTTTCCCATACAAATGTATGGTTTTGGAGTGAAATCATCCATGATTAAACAATGATACAATTTTTCTGGAATTACAAAATTTGCAAGACGGATAGATATTATCAACGGCCACTAGATGGCATTCAAAGTCAATTTTCGATTAAAACGGAGTTACACAATTTTCTAGTTTCAACGACGATATGGAATAAGTAATAGGTGTGTTTTAATTGTCTCGACATTAAAAGGTTCGTTATCTAAAAGATTTATACTAATATAAATTGTTTTATAATCGACATGCAAACCAGAAAGTAGGTAGCTATTTTATTTGAATTAATACTAATATCACATAAACTCATTCGATTATCGATTTATTAGTTCGATCAATCATAATTATTAGGTATTTTAATCTCATTCAAAATGTATGAAAAATTTGGTTGAATGAATAATATTTCACAATATAACATTTTCAATCAAATTTAACCTTAAAATGAGGTATTTTTTTCATTATTACTTTCTTTAAAAATATTTAAGTATATTAGATATAGGTTGAAATAGTCCATTAACTATCAATTAACTTTAAGCTAATTAGTTATTTTGCACGTAATTTCAATTGAAGACAAATTATTCATAATCGTTTCAATAGAATTAATTTATGAAACAGGTTATTTCAATTAGATAATAATAGTTTAATAGGTATATTTTTAATTTCCATAATATTTATAAACCGTCAAATACCACTAAATTATTATAATTTGGGTTTAAAGTTATCGGAATTGAGGTTATCTTCTGTCATCTGTGTGATGTGCTCATATAATTATCGCTCTTTTGGTGCACCTTCGATTAGTTCTTATTTGGTGTTCTTTTAATAATCACAATAATGGTTATTTGTACCAAATATTCATGAATTTGGCGTGCGAGCATAGACAAATATCCCTTACTTGCGAGATGGTAACCCTAAATGGCTATGCGTCCCATATAAAATTGTTTACTTGTCAAATTATCATAATAATAATGGATATATGTTTTATCTACTGACACGCGTAATTTAAATAATGATTATTTAGTTTTACAACCGATTTTTTAATATTATTACTTCCTCAATCATTATTTAACTCTCCACACTAAAACTGGCGACCTTATTCTGACACTTCGAAATAAATACTTACCAATGATTAAAAATTCTGACACTAGGGATTTAAAAACTTTTCAAAATTGTCTATTAATACTTCCTTCAAAAATACACGCCAATTTTAATGTCACCCTTATCGTTATATATATTTTTTTATTATAAAAGAATCAAATTACGGAAATTGATAGATCAGTGCCTACACCCCGAAAGCGTACAATGAAATGATAAATTTAGGGGCGTTCTTCATTTGAAACGGACGTACGATTAACTGCATAGGAGGGGCTTGTTGGTTCACATTTTTAACACGTAGACAAGAAGTTCTTGTTCGACAATATTTTTCCACAGATATGTTTTGTAGCTAAATTTTATATTTAAATGTCAAATATAAAAAATTAAATAATGTCAAATTGTAGTCGAATTTAATTACACACTATCCAAGCCTATAAAATGTTAAGTATTCAGATTTTATTCATTCTTGTGTAATTAACTAATAATTAGGCGAATTTTGAAATTGAAGTGGAATGTCATAAGTATGAAGTTTTCTTCAAATGAACCTGCAATGTAAAGTCACTTGTTTTGCATCAATTTCATACATTTAGGTTCCATCTCTATAGAAGTTTCACAGTGGTGATATTGGTGATAAATGAATAGACCGAACGTTGTCCAGTGGATCCAGGAGAGAGAATTTATTGCTGCGATAATATACCATTCAGTATACAAGTGGTACAAGAATAAATTATACAGGAGAGATGTTAGCGGTTCGAGGCTCGGTAAGAGAATGCTTCTGGGCGAGGCGCGATGGTAGTCTGTGCCTACTGCTACTAAGATACTGAGATAGAATTTGATATTCCATCAATGATGAATGATGACTCGCTATTTATATAAATGTCTATTCGATAAATTGGATCACTATTGGCAATATGCTAACCGACGAACCGTTGCAACTTCGAGGCGTTTTGCTAACCAGGCTTTATTGTTTAACCGTCATCGAAGAATGTCACACTTGCAGAATGTGCTGATCGTAGTTGAGTTAATATGTCACTTGTGTAACTCGCTGATCAACGCATTGTCGATATTACGCTGACATGGCCTGGGGTTGTTGACCCATATAGATGGTTCTTGTCAACATCTTTGGTACGTAGACATTATTATATTAATTTATATGTAATATAGGAAACAATGAAATGAATATTATTTAATAGTAAACACTTTTTCAGAGCAACTAATATACCGACCATGTAATTCTATAAATTGTAATAGGTAAAAGATACGGAACTATGTATTGCCAATATGCGTTATCAAGATTGAATATATTATGATAACTCAAAAAGGTGAATTTATATTATTTATTGCAAAAATAATGTCATTCTCATATAACAGAGGTGACACTATCATTTTAAATTAAGCATTGAAAAAAAACTTATATGGGTGGCATGACGGGGTCATAAATAAAAAAAAACATATTTACTAAAAAAACTTAAAACACGCTACAATGTCTTCAGATAAATTATAATAATAAAGATTTTTTTATTTTATTAATTCAGTGTTTTCATATTTTCCGAATAAACGAAGGTTAGAAAAAACTTCCCACCGATAAATGAATAGTCACCTAAGCATTGAAAATCAAATTAGTAAATTGAATATGTAAATGTCATAATGATTTTGAATCCAAATTCAGTTGATGCTCAGTCGTTTATTAAAAATAATTTTACTGCTATTTTTTAAACAAACACAGCTTTGTTACTAAACTTGTCTCCGTCAGGTGTTTACAACTTCATCACGTTTGACAGAATATATTTTTAATATAGGGAGATGTCAACATTATTTATTGAAATCTTGCGATGGATTAATCTTTTCGCAGATTGGAAACAGTTGTGGATATTTCAAATCTTGAGATAACAACTATTTTTCTAAAGGGAATAGATATTTGCACAATAAAATAAACATAGACGTTTTCATTGCTAACAGCACTGAAAAAATGAAATTCACATTGGAAATAGATGGCTTTTACAAACGAACGACAACTGTCAATGGCAGATTATTTTACAATAACAAATGAATAGATTTATCGACGGAAAATACATTTTGCTCTTATTAATAAATTATTATATTATGCACACCATGGCCTCCACATCTTTAAGCGGGCCTCCTGGCAAGGATTCCTGACGGCCCCCGAACCTATCGCTAAAGTTAAGGGTAGAATTATGTTCTACAGTAGTGTTTCCCAACGGTCAAATTAAGGGCATTCCGTGTATTTTTAGTGATGTTACTCGAATTATTCAGTCATCGGCACTCGGCATCATAATATATTAGAAGCATCGATAGCGACCCCTTTTTGTGGTAGGTATACAAGTAACATACGACCCTTCGTCATTTTTATTGGTCAGAAAACACATAAAAATAATTATAAAATAAAATTCTGAACGTGTCATTTAATTATATTAATCATCATACAAAACACATCAAATTCCATCACACAGTCAATTCGTTTAAAATGTGTAAGTAAAATATCGCGCAGGCGACTTTTTCTACTATTGGAGTAAATTTGTGGTGTGTGTTTATCTCACTTAACTGATCGACCAAGCCACGCCAGGCGCCTTCTAATCTTGGCCCCTAGACTAGAGCCCTGTCAGCCTCCCTTCGTGGGGGCCAAGATACACAGAGAAGATATTAATGGTATTTTGTATGTCTTCAAAAATATTATATCGTTATTTTTAAGATTAACTAGGCAAAAATCAATATTTTCTCTAATATCACAATCAATATGAATAGATGGGTAGGTATCTACTAGTCAGATGCGTCGAAAAGATTTTCAGCATTACATCAACATTATAATGGACTGCATTGTTTATTATTTAATATATAATTTTAACATAATATAAATAATATCAAATGTTAAAATAGGATGGAATAATTATTTTAAATTCATAATTATTTTATTCCATTTTATTGATGTGTTAAACGACAATTTCTACAGTAGGTAATGTCATACTTTATTTGACAGATCGGAAAGATGTGATTACCTCTATAGAGTTCTCGGTATCTATCCGTCGAAATATTGAAAAATGTGCTTTTGAAAATATGCGATGGGGGATTAATTAAGATTTTTAAAAACAGCGAACCAGACAATTTTTATTCACCACTAAACTACGGCACGATGGCCGCGCGGCCTAAACGTCGGTCAATAACGTAATGGGTTCCAGGTTCGAATCCTGGGTCTGGGATGTACACATATTGTTTATCAATTAGTGTATGAGTCAGAGTATTTTTTTTTCTCAATTCAATTCATTTATTTAACATATTGTGGACAGTACAAATTATAAGTTTAAGACGTTCACAACATGACATTTAGAAACAAAGAAATATTATTAAAACAATATTAGGTACATAACAAAAGAGATAGATCAGTATTAAGTTATTCTACAGTATAAATGTGTAAATACAAAAAATATATAGGTACAAGGAAGTACACCGGATGAGTTAAGCAGACCCTATTTAAAGAATTTATAAAATAACGTCCACCTATACTCATCCTCACGTAGATGGAATATATCAACATCCGAAGCGATTTGGTTGAACAGAGTTATTGCCCTCCCAATTGGCATCACCAATGGCAGGTTAGTTCTGCTCCTCGGGAGAACAAACAACTGATGCTCCCGATTTCTAAGATAGTTATCAGGGACACACAAGTCAATACTACCAAGAATGGGAGAACAAACAACTGATGCTCCCGATTTCTAAGATAGTTATCAGGGACACACAAGTCAATACTACCAAGAATGGCAGAGTTCTCATTCACACCACGTATAAGTCGAAAAAAATGTAAGACCTAATAGGTTGAACAAGTGGCTAACATCAATTTCTCGTAAAAACAAAATCTGTTGATACAAAACCTCCACTTTGTGGAGGCCCATATGATTTTATTAGGATCGGACATGGTAAGAAAAAACTACTGAACAAAAGACCACAGTTCAAAAATAAGCAGAATTCTTTCACTGTCCGCAAACCGTACATTGATACGATGCGAGAATCAAACCAAAAAGGAATATAACACACACAATCGCTATAAATAGTGAATAACACTAAATCACGGATTATTATTACTATTACTACACATTTGTGCGTATTCGCTTATTAATTTATGTGATTTCTGAAGTATTAGCTAGGCACAGCGGGGCGGCCGGTCGTGTAACTTGGCCATCATGAGACCTGGGCAGATGCCCCGTTGAGATCGAGCCTAATTGAAAATGTCTCTCTATCAATTTTAAATCTTTCAACAAATCACGCGGATCGATAAGATATGGTGGAAACTATGATAGTGAATGATAAAAAACGACGACGAATATTACATATCGATAGGCATAAGTAAGTATTTTCACTAAGCATAATACATATTTAAATAATGCAGGTTCAACCGGCGAATTCAAAGTGAATATTTTAAAACAAATGATGTAGGTACTATTGATAATTTGCAGACTGGAACTTTTTTAAATTGATAAAAATCAATATAAGCGTTTCAGACTTGATCAAATATCAAGCGAAATCAGTGGCGGGTTTAGTGATGTAGAGGCCCGACATTTGAATGAGAAAACCGTTAATTACATCATTTTATCAAAAAAAAACTGTCAATTTATTCATTTATATTTATATATTTATTTTACATACTATATACTTACTATTTTGATGTTAAAGAGGATTTGTTATGCTTTAGGTAGCATTTATTACAAAATTGGTGAGAAATACGCATCTTATCCAGTTTCTTTTATAGTAGACTAATCTAATGACTGGTTTAAACTGTTTCAAGGCCCCCTTTAAAATCTATCGACATTTTTAAATTATATATTTTATTTTGTGGCTGGCAACGGATCCGTATGAAACCACTTCTCAAATTAATATCGTTTATTTAATCGTCATCTATTCAATGGTTCACAGGCCGTCAGCAGTTTTGAATAACGCAGAATGGGTGAGAAAGGCATACAATAAGTTGTTCACAACTTCCTTTGCATATTCCTTTGCATACAAACTTCACAATCAAATTACTTCGTCCAAGTAAGCACTTTACATCCCAGTAACATTATTTTAAAATGTTTTTCTCACCAAAAGTCTGGGTCAATACTTGTGATTTTATTTTAACCGTGTTGGGTTAAATAAAAAGGCTAAAACGATCGAACAAATCTTTCACTCGTAATAATTACTCCACATTGTATCTTGCTAGAGAACTCGCCGAAGTGCCTCGGACAATAATACCTACTTCTCTGTTATATTTCACTATTGTATAACTGTATCTAATCCTGTCAAACTCGCAAATAAACACGCAATCTACATCATCATCAATTCTTCAAATCACTCCTTCATCGATCATCCACCTTCACCTACTACCAAAGTGGTGACCTTCACATACATCCAAAATTGTTATACTAAAATAATAGTGGCTGAAATAATAGAGCTAGGTTCCTGGATGAGTAAAAAAATTAAATTTATAAAACTAAAGGGTAAACGAGCGAGCAAGGACACGATATTAACGTCATATATAAGTTTTTTCTCTGTATAAGGTACCAGTAATTAAATAACAGTCAATAAAATAACAAAAACTTTACTAAACCATAGAAGACAGGATCGTGATACGTTTGTATATACAATAAATTCTTAATGAGCCACTTTGAATAAAAAAACATTAGAAAATCATAAAATTAGCACATAGCCAAAGTTAATTAAATTACCGAACCATTTCGCAGCTACCAGGAACAAAGAATATAAATTTAACATTCTGATTGCATAATCAATAAATTTATTTAATGTGAAAAATCTGAATACAAGAAAGCTGTAAATCAATTAAATTTACTAGAATCCAAATGGCTTGTTGATTTATTGAATTAAAACATTTATATGATAATTTCGGCCCATTACTTTGCGTCATTGTGTTTTTAGCAAGTGTTATTGCTATACTTGAAAATTTACGATTTTTATCTATAGAACTATAGAATTTTATAAAATCAATAACTACAACACCAGATAAATGTATAAAGCAGAAAGAGAAAATCGGTAGGTACTTAAATTGAATATTACTAGTCATTATGACATTCAAAAAACACCTTTCACAAAAGACACGAATCTTGCAAATGAACCTTAACGTAATTTTGAGAGATTTGTCTTACCTAATCGATAGATCATTATTCACGGGGTTGTATAACAAGTGTAGGAAAAACTCCGGATATCCAGATTTACTTCATAAAGCACGAGATTAAAGTATTTGACACAGAAATGCTAGCTACTAACTAACTGACTGACAATGGTTGTACAATATCTTTAGAAAATGACGAATATAGTCTACAAAGATTGGTTATTAACCAATTACTCAACCCCATCTCAAAACGAACGGGGAAAAGGAATAGTGTATGTAAACGGTTTGGGTAGAAATACACATATTACTCACATCTCATTATTTGAAGGTTCTTTACTTATGACTACCATGCGTCAATAATTTATTGAATAAAATTTCAAAATGGTACGAATTTTACTGACATATTACACGTGTTGTAAATGATATCTCATTTTTTCTAGTTTTCATATCTGCATGTGAAAACTAACTATCTAAGAAACCGAGAATAACCTGTCAATGACTACACCAATTAAGAGAGCGATAGCTGCGTATGTTCAAGTAAATTTCTTCGGATAGCGATATATTCTACTTGCGTGAAGTAAGAACATGAGTACGATGTTTTATAAGATAGGATCTTTTGGCAAACTTGGTATATGTTCTTATACCCATACTTACCTTCTTTCATGTTATGTGTATATATATATATATATATATTTGTATTTACCTATTACCTATCCCACTGCAATCATTGTGTTACTCATTATAATTATTTAGCTATATTTTTCAAAGCACACTGTGATCGTCTTGGACCTGTAATTTTTAATGGTCTCACATGTAAATAAATAGAATATTTGCGAACATGTGAACCTTGTATAATAGCCCGGAAGGCATTTCTGTCTGAAACCATCAAGTTCAAGCGTGTTACAGTCACTTTGTGAATTGTTCGATAAATAAAAAAATACAAAGTTTATTAATACACCATACGCTATATTTAGTAATAATTTTAATAAAACATAATAATTGTACATTTATTAGAACAGAGTAAAAATGTTCAATTAATTACGAAAGTAATGGTGTGTCTTTAATTTCACACGGTGTTCACAGAAAAAGGTCATCCAAACAAAGTAGTCATACATAAATGTATAAACTTCTAGAGATATGTCAGTGATTGCAGATAAAATAAAGGAAACCCACGTAGGAATTATATTATAATGATAATTAATGAGCAAAGGAGGTAAATTGAAAAGGAAATAAATGCCTCGGAGGAGGTAACCTGATACCAACGACTGGTGGAAGGGTCCGCTTGCTTGGTAATACATAAAGTGTGCAGTAAAATAAAAAAAAAGACGAAAGCCTTGAAAAAAAATGAGTAACCAATGGTTCACCATAATATATAACAATATAACCATACTTCATATCAGTGGCGAAAGGTGGAGGTAGGCTGTTAAGATCTGCCATAAATAGTGCACATTAAACTTTGTTAGTCATACGCAGGGCTATTTTTTTTTTAAACAAAGGTGCCGGAAGTCACTTTTTGCCAAACTTCTTACCAACTAAAGAAAATTATATTCAAATATCATTAAAACCAACTTTTCCTATGCCACGAAGCGCATAAAAAAATTAAACAAACAAACAATTAATACAAATAAAAAACTAAAGTTGTAAAAAACATCATAATATATTTGAATAAAAGTATTTGTGATTTCCATGCCCCCCACATATTTAAGCGGCCTCCCAGTACAGGATATTTGGCGGGCCCCTACCTATCGCTAAGGTTAAAGGCAGTGTGACGCTATATAGTAGCGTTCGAGGTAAAATTAAGAGTATTCAGGATATCAATTACACAATTTAAAAAATGCAATTACATAACCACATATTTAAAAATGTTAATACGCCTGAAGGAAACTATGGCCGCAGGCGATTTTTTTTAAAGATTAGAGAAAATTTGTGATGTGCGTTTATCTCACTTATCTGGTCGATCCACGGGCTAGAGCCCTGTCAGCCCTCTCTATGGGGACCATGGTGATTTCCTAGCTTCAGACCAATTCTCGTCTAGCAAATCGTCTCGATACCTTTTAGTGTTAGAATCTATGGCCGAGTCTTCCACTGAGTAATCTCTAAGAGGATCGAAAAATTGTCAAAGGTGAGCCAACGAGTTTGATGAACAAAATTACCGAAACTGTTTTGGTCTTCAACGAAGCTCTTATTGGGTTAATTTGATTCATTTTCAAAAATTCGCGTTAATATTCACTTGAAGAAATTGTACCTAATAGAATTCAATGCATACATCAAATGCGATAGTTTTTTAGGATATGTCTTTTCATATGAGATGATTCATGAAAATTAACTTAAGTAAAATAAACAAAGTAATGTTTTAGCTTAACAAATATTGTAAGGAAAATAAGTATTCAGGTGGGCCATATTACTAAAATGACTGATAAATAGAAATATTATCGAGTGGCAAATGTGTGAAAACCTGATTAGATAAGTGCTATAAAATAAATCGTTAAAACGAGATTTAATCTAAGTGATCAGATAAGAAATAGAGGAAGACATAAGCATAATCAGCTTCGAACTTGATTCAAAGTAATAAAAACTATCTCCCGATTCCAGAAATAGTCATATTACAAACACGAAGAGTGAATACCAGCTACCAATTAACTATAAAGGGCTGGAATAAAGAATAAAAGTGCCCATATAATAGAAATATAGATAAACAGGCACGTATTATAAACACAAAATAATATGTAATTACACCTGGGGGAGAACCTGTGCCTGGTTGGTATATTAATGCCGCAGACAAAACTTTAGATACACGAGTTATCCTACGTAACATATGTATAAAAAATTAACGGACAGGCAAACAAATAAAATTAACTGTGCGTAGTAGGCGGCGACATTTATTACCAACAGAAAACCGAACTTACTGACTCTTATTAAAAAGAAAAAAAAATCTTGATATTGAAAAAATAATATTTGTGGGACGATATTTAATGAAAACATATTTTCAAAATGCTTCATTGTTTAAAAATAGTTTGAAGTACGTGAAACATTGATTTGTCTATTTCTCATTCATTTGCGAATCCTCGCCCAATCCCTGATACAACTCGCTGACCCGGTCGGCAACCAATGCACTAGGTCGTAACCTCTAGGTAATTCATACGATAATAAAACAACGAAAGATGAAGTAACGTAATAAATAGGTTATTATGTAGATAATGAATTATATAATATTATGTTTACTTTTGTCGTTAAAAATAACTGTTTCCAACTTTAATTAATCATTCTAGCAAACAATGGAGATTTCAATAGGTCTATTATTATATAAGTAAAATGAAATCGATTCGATTCTGCAGTAGATCCGTTAGTTTGGCACACGCGTGTAGAAGAACGGAAAGCTCTGGAAGCTAAGGATTAATTATTTAAAAAACGTATTTTCAACTAAAATAACTAAAAATATTTACCACTTTATATTTAATACAAAAACAATAAATTTCAGCAACACGTGCTTGTTGTTGTTAAATGAATGCAGTCATTAAAATGAATATTTACCGGCGATGTTGACAAAAAATATTTAATTCAGCCGCAGAAATTGTATCTTACTCTAACGCATACTGCAGAGATATAACCGTGCCGAATGCTTTCTCACTCGCACTTATAGTTCGTTTTTGTTCAGGCTTTGGCAACGACCGACGATAGACATCGAATACGAAGTTAGCACACAATTAATTAATTTAAATAAATTTTAACTCCGTCCCTTGTCTTTAAAAAATGTGATTCTCACCCAAGGCGATAGTCTTGCTCATCTAACTTAGTTAGCGCATACAAAAACAAACATGCTTGCAACATAGTACGCCCAACGACAGCTTTAGCATGGAAAGTTGATATTCGACAATATTACAAATTGTTATCTGAGTATGTAATATGACGTATAAGAAACATATCTACCTCAGTTTCTCAAATTATTAGTAATGTATGGTTAGATCGCTAGCTTACTAAAACACGGCTCATTATGTTTTTGAGGTACCTATTTGTATACATTTTGTCTAATTTAGTGACCGAGAGCATTTTCCTGATACTATAGGAATCGAGAGAATCATGCCAATCAAGAATATTACTTCAGATATCTTAAATGCCGCCCACTATCTCACCGAAGTAAATGCACGATTAACAGGACATCTAAAGTTTATGCAACGAAAATCTGAACTGGGTGAACAACATTGTTGAAAGAAAAATTCTTCGCCGTATTTATATGCCAACTAGGGAGGCAACAATTAATTGGAAGATGATATACAATGGTCACCCTTAGGGTCTGTACGAAAATCGCAATTATCCGGTCAATCAAGATTAAGAAGACTGTGCTGACTCGGTATGAGTACTCATATGCAGATTTAGGGACTTGGAAGCTCTAAACACAGGCTGATTTTGAGGCCCTGCACAATAATATACAAAATAAATATAATACCATCTAACTACGTTGGTAAAAACACCAGTGTATCGTTTTCTTAGAATCACATTCCGTGAATAAAAATAATTATTATTGAAGATGACAGAGATGACACATAATAACATAAGAGGTATTTTTTGTAAATAAGTACTTATCCCTTTCTTATAGGACACTTTAATGTTGGTTGCAAGGATTTTTTTATGCCGTGGGTATCATTTTATACTCGATTAGTGAGAAATACAAACCTTTTCAAGGTTTTGGTATCATTAGACAATAATTATATGACTTGTTTGAATTGTGTTGAGTCCCTTTTTAAATCTTCTTACGAATCGATTGCGTCATCTGTAACAAAGAAAATCGCCGCTGCGTTCACCGTTTGAATAACAATAGGACGCAGAAGAAAAGGTAGACCAAAATATTCGATAGATTAACCTACCTATGGACTGCAGCATACTTATTAGGGGAACGATCTGGAAAAATACCTACAGGTAGAGGTACGAATTGGTATTTCATCACTGTATATTGTTTTGACAGTTTGCGATAATGAGATGATATTACTTGTCTAATTGTCGTTTTATCTAATATATAAAAACCAATATTTGTATGTTTGTTTGTTCGTATTTTATGCGCTGCCATACCGTTCAACCGATTGCGATAAAACTTTGTCAACTTATTGCTTGCACTTTCGCAAAGGGTATATCTTACATATAAAAATGAATGTCTGTCTGTCTATCCCGTATGCGTTCCTGTACCATTCATCCGATTGCGATGAAACTTTGGTGAGTTGTTGTGCGCACACCCGCGAAGGTTTCTAAATTAATATTATATAAAATACAAAGTTTGTTGTTTGTTTGTTTCATTCAATTTTGTTTTTTTTTTACTACGGCATATTAATACTATTAATAACGTTTGCATATTTTGAATTCGATTTTAATTTAGTGTTTTTGACCTTTACTTCTATTAGAATTATTTTTATATTGCCATATTGTATTACACAGATATGTTAATATTAAAAAGATAAATACTTATTATTATTTTTTAAATACCTAAGATAAATGTATCCACGAAGTGATCCTGTGCGAAGCCGGGTTCCTCAGCTTGTAACTTATAAAATCGTCGACAAAACTGTCGCGCCGTTTTGGTGTTATATGCGAAATTCGCTGTAGGTGTATCTATAGTCTAAGCTGTAGGTAGTTTTGATTACCGGTAATAGTGAGTGTTTAAGATTGCCCTGTGGAGTCCTTTGCAGTGGTAAGAACATGAACTATCGTTGGACGTGCCATACATAATAACACGTATCGCTAACGTACCGATATCCGATTTCGATATCAAGATAAGCATTTTATTTTTATTTTTGAAATAAAAGTTAAGGGGACGACATCGTTTCGAGTTAATGGCGGCAGTACTAGTGGGCAAGGCAAGTTTTGTCTTACGTTCGTTATCTTTGACATCTAATAGGTGGATATATCCCAGTATGACCCTGCGAGGAAAGTGCTTAAAATATAAATAATTAAAAAAATATATATATTTAAGGCAAGCCTGGAGCCATGGGATGTTTTAAAACGAGGCAACTTTTAATATGCCAATTGTTTTACAAAATTGTCCGTTATGAAGGAATAGCATCATGACGTATTCCGACGTTGTCAACATTTACAACTATTTCGTAGTATTTCTGTATACTGTCCGACAACAAGATCTCGTCGATAACCGGAAGTCACTGTAGTCTGCATATATACGATTTCTCAGCGACATACCTACCTCTCACTCTGGCAACGCGTGTTTAAATAATGTATCGGCTCTCTTTTTAGGTACGATTCATTTTCTTTTTCGCAATGAACAAAAAGTTTACTAACAATAATTTTAATATTATTTCTGATCGTTTTATACATATTTTATTAGATATTTTCATTATAAAAAGCATCAAATTACGGAAATTAATAGACCTGTACACCACGGAAGCGTAAAATGAAATGATACATTTAGGGGTGTTCCTCATTTGAAAACGGAAGTTTTAACACGTATACAAGAAGTTCGACAGTACGTATTATACACGCTCTATCTGTTTATTAGGGCTAATTTGAGAATTGTGGGTTATCCTATGGTAGCACTTCGGATCTACGACATAACGCGGTGACAAAAGTACGTCCAAACAATTTCATGGGTATAATAGGTGTTATTTACTTATACAATTTAATCAAAAGTTGGAAACAATACCTAGTTAAGCTCTTTATGAAGAGAACACGTCGATATTTTAAATATTTGGTTTACGCAGACGTTTCTCAAATTATAAGGAGTGGGAGGAATCTTGCAAAAAGTAATTCACAAAAAATATACTAGATACGAATAAATAACGTGTTTATTGCAAAAGACTATTACATTTTATGTTACAATGGTTATGTTCGATCCCGGAGGATGTACCTACTAACATATTTTCGTTTTGACGAGAAATGGATGTTAGCCATTCGCTCAACCTATTACGTCCATACTCTGGATCCAAACACAGATTAAAAATCAACATGTGTAGGTATTTGATAGATCCATAATAAGAACTTGGACTCACGACGTTATAAGCCGACATTTTACCGGTTGGCCTTGATGAAACTTTTAACTTCGAAACTCGAAATTTAAACTTTAAAGTTTTCTACAAAAAATAATAATACCAGTTTTATATATATATCCGGAGCATAATATATATATTATATATATATATATTGAAGACGATGTATCTTGGAGGATCCTCATAGGATTGCATATATTGTAGCGGTAAAATATGAAAAAAAAATCCAATTTTGCAATTACTTAACAACATTTTATTAATTAATACTGTAGATATAATCAAATAATAGTTATAGGTTTTATTTAATACTGATCGTCACTCTAAGAGTAGGCACTCAAAAAAAGAGAAACATATTTAAATGCACAGTTTTCGTATTAGTTGACCACAAAAACAACGAAGGGTTGAAAAACTGGTCGGGCGAGTGATAAAACAAAAATTCCGTTTATTTGAGAAATTCTTTAATGATTTTCTTAATACTCTCCTCGAATCTTAGATCTCTATCAGTGGGTAGCTGAAGCAAGTATGAGGCACACATAAAAAACGCATTGAGGTATTTTAAGAAATTATTACGAGATTTTTACGATATAAAATGCAAGTCTCGGCCATGTTTACTTAAAGTAATTGAATATGGACGATATTAAAATGCTCAAAACACGATTTGACAGGTTATGTTTACAGGTTTACACGCATAAAAAAATAATTGATCAAAATTACCTACCTAATGCGTTACTCCAATCTATAACTGAAGGTGTCTCCTTTTATTCATCCTAACCTTATAGTCATATTATTATTGGCACTAATCCAAACTCGCAATTGCATTCACTACCCGTGAACACACACGCGACTTTTTTCGTCGCGTCGTCATTGTGGTTTGCGTGATTTTATATTGGAGGTTAAAAAACTATACCCTTTACCATTACCCATACCCCATGAAGCTTCGGGATAGTCCCGTATCAGTGATGCCAACCGTACTATTATTATAGTACAATACTATAATTTAAATTCTGCGAAAAATGTAAAATACTATAATTTTACGCCAAATATACCAAAACGCTATAATTTTAAAGGATTCGAGACGAAAAATGTTCCTGTACTATATATTTTTCAGAAATACTATAATTTTTATGCCTTTGTACTATAACCAGCATACAAAAAGATGGCAACACTGTCCCGTATGCTCATTTTACGATTCGCATACTGAATACATTCGATTCGCAGAGATTTTTGTCACTTTCGAGTATTATTATGGAAATGAAGGAAGTGATCGACCAAGGCCAGGATACTAACTACATTTGCGTAGATTAAGACCATAGTAAGCGGTGTTTTTCTTTGACACAAATGAGGCAACCGATTCGTCATATGATTTAAAAGAGGGCCTCTTCTAAACAGTTCAAACCAATCATACATTTATAAATTATAAAAAATGCGCATTTTTTATAAATTGGGAATAAAATATTACACACAAACATAACAAAATCCCTGAAACGAATATGAAAATAGTATATAGTAGTTATGATTTAGGTTGTTTATTTTATTTAATATCGTGGGGGGCTAAGAATCAGTCCGTATCTTGGTCCTCCAAATCCTTAAACCGCCACTGAACTCAACACAGTACCTATATATAAAGGTGATATGTGTTTCAAAAAAACCTCTAGTTTATATAAAGTTATGGCATTTATGTTTAATCCAGATCGTTTTAAATTAAAGTTAAATGAAAGTTTCAGATCCAAGAAAACTAACAAATTAGTTTTAAGAACGTTATAATGTGGGAACAATTTTTGATAGAATAATTGTCACTCCAATAGCATCTTTAAACCAAATTTCCTGACTCAGGGTACACGGAAAAAAGGCGATAATGCCATTGATAGTTTAAAGACCGATTTAGGTATATATATGTTGTTGAAGGGATAATCGAAATATGCCAGTAAAGATCCGCGTGCAAAACATTTGCACGAACGCTGAGAAGCGAGCAGGGGTAGACTTTAACACTGTCAGTTACGGTTGGGGTTATGTAAATATTGTAGATTATTGGTAACACCATAGAGTGCGATGCAGAGTGTATAGTCTATGGTAGAATGATAGTGGGATTCGTAAGCTTTTTAAAAAAAAATTAAAATGGCGCCATATTTCAAATTTCAATTTGACTTTGTCCTAGTACTAGCATCTTGCAGCAAGCGAAATAGCATCTTCATATAAAAGCTAACACTGACAGATTAAATCAGAATACAGTCAGCCACATTCTAGTACTTATACGCCTAGCGCAGCCTTGAAAAGCTCCTACGATACTCTCAGCACACCATAAAGGGCGTCTAACGTTCATTAAAATCAGATATACGCCTGTAAACTGGGTGTGGAGACGTGGTCGGTAGTAGTGAAGGGAAAAGTAAATTTAAACTAGTTAAATGATATATTATTTCATATCAATTGGCACGTGACTGATTTTACTTAATCATAAATGTACAGGTGATATATTTAGACTATTTTAGAGGAGTTACTATCATTATATCGTGACGACAGACGTCATAACGGTGATCTTTCAGTTATAAAATAAACGTATGCCCCCAACCCCCGCTGTAATAGCCAGAAACACTGCATACGTCGCTATACAACCATAGTCAAGATAACAAGATAAGAAGGCTCTAGGATAGAAGCAAATAATTCGTGATAAAAATAGACAAGCATCCAAATGATAGTAATAATATAACATCGCTTGTTGATATACATTTGTGGGGAACCGTATAAGATGATTAATTTGTTGTATTATTGAACTATACTAAGTGTATAAAAAAATCACAGGTAATAAACTGGTCTTCGGACATAGGTACCTCGTTTCCTCGAGCAGGCAAGGGATGATATTGGTAAGAATCAGAGAAAATAACAACACTGAGGAGTGGGTTGTCTTCTAGGTGAGGTTGTAGCAAGGATTAAGGGTGAGTAGGTATACGGGATAAACTTAAACACGTGTTCAATAATATGTTTTTGACAATAGTTATACGTGTATCGTAATATGTATGTATTAAACAATAAATTACAATATTTGAAGAGCCAGGTAGTACGACGTGTCCGGCTTCAAACCCTCGGTACATGGCGACTTGCTTTCACATTTCTATCTTATTCTGTTGTGTAGTAAGAATGCTTATAAATATAAACCTATCGTTCGATATTCAAACAAGCAAAATGCAATTTCAGATTCGTCATATAGGGTTAACGCAAAAAGAAAAGGTCATGCACTGACCACTAACGAGAAAAGTAAACATGCGCTCAAGTTCTGATTTGTTATTATTGCTATGGAAATCTGTGTGTAATTACTTTTATCCTCTTGTGTGCCAAAGGGTAAAATGTTGAGCACTTTAAATTCTGAACGTGACATGTGTTTAACTTAAGCAAGCGGTGAGACAACCACAATACACATTATAAAGGAAGGTGTATTATATTATTATTAATTTAAACTCTATAAAACACGGTTTCTCAACCTTTTATTACCTTCTTAATAGAAAAGTAATTCTCTTACACCATATTAGCATTAAGCCAGTTTAATATAGAGAACACATTACACATAACCATTCATTTAACTTTTAATACTATTTTATATAATGTCCTTGCAATTGAACTATAAACATGGAAAGAGTATTATAAAAACGTTATTTCTGACATGACATTTTAAATTATTTTCCAATCGCATTATGGGTAAGTTGGTTACTTTATAATATGAAATCGCTCAGTTGTCATTCCAGTTCTCTTACATACTCAACGGCGGCCATTTTTATGTTGATTATGATTTTTCACAATTTTTCAATTAAATAAAAATGCGAAGTGTAGTATTATTGGCTGCTTATATACTAATCGTAACGTACCTACATATTGTCCTTTATACATACGCCTTGAAAATTGGCAAATATAATGTCATAGCAGTAGTCTAAAATTCTCTGCAAATCAACTTGCAATTCAAAGTCATATGTAGCTAATTTTATATATATAACAGTGATCCTTTTTTTACTTCAATGTCATACATTTAGGCTCTATCTCTATAGAATGTTATAACATTATCTCTCAATGTGTTATATTTTTATTTGTTCGTTGAACTTTAACTGGTTTTCTCTGATAAGTTGTGAATACCCTCCCCTCCTGTGCGTGGTTAGGTTAGGTTAGTAGTCATACGTAGTAGTTCATGATATACAGGTAGGTACATAGAGTTGGGTTTCGGGAATTCTCGAGATTTTCCATCCCGAATCTCGATAATTGAAATTTTTAACATTTCGGGAAATCCGGGATCTCGAGAATCTTTTCTCGGGATTCAGGATTTTTTTATTGTCAAATATTGATTGAAAAAACGATTTTCTATATGAACAAAGTGGAAAGAAAACACAAAACGTGGCAAGACTGATCGTGGCATTAAACACAATTAAGCCAACGTCGACTCAAAATGAGCGCAATTTTTGCAACATCAGGGATTTTTGCGTACGCGATTGGCAGTCTGTGTTTTTTGAAATTCTATTTTAATAAGTGATGTTTGGAATTATTTTTGTTTTCTTACGTCTATTTTATTTGTCTTACATAAATAAAAAAAATTATACTTTTTTTGGAATTTGTCTATTTTTACACTGATTTTAGGATTTTTACCGGTTTTTTTTTTTTAATTTCCCGATATCTCGAGAATTCTCGAGAATTCTTTTCTAGAAATCCCGAATCTCAATACTCAAATACCCAACTCTACATTCACATTACTACTAACCTAATAATATGAGCTAACGGTAAAGGAAAAAATATTTGTAAAATTCACAGGTTTGTTCCTAATAATCAACAAGTATACTAAATGAAATTTGAATTGGTTTATAGTAAAAAATTGTTAATTTAAATGATAATAATGATATTAAGTCTATAATTCCGTTTTCAGTGCATCTATTAGCCGAACAGGCATCGTGAGGAAGTAGAGTAGGTAGGTACTGATAACTAAACGAACATCGCGTTATGAAAATAATTATCTTGCTGAGGTATAACTATTTATTTTGCGTGATTTTGTTTGAGTGCTTTGCTAACTATATCTCACTAACCTCCTTACAAAGTTACAATTGATGTCTGTACAATGTATGTTGTATAGGATGTCTAGAAAGATCACATGCATTACAATATAATAATGCAATTATTGTTTGCGGGTTTCAATCATCGTATATTTAGAACTCTTAACATTCATACTAGTATAGGTTTATACAATATTTTATTATGTGTTCCTAATACTTAATAATTTGAAAAATTCGGAGTATATTCAGTTGTTCGAATTACGAAGGTGTAGAAATAGCCTTGTTATTGGTTAAACACCATAATCATATTAAAATTAATTTATATTATTGTTCCATTACACAACTCTGTCAAACCTAGACAAACCGAGTGTGACAATATGTTAAAAATCTAAATAAATTTACCTTTATGAAAAAATGTCTGTGGAATGCAATGTCGATTGCTGATTAGGTTACAAATAAATCCATTTAAAAAAATGGATCTGTCATGTCATATTTTCTAGCAACACTAACTGATAAACATACGTAATATAATGGAAATGAAAAACTGCAATTTCGGAATCGTGTCTTTTGATCATTGCTTCGACTATTTCCATGATACCCAAGCAGACTATAGATTTTTTGGCTTTCAATTTGTTCCATTATAACTAATAACTACTGGGCCGACATTGATGGAACTTACATAGCTTATAGACTGCATTATTATTACCTACTTATTTATTAGTTCTTTTCGATCGGTTTCGAGGTTACAAGATAAAACTTTGAGAAAACAACTAACTTGAAAAGATTTATCACGAATAAGTAAGGAAGTGAACTAGCAGCGCTGGAGTGGTGAGGTGAGATGCAGATAGAAATGCACCTACCCACATCCAATCGTTGTTGATCGTGCTGGCTTAAATTTAATCTTGACTAGGTTCCGAAGTTTCTCAAAAACAACGCGCTTGCAAAAATTCATCACAAGTATGTAAAATGGCACTTAACAGGGCTAGATTGGTGAATGGAGTGCCAATAGAGCTAGGATTTAATCGATATCGATTTCATTGATTTGAGAAAATCAAATCGAATCAGACTATTTCTTCATTATGCACACTTGTCAACTGTTTATTTCCGTATTTCACGCGAGAGAAGTCACGGTATAATGCTAGTTAGAAATAAAATCATTTGACAACTTAAAATATACCAAGTGGAATAAGTTGAACTATTTTAAACGAGCCTACCTATATCACTTGGTGGTATTATATTGTTAACGAAAAAAGAAGAAGATATTATAATTACGTACATATTTTTTTATATAGCGATCACTAACTGATGGATAAGTTGAATAAAACACTTAAGCTTGTAGGGAATAGTTTATTTCCAGTTTTTTAGTGTGTCTGCCAAATTATTAATTCAATTATATTCAAATATCCCGAGGCGGTTTTTGAAATATCGCAAGTTTCATGTAAAAGCTCCCAAACCTGCGAAAGTCATCGATCACAACGTGAAACCAGTACTCGAGGCATTGTGGAAAATATTATTATCCGCGAGAGGAGGTATAGTTATCGCTGGCAACACACATCACGAATGGAAAAGAACGACGTGTTATGATGGTTATTACATGCCCCGGCTATAGTATTTATTTTACGGAGATGCCAGGGTAACAGCCGGTTGAAAAGGTAGATGATAATATATGAGTGATAAATACTTAGGTATAAATAAGTAGTAGTAGTGTATAACGTACTATATAAAATAAATAAGTTGCAGATAAAGAATGTCGTAAGTCGTTACTAATTCATACTAGAATATTTTGTTATTTAATTTATCAATGAATACATTTCATAATTCAAATTATTATATGAATACAATAATGTACCGGGGTAACAGCCGGCCAATGGGGTACGTTGGATAAAAAATAGTACATATCGCGTGTGGTGGATCTGTCCCGAAGAAATATGACGATAATATACCAATGCGATTTTATGATATCCTGTTCGAATTAAAGTGATTGTATCATTTTATGTCTTTCGCCAAATTTAATGATTAAATCGTTAAAAAAGCCGTTTAACGACAAGGAAGACATAAAATAAAGATATCGACCACCGTAGCTGAGTGATACTTAGTTTAGTCTTAAATCGAAGGTTGATCACCAAATTGTAGTAAACCTCCTTATCTTGGGTCAGTCTTATTAGATACACAGCGTCTTGGCAATTTTCCTGCATTATGAGTTGGAAGGCGTTGGAACAATCATTTCTTTTTGCGGTAAATATGGATATAGTATACAGCGTTCGATGGCAGCTATTTGGATTATTCGATCGTCTTAAAGATTCCTCACTGGTAAGGTGATCAGCTCAGGAAATCTTCAACACCTTGGTTGCGTCTTCGTAGTAATGCAGATATAAAGTAGCATCGAGTCGTCCTCCACCTGGTACCCAAACATCCGATTATATAACATTTAATTTATCAAAAGTACTTCTTGCCATTCCGATTGATTCTAATTTTGATCTCGTGGTCTGAAATCCAGTCCTCCTGTGGATAGCAACTATGGTATTTTACGTGATCCACCCTCTTAACAGGCTCTCTTCAAAACATTGTGTATTGATGGTGATTACCACGCCTCAGGTGAGTTAACATTTTAATTGATCTGTTAAAATTAATTATGATTTCTCTTTTATCATATTGTCACTTCCCGAATTCCGATTCTCGAATATGTGGTTAAATAAATGGCTAACAATCAATCCACAATAATCCATCATTCATTTATTAAAAAGTGCCTTGTCGTATCTTTCAATACACTGTTTAAGAGCATCGCCACGATAATCAAGCAGCCATAATAATAATATATTGTAAAAAACCGAAAAAACGAATTCTATTCAAGTGATATCATGCCCAGTTAAATTTTATTGATCACTTTACTTATAATAAATCTAGGTTAAATATAGATCAACCATACCATTATCATGTTTCATAAATCAAAAAAATCCAATAAATTTGCACGACGACTCGCAGATAGAGGATCTCAAGTCATCACCCATTCATACGCGCGTATTTTTTTTCCATTTACCACGTTATATGGCACAGAAGAGCTCTTGAAATCGGCACCGGTACATCTCCGGTCCCCGGGGCCAGTGGTGATCAATCACAGGCATGGGCCCGCGAGCCGGTTGCGACCCCGCCCAGCCGGTAATCACAGCAATTAACGCCGCCGCGGCCCGGTGGTCTGCTCGTCTGCGCTTGGACCACCACCTGCCTCGCAGTGGTCATCCACCAACTGAATTTCATAGCCATCGTAATTGTTGCTTTACTAGGAAACTGTAGCAGACTGTTATGATAGATTCTGATTAGGTACTGCACTGTGAATTTTTTAGTAAGTGTTAGCTCTAGTGCAGTATTTCTCAAACGTACTGCATAATTCTATCACTTTAGAAAAATAGATTTTTGTTTTCATTTTCTTTGAAAAAAAAACACGTGCATTAATAATATAGTGAGTGATATTGCTTAAACAATGGTGAGAAGAAATGTTCAACTACGTACCTACAACTTCAAATCTTCCACATTCTACCTGGTATACACACACGTGTATCATATTTGGGTAACAGGTTTAGTGAAACAAAAAAACTGCAATAGCTACACCTACAGAGTGTTTTTTTATGTAAAAAACATATAATGATAAAAACAGTATAAGTAAGATGTTTTGAACGATGTACACGCAAGTATATCTAAATCTTAAATGTTCGTTATTGAAATATTATTGAAAATTTGGGTAAATACCTATGTCTAAGAAATTCTTTCGTATGTTTTGATAGCTACTAGATACATATATAAGAGACTATTTAGTATTCTAAATCACTTAGAAATTAAATATACTTAATTAAAATAAAACACAATATCTAAAACCTACCTACTAGTTCGAATTATTTTAATATTAGTCAGGACCGGTTTCGTCGGTTTGAAAGGGCTATTATCGTCTGTTGAAAAATATTCCCTGAATAAGAAACCGGACCTTACTAATATTAAAATAATTAAAACAAGTACTACATATCGTGTTTAATTTTAGTTGATACAATGCATTTCCACAGAGAATTAACAAACACCACAAAGGAAAATGAATATAGGTACATTAAGTATTGCATTTTTTATGATCTTTTAAGAGTAGGATATATTTATATTCACCATTTATTATATCTTATCATCTACCTACTTATCGTCCAATTTTGTGCAGAAAAAAATAAATGTTGATGACCGCTGACGGGGTCAATATATCATTCATACCATGATGTCAACATTGATTTTGTATACATCAATCGGAATAAGCTATGTAAATATAAAAATCTGCTCGATAATAACACCCCGACAGAGAAAAGTGACGATACACCACGTCAGCAGAGGTTTCATAAAAGACGAAGGAAACATATTATTAATTTATTAACTGAAGTTAAATTTAATAAGCTACTAGATATCATAGATTAAAGTTTGTTACGTAAACGAAATGCTTATTCAACATTGATAATATTCGAGAACACTTGGCGCGCTTTGTATTTCTTGCGTTTTATGGCATAACAGTCATTAAAGTAATAAACATAATCTGTCTTCAAAGCCTTGATTAACGACAACTGGATTTCACATACTAATATATTTTATTAATCACCTATTCTATGCTGTATTCTGTAAAAAAAACAATTAATGTCGATATTAAATTTCATGATAACAATCTCCACTTGTAAATTCTGGTGCTTACCCATTAAAATGTTATAACAATTGCAAGATTGTTTATTTAATAGTGTTAATCATTGGCATTATTGCTGAGGTTTACTGCGAAATTTTAACGAAATGATTTTTTTAATCACCCAGATATTAATTAAGGACCCAATTATCATGTCAATTACGTTTTAATGCATTTATGATGCACACGATATGTTATAATATTTAACGAGATAATAATAAGTTTGCTAAAAAAATATTTCCCATGCACGGAACGCATCAAGATTCACTTGGCAAATTGAAAGCTAAAAAAACGACGGAAAAGAGACATCGACGCGCGGGCAAAACACAAACCCACAGAACGAACGATTTACTTCACTGCCGTACTAAGTACGTAAGCACAGAGGCCGTAACTGACGTATTTAGGTATTTTCATGTTTTTAGATATTTGGATTCTGCAGAGTTTTTGTATAAGATCGGTGAATAAATCCAAGCCGTAACTGCTATAGTTACGGAGAAATCAAGGGTTTTAATAGCCGTATCTACGGAGTTTGAGAAATAAACTCGATAAATACTAAGCGATTTGGTTGTAACTATCATTTACTAAGGCATATTAGCCGTATCTGACATATATATGGCTAATCTCAATACATATTAATAATAATAATAATAACATAAATCAAATTTTCAAGGTATGTAAACAAATCTTAAACCAAAATTAACTATTATAGGCAAATAAAATAAATAAAAAGTTCCCCAGTATTAGCAGGAAAAGTAAAATAATATGAAAGCTCAGATCTCCCACTTGCCTAAAATGCAGATACGGCCTCTGTGCCTAGTACGGCAGTTCACCGAGTCGAACGCGCTTTGCCAAATATTAACTATGGTATTTTTTCATTTATTCCACTATGTCGCTAGAAAGTTGGCTAATACCGCATTTTCCAGTGACAATTTTATCGTTCAACTATAGTTGACTGACAGTTGAAAGTTCATTGATAAGTGAGAAGTATATTTCAAATATACTTGAAAGTTGAAAGGATTTTGTCGATTATACAGTGAATCATTATTTGAGTCAACCGGATGCCTAGCAGGTTGCTTCGAGTAACCAAGCTGACAATAACTCGCATCGGCACTTCAATATTGTTTATTTCGATTGACGCCATCTTCATTACGATTATCCGTTCAATTTGAATGGATACGAGGGAAAATTCCTTGTTCAACATTCAACAAACAGTTTATCGATAAAAATGACCACGTGAAAACGCGGCATAAGGAAACACATTTTCCCTTAGATTACAGGATATCATTGAAGTTGCAATTTAGTGGACTACGCGTATGTGTATTGTGCTTTACATTTCGAAGCACTTACAGAGTTGGTCGTTATCAAAATCGATAGTGTGCACCATTCCATACAATATCTGAACACAAATATGGGTAGGTACTTATTAATTCATTTTCTCATAAGTTTTATCTGTATGTAACCATCTGTGTCACTTTATTTTTCACACACGTCATCCATTTATACGTCAATGATCAGGGTTGCCCCATTTTATCATATTCTCTCAAATGCATTATACCATAAACATTATGACTAATTTTTTCGGGCTCTTTAACTTAATGTAAAATATTGAAATACTAATAATGGCCAAAGCTTATAGGATATTCTTTTTACGGATTTAACAGGATTAATGTAATATCAAACTCCACCACTGACTGGCCCAATGGTCGGAACAACAAGTATAACTCTTATTATAACTCTCGACTTAACAAACAGGGGGCGTAGCCGGGTTATTCAATAAACCTGGACGGGTAACTGGCGTTATAACGCCGCGTTAAACGGCGAACACTCGTAAAACATACGCGCGTTATCGTTGTTTGCGATCGACGCTCGGTACCCCGCCCATCCAAAAACCACGCGGTAAATCACTGCGCAATGGGGTGTGCGAATACATGTTTAACGGTTATTGCAAATTAGCTGACATAAAAAAATCATACATTAACGCAAGAAATTAAGATAAAATGTTGTTATTGAACGAGATAATATCACTAATCGATTTATAAATTTATAGATCGATTTAACATTAATTACTTGTAAAAACTAAAAACTAGGTGTTATCAAGGGGTTATCAAGCTAGACTGAGGTGAGTGGACTATGTAGAAAACGACACAGCATTCCTGAGGCTAAGGTAGTAGGGAGAGTTTGCGGCAGACAGAAAGGGGTGGAACTGTGTCTTGGGGGCGATCAAGAGACACATTAAGGTGTAAAAATTGCAATGTTTTTGCTACACTTTTCTGCCGATTATCAATATTTCAGAATGACGCGGTGACTGAAAACAATGTAGAAAGAGCTGCCCAGTAGGAAAATAATACCCAGATTGATTTGTAAAAATAAATATTATTAGGGTAGTATGAAAGCGTTGTTTGCGAGAGCGATGGCTGATGAGGATATCATGGGCAAAATAGTGATAACTAATGCCTCAGAACCTACTGTATGAACTGAACATTAGTGAAACACTGTGTTCTACTTGTTAATATCTAATTATGCGATTCTTCGGACATACTGTTTGCTGAGGCCCAGAAAACATAGAAAGGTTAAATTGCCGGTGGAATGCAGCGTGCCAAGTAAAATATCAGGATTAGAAGGCAAACGTAGATGAAAAGGACTGACCATCTAAAGGAATTCACTGAAAATCATAGTATCCGGGACAGAGCCCGTAATGCTTGCAAGTATATAGAAAATACGGAGAAAACTGTGATCCTGTGGATAACGACAGTATAAATACTATATAATGTGACATATAATTTAACTTGCTAGAATCAATGTTTAATGTTTAGATTCAATTTGTTGTATCGACCAAAATTGTTATTTTATATGACGTGAGCTATTCAGATAAACACGGAATTAATCAGCCGTATCAGACTGAGATGTGCATATTAGCATACCGACCAGGAAATCAAATATGTACTGAAGGTATCTAATACATTTTTTAATTTACTTTACGTTCGGCGATAGGCCCCGCTCGGCTCATTTATATTCAATCTACAGCGCCCATAGAAAATTACGAACGATGTTTTAACACGTTGTTTATTTTTCGGGTGTAATTTGGTGTTTGGAAAATAATAATTGAATAGTAAACGCGTTCTGAGGTAGCAGGGAAGCATGAGCTTCGAATTTATCATCGTCACAACTAGTGAATGAGGTTAAATGGCTATGCGTTCTGTATTTAAAAATACGAACGGATAGTATTTTGAACTAACTACCTATGATAGTTTCTGTGTTCCTGGTAATCATTCAACGGGTATAAATGAATAAAAATACATATAATTAGACAATAAATAATAAATAATTTTTATTAAAAATGTTTCTCAAACCATGGTAAATGTAGGTACTCAGTTGGTTCTTTTCGAAAAAATATCTAATTCAAGCGATGTTCGAAACAAGACTGTATTTATAACACTAACCGTAATCTAATTTAAATGCACGAACTTATGTATGATAAAAAAATAATTCAAAAATATTAGTACCTACTAGGTATATCGTCTGTGTAACTACAATCACGCAGACCTATTTTTTCACGTCCATTTTAACCATATTCTGTTAAACATGATAATACACTTTGATTGATGAAATATAACGGAATTGACAGATTGTTTTGTTGTTATCGGCTTAATTTAAATCTTCGTAAGGACCCTACCGTGGTTATACCATAATCTATGTTACAAATGTACATGGTATAGGTATTTCCCATTATTGTTTATCCTGAACAAATTAAAAAGGATTCATTGGCAATCTGGTGCTTACAAATAATTAATAGGTGTCTATATTTTTTCAGAATACCTACTTGAATAACCGTTGAATTGTTATAACCGAGTGGATTTAAATATATAAACGCTACTATTAATAATATCGTTTTAATATCCGCATACCCATAACACTTGTGACAGAAAATGAAAAAAAAAACAACGAATATGTTTCGAAATGAAAAATTAAATTCATGATTTAGAGAGCGATCAGATTTAATGGGAGTTAAATATTTATTATTCGTTCGTGTTTTTATTTTATGTTAAATTTAAATACATATTCTATGCATACGAAATGCGTTACGCGGTAGCAGGATAGCAGAAGAGGTGAATGGATCTTCGGCCATGTAAAAGCATAAAACATCAGCTCGCAGTATAACGATGATAATGATGGGTGCATAATATTCAATTTTCGGGGCGATATCTCAGAGGTGAGCGCTCTCGGGTCCTATTAGCCTGTCAGCGAGATGACGTGAGCAAGCGCCACCTTTCACGAAACCTGCCCGACCGGACGGATCGAGAAGTTTATCGTATCGATTAATATTCATATTTCATTTTCGAATATGGGGAGACTTCTCAGAGAGACTTGATACCTTGACCGATACTTAATTCTAGAAAATGCAGCAATGGTTTCTAAAGTGAGCGCTATCTCTCTCGTCCAGGGCACTAGAAAACGGAACTGCTCAAAACGGGCGAAGAATACATTACATACGACGGTCTTTTAAATCATCTGATGTCATTAAATATTGATAACAATAATAAAATCGCAAATGAATCAAAAACGTATCATTTTATGTATTTTTAAGTTGGAAAACATTGCATTAACATGGAGTTTTATACGTATAAGTAATTCTGTGTGTTTTAAATTGGCCATACGTTCTGATTGTACAAGAACAAACAACACATTAAAAAAAACTGAAAATAAAGATTCATATCTATAAAACCGTGTAACGTATAGTTTTAAAGTACCAAAGTATTAAGAATATAGTATGGAAATGAATCTTGGACATAAACTACGAAACCACAGCTGATAAATAAGAAAAAAAAGATTTTGAAGGGGATGTACTGACTCTCTAAAACTAAATTATGGTATGGAAAATCAGGTATAATGCAATTCTGAAGTAAGATGGCAAAATATGTCCGTTTTTTTTGGAAAATTAAGTTATGTATACCTTCAGACTCGTCTCAGTGGGATGTACAAGATATCAAAATATGGTACTTCTACGTTCATTGTTCGAATAACTCTTAAAGTTTAAAAGTGCTCTCCTGAACAATTTAGAAAAATGTGGACATATTATTATCGTGGTTAGCCATTTTACTACAGGCATTCGATTATATTAATCTTTGAAACTGTTCATCTTTAGAATGTTATGTTTAACGCATGATATAGCCACAGCACCCACAGTTACCAAACATTGTAGGTACTTGGTAGGAATTAGATGATGAATAAAGGTAGTTTTTGCTCAGAATCAAATACACATAAAATAAACAACACGTTTAAGAGGCGGAACTCGAACCTGAACTAACGCTATCAGAAAGAGGTATTCTGCCAGTAGGTATTTACTCGATCGAATTGTAAAATATTCGTTGCATACAAAATTATTTGTAGGTATATACTTACTACATACTTTTTGGCAAACCCTGCGCCGGTCCTGAGTTCGAAAACGCCTATGGGCATTACTTGAAATGTTTTTTGAGAAACGAACCTGCATTTATCGAGGAAGAGAACAGCTGGGTGGTTATCAACATAAAAAAATGAATAATTATACCTACGTACATTAAATAATATACTCGCGCTGGAATACTTTACGAAAGTGCAATGTTGATTTACCCATGCTAAATTATAAAAAAAACTTTCAAAATCATTACAGATTACCAGTCGCAAAATGACATGCAATCCCCCCCCCCCGGTGACGCAGATGTACGATTGTAAAATTCATGATATTATAGAATTTGTTTAAGAATGTTTTTTTACGTTTCACTATGTCTGTTGAAAATTGATTATAACTTTTGAAGAAATAAACATATCGAAACAAAAATATCACTGTATAAACAAAGGAGCCCTCTGAGTCGGCCTCGATAACTGCGTTTCGGCGGCCATTTTATGAGTAGGTATAATTCAGGGAGCACAAAATGAATGGAAACTGGTTAACCCTACTGGGTGTGGCATAACAGGCTAAAGATCGTGAGCGTGGAAAATATGGGATAAACTTAAACACGTGTTAAAGAAAATGTTACTTTCTATACAATATGTATTTTAGTTTATCACGTTAATGTAACGTGCTGTCAACCTCTTGGAACAGTCAACGCGATTTTTTTTACTCAGGTTTTATGGCGGTCATGCCGGATTTTCGGATGAAAACATTGTTTTTAAGTGAAGTTTTATTAATGAAACTACTATAATTACAACACGGTACTAGAAGCGGTTATGACGGCGATTGTTGAGAGTTTTGTGAATGGTAAAATAGATAAACATGTCCATCGTCGACGAGTTTTCTTCAAACCAGCACAGTGGAAGGATATTGAAGAAGATGATGGAGAGCTCCCTCCAATGGATGGGCTAGATCAAGAGTGGCACGAGTTTCCCACTATTGTAAGAATGCCAAGGGGTAGAAGGTGAATCGTATACAACACTGGTCTCCGACGGTCAGATTTTCCAGTACAAGATGATCAGTCATCAAATTCCAATGAAAATGAGTAGGTATATATATTCTTTCAACAACCTCCACCTGAACCCCTATATGATTGGTTTAAGAGAGAAAATGGTAATAAAAATACGTATTCAACACAGTTTCTATATGGTAGTGCAATTTAATATACGCATTACTTACAATACTTTCCGTTTAATCTATACGATGTAAATAATAATGTTTCCATTTTACGGTCATTGATTTTAATTATAAATTAGTATTTTATGGACTTGCATCGCGATATCATCAAAGTATTATATCATAAAACGAGCAGAAAATTACTCAATAAAAAATGATGTAGGTATATGGACAAGAAAACTAATTAAAAACATACCTACATATTGGAGTAAAACATCTTGAATGAATATGATTCTAATGATTGCAGTCAGTCATTTGAAATCATTTTGAATTGCAGATCTCATTAATTCATTCACGATTCTCGCTGACGCACTGAGATTTATTTGATAAGACCACACTCGGATAAAAATATTTTTTATTAATATTTCAATCCAGGATATATTTAGATTAACAATAACGTAGAGATGCAATAAAACTACGTCATATCCAAGCAAACGTAAGCGGCAGTTACATTTTTCTTTTTCATATTTTCAAACAATGATCTCAAAGCAAAGAATTTAAACATACTAAAATCGTTCTAGAATCACTATTTTATGTTTCAGTATAAACATACCTATGATTCCCTCTAAAATAGTCCAAACTTAGAATAAAAAGTAATAAGTTTGACACATGTGCCCAGCTTGTATGTCAACCCAAAAATAATTTATTTCAATACTTTTACTTTACACACACTTTTAACCTACACGATTCATAAATATTGAGAAATAAAGAAAAAAACTGTAGCTTCTTATGATTGTGGTAGGTAGTGTGACCAGTTATTAGTGATGTTAAGCAAATCATTTGAGAGTATTTTTGTATCAATATATAAAACCTAATTCTATGACACGCTGTAAGCATGGGTATGTATATCCCCACAAATAAATATTTTAAAACTAGTATTTTCCATTCCCTCATAATACTAGACCTACGCGTTGTGTACAAATAAAATAATATACTATTTCGACGCTTTGGAATGTATTGTGCCTAACCTAAATAAAAAGTACTCCGCGTGAACGTCAAAAGCATCAGTGTGCATCATAATACTGGCCCCTTTTCAAAAAAAATATTTGTGACCCCTCAATCCCTCCGCAATTTTCCCCCTATTAGGACCAGAAGGAGGTTTTTTAGCAGGTAAGTAGCAAAAGTAAAAACCCAAAATAATTTATTCGAGCTTGGGGAAGCGTGAAGATCGTAAATTTTGAAATTTATATGAACTACAGAGTTAGTAGTACTACGTACAAAATAAATTTAAAAAATAACGTTGGCGCCTTCCATCTGTTCAGCGAATAGATACTTCAGGAAAGGTTGGGGGTAATTATTTAGGACGTGGGTTATTCAACTTAGCATTATAATGATCTCAAAAACAAATAAAAAACCACGATTATATAGAAACCCAAGAGTAAATATTTTTTTTTGCATACGAGAGAAAAACAAATAATTTGAATCAGTTGGCTAATTTATTCATTTTGTAAACATTTGCTAATTTTTGACACCATTTAAAAAATGTTTAGTTTGTATTTTAATATACCTACGTGTTATCTGAGTTATTAGGAAAACAGAAAACTCAACAAGATAATATTATTCGGAATGTCTATCAAACGAATTATTGCACGGACGTTTATAATTAATCGTTAAAAATCGCATTCCTATTGTACTTACCACCTATCCTGCCTAACAGGCAAAAAGAAAAACGACAAGATAGAAAAACTTTATAAACAAATTCTTTCGTATCAGGAACGTTACCATTTGCGAGGCAAAGTTGAAAATCTACGCTTAAAGCCGTTGATATTTTTTCCAGATCCCTATCAAGCAGAACTGTTTGTACACTCAATGATATATGAAAGCATAACATAACTTCTCGAATGAAAGCGATTATTTTCGAAATTGGTTGATTCAGCGAATTCAGACATTTATGTCCATTTTATAGAACATCGAGTTGCGAAAATTATAAAATAATCAATGTTCCATATTTAAAATATTTTTTTATGCTGTATTCGAATTGAATCAAATATCGCTTGGACTATTATGTAACCCTGATACTTTATATTATTTTGTGATGACATTCGGTGTCACGTTATTTCTTTCCTTCGTGCGATTTTACATTACCCAGGGCTAGAAAATGCTTGACTTCAATAATTTACGTTGAAAAGGCTTAGCGAGAGTCTATTTTGTCATTGGTTTATTTATTATTCTTGGCGCATCGCATTCCTATTGTTTCTCGGCACTCGCCGAGGTATCAGGCGGGCATAGAGGCAGACGGATGGAACAGTTAGTTATAGTCTCCGATGATTTACGATTAATGTCCGTCACACGCTGGCAGGGAATCCTCGCGGACGGGGCCCGAGCCGCGACTCGTTCGTGAGCGTAATTGAATATGAGCCGAGCAAATAGCCTCAGGTCACGGGCGGCCCGAGAAACAATTACTTCGGACTGGGACGACAGGGTTGGGTCAGACTGAGTAGGTATCCAGAGAATTTTATTAAATAAATAAATACTCAAAATTCAACAATATCTTAACTGTAATTCACATGCTGTGGAAAAATTAATCATAAAAACAACACGGCAAGTAGGTAATCAGATATGGGTATGTTGGATTTATGAATGTTGCAGTGAAATTTGCGGTGCTTATACGTGATAAAAGGAAATGTAACACATAAAAAATAATGAAATTTTTTTTAAGACTCCTTGAAGCGCCTAGTTTCAAAAACCCCTAAAACGATTTTAAGTAGTGTTGAGAAAAATGAGAAAAACTCATATCTATTAAATCTGTGAACTTTGTGTATTTATTTTAAAATTTGTTACATTCTAAAGAGTATTTTGGCTTTCCATTTTAGGGGTATTTGAAAAGCACACCCGACCATTTTACCGGGTTTTGAAATTTATCCCAATTTTTGAGCATACGTATTGACGGTTTTTATAGTTTTTGAAGTTCAAGCTTTGGCCATCATATAGGTAACAAAAATATCCATCTAAATACATATATATCTAACTAAAAAAATTTCAAAAACCGTTTTAGGGGCTTTTGAAACTAGGCGCTTCACTTTACAGATTGATTTTTGCATTTTCCATTGCAAAAACCAAACACTAGAACTCGCGACTAAAAAACAAGTATTTTTTAACGTAAAATACATTTATTGGTAATACACAATATCTCGAACAATTGTAACACGTATGCTAACAAAGTCAAAGTGCGTACGTATATCAAAAATGAACACAAAAATACCAAGTTAAGAGGCGATGATTGTGAGCCACGACCAATTCCGTGGTTGGCACCATAACTTTTAATGTATACTATGCTTTCGGTAGACGAATCATGAAAAAAACTGCGACTATCATAATACTATTAAGACGAATCCGAGTCGCACGGGCGGTTGTCGCCAAATGCCAAGTTACAGAGGTGAGGATTGGGAGCAAAGATAACATACGGGGTTAGCAACATATATTTTCGTATATATATATAGAATACTATCGTCTAAGGAAAACGAGTCATAAAAGGACTATGAAAAATATATGAAAAAGGACACAACACTAATACACGCTGCTGACATAGTTTAAACATATACCATACTTGCATAAGTACGATATTTATACAAGGTCAATCTAAAATATATATTTAAAAAATAATGTATTTTCAATTTCCCAGTTCGCCCCATAATAATAGACTTTTAATCCAAGTACGCTCGGGGGCTATAGATAGTTTAGAGCTAATTGCCGGTTTTCCTATTTGTTTACATAAACAATTACTATAGTCGAACTATTTTTTTTAAACTCTTGATGCTTTTATAGGTATTTGATTGCGTTGATTTACTGCCGTTCGGGGCCTATTAGATATTAGGAGCACAGATATGAAAGAAGATCTATGGGTAAGTTTTTTTCGTATGGGTTTAGCGAATACGCCGCTACGAGGGGTGTGGTGGACGGAACAAAAGAGGTTGTACAGGTGATTAGAGGAAACACGTTTGTCGAGTTTAAAAAAGTACAATGTTGGGAACAATTAATTACACTTAACACGACGTAATACATCGGTGTGGGTATATCAAATATAAATGTAATTTTATCATACATATAAAAACAGGACACTATAAAAATATACCGACATTTAAAAAATGGGTAACTAAATGTAATATATGTACCTAATTCATCGTGAATGTCAATACTACCCATCGTAAAGATTTAATTCATCAAGATATGTTTTATATTTAATTTTAGATAGTTATAAAAAAATAGATGGGTTTCATGAAAGTTAAACATACCCAATTTTCACTCGAGTTTTTCTATCGTGTGTGCGGAACATACATTTGAGCAGCAAATTTACTACGAAAAAAATATTTCCGTAACTATTCACCCATTTTTGCGTAGATAAACGAACTCGTCAAATTATTGTCCCGCCTGCTATTAATAGAAAACCAATGCTAGTTTCTACAACAATCATGTGTGCGAAGGCTAAAATCATTTTTAAGTGTATTTCTTTACGTTGGGCATATCCATATTATCATTTTGTGAGTTTTCACACAGAAAATAAAACCGAAAAATAACATTTCAAAATATTTAGAATTAGTTAAGAAATAGAAAATTAGTCTTGTCACAATCTCATGCAATATACCTACTTCTAGAGTTGATTTAATGTCTTGCTAACAAAAAAAAAAATAAGAAAGTACCTGTCTACGTACATACTGATTTATTTTCTTTTCTGATTATATCATTCAAATCTAAATGATTTATCAATTTTCACAGAAGCTGATATTTAATTGCAAAGGAAATAGTATTTGAACTCTTAAGTAATTCTAAGAAAATTCTCAATATTACCCAGTTTAGATAATATTTATTTTAATTAGTTTATTATGAACCATACGCTTGCTTTCTCGCACAACGTAGTTCTGTTATTACACAGAGATAAGTTAAGAGGTTGAAAGATAGCAGTGGCGAAAGGTGGAGGTAGGCTGTTAAGATCCGCGATAAATAGTGCACATTAACCTTTTTTAGTCAAATGTACATGTTTTTATTGAAATAAGACTACAATTTACAGATGGTATTGGTTGGGTTTTAAAAATCAATTAAACCCTGTCTTAACCAAACCATAATAGCATTGATATATTTTAGGCGATATGACAAAATTGTGCACATTTTTTCATTCTTACTTATTTGTTTTCGTTAGATTAAGAATACGTATTACACATATTGTTGGTACATTTTTTTAATTCGTCAAGCTATGCCTAAACCAAACTATAATAGATAAAAAATATTATTCCATTTATAAAATATCCAAATTTATGTATCATTTAATTGCATAATTTTAGATATTTATAGATATACGAGTATTTTTGACTATTATCTATTAGGGCTTGGTTTTTGCAGGGTTTAATTGAATTTTAAAAACTAACCAACACCATCTGTAAAATGTAGTCTTATTTCAATGAAAACAAGTATGTATGACTGTCAAAGTGTGCAATATTTATGGCGGATCTTAACAGCCTACCTCCACCCTTCGCCACTGAAAGATAGTTAAGTAAATCATTTGGATATATTCTCCAGCGAATATTTTCTTTTAAGCAGATGACGCAAAACATTAAGAAAATTTTAAAGGTGTCTCGAAATAGCTCAAACCTGTCGTCCTACAGTTAAAAAGAGACGCCAAATTTAAAAAAAGATATATTTTTCACACAAATTGAGTATAAAAATACAAACCCACTGCAACTAACATCAAAGAGAAGCGCATAACATAACCACTCAAAAAGAACACGTACCGACTTCTAAGCAAAAAAAAAAGTACTAATATTATCATCCTATCATCTTCGATTAAAATTATTTCTAGTTGAAGGATGTGATTTATAGTTTTTATTTTATATTTTATCGTGGAGGGTTCAAAATCAGTCGATACGTCGGGCCTCCACCCCGTCCTTTAACCCGCCACTGATATTCTCCTATAAATTATTCCAGAATACTGAATGAAATACAATGCATTGAATTTTACCAAAGAATAGATAGAAAATAGAATTCCGATAGGCTATATACTAATACAGTAAATTTTGACGCAGGGTTTTGAATGTGTGAGTGTCCTACGAAAATGAACCATGCACTATAGGCGTGCAACAGTGTGTGTAATACACCAATATTAGATGAGCGTCAATGCATCAACCGAGAGTAGTTGACGTATTCTTGACACGTGCTTAAATTTATCCCGTATTCTTCCTTACTCGAAATCGGTTGCCTGCTTCGTCTTACCCGTTAGGTATTTCAGTTACCATTATTCCCTAATTTTTACCTACACACTCTCATACATTCATAAGCGGATTATATCCGGTATATTTAAAAATAATTACAAGATAAAAAGAACTTTTTATATACAACGTTTTTAAATTTTCTGTTGAATCATATAAACTTGACTTGACTAGCTTAAACGATGAAAAAAAATGTACTTGATAGAAATAATACTGAAATGTCATTTTGATTTCCATAGTAACGCACGTATATATTAATAATTTAGTTGCGAGGACCCCAGAGCCCTAGCAACCAATAATAGTGGATGGGATTACGGATTTCTTCCGAAATAACTTTTCATACAAAACAGAAATAAGTGAAAATTAATTCAATTCTACTTAAAGATGGCTAAAAGTATTAAAAGAATACATTGGCATCGTGTTCGGATATATTCTAAAAGTTTCAAATGTCTAGCTAGTCGGGAAGTTAGTTAAAAATCGATTGCAAGATTTGTACTGGATAAACAACCACCGGACAAATAAGAATACGACATAATAAAAACGTTGTAAAAATAAACAACGTTACTTGAATTGCATTTAGTTAATGTGTGCAGAAGAGGTTACTAAAAAAAAAACAGTTTTATATTGCCTCCATTCTGTGGAGTTCCATATAATCCTCTTGAGATCGAAAGAATATAATGAAGGATATTAATCTAGCCTATATGATAGCCTGTTATAAAGTTTAAATATATATGAGCAGAAATGTGTTACAATGACTACCAATACCTATTTAAAACTTCAGCTTGTGAAAAATTATTAATAATAATAAGTAAAAAATATTAAAAGAATGCATTGGCATCGTGTTCTGATGTATTCTAAAAGTTTCAAATGTCTAACTAGTCGGGAAGTTAGTTAAAAATCGATTGCAAGATTTCTACCGGACAAACAAGAATACGAGTTAATAAAAACGTTGTAAAATACTAAAACCGAAGTTAGCATGATGGATAATAGTCTAATATAATAGAACTATAAAGCTTAAGCCCGAAATTGGATAACTGCCATGAAATCTGAAAGTCATGCTATAACCTGATGACATGCCGTTTAATAATATGCTTTGTTCATCTTACTTAATCAATCACTGAGCTGATTAATCGTTCAATAAATAAAATGTTCGCTTTAATTGGACACGAAAAGAATGTTGTGACGTATGGTATTTAGGGCAGAGATACAAAAATGCAAGATATATTATGAAATCAACCAAGACAATATAAAAAGTAAAATTTAGAAATCAATATGGGTGCCGAGAACCCACTGGCAAGTTATTGCTTATCATTTTAATGCAATATAGTAAACTGTTCGTAGAAAATTATGATTGTTTTATATTGAACAAAAAATAGTAATAAATTAATTAAAATGAACGAAACGAACGAACGGCCTGAGTACACACGGCTTTGGTAAAATGCTACCTAAACGGTTACATGTAAGTTGTACGTATGCAGTTCATCGTGGGACACTTATTCGTGTGCCGCAGTACGTGAAACATGAGTTCGTATAACATTTTATCAAATGACGAGTTCTTCGTTGAACATTTCACCGTGGAATACATTTGTACGTATCTTACAAAATGCGGCGATAAGTTTGCAAATAGTACTGTTCCAATTAGATAAACCCTAACCTAACCTAACCTAGTAAAGACATCTCATAAAATTCGCCACATGTTGTAGCATACGTAAAAATATACTCCACGGTGAAATGTTCAACGAAGAACTCGTCATTTGATTAAATGTTACACGAACTCATGTTTCACGTACTGCGGCGCACGAATAAGTGTCCTGCGGTGAACTGTTTACGTACAAATTTCCGGATGCGCACCTAAACAAACCTCAGGATTTGTAGCTTTAACATTTATTATGTAATAATGTGTATGTGAATTAATTCATTATTCTGTTTATTTCGTTCTGCATTATTCTAGCTTTCCAAAACTTGTCAGCAGAAAGCTTACAATTCAAAGTTTAGATTCTTATATTATCTCAAATATGACAAAATGAAAACTCCGTTGAGCAGGAGTAGGGCCAGAGCGCACTGGATCGATTATCAAGGACCTTTTTTCATCTTCTCATCCGTTGTCGTCAATAATATGATACACACAATACTCTTGAATCTGGTGAATATAGGAAATTATGTCGAAAAACCGACAATATTACAAGTATAGTCCTACTAAATAAACTGTACGTAGAAAAAGAAAATTGTGAGAGAGGTGATTAGTCAGTCCAATTCCGAAGTGAAAATGAAATGTTTTTTTTTTTAACGAAACGGAGAAATCTGACATTTTTGGTGGGTACCTAAACATTTAAATATTGAAGAATGTACTTTGGGGTTTGGAACGGTAGAGACCCCTCTCTATCTTCGAACCTTAAAGGACAGGGAGGTGATTAATGATTTGAATTATCCAGTGACCTGGCACTATTTTATTAAGTACTAACCATTGCAGAAATGGAAGACGCAAAAACCTACAAGGTATGTGGAATGTCTAGAAAGAGCCACAGCAGCAAGCCAAGACCATTAGTAATATGCATTGCTAGTGATACTAACTCACTATAGGTAACATTCGTTACAGAACAGTTTATTGGAAGTGGCGGGTGGTGAAGAGTAAATCAAATCTGTGGTTGGCTACCTACTTAAGGCTATACCTCGGTTGAGGCATGGTCTAAAAAGATCGTGGCTAGGCGATGCGCGGATTGCGGGTCGCGGGTGCAAATGACGCATGCCGACCGAAATATAATTTGTCATATTAATCCAACATGCGTCCATTTAATGTTCTGTTTATTGTTATATTAGTAACAATAATAATATATTCATTGATATGTTTTCTTTTTCAAGTAAATGGGTAACGTTTTTAGTCATCTTTACACGATTTAAGAATTAATACCCCCGTCGCCATCACGAAACAAATTGATGTATTCACACCTCAACGTTCGTTCTCCGAATGCCAGCGAGTCCAAAATTTCGTCGCGCCTATAGTTGAAAATTATTTTCCGTTTCACTGATGTATCGTCTTAAGAGGTTTCTTGATAAACATGAATTCGTCAGATGAAGGATTCAACCACGCGAGATTCTACTACCCGTCTACGGCGAGCGTGTTGCAGTTGGGCGTACCACAGTTCACCGTGAGCTGTTGTATAGTAAACCAATGTAGCCGTGTATCATCGAAATAAAAAAAAACCACGCATTGTTCGTGCATCATTGCAGACAGTAGTGTTCCATTTTTAAAAGATTTGATAGATGTAATACATACAATTTATTTACATTTAATCATCAAAATAATATATATTATTGTTTGGTGGAATGCTGATACTAAATATTGAAAGGGAAGAGGGGATAGAAAAAATAAAACAAAAAATATTTTAGTTGTAATTAAAACTAATGACAATGATTTAAAAGGCTATAAACAATAATCAGGGCAGGAGAAACAAACAAAGATCACAGGGAAAAACATATGGCCAAGGGCGCCTTATAATAAATATATCCATAATGATTGTTGAGAATTTTACGGATGCTGAGGTCTCTGACCAAATACGGTGTGACGAATAACTCCATCTGTTTAAATATGAACTAGAATGATTATTAGTGTTAAATACATACGTAACTGATATGTCCATGGTTAATTAGTGTTGATTCCAATAATAAAAAAAACGACAAAGAATCGTTCTTTCATGATAGTAATAAGGAATATAGGTATATGTTACTTCAAGTAGCTATAAATGTGAATAACATTTAATTTTTGGTGTAGGTATAAATAAATGCTAAATAGAGAAATATACTAAGAGGCCATCCATGGTCTGAAACCGTATGCGGTTTAGATCCGTGTGCCATACTAAACTTATGATTTTTGTTCATGAAAACATATTTTCACTAAATTTGTAAAAGTAAGTGTATGGTATAAATGAATACGATCAGATGCTTATAATATACTTTGTGGAAATATTATTTCCATGATCAAAAAAGATAAGCTTAGTATAGCACGCGGTTCGAAACCGCATACGGTTTCAGTCCATGGATGGCCTATAAGTAGTAATTGCTGATATTAATTCCATTGTTGAAATATTAAGTACCTAATGTGACGAACTAATAAAAAAGTTTCTATAACAATAATAGTGGGAAATAAATGTGTGTTAAGGGCGGACATGCTCAGCGTGGGTCAAAATGGAGCTTTTTTCTATTTTCACAGAGATTATCAATATAATTTTTTATCGTAAATATTTCACTATAATAATGTCGATATAAATTATACTGATAGTTTTATAAATGCGTTTAAAAATTAATAAATGTAAAAAATCTTAACACATTTATGTACTGAAATATGACTATATTTTAAAACATTAGAGCGAGAGGTTTAAAAGAATCCTATTTTATGTAATAAAAATACTTTATGCAGTCATCAAATGTTTAAAATAAATATAAAGGATAATAAGGCTTCAAAATTATACAAATAGATTATCTACAACGTTTAAGGTATGTCCAGGATCATGCTTTGAAAATAGAACAAAAGCTCCATTTTGACCTACGCTGAGAACGTCCCCCCTTAATAGAACAGATTTTGAAATGTGTGAAACTTTCGAAAGACACAATAAAATAAATATAACATACTAGATTGTTGGTGTTTTTTAACGGTCCAAAGATAATTAAAAAATCTAGAACTTAGAAAAATAAAATACAACTATAAAGAAGATCGACATTTTTTCTAATTTAATTAATATACTGTAGAATAAGCAAAATTTAATAACGATAATCGAATAAAAATATCATAAACGCCAGGCGTGCATTCAAGGGGAGACGGGGGTTTTAGATTCGGAAAAAATACAAATTATTTAGGTAACTCAAATATTGGTCGTTCTTCTTCTCCGCCAGGACCTCGTGACCCGGATGATTTGACTGTCAAACAACCTTCTCAGCGGGTTGGTCTCACTACTCTAAGCATTCTACGACCCGCAAGACCTCTGGCCACTTGAAGAACCGTGGCACTCATGGATTGGTCTAATTATCTGGGGAACCCAATGTTTGTTTTAATATTTCAGTGCGACGTGTATAAAAGACTAGGGTGCACGGACGACACAAACGGACACTAACAATGAACATTCATAGTATACCTGCAGTTAAGAAGTTTGACGCTAGACTCAAAGTGCGGAGTCTCTGGGTGAGGATATGCACAGCCGGAAGAGTGCGGTTAAAGTCTGTGACACATGCTAAATTTTTTAAACGCCCCTCTCCCGACGTCTTAAAAATTAATAAAGATATTATGGGTACTGTTCGGTTATCAGGAATACAGCGGAAAACACATTTTGAAAATACCCGATATACTGGATTATTTGTTAGTTTGGGTTAGTTTAGGTTAGGTTAGGTTGGGTTGGGTTAGGTTAGGTTAGGTTTGGTTTGGTTAACCTAACAAATAATCTAGTTTATCGGCTATTTTAAAAATGTGTTTTCCGCTGTATTCCTGATAACCGAACAGTATCATTATGGCTATTTTTTTCAAAATGGAACCCCGCCTAAACATACTTCTGTGTGCGCACCTGTTATACGCTTCTAATATTGTGATATAACGAAATAAAAATAATCATAGAAATCCAACAATATGGGTAATATTAACAAATATGAGTTAGGGAAATTAATACAACAGTAAATCAATGAATGGTTCAACATAGTATTATATGAATAGAAAATTTTAAATACATGTCATGAGTAGACTATTTTTGAATACCACAAAAAACTTTATAAATCAACAAAAAAAATCAAAATACAATGACTTTTCCTTGAAACGGTGCCCTAAGGCTGGGCATCGACAGGTATTAGGCGAGCAGAGATAACGAGGAGATGATATATTGGAATGGTAATGAGAGGTTGGTCTGGGCGGTGGTCGGGCCATGACGTCCGGCGCTAAAATACCACACAAACGCATTCTGTGATCCTGCCCAGTCACGTGGCCAAACAAAACCATATGTATGGTAGTATTCATTGAAAAAAGCATATCGTTTAAGTGATTTAAGCATATCAACACCTGTCACCCTTTAAGATTAAATTGGGGTAACTGTATTATTTATTTAAATATTATTGTAGAGTGTAAACCTTAATATAAGTATAAGTGACCTGATAACCACTTGATTATTTTATATTTATAATAATAAATACATACTTACTTTAAATTAATCGCTCAATTTTATGTGTTTAGTAAGCTATTGAAATTTCATCGAATTAGTATGTAGTTGTCATTAGTGTGTACGAATTCATGAATAGTAATATCGTCTACCTGAGAAGGGTGCTCTTTTTCTCAAATGTCCACAACCTACCACTTTTCAAGCCTTCCTACCACCCTTCGCCACTGTTATCCACCTCTGCATCACTCTCAGTTTTAATATTTCGACGGACACGTATCAAAAAGTTGGTAACAACGATTATCGATAGAACAAAAATCGGGGGTCACGACGAGATAGGTACCAAAAATCAATACATTTTCATAATCGTTTATTTAGGAGTTGAACTGACAATTCGCTTCCTCACATTTTACAGCCAGTTTATTTGATTTTCTGATTGTTTTCAAGTAAAACATAACAGCAACATAATTATCTTTATTCTCGTGAATTAAAACTTTTGCGTGTAAAAAAATTTGAAAAACTGTTTGAATAAGTGCCGGAGCGCCACTCGGCGCGCTTCAGCAACGACCTCCATAGGCAAAGTGCGTCCCTTAGAAAGACTTAGAATGTCATCCCCTTTCATATTCAATCTCAAAATTTATGCAAAATTGTTAGGTGCACACCTACCAATGTTACCAACTTAAACTAAATAGCAAATCCATCAAAAATATTGAAAAAGATGATGTATACGTACACGTCATAATCTACTGAGGGTTAGAGCATTTTCACGAAACCTACTGACTGTGCCTAACTAACCTATCGCTAAGATTAAGGGCAGTGTAATGCTCTAAAACAGGAACCCCAGGGTTCCGTGTAAAATAAAGGGTATTCCATGTATTTTTTGAGATTTTTGAAATTTTTAAATAAAACCACTTGAATTGTCGGGTATCATATTATTATGAAGCACTGATCGCGACCTCCATTTGTGATAGCTAAGTAACTTGAGACCCTTCGTCATACCAGATAAATAGTCATTTTTATTAGTCAGGGAACACACTAAAAGCAATAATTATAAAATAAAATTCTAATCGTGAAAAAGCACCGCTGGCGACTATTTTTAATATTAGAGCAAATTTCTGGCGTGTTTATCTCACTTAGGTGGTTGACCCGCCACGCAAGGCCCCTCCTTAACCTGATCCCCAGGCTAGAACCCTGTCAGCCATTGTGGAGGCCATGACGCAGAGGAGTCAGGAGTTTAAAGTGATAAATCTAATGAGGTATCGAAATTATTCAGTCCTCCATCCGACGCAGAAAACTTATCAAATGCTTCGAGGTTGGCCTTGCTTGATATCAAGTCGGTTTTATGCAATGACATTCAGGATCTTTATTGGCATCGGAAATTTTGAAAAACTGATTTTTAAAACCGGACTGATACAGAATAGAAAAATAAATATTACAATATCGATTAATTATTATGTTCCACAGAATTTCGTGTTGTTGATTCGTAGCCAACCGCGTAGTTACATGAATTGTCCAAAGATGCAGGTACTAATTTAATGTATGGCATGTAATAAAGAACAGTGTTGTATGGGCAATGGGCATGAAATTGATATGATGTATGTGAAGCGTCACCCCCGGCGGCAGTGGGCGGGACACATCGCGTGTGGTCGCGGAACACACTTTTACGCCGATAGTAGGTATGCATATCGATTTCCTGCATCATGAAATATTGATATTGATAAAATATGACAATTCTACACCACCGTCAGTTAGATGTGAATATACTGCACAGTAACTACCGCCACCTACGTACGAAAAGGATAACAAAATCGATCAGGATATTTATACCCATGATAACACTGAATAGTCTTTCAGTGGTACGGTGACTTTTGAGACAAGGACACTATTCATTATAAGCCGTTTCGTTATCAAAACAGTTGTTAGTCAGTTAGATTTATATCTGTGATTTTGACTATTTTACCACGTTTTTCTTAGCTCGTATTCTTGTTTGTCCGGTGGTTGTTTATCCAGTACAAATCTTGCAATCGATTTTTAACTAACTTCCCGACTAGCTAGACATTTGAAACTTTTAGAATATATCAGAACACGATGCCAATGCATTCTTTTAATACTTTTAGCCATCTTTAAGCAGAATTGAATTAATTTTCAGTTAATTCTATTTTGTATGAAAAGTTATTTCGGAAGAAATCCGTAATCCAATCCACTATTATTGGTTTTGCTAAGGGGGTTGTCCTAGCAACTAAATTATTAATAAATACGTGCGTTACTCTGGAAATCAAAATGACATTTCAGTATTCTATATTTGTTTGTTTGTTGCAAAAAAATTCTAAATTATTAATACATAGAATTGTCAAGTTTATATGATTCAACAGAAAAGTTAAAAACATGGTAAGTATATAAAAAGTCCTTTTTATGTTGTAATTATTTATTATTACATTTTGTGTCTGATCCACCAATCTCGACAATTGATATACTAATCCCATAATAAGGGGGTTGAAAGATCTGTTCAGAATTGTCATAATGTTTTGAGATAAATAAAACATTATAATACATAAAGATAAAAAAAAACATCAATAAAACTATATTTAATTGCTGCAGGTAGTAAGTAATAAATTTGTTATTTTTTCATTGGTTAAAAATTTCAACTAAACAACACAGGTAACTAGAAGGCCAGGTATAATACATTAAGTATGATATTTATTGCGTATACTATTTCTTTCGTCATCAACATATTATCTATTTACGAGTTTACATAAAACAAATATAATATATTATACTTAACGTGCGTTGGATATTCAATACCCATGAAAACATGTTCATTAATTGTCTGCGATTCGAGAATATATTTCTTGGACTATCAATATTGTGAAGAAAAATTCAATCTCGGCAAATGGACGTAATTAATCGTTAAGCTTTTTATTAGCACTGGGAACATTAAAGTATCGAATGCTTAGAAGTATAATTAATAACGTATCTTTTTTTAGAAATATAAATGTTAAAATACCTACAGGATGAATATAAAATGATTTGTTCTTAGGCATAAAGCCCACCAAAAAGCGTTCGGTGCGCTCACTACTGAGTAAGCCCCCTCCCACCCGCGCATTACCCTTCACAATTGTAATAAGGGGCTCAAGGAGCACAAAATAATTATTATTATCAGCGTCTCTCATAAAATGCACAGCACATCATTGAAATGTCTATATCTGTAGAGAGTGCATTGACCAGTCTTTCACCCCTCGCTAATTAATAGTGCCTGACAGGCTTGACTCGAGGAAACAGTTTTGACCCAATTCTAATAGGTAATACAACTATTTAATTATAAAAAAATCATAAAACGTATAACACGAATTGAGTATGTAGGTATACAATATTACGCAAAGTATAATAAAAATTCTGCAATTAACATCAAAGGGGCTTATAACATAACCACTCAAACAGATACGTACTTGTACACAGTAAACAAATCAGAATAACTCTGATAGCACAAAATCGTGAACTTCCCAGAAATGAATTTGCGAAGTCAAATTTAATGTAGGTACAAAGCTTTAGGACATTGATGACCATAGATCAGATTAGATTGTTTTTAATATATTAATATGTTAGGTTTTAATTGGTCACATATTTCAAATAAGGAATACGATTTTTTTAAACGCTGTGGTTAAGCTGTATGTACAATAATATTTTTTATGTTCGCTTTTATGAAGAAATGCCATCACAAAATAATGGTAGATATAAATGTTTTGAGTTTTAAATATTATGTTGAAATAATAAAATGAAATTGATACAAGCATAAAATTTTAAATCGTTTCGTCTCGTAATTATTTTTAATCGTCATATTCAGACATAACTAGTATCAACTTATAGCAAATTCGAATATTCATTCAAGTATCAGGTTTAGAATGCCTACCTGGATAGTAAGTATGTATATCTGGCTAGTTATTGTTTGATTAATATTATTTGCATGGTTAATACAATAATATTAATATAAAAACCCTCTCAAAGACACAAACTGAAGGAGGTATATATATTTTAAAATGTAATAATTTACAATCTTGATTTTTTAAATATACAACTACTTTTCACGACATATTTATTTCTACACGGACCCAGAAATCGAAAATATAGTTTCCCACCACTATTTTTACAACGTTTTTAAAAGCTCGTTGTTTCTTGTTTATCCGGTGGTTGTTTGTCTAGAACAAATCTTGCAATTGATTTTTAACTAATTTCCCGACTAGCTAGACATTTGAAACATGTAGAATATATCAGAACACGATGCCAATGCATTCTTTTAATACTTTTAGCCATCTTTAAGCAGAATTGAGTTCATTATCAGTTAATTCTGTTTTGTATAGAAAGTTATTTCAGAAAAATCTGTAAAAAGTAAAAGACTATTATTGGTTGCTAAGGGGGTGGTCCTAGCAACTGAATTATTAATATATACGTGCGTTACTATGGAAATCAAAATGACATTTCAGTATTATTTCTATAAAGTACAATTTTTTTGATCGTTTAAGCTAGTCAAGTCAAGATTATATGATTCAACAGAAAATTTAAAAACGTCGTATATAAAAAGTTCTTTTTATCTTGTAATTATTACTCCATTATTATAGAGCTATATTTATGTATGTTTACAGATTTTCACATTTTCTTAGGTCCGTGATAAGGATAAGATAAACATACGGGGGTTTACATAAATTGTTCCAATTTTCGCAACAGGAAAGATCTTGTGGATAGTTAGAAAGTATATTATTAATGCACTATTAGATACCATGGTCGTTGAGTAACGATTCTTCAAACGTATTCCGGACCCAAAAAAACTAAAAAGTGAGTTTTATTCTAATAGTTGACCACTTATAAACCTACTTATGATTATGAATATGGCCTTAAATATACATGCAACCTTAAAAATTGATTATATTTCACTATAGAATTACCAGCATATAATGTGTTAGAAGACGAAAATTACAGATAAAAATGTATTATTGATTTATAAAACTAGTTATATTTTAAGACGTTATTAATAATAATTAATTGTTTTATTTATTACCCAAGATTCATATAAGAATTTTAAATGCCTATCATACGCATTTACTGTTTATTTCTTTCGTAATGTTAATAGGCAACAACCTGTTGCCAGCTCAGTGTGATTATAGTAATATATTATTATATATCTGTTATTATTATAATATTAAGCATATATTCATTATTTATACAAATTATTAATATTTTGAAATCAAAAGGAAGACATTGTTATTTTAATTGATAGAATTTATTATATAAATATAATCAGTTGTGGTTTACAAAACTTCGGGGGACAATAATTATTGTTCTTCTAATTTATATATCTGCTGAGTGTAAAAAAATATTTCGGCGCGGCATAGTTTTAAACTGTTTTTGTAGTCTAGGTACATTAATAAAAATGTTTACAGCACCTAGTTCAGACCGAGAGACACCTGTGCGTGAACAAATGAAAAATGCATAAAAATTGTTTACGAACATTTCTATAAGAACATTATTTTTTTAGATACCTACATTTCGTCGCAGATGGCAAATTTATTGTTGACGTACCTACATATTATTACGTTCATAGTTTGGACTAAATATTAAAACGACTTTGCGTGGATGCTAAGCAATGCAAGTACCTACGTGGCAATTCTAATTCAAATTAATTATTTTTTTTACACATTGTGAACTTTGCAAATTAAAAATTCAAGACGTTCACAACACTATAAAGACGTGTAAATTAAATGTAAGCGAGAAAAAAAATAATTATGATTTAGGGTCAAGAAACTCGCACTTCAAATACAAGGAAACTATTTATTTAATGTTTGTTAAGTGTCGTCAATCTATCGGAGAAATTTGCAGAAAAAGCATAGAAAATCGGTTATAAATCAAAAATATCGGCAATGCAGCAACTCTCTTTCGACAGTGAGGTCAGACGGCAAGCCAAAAATAATGAAAATCGGCATTTACACATGCGTCGATACAACATTTTGCTATTCTACGTGCAGCCCATGCCGAATGAAAATTGTTACATACGATAAACCGCCAAAAACGCGCAGCAGTACATTATGTTAAATCACATCGACAAACTCGATGTGTTGCAGTCGAGACGAGTTTATATGTGCGACGGGGCTTATTTGTAATCGTATTCAGAAAAAGCATTTCCATGACGGTCATCCCATCGCACATGACGTTGGTAGTGATCACCCTAAAGTCATCATCATGATAAGCATGAATAATTCAGGAGGTAGCGGCTGAAGCGAGTTCCGCAAACATTTTTTTTGCCTCGGAGAGTCGACGGGCGGCACAGGCTGCGAATTCGCGGACCACCCATTATAGAAGCACCAATTTTTTACCATATCTCCACACGCACTATATTAATGCGAGTCATTGGAGGTGAGTACAGATTTATTGAAAAACACAGGTATAATATTTCCAATTGACTCAGAACTTCAAAGGAAATCTTTCACCATAACTAGAAAGATTCTACGACATTTTTAGTGTGGTTGAATTTTATAACAATAAACAATATTATTATTTACATTGACGTATTGAAACATTATCAATAACAAAAAATGCAGGTGATTTGTCGTTTCATTATATTGTACATGTGACTTGTTCATGTATAAAAAAATATACACAATAATGGTTTCACGATTATCACCATAAACATGGAATAATCGTACGCTGGATGAATGCCATTTTAATAATTGTATTCATTTCTTTTCTCTCATTCTCGTTTGCATTGACCTGAACATGCGGTTTATAAATCTACAATTTTAACCTCTTACTTACCCAGACGGGATTATCTTTGACGCAGATCACGCAATCAATTCGGCAGACAAGTTAAAGAGGGTTCTCGAAACAGTTCGAACAAGTCATACGATTGATATATTATAATAAAATCTTAATAAAACGGGTATTTCTCAGAGAGTAAGTGTACAATATTAGCCAAAGGATAACAAAATTTCTGCAACTAACATCACACAGTCCAATAACATACGCATTCAAACTTGGTGAGTTTCAAAATTAACCAGTGCGTCATCGTCATGCCTTCATGTCCCTAAACCTACCACAGTGCGTACCACTGGATTGTCTCTTTGTCAAGCTATGTTGACTGCTTATTTCTATTGTATACATTTAAACTCTTACATAACGATTGGTAATAGTGCAGTACAGTGACAGAAATGTCATATCATGAAAGTGTGATGTCGACTACAAATAAAACTGCCGAGTTAATTTAATCATTTGCTTAAATAACATTTCTTGGTTTCGCTTTCTAGTATTTACGCTGTCTGTAAAAGTGTAAAACAACGGTTTCTTCAACATCCATCCATACATAGAAATGTTATATCTAAAATACCTAAGTGCCCGCCGAAATTCTTATTGGGACTGAGTTGGGTAGCCCAGTAATTATTATTTAAGAATGAAGCTTTTAAAAGCTCCGCTCAGCTTTTAAAGTCCGTCGATGTATAAATAGGTACATATTAACGTGGCTCCGTTTAAATCGAGCGAGACAATTTACCTACTCTACAATTTTAATTAAATTTAAATTAGGAAAGTCAGTACATAGTGTGGAAGCGATTAATATTAGTAAATCTGCATAACACACAGAGTCAGGTCTAAAAGCTTCCATATAACTATATGCTGAAAAAAATCTCGATCAATAGAAACGAAGGCTAAATATAATAGTGTAATAACTTACAAGTAAATGCACATTTCAGATTAAATGTAGTTTTAATCAGAGCAACACTTCATAAGACAACGTGTTGCTACTTCCGATATAATAGTTTTAAAAACTCCCAAAACATGTACACACTTCCTTCATTTGCACACGATTTTTCTAGGTACAGTGGTTTAAAATAGTGCCTATTTGTAAAAAAAAACTTTTTAACACTATTTTAGTTTTTTGTATGCTGGCTTGTGTTGAGCTTTAGATTTACCTTTAAAGCAACGTTGATTTTCTTTGACTTAGGTGACGCAAATAATTCGTCAAACGATTTAAAAGGGGGCCTCAAAATAGCTCAAACCAGTCATACAAATGTTGTATTATAACGGAATTAAATCTCGCTCCAAAGCATAAAAAATCGTAAAACTAAGATGATAGGGGCCCATAATATAACCGCTCAAACTGTACATATTTATCGTGGGGGGGGGGGTCAAATCAATCAATACTTCCACGCCTTGAAAACTCCCACGAAAATTAACCACACATTATAAACGTGGAATAGTGTGTGTTGCAACCATCAAATACACCAATATTGAATGAGCATCAGTAAATAAACAGAGAGCAGTTGTCCGAATGAAGGACAGCGTATTATTAACACAATGCTTACGAGCCCTTTTAATTCATTTTGTAATTAACGTGTTAATTTGCATTTGAAAAGTAATTAGCAAAAACACAATTTTTTGCGGCCCGTAAGCTATGAGTTAACCCGTGTTTAAGTTTATCCCATATTCTTCCACACTCCAGATCGGTTGCCTGTTACTCCATACCCGTTAGGTATTTCAGTTCCCATTATTTGAGTTATAACGATTTCCATTGATAACAGATGCAGGCGATAACTCCTTGAAGTGTGTAGCAATTAAATATCGTTGGTAGGTAGCTAAGCAAGTGACAATCGATAATTCACAAGAAAAAAAAACTATTTCCGACATAAATATATTATTTTTAATAATGACCATTTTTGTAAGGCGTTAACAAAAACTTGCTCAGAGAAAGTAAATAGTTAATACCCAAGAGAAATATTTTTATAACGAGGCTGCTCGGAAAACACGACATTTACGGACAAATTTAACTTTGTTCAATTGATTGTAAGAAGGAAGGTTTCGAATACAAAAGCCAAAATATTATTGAAATTTTGCAACGTGTGCGTTCATTAAATTCATGATACGTACAAGGCATGCACAATATTTATGGAATTATAGTGATGCCATCTAGCTAGTGAATTTACAATGTGTAGAAATAAAACTTAATGACAATTAAATTGGTAATTAACCAGTTAAAATGTTTTAAGATACGAAAACAATTGCAAGTTACCGGTAAGAATAAAACCAATTAAATATAAGAAAATTATAAAACATTTTTGCCATGTGTGTAGGACTAAGATAACATTTTCTTTTCACGTCGACAAATGGTGTAGGTACATAATAAATATGAGTGTTTATATTGTTATACTCTATGCATATATCTGACAGGAAAATGCAGTTCACTTGTTTCAAATGTTCTATATTTAAAATATGTTTTATTTTTTTCAGGTTCGTTTACATCAGAATCGAATAACTACATACAAATGATGTTGCGCTGACATAATGCTGCTCGATAATAAGTGTAGTGTATATCATTCTCAAGGATGGTATTGGAGTATTTTTCCAGTGACGCTTCCTACCCAAGACAGTTTAAAGTCACGTCGTGGTAGTATTAGTTAGTAATTAACGTCGAATGTAATGTTTAAGTAGTCGATTGCATATTTCGTAGGGTTACGTGATACGCCCGATTGAGACCGGATATGGTGCGAAGAGGGTGTGGTTGGGTGACGCCAAGTATAACCATTTATTATAATATAAAACAAGCATCATTAAATTTACAATATTGCATTCGAAGTATAAATAATAACTAGCACTACGATCATAGTTCACAGTTACGTGTCTCGGCCTGACTATAGAGGGCTTTGTTCTAACCAAAACTTTGATGGAGTGCTTCCCGTTCGTTAGGACATGGTATAGAATCAAACGGGTGTGATCACGTGACGTGTGATCGAGGAAAACCATGGAAGGACAAATAATTGCGTACAATGTGAATGAATACTACCTATATACGGGAAAAAGTACAATAAAAACAGTGCGATAACACCCCTCATTCGCATATTAAATATACCTATATTATATATATATATATATATATATATATATATATGTAACTTTAGTTATTTATATGAAGTTAAAGAAAACTATAAAAAAAACTGTTATTTTTTTTATCGAACATCAAGTATTGTGTTTTCTCGAGGCGCATACCAATGATATCGTTATCGAATCTCTCAGCAGAACGATTCAATTCGAAGTACCGATTGATTGGGTGGCTGGCTTGGTGATTGATTTGCTCACATTACAGGCGATTTGAGTGCAGAAAATGTCGTGCCGTATGAGAAATCGCCGACCTAAATGACTCTTAAAAAGTTTAAATCACTTTTGTGTTCATTGTTTAAATGTGGCGCGGAAAAACGTATTATAATCAAAAGTGAATGTGTATCTACGATCAATTATTGATCAATTTGCAAGATTATTTTAATTTAAAATACCACCATAAAAATACAGTATACAAAATGTATTTCTGTTAATTATGTGTTACTGGGGTTGAGACGTATAAAAACTAAATATAAGTGTGACAATAAAAATAATGCCCACGATGGCTGAGCGGTTAAGACGGCACTTCAGTGAAACGGCAAATAATTTTCAACTGTAGGTGCGACGAAATTCCGGACTGGCTGGCAATCGGAGAGCGAAAGTAGAGCTGTGAACAAGTCAATTTGTTTCGTGATGGCGACGGGGGAATTAATTCTTAAATCGTGTAATAAAGATGACTAAAAAACGTTACGCATTTATTTGAAAAAGAAAACATGTCAATGAATATATTATTAATATTAGAATAGAATAATAAACATAACATTAAATGGACGCATGTTGACTTTTTAATGACAAATTATGTTTTATTCTGCACGCGTCATTTGCATAATGCATAATCGCCGTAGACCGTGCCCCAGCTGAAGTATAGCCTTAACACATCGGTTTATAATATCGTGGGTCACAGGTTCGTATCCTTGATCTGGCAAATATATATATTGATTTTAAATGTGTGTTAGGAGTCTGAGTATGGACTTAAGGTTGAGTAAGTGGCTAACATCCATTTCTCGTAAAAATGAAAACGTGTTGATACAACCTGCACTCTGTAGGGCCAATATGATTTTATGATTAAGATCGAACACGGTTTAAAAAAAGACAACCGTGCATGCACACAAGAGGGGGGATTTTCGGGTCTGGACCCCTCCTAGGAATGAAAGAATACAAAAAATTACATGAATGAAATATTGCTTCTTCTTCTTCGTCATGATTATATGTCTGAGACCTGTATGATTTGACTATCGACCACCGTTCTTAACGGATTTTCCTCCCTTTTTTCGGCATTTTACAACATACGAGGTCTGTGAAGTCAAGAATTGCTGGAAATATCTGGGGCATTCAAAGCTTGCTCTAATATTCTCATGTGGCATGTCTTAGAGACAAGACTGATACAAACGGACACTAACGATCCTAATAACAATGACTGTCCACGGGCATTCGATAACCACTCGTAGATGCGACCGGTAGCATAGGTACCTATATGATGAATAAAGGTAGTTATATCACCAGGTACAGCGCTAGACTCAAAATGCGGAGTCTATGGGTATGAGAAAAGTACCAGGAAATCAACGATTGTAGTGAATAGAAGCTATGAGTAGAAGGCGGGGTAAATATGGAAGTCAGTGGTGGATTCAGCGCTCGAAATGGAAAAGGTAACGAACCGGAGCGCTCGACAATTTTTTGAAGATATTAACATTACTCCTAATTATCAAATTACATATAAATTAATTAGAGTATTGTATAAAAATTAGTGTTCGATTTTTTTTTGTATATTATGACCTATCTAACTCAGACCGTCAAATTATTTTTCCACGAGGCGGAGCGATAATTTTACCGATTTCACGAACCGGAACGGCGTTCCGGTGCGCTCCGGTCCATTTCGAGCCCTGGGTGGATTTTGTATTAAATTATTACATTTTGTCCGTATGCGCGCTTGCACACAACGGGTTTTATATTATAGGTATGCAATGTAAGTAAATTAATGTTTCTTCATTTTGAAAATAAAAAATATTTTATTACGCGGTCCACTGATGCATTCTAGACTTTGCTTCACTTTTAGTATCAAGTAAATCCTGACATGAGTTTTCATTTTAATTAACTAAGTAACTGTTTCTGTAAACATTATTTTTTTAATAAAATCAACTCGTATTTCATCATAAGTAGCTTGTTGTTAATTATGGAAAATATAACTGGCAAGATTATTTACACAGTTAAATAATGACGAAGTATGAACATGCGAAAAACATTCAATAAAACACAATATGTGGTACACATTCCACGTAAATTAATTATGTTGATTACGTACGTACATATTGTAATTCATTTTAATCATAACAAAGTATTTACACTTGGGAATTGAATAATATTGTTTGTCCACGATTAAACAGGAATCTACTTACCTACTGCATTTCTCCACCAACAGGTACATGATTATCCAAAATGACTTACCTGAAAAGAAAAACAAAAAATAAATTAACATTTCGAACTGCCCATAGAAAGAAAAAAATTTAGTTAGGTAAAAATATTTTTGTACAATCCATAGTTTTAATGCATTTTACATTTGTAATTAAGTATAATTTCAGTATGGTCACAATATTGAAGCTCGATTTGATGTAAGTAAAAAGAGATGTGAATATTTTAAAAATGAATATAACATATATTAAAACTACCTACGAACCATTTAAAAATATTTTCGCTTAATCAGAGGAAATTATATAAACAAAAATTGAATGATAAACATTATGTTACATTATGTTACTTTCTGGTTTAACTTTATATTTTACATGTAATAATAGGTAAGATGAGGTCCTTCAACGAATTCACAATTTAAAACGGTTTTTTTAATTGTCAATTTTTGTAAACATAAAAAATAATATTAGGTAATCTTTTTAACGTTTTCGATTTGTATTGTTTAATTTTTAAACACTTTAAAATGTAAATTACCAATACATTGTCTCAAATTGCAGGCTATGTATTTTTCCGCTAGGAGCCTGTGATAGGCGGAACATTCATATTAAGCACCCAATTGTTATTACATATTATTATGTGCCAACCTAAAAACAATTTTGTTAATATTATTTCCATTATTATTACAGTATGTAAAATATATAACCATATTGGATTTTTATTATTAGGATACATTTAAATTGTATGTATTAGGTTTCACCGTAGCACAGTTCGACGTGAGCTTTCTTATCGGAAAGAGATGACCGTGGCGTATACTATACGGTCACCTCTATAGATAGCACCGATATGAGTGCACCCACCCCTCTCAACATCAAAGGTCAGAGCCTGGCATGCTGTGAAACCCCCCCCCCCCCCCCCAAATCCATAATCCACCATCCACTTCATATTATACAGTCCACTGCTAAAAGTGCCACCAATAATTAAGGGGGTTTCTGTGGTTTCAGGCTTCGGTTCTGGATTCATTTTCAACTTTGCTCTTAAGTATTCTAATACAATTTGTTCATAAGAATCCCCCGTAGTCCAAACTAATGTGAATTAATTTCAATTCACATCTTGAATTTTTTAATCCATGTCATTTTAAAACCGTGATACGTACAATGATATAATTTATGTGCGATGGCTAGAAACAAAAACAATAAAACACGGTGGAATAAAGGCCCATCGAGTCGGTTGCAACTCGGGACAACTTTGTGTGTTTTTACATACTAAAACTGTCACATAACTTTAGAGGCGTCCCGCTACGAAGCATTTGAGTCAACGTGTCTACAAGATATTTTATTTTGTTTTTAATGACAAAGTCCGAGAGACGTAATTTTTTGATATTGTTTGTCAGATATTTTTACAGTTTTTTCCACATGAATCACTGGAAAGAGAAAACGTGGCGCCTATTTGTACTCTACCTGACCAGTTATCATCCAGGTATTACCTACCAGTGGCGGTACACAGAGGCGGCGTAAGCACCATATAGGCCTCATTTAGAGGTCCTAATACACTCAGTGTGCGGATACAAATGGCGCTTAACGTCAGCACAACAGAGCTAGTGTTTTTCTTTCTTTCTTAGCTTAATTCTTTAAGCACTACTAACTGTGCATGGTTGCAGCATCAGTCTCGTGCAGTTCTGTCTCGGGACGGAATGAGCACTTAAAAAATCACTTCTTTCAGACACGTTTATAGCATCATGGAAGGCAGCCGTGCATATCTACGGCTGTACATACATGACTGGTGGTGGTGGGAACCTAGGTACGTCTAATACAGTTAGGAGTTAGCAAAAATATTTAAATGTTAAAATACGACAGTAGAGTTGTGATGCGCTCAAGCGCACACACACAGAAAAAATAGTATGATGTCACGAGGTCGAAAAGTTACCTTTAATAATTTATTATCGATTTTTAAGGTGGTGGTAGGCAGTAGGGTTAACAAAATTATAGTTGGTGCCACTCAGTCCCGCATATACCCCGCGGACACTTACTTATTTTCCGGGAACATAACCCATACCCAGACACTCCACGCATTGGGTCTATCGATGAACACTTGGCTTTTCAGCTATAACTACGGGTGGTATTGGTTATCAAATGCGCGTAGCAAATCGGTTATGATTATTAAGACCGTTTGTGTCCGTTTGTATCGCCTGGGATGTCTTATATTTAAGACCACGTCAGAATATGAAAACAAATATGTATTGGATGCATCTGACGATTGCGACAATTCTTGAGTAGGTACTACGGGTATTCCACTGACACGCGCCTGGCGTATGCCGAGGGAGTGGAGCCAATCTTTGAGAAGGCTATTCGACCCAAATTATCCGGGTTACGATCCACAGTCATGAGGTTTTGACGTAATCCACATAATAATATTATACAACTATAATATAATACATTGAGTGCTCGATTGTAGTAGCCGATTAAGGTATTTTTTTATTATTAAGTAAAGTTTGAAAAAATATAATCACCTAGTAAATGATTCTTCGCCACTGATTGATTGATATGTCTAAAAGGGTAGAAAGTATCAGGAGCGTATGAATTATAAAGGGGTCTACTCAATTATGATGGAATTCTAAAGCAAAAACTGCAAAGTATAAAAACCTCAGATAATAAACAAACCATTAATATTAATTTAAAATATGCTTTCATAATGCGATTGCTGAAATATACCTTTGTTAAAATAAATTAATATGCGGTCAAATGAATCCTTCGTCATTAAAATTGTATCATATTTCCAGTTGTTTAAAATTTCCGATCTGTTGAGCCGATAAACGAAAAAAAATGATATGCCCGGTACCAGGGTCGCTTAATATAAAACATAGTTAGCGTACAAACGTCACGTCAGAAGTCGTAAACTATCCTTCTCGTTATCGCCGGCCGGAATCTGGCGACACGACCGAGGACGGGGTCCCCGTTTGATTGAAGACCGGGCCACGACAGGTGACTGAAAAGGTTCATTATCACTTCTCGGATCAAACTATGTATAAAAATATTCCCTCGGCCGTACAGTGACAGGTCAAATTATGGATACGAAAATTGATAACAACGCAAGTGTATTTTATTCTCTAATAAAATAAAGTTTTTTTTAATAATTGTGAAGGACCAGTGATACTTCTAGTAAACTAAGATAATTCAAATTATTACCGAGATCGTGCATTATTTTTATTTCTCCAGAGTGTATAAGTGTTTTCAACCGTGGGTACTTACTATAATTTTGAATTATAGTATTTTTCGTGTAGGTACTATAGTTTTTTCAAAAATACTATAATTTTTAGACCTTCATAATATAATCATTACAGAAAAACATGGCAGCATTAACGTGTAACTGTCGTAATCATTTTTTTTAATATTTCAAATAATGGTATACCTACGACTCGTTAACCCATTAAAGTGGTGGTTAATTGTACATAGATACCTCAGGTGCTGACTAATTTCGAGCCCCTTGTGGTGAAAAGTTAACTAACAAACTCAATAAAAAAAAATATGTTAATTAAAATAATTTTATTTAGGTACTCAATTGAATATTTATAAAAAAAACGTTAGTTGAATTGCATTTAGTTACAGACCTACAAACTTATCTAAAGAATGGATGGGGGAGCCTGGCAGACTGTCCAGTTGGCAGACTGGCAACTGGACAGAATCTGACGTTTGAATGACGTTTTCAAAATGGTACGAAAAATGTACGTAAAAAGGCGTACATATGATAGTCCGTTGTTCTATTTTTGACCGTTCTTTAGATAAGTATGTAGGACTGTAATGTCTCCAGAAGAGTTTACAGAAAACATGTCAATGAATATATTAATATTGTTACTAAAAGAACAATAAACAAAACATTAAATGGACGCATGTTGGATTTATATGACAAATTAAATTTCGTTCGGCATGCGTCATTTGCACCCGCGACCCGAAATCCGCGCATCGCCTAGCCAAGATCTTTTTAGACCATGCATCAACTGAGGTATAGCCTTAAGATCAAAAGAATATAATGTAGGATATTAATTTAGCCCATATATTTAGCCTGTTACAACATTTTAAAATATAGCAGTAGAATTGTGTTGCAATGACTATTAATAGACTATCTAAAAACTTCGGCTTGTGAAAAGCTCAAATATTTGATTTTTGAAAAGTTCTGACAAAGTGAGTAAAACAAAACTAAGAAAATCGGCGTAAATACAGTGATTAAAACAATGATAGCCTAGCCTAACCTTTGTTCTAAAGATGACGCATAAATAAGAATTGAAATTATGTACTCGAGCATCGAATCTAACAAAAGAAAAAATTATATTCAAGAAGTTTACTAATTTGCGCTGTAACTGTACGATTATTATTGTTTGCGTCAAACAAAACAAACATTGCCAATTTAATTAAAAATGGCATTTTTTGGTTTGTATGTATTCTACAATATTATGTGACAGGTCTCATTCATTGATACTTTTCTATTTTTGTCGAAAATATAAGATATTTTGATGTAGTTTTATCAAGAAAAAAATATATGGATGGGTTTCCATAAATTATTACCAACGATACAGAAAAAAAATAAAAAATCGTTTTTTGTCGTGTCGATATGGGATAAAATCAAGATAATTGTTTAAAACGGCTATCCGATTGTAATAATTAAAACCGAATGGATATATGTCAAAAAAGGACGTCGTTATTTGACACGTAGATAAAAGAAAAAACAAACGAAACAGGTAACTTTTGAGCAGGTAGGTACTTAATGTTTCAGCACTGAGTAGGTATGTTAGTGGTCTACAAATATTTTATTAATATTATAAGAAATGGAAACACATTATTACTAACTGGTAAAGAATTATTATAATTCAACGTAACACACAATTAAACTCCCAAACTTTTTATTTTTGACTTTATCGATTTCAATAATGGTAAAATAATATTATTACAACGTTTTTCTTAGCTCGTATTCTTATTTGTCCGGTACAAATCTTGCAATCGATTTTTAACTAACTTCCCGACTAGCTAGACATGTGAAACTTTTAGAATATATCAGAACACGATGCCAATGCATTCTTTTAATACTTTTAGCAATCTTTAAGGAGAATTGAATTCATTTTCAGTTAATTCTGTTTTGTATGAAAAGTTATTTCAACACCATTATCGGTTGCTAGAGGGGTCTGGGGTCCTAGCAACTTAATTATTATTATATACTAGCTGAAGTACCCGGCTTCGCACAGGGTCGCTTCGTGGTTATATTTATCTTAGATATTTGAAAAATAATAAGAGGTAATTATTTTTTTAATATTAAAATATCTGTGTAATACAATATGGCAATATGAAAATAATTCTAATAGGAGTAAAGGTCAAACATAAGAACACTAAATTAAAATTGAATCCAAAATATGAAAACGTTATTAATGTTATTAATATGTAGTAAAAAAAAAATCTAAATTGGATGGAACAAACAAACAACAAACTTTGTATTTTATATAATAATAATTTAGAAACCTTCGCAGGTGTGCGCACAACAACTGACAAAAGTTTCATCCCAATCGGATGAATGGTATAGGAACGCATACGAATAGTAGAAGAAGATGATTTTCTAAATCTGAAATCTTCGTGGGCATGCGCATGACAACTCACCAAAGTTTTATTGCAATCGGATTAATGGTATAGGAACGCATACGAATAGAAGAAGACGAAGAAAATGGTTGTACTAATTCAAAAACCTTCACGGGCGTGCGCACAACAACTGGTCAAAATTTCATCACAATCGGATGAATGGCATAAGAACGCATACAAATAGAAGAAGAAAAAGATGATTGTACTAATTCAGAAACCTTTGCGGGCAAGGGCACAACACTTGATCAAAATTTCATTGCAATTGGATGAATGGTATAGGAACGCATAAGAATAGAAGTAGAAGATGATTTTCTAATTCAGAAATCTTCGCGGGCTTGCGCACAACAACTGGTCAAATTTTCATCGCAATTGGATGAATGGTATAAGAACGCATACGAAAAGAAGAAGATAGAATGAAGAAGAAGAAGAAAATGATGATTTTTCTAATTTAGAAACCTTTATGGATGTGCATACAACCACTTACCAAAATTTCATTGCAATCGGATGAATGGTATAGGAACCAAGGAAGAAGAAGAAGATGGTTGTACTAATTCAAAAACCATTGCGGGTGTTACCACAACAACTGACGAAGGTTTTATTGCAATCGGATGAATGGTATAGGGACCATACGAATAAAAGAAGATAAAATTGAGAAGAAGAAGAAGATGGTTGTACTATTTCAGAAACCTTTGCGGGTGTTAACACAACAACTGACGAAGGTTTTATTGCAATCGGATGAATGGTATAGGGACCATACGAATAAAAGAAGATAAAATGAAGAAGAAGAAGAAGAAGAAGATGGTTGTACTGTTTCAGAAACCTTTGCGGGTGTTAACACAACAACTGACGAAGGTTTCATCGCAATCGGATGAACGGTATAGGAACCATACGAATAAAAGAAGATAGAATGAAGAAGAAGAAGAAGGTGATGATTTTTATAATTCAGAAACCTTTATGGACGTACATATAATCACTTACCAAAATTTCATTGCAATCAGATGAATGGTATAGGAACCATACGAATAAAAGAAAATAGAATGAAGAAGAAGAAAAAGATGATGATTTTTCTAATTCAGAAACCTTCATGGGTGTGCATACAACCACTCACCAAAATTTCATTGCAATCGGATGAATGGTATAGGAACGCATACGGGACAGACACACAGACAGACAGACATACAGACATTCATTTTTATATATTAGTATAGCCTATACTCTTTCCGCAAGTGCAAGCAATAAGTTTACAAAGTTTTATTGCAATCGGATGAACGGTATGGCTGCGCATTAAATACGAACAAACAAACACACAAATATTAATTTTTATATATTAGATGTGCGTTACAATGGAAATCAATATGACATGTCAAGTACAATTTTTTTTGATCGTTTAAGCTAGTCAAGTCAAGTTTATATGGTTCAACAGAATTTAAAAACGTTGTATATAAAAAGTTCTTTTTATCTTGTAATTATTTTTATTATTAACTGTCGTTCCTTGAACAGTGCGGTTAGTACAGACTCCAAATTTATTGTGATCAGTGTGGTGTAACTTAAGATAAGTGATCATACTGAGTACAGACATCTTTGTTTTTATAGAACAACACTATTGACAGGATCGTGACTCCTTTTAAATTAATATTCCCGTTATATCTCGAAGCGAGCCCTCTACTCTGCAGCCCGTACTTAACGTGTTTTAGTAACCAAACCATTGTAACAGGACGGTGTTTATTGCTTAGATAGAACTTACGAAAGGGTTAAATGTTAAACCGAGCTGCAGTGTTGCCAAGTCAAAATTTGAAATTTCAGTAAAATGTGGAAAAAAATTTCACTAGATTCGACAAAATATGAATAGATTCATTAGATTTTATTAGATTCAGTAGATTTCTGTTTCTCAGTTTAGACGAGAAATATTTCACCGCGGGCCGCAGGTTGCCAATTGGAGAAAAATTTTGCCGTGGGCCGCAGGTTGCCAATTTTTCGTAGTCGGCTCGTTTTTTTTAGGAAAGTTTCGCCGCGGGCCGCGAATTCCCAAATTCGGCTCGTTTCGTTTTTTTCCCGGATGGTGGGAAGAAATATCAGTGGATTTCATAAAATATAAGTAAATTTCATAAAATATCAGTAGATTCAGTATATTGCGAAAAATATCAACAAATATCAGTAGATCTATTGAAATTTCAGTAGACATGGCAACACTGCCGAGCTGTAATACTGCGCTAACTTTTTGACTATATCTGGCAAATCATTATGAATAGACACACTTGAATAACGCTACTAAATTACTTTAAACCCTTGATTTGTTAGAAACAGTTGCTTTATCTTAGCTTAGTTGCTCATTCTTGGCTTAACGGAATTGTTAATAAGAAAAATTGCTGCATATGCAGTGACCAATCCAGAAGCAACCCCAGGGCTCGAAATGGACAGGAACGCACCGGAGCGCCGTTCCGGTTCATAAAACCCCCAGGGTTATCGCTCCATATCTATCAAAATATTAATTTGACCGTCTGAGTTAGATATGTCATATAATTAAAAAATGTGCACACTTATTTTTTTAAAATACATGTACAGTTAGATATTATTGTTGATATTTTCGAAAAGTTATCGAGCGTTCCGGTTCGTAAAATTTTCCATTTCGAGCACTGAGCAACCCTATAATAGATAGACATCTCAGCTATTGACGGTCAAGTACGACACAAAGTTATAATCTCCACACACTCATATCTACTGAAGTTTACAGTAGGCATAATAATATCAGTACCGCAGGCAAAACGCCATTATACATATTCTCAGAAGTAATGACACTCTCTTTACATTACATTGTATGACCACGTTCGATCATAAGACGATCATATGGGCCTCCAAAGAGTGAACGTTTTATTAACAAATACCACTTATTACCGCTCAACCATCAGTGCAATTCTATACTGGCATTTCAAGGAAAAGGGCAGTAACTCGCAAAATTTGGGGAAATGAAATATGAATGCCATCCGTTAGGTAATTTTGAAAGCTATATATTCTGTTCACTTTAAAATCAGTACTATTACTAAAAACCGTGAAAAAATGGTCATCTGCTAAAATAATACAAATTTCTTAGCAAAAAGGCAGTAATTCCATATATTTATTGCAGTTACTGCTTGCTTATTATTGTTTGTATTTTAAATCCTACTAACAAAATATATCACCGTTTTTTATTAATTCACGGTAGGTACCTACTAAAATTTGAAAAAAAAAACACATGTCATTTATCTCGAAAGTGTGTGAGAGTCAGTTACTATCATCTTCCTTGGAAGGGCAGTATAACCATTATTTGATTACCGCCCCTAAGCAGTGCTTGATCTGCCTGCCTCATCTAGTCTGCGTTAGTTTATTATTATAGTAACAATGGCAATGTAATCGATAAAGTGGTATAATGTTGTGATATAAATAAAATCGATGTAGGTACCTATCTACTGGACAGCGTGCGTCGTACAGTGATAAATAAAAATACCTGTAGGTATGCCAAAGATAAAATGTAGGGTGTATATTAAAAATTGTTCCGGTGATAGTGTTTTGGCAAATCCTAAATAGGTATATACATTTATGGAAATATTATATTTTCTGTGTTATTCTATTTTTCTTGTCATTATCATGATAATAATATTATTGTTCTGTTAGCCGGCTCTCACATCAAAACTCGTGTCGCCTGCAACGTGAGGAATACATCGATGTGACGTCATCGTTAGTCACAAAACACACATTGCCAAATAGACCTCCGCAGATTGGTCGAATGCGACTTTTTAGTTTGAAAAAAACATCTACTGTTGCAATCGACAAGTTGCATGTATTTCGGGCTGCGAGTCAAAGACGCCAGGACGCATACAAACACTTACGAATTGGTCATTCCTATACCGGCTCGCCGATCGCCGCATCCAAATACCTATACGTTTCGAAGGTTACGTGCAACTGCGTAGATGTGCGCGGTCTTCATATGCAATACTGAATCGACGTTATTGGAAGGTTTGATTTATGGCTGTGCGGCAGACAAGGCGAGTTTAGATGTGAGAGCCGACTTACAATTACATTTATCTAGGTATATTAATTTGACACCCGACTTTATACAATTATTTAATTTCGTAACTTTCCATTGATTGTAAGATATCCATTCTTTTACCCACATGTAGAAAAACATAATAAGATAAAAAAAAAACGGACACCCGACCTTTTACTTCAGATGTACCGTTATGCAAATGATGTTCTATCTATATTCTATCGATCTATGTGATTATTATAAAGGACATTGCGCTCTTTTAGTCATTATAAATTAATTCCGAAGACTATATTATTTTATTATGCACGAATCTACAATTGAAATTACTGACGGCATCATGAGAACATCTTAATAACTGTATAATATCATATACGTATATTTTAATTTCCATTTTCAATTAAAATTATCTTCAGATTTCACCAAGTATGTAAAACAACCTGCTATATTTGAAATCGTAGCTTACCTTTTATTATGTGTGTTTGGTAATAAAGAAGAAATTAATTTAGTCGGTCCATTATTCCATTAGAAATCCCACAATAAACAGCGAATGTTTGATATGAAATTAAAGGTAAAGACTCGTTTGCCAAATAATTTATTGAGAAAGTTGACAGTTTGGAAAAAATGTCCATGTAACTTTTGGTTGAATTGGTAGGTTGACCACTTTTTATGACGTAAATATTGTTTCGAAGCAGATATCGCGAACTACACTATTTCTAGCGTACGTACAGTCAGAGCCGCGTCAAGAACATCACACATAATAAAATTACAAGATAAAAATAACTTTTAATATACTTACAACGTTTTTAAAATTTCTGTTGAATTATTATGCTCAAACTTGTACTTGATATGAAGTAAATAAAAAACAAACAAACAAATAAATATATAATACTGAAATGTAATTTTGATTTCCATAGTAACGTACGTATATATTACTAATTTAGTTGCTAGGACCACCCACTTAGCAACCAAGAATAGTGGATTGGATTACGGATTTCTTCCAAAATAACTTTTCATACAAAACAGAATTAACTGAAAATGAATTCAATTCTACTTAAAGATGACTAAAAGTATTAAAAGAATGCATTGGCATCGTGTTCTGATATATTCTAAAAGTTTCAAATGTCTAGCTAGTCGGAAAGTTAGTTAAAAATCGATTGCAAGATTTGTACTGGACAAACAACCACCGGACAAACAAGAATACGAGCTAATAAAAACGTTGTAAAATAAATAAGTATACACGTCTTAATGCAATATCCTCTTATTTCTTAAATACATAAATTTAACAGTAAGAAGTAAAATTGCGCCGCAGGCGACTTTATTGCCACATATACAACAAATGCATGAGAAATAAAAAAATTATATGACTCGGTGCGTTTTCTCTTCCATAAAAAGAATTACATTTTGAATACACGGCTTTGTCGGTGGGCGATCTACTAACGACGTCACCGTAGGTACAAAGTGTTCAAACAATGTGTGCTTCCGGTGCTCAAGTACGCAAGTGAAACATGGACTTTTAATGTAAGAGAAATCTAAAAAGTGCGAGTTGCACAACGTGACAAGGAAAGCTGCGTGTTGGGCATAACGTGGAAAGACCACAAACGAAAGGAATGAATAAAGAAGCAGACAAGAGTGTCAACTCGACGCTCGGCGAGTGGACAACCGTTGGACGAATGCTGTCATATAGTACAGTACCCAAAGGACACTAAAAACCGCAATCCCAAAACACGCTGGTAAGAAGAATTTATAAAGATCGGTGGTTGTACGTAGCAGCGAAGAACTAGCGAGCCGATAAGAGTGGGGGGAGCTAGGGAAAACCTTCATACAGTAGTGGATCGACTCCGGCTGATGATGATGTTAATAATGATTGATAATAATAAGTAATATGTATTTTTTTTAGAAATATTAATAACCATGTCCTTGCTTTTTCGTACAAGGTGGATGTTATTAATTTTGAACAGTCACAAATACCCAGGCTTTGAGAAAAACACAAAAATATTGTATCCTCACCGGGAATCGAACCTAGAGAGAAAGGCCTCGGGAGTAAGGCTAGCGCCTTACGCACTGCACCACGAGCGCCGCCGATTTGTATTCTGATTCATATAATAATACATGATATGCATGTTGATACCTACTAGCAATGACATTAATATGGACAAAGCACCTGGAAAAAAAATGCACTCACTTTTTTGTCAGGTCTGCCGAATGGCATAATCTGTTCTAACGCCATTACAATAAAGGTGATGTTGCTACAAATTCCCGACGCTTTTTGTCGAGTCTGAATGGCATAATTCATATTTTAATATCAATATCTCTCGCTCAAATGAACATTGACACTGGAAACACTATTCTAACGCCATTACAATAAAGGTGATATTGCTATAAATTACCGAAGCGTGATATCACATAATGGAAATTCCACCTATACATCTGCGAATCCAGCTATGCGCGAATTGACTTGCTAGCTACTGTACTGAGTGCGTTGTCCATTAATAATGTCATTGCCTACTAGTTACTAAAGTGTGTAAAAACTACTTAAGATAATTTATAATAAGAATAATGTAAACATAGGATTTGCAGTGAGAGGAGATTGATATGTTTGATTGTTAAAAGTAAACGTGCAATTTTATCTGGTCGAGTCAGAACGCTAGAAGTGGAGTGATTTATCGTTTAGCCTTGACATTTATCCAGTGGTTATCAATTAATTACCGGCTGACATCTATTGCCGATGAATATCGCATCGTAGCAGTTTGTGTCACGGCCCCAAGAAATATGTGTGAAAAGTTAAATAATAGCCGTGATTTATCGACAGGCGCATTTCTTATTTGTGTTTATAATATGTTTATAACGACAAAAAATCATTTTAATATCTTACGCATTATAAAGCGGACATTGTCCCAAATGGGACAAGCTTGTTTAAAAGCAATTAATCGTGGATATTTCCTTAATTTTATGATATCGTATACCTACCCATTAAGCACACAAGTGGACACGATTATTTTTCTGAACAATATAAAATAAACAACTTGGTTCATATTTTTTTAAATTTTTATATGAAAAATGATATGGGTACAAAAGCTCACGGCGATAATGACGTATTCCCTGGACTGTGTACTTAAGTACAATTTACCGGACACTCTGAAAAATGGTTACATGTAAATTGTACGTAAAATATTTTACCGTAGCACAGTTTGCCGTGAGCTTTCTTATCGGAAAGAGATGACTGTGTACTATACGGTCTCCAATTTTATTAGATTCAATATTTTTAATTTTCATAGCTGATTTTTGCCAATTTAAGAATTATTCAAGAATGAAAACCTAACCTAACCTAACCGAACAAATCTTAATCCAGTATATCGGCTATTTTCAAAAATTGTTTGCTGCTGGCTTCCTGTAAAGTGTAAACCGAAAAGAGCCGTGTTTTATTAAGATATGAAATACGACGGCCTTTAATATACGGCCATATATTACCGATACAACGTTTCACGGTGAAGTGCGAACTGCATACGTACAAGTTTCTGGACACGCTGGATATACCGAAAATAAATGACAAGACGCCATCATATCTACTTGAAACGAAGCAACGAATCACCTTACAGTTTGAAATGCTGTGGATTTTGGATGATTCATTTTTATTACGAAACATAGTTTGACAATAATTTCAGTCAAAGTTTTGGGAAGTCAACTAATCAAGTGATCCGATCTACGGGTTTCGAACAAGGGACCTCAGAGGTCAGCGAACAGGTAGAAACAAACAGCGACACTATCAGGGCCAATTAAAGCGACACCTGTTGATTAATGACACTGCGAATTCTGAGAATATTGCTGTTTATTCGCGCACGAAAAGATTTGACCGATTCCAAATTCAGGCTAGCATAATACTCGTATCTACGACAAAAAATAAAGTTAAATAATGATATCTTTTTACAGTTGAATAATTGAATGTGAAAGCGTCTGGCCAAGAATTGCTAAAAATTACGCGAAAGAAGTGTACCGTTTCTGATATTTTTGTCTAATTAGCGACGATAGTATCCGACCAGAAGTGTCGACGAAATGTATAATGAACAATGTTAAAATATCTTCATAAAAAAAAACATTTATAGGAGGGTTATCTCTGAAAGCACGAGTCCACTGCATTAGGAAGCCACGATCTGCTCAGGCTTGTGAAGTCAATGGTAAAATTAATACATATACGAGGATTCGGAAGATCAATCATTACAATTCATATCAATTGAAAAGTATCCTCAGATCGCATGGAAACCAGCTCAGTTAAAAAAAATAAAAGTATCAGGTAGTGATAAAATTAGCACTGTACCTACATAGATGAAAATTACCTGCGAAAGAATAAACACAATATAAAAGTAAAGAAGGATACATATCTGGTTTAAAAAAAATTAAGATATCAACCACATGTGATGTGGTATATAAATATTTTCGTATTGCATGGAAACCAGCTGTTATCGAGTAACAGTATCAAGATATATTAAAATTGCCATGGTAACTTGCTGAAAATGCCTGAGAAAGTGGAAACACCGCGACAAACGAGAAAATGCTTGAAAGAGGTCTGTACGCCAGTAAAGTATTTTCGTTTCCCATGGAAACCAGTTAAGTTTTCGAGTAGGAGGAGCTAAGAAAATTCCATGCTAACTATGGGGGACATTATTGTTTATTGAATGGCGCATGATTTGAGAGAAACAATCATAGGTAAAATCATTCCATCTAACATATTGTAATTCCATGAGGCAGTAGACCATCTTCAGATGGACAACAGTTCCATATCACAATAAAAGTATCAGGGGTTGAGCAATTAAGAGAAACTACGAAAATAATCTAATATGACGATAACGGGAACGTTATATTATGTACTTGTTCGAAAGCACGACAATGTAATGAATGCTGTGATTCAAGAAGAGAACAACTGATGTATAAAACTTTCTTAATACCTAATGTGAAAAATGTTGAGAAAAAATGATCAGGCGAACAGAAAAGAACCGTGAGATAAAGTAAAACATTAACAGCTGAAAGAAAATTATTTTCCTAGCTTTTTCAGGGGGAAATAATACATTGCATTTGAATATCACTTTCTGAAAGTATCAGGGTGTCAGAAATATTGCGAAATAAAAGTGAAGATTCAACAGTTAGTAGGTACCTACTCAATAGTAGAAACAATGTTGTCACGTTGCACTGAAGCTTTCCGTTTTTCAAGTAGTAATAGTAGGTATCAGGTGATCAGAGATAAGGCGAGATAAAAGTCAGAGACATAAAGGTATGCCCCCGCGGGGTCCGGGCGCGCCGGCGCCACCGACCATCGGACGGGGGTCCCCCGCCGTGGGAACACTTCATCTCTTCTTTGTGGACTGCGGATTGAAACAATGTCTTTTGGATGAATCAACAATGACATCTCGCGGGGTGCTTGTATAAAGAATTTAGGCCAATTCCAACGACATATTTGAATATTGGATTGCTGTAAATTAATTGAAATTAAGTACTAATTGTTTTGTTGTGTTTTTGATTTTACAAACTCTATCCAAATTATGGTAATGTAATTTTTATTTAATTGTAAACAATTTGTATACAAATTCAAAAACTGAGACAACTTGGACATTGATAAATTAGTGGAAAAATTTAATCAAGCTTTTTAAATTGTTCGGTTACAACATAATAAATAATATAATAGGTAATATTAGATAATACATGCAGAACAGTTAGATAAAAAGAGACGAAAAATGGAAGTGTCTTACTTTTCCATAACAGAATAATATCCGAGACTGTGTTATCGACAAGCACAGTTCGATTAAAAATAAATCATGTTTTATCTCAATCTAAATCAATATTATAAAAATTGGGTAGGTAGGTACCTGTCAACTATGTAAGTAGTTTATCAATCAAGCTACTGAAACATTTATACTTAGCAGATAACTTACTTAATATTTTGTTTGTAATTTCATAATATCTTAAAATACGTATTTATGCATAATAATATACACGTTAAAGCATTATTATAATATTAAGTCGAGATAACGCTGAAATATAATGTTATTTTCATTCTACCATCTAACTGTTTTTAATATTTGTTGTAAATATAAATAAGTACCTACCCATGTAGGTATACACAATAAATTAATTAATTATGCACATCTTTAAGTACTAACGAGGGAAGAATTATTTTCTTTTTATAAACATCATAAGGCATAATAATTATTCTCAATCCGTATTAAAAATGTATCAAGCGCGAAATGTATAAGGTACAACTACTGAGAAGATAGAAGCATATTAAACTGACTTGCTTACTTACTCCAACAAATCGGTACGTACGTCTATTCCTTTGCGCATTCAATTTAACCGTGCGGCGTCCAATTTTTCCGGCGCCCAATTGTACCGGCGTCCAATTGTATCGGCGGCCAATTAGCGGTGGCCAATCGCCCGTGGTTAGTTCGCGGTGCCAAATCGTCCCATTCCCGCCGATTGCGTTGACTGGCATAGTTCATAGTGTGACGAACCGACCGTTTTGAAAAAATATCAGAATCAGTGTTTCGACGTTCTCAGCGACAATGACTCTCGGAATAGTTTAAATCTTATGGCCAACCATTTCTGTTTATAACATTCGCAAGGGCGTGATAAAACCCTATAAAATGGTATAAGTATGTACGTAGCACCCAAGAACTATTGCGGTGACGTCCCGTGAGGGTAGGCGGGTCATGTGTTGTATAAGGGGGTTACATTATAAAGAGCGGGAAATGAAAGAACGAATACAAATATTACAATTTTTAGAGAGCAGTGGCGGCTTTAAAGCAGAAGTCACTTCGTTAGAAAGTATCGACATTTTAGATTAAAATAAAATCGAAGCATAACAAATCCTGACAATATAACCATTGTTGAATTGTAATACCCATGGTAATACATATTGTAATTGCGGTTTATCACACGTGATTTTTTTTCCCAAAAGGGTGCCTCTAAACCTGTCAGCGCTAAAGAGTTGTAAGTAAGTTTCGTGGAAATGCTCTAATTATCAATAGATGGTTTGTATGTAAATTTAAAGATTTTGGTGTATTCGTCTGTTTAAGATAGTCGTAGATTAATATTAATAATTACAAGATAAAAAGAACTTTTTATATACGACGTTTTTAAATGTTGACAATTCTATTTATTAATAAATACTTTTTTTTGTACTTGTTAGAAATATAGAATACTGAAATGTCATTTTGACATTTCATATTTATTTCCATAGTAACGCACGTATATATTAATAATTTAGTTGGTAGGACCCCCTTAGCAACCAATACTAGTGTTTTACTTTTTACGATTTTTTTCCGAAATAACTTTCCATACAAAACAGAATTAACTGAAAATTAATTCAATTCTGCTTAAAGATGACTAAAAGTATTAAAAGAATGCATTGGCATCGTGTTATGATATATTCTAAAAGTTTCAAATGTCTAGCTAGTCGGGAAGATAGTTAAAAATCTTCAATCGTCCAATACAAATCTTGGACAAACAAGAAAAATTCGTACTGGACAAACAAGAATACGAGCTAATAAAAACGTGGTAAAATAGGTAGGTACCTGCTTACCTAACCTAAGCAAACGAATTTTCAGACAATTTGAAACTAAATTGAAAAGGGGCGGCATTTCAAGTCAGCATAAGGGCGGCACTTTGCCTAGGGACGTCACTGAGAACAAAGAATCAAGAAGACTATAAGGAGTTAGGGCTAGGGAGAACCCTTCTTCCAGCAGTGGATCAAACTGACGATAATGATGACGATTTTTGGAATAACTGGCTACATCAATGATACTCAACCTTTTTTTTCTTCGGACCAAATACATATTTGTAAAGTAACGCGGGCCGCATCACTACTGGTGTGACGAAAAAAATCATGAAACCTCCCCTTTTTTACAAAACATTTTTGAGATTTTAAAAATTATGCGTGTTTTTTAAATTAATCGTGTGCAATAGCAACACTCTTATACCAGATCTGATGTGGACCATAATGACAATCTTCTTCGGGTGTCACTATCTGTGCGTCAAAGTCGAAACGAATCTCAAGATATACGAAATTCCTGATAATAAATGTATTTCGGGCCTCACATAAAAGCTCAAAGGGCCGCATGTGGTATGTGGTATCGCTGGACTACATGATGAGTAGACGAAAGCCAAAAATAATAAAATTATAAAGATGACACTTTGAAAAATTAAATAACATGTAATGAACCTCCGGAACCTAGACATTTTTTAGAAGATTCGAAATAAGAGGTTATGGACCCGGTGCTAGTTTCAAAATAATTATCGGTTCCGGTTCCACTACCAGCTTTGTTATCTCGTCGCTGTAGATTGATTTGTCGAATAGACCAAATGTCAAATATTCAGGAGACGATAAACAAATTTCATTATCCTGTATTTAAATACATGGAGGTATTTAAATTGTTGTTTTTACAGCATATGAATGCTGTATTCATTACAATGCAATTTAAGAAAAGGGTGGTTCTGGTCCATTTAGATACAAAAAATCATTCTGCATTAAAAGGTCGATTTAGACAAAAACGGATAATCGAAAACCAATCCTATGGCGACGATCTGATGTTGACTTTGTTTATGGTACATACATAGTACATAGTCATTTGTAAGATTGTTTATAATATTATAGAAAGTGTAAAATAACTAATTAATAGCAGATAAAAAAAACAAACGTCTAAATATTGTGGAGGAATTTCAAACAACTCAACAAATACGAAAAACCGTATAATCATCATCTAATAACATTCGAAATATTCCGAAAGCGATTTATCAACTGAGAGAATCCGTCCGAATAGTAAATTGATTACAAGGAGCACACACGGACTAAACAAATATAGAAACCAAAAACTGGATGTGTTTATGAAAAAAAAAACTTAATAAAAATGATCGCAATGTATAGCATGTTCAGAAACTAACGAACGCATATTATTCATAACAATAATGTAGGCACACAGAAAAATTGAAGGTTTATTTCAAAGTTTCTTCTTTTTTTGACGCAAATGACGCAATTTATTCATAAAAAATGTTTAAGTATTTCTCACAAATTGCGTACCCAGTACCTACCTACATATTATAGAATATTATCCAAAGAGTAAAAAAATCCATGCAACTAGTATCAAAAGTACCAATACATAATAACCAATCAACCAGATACTTACGTCCTTTTACAGTTTCACACACAAAAAATAAATGAGTAATATTATTAGGAGTCATCACTGTTTTCTTCAATAATGATAATTTTTACTTAGAGGGTGTGATTTTAAAGGTAAATTGTTATTGTAACTAGGTACCTACCTACGTTGGAAGTTGAAATTTATAGTTATTTTGTGGAGCCACAAAATCATTCAGTGCCTCTGGTCACCAAGTTAGTAAACCCGTAGCCAGATAGAGCTAAGTGTGGTGTCCAATAATAAAATACTGAAGCATGTTTCAGATTGGTGTCAGAGCCGTGCTGTATGTTAAATCTCTCATTTCAGAGTTTGTGTGGAAATCATAGGTCACAGACCTGGTTTCAAACGTCGTATTTTGCCTCATATGTATACGTTTAGGCTTTCTTTATATAGAAGAAAAAATATTTCTCCAACGTCTTTGGTTTATTTCGTAAAATATTCGGAAAATAATAATTTATTATTTTTTCTCAAATGGGATTTCAAGATTTCCATAACGAGGAGGTGCTACTGATTTCCGATCCTATACCGCCTGGCACTTGTCACTAACCATGATCTGTCGCCATGCACTTTCCCGCGTAAATACATTCCACATTGTAAGTAAATGAACACATGATCTCCAGCTACAATCACTAGCTAATTTCAATCGTTAAATGCGTCAATGACATTGAGCTACTTTACGAGCTGCTTATTGGCGAATTTACAATCTGCCTGTAAAGTCACCCAGTGTCATCATCGAACAAGCTAAGTAGATTGTAAACAATCTACCGAGAAAAGTTGAAAGCTGGTCAACTTTACACGCTACACGCCGGCGTGTGGGCCTACTGCGTCTGCGCAGTAGAGCGTAGTAACGATATCCCGGTAAAAAACGAACTACGTTCTGTCAAAATAGTCGCTAGTTTGTTGGTTTATCAGCGAATGGAAAGTTTTGTGTGTCATCATCACAATCGCAGTAGCTGAATCGCCCGCTTTTAAATTCGCCAACAAACAGTTCGTAAAGTAGCTTAATGTAATTGACGCATAACTGTTGGGCCCTGGTTGAGAAATGAGAGCATAATATATGAAAATGATTGATTCTGGATGTAAGAAATTAACGTTCGTAGATAAGTATTTACAAAATATATATCGATCCGGCTGGGAATTGAAAGCATAACCTTCCACGATTACTATTTCAAAAACTTTTAACCAGATACGATTGCCGATGAGTTGGAGATAATTAAAATCGACGAGATTAAAAATATTATTCATAAATTTTATTTATTAATCGATAAGTTTTGTTAAGAACATTCGGTATTTCACAAGCGTCTCAGTGTGGTGGAGACAAAAAAATGTGACCCCCGTAGTCTTGGAGAAAAGAGTTCTGACATGGCAACAATGGACCCCTGCGGCGCTTACAAGGGCCACCAGTCGAGTTTGGGATTCGCCTTTTGTCATCTGATCTTTTATAAGAATAACATAAACATCGTTTCTTAGCGCAATGAAACGTCTAAACGGGTGTATAAATACCCGGCCATTATGGCATTATTTAAAACGTGAAGGGACCCACAAATAATATGTCAAAATGTCACAAAATATCGAAAAAAACGATTAATAATAGCTATCATGATTTATTATTAACATGCTCTATTGATGGCATAATTCGCGAAGAGGGGCAGAATTAAAAAAAATACGTATTACGTCTTCACTTTTAAAAGCAAAGAAGTGAAAGAATGACAAAAAAATAACTGAAAAGCTATCACTTTTCAATTCTTCACATTTTGGGAAATAGGTGAAGATCCCAATGAGCTAAACACAGATGTTGCTTGATTCCAATGTTAACCAATTAGAATCAAGCAAGACCAGCGTTGCGATGCACTGAGGTTGCACAGTTTGCGGTGAATTTGCAGCGCCGCGTGTCTTGGATTTAAACCAGGGTTCGAAATGGACCGGATCGCACCGGAGCGCCGTACCGGCTCATGAAATCCGCAAAATTATCGCTCCGTCTCGTAGAACAAATATTTTGACCATTTCAGCTAGATAGGCCATACTATAAAAAATCTAACACACTTATTTTTATACAATATACATATAATTTGAAAATTATTGTTATTATTTTCGAAAAATGTGCTCCGGTTCGTAAAATTGTTCATTTTGAAAGCAGATTTAAAGTGAGTACACCATAGAAACAATAAGTATCTACTTATAAGTGAGTCCAGAATAAACATTTTTTATGGATTCAATCCATTATTAGCAGGGCCGGATTTACGAGGGAATAGCCGATGACAATTAGTCCAGGATGAATGGTAAAGTGGACGGAGCCCGAAGAATAAATTGAAATAGTGCTATTGACATAATATCCTGCAACCTTGCATAATCAAAGATATACAATTTGAGAGTGAAACAAATAATAGTATTATGTAATATATTGAGGAAGTCTCATGCTGCATTTCGGTGTTTTTTTTACAACTTGAACATCCGTAATAAATATTACGATTTAGCAGATATTATGAAAAAATAAACGTTTTTAACAAAAATTACGTTTTAATAAGTTCACCACGATTGCCGAGCGGCTAACGCGTCGGTTTATAATGTCGTAAAGACCAGGATCGAGTCCAGGGTCTGGCAGAACACGCTAACTGGAGAATACTAGGTTTGAGTAATTTGACTTTGAAGTTGTTAAAATGTTTGAAATGGTCTATCATCTGAGTTTATTAAGTAATCGTAAAAAGGATGACTTTAAAATAAAGACTATTTATTTATTAAAAAGGTTTCTAGACGGTAAAGTTTGAAATAAGGAACATTTTGGTATAACTAACTCAATATGTCATTTTTTCATATTAGTGTCTTCTGCCAGAACAGTGACGATACATACCTATTATTTGGAGTCAGAGTATGGACATTATAGTTTGAGCAAATGGCTAAGATCCATTTCTCGTAAAAATAAAAAAATCTGTTAATACAAACCTCCACCCTGTGGAGGCTCATAGTTTACAATATTCTTAAGACTGGACATGGTCCAAAAAAATGTTCATGAAAACATTACTGCAGCAGTGGTGTAGTGCAAAATGAAATAAATTCTGTGCACTAATTAATTTTATTATTTTTAGTGAAAACCCCCCCTGTTAAATCCACATTTTTTGAGCCTTCCAACAGCTACTAGCTACTGAGAATATTCTGATATTCAATGAAAATTTGAACAATAAACGATCGGTCGAAAAATAAGAAGAACTCCTCTATAGACCTACAAACTTATCTAAAGAATGGAGGGGGGAGCCACAGTCAAAAACTACCCAATCAAGACTCGCAACTGGACAGAACCCAACATTCGAATAACGTTTTCAAAATGGCGTCCATATGGTAGTTCGTAGTTCCATTTTTGACCATTCTTTAGATGAGTTTGTAGGACTGTACCAATTGAACCAAATTTAAACAGGCAAAATCGACATTGCGGGTCCGCAGTATGTGTGAATTTGCAGCACTATGTGGCGTGACTCTTATCTACATGGTATTTTAATTTCATGGCAATTAAACGATCTAATAATTATTGAATGTTCGACTTAATTTAAGAAGGAAGTCAGTTGGAAGGTATTAATTTAGACAACGCAAGAGGGGTGTAAATGACTAAGTCAGTTCCATGTAGGGGGTTCAATTGGCTGTACACCAGGGCTAGAAATGGAAAATTTTACGAAGATATATATTAACCTATTTTTCTAATTTTGTGGGTATTTAATAGAAATAAGTGTGTTATGAACCGGAACGGCGCTCCAGGGAAGCGATTTCTGAATGAAGCACTACTTCACCGTTGCGCAAACCTACTTCAGTTAAAGTAGCAGAAATACACAAAAAAGTCAACCGGCATTGCCGACTGCAGATGGAATTGAGCTACATATACTTTGACAATAGAGTTTTGAGTCGGTTTGACGTAAACGTCAGATTTTTAATTTCGGAACGTAAAGGCTGGTTATCTATTACATGTCTTTTACATAACTATTACCGTTGAAAGCATAATTTTGTGTTTAAATCCTCATTTAAGTATATATTGCGATTTTGTAATACAGAAACACACATGTTTGTTTGCAAAATACAACAGAAATTCTGTATTGTAATATTGAAGACATAACTAGCTTATTTAAGGATTAATTAGCTACGTACTTCAACAATGAATCATTTAATAATGTTAACGTTAACGGGTAAGTACAGATAAAATATGAAGTCATTACCAAAATGGATGAAATGTTATTTAATTTCCATGAAACCGACAAAGAGTTCCGTCTTGACATGTTATCTTTTTAATTCTTCGGGAAAAATTCTATCTTACTCTAACGCATAGACCGGAGGTATAAACGTGCCGAATGCTTGCTCACTCGCACTTATGGTTAATTTTTATTCATGGCTAGATGCCATTCGAAGCTTTTAATACACAATATTTCTTTTAAAACTAAAAATTTTACATGCTTCAGTCGAAGCGGTTCAGCGACGGGTTTCGCAATGCTTTGTTCAGAAATTGGTCTCCAGTCCATTTCGAGCCTTTCTGTACACTAGAATTGTTCAATATTCTAAAGGATACACTCCAATCAGTATTATGGAGCTTTATTAAGGTCTTCTGCTCACGAGAACACTAAAAAATGACGCGACTGAAACTAAAATTCCAGTCAATATCTGGCTAATGTATTTAAATGGCGCCTCGGTGACGGCAAGACTGGAATCTCTCAGTTTCAAAACGCTTCCTACTAAACTGAAGAGACGCGACATGCTAGTCTCCCAGTATCTCAGTTTCCAGTCACCCATAAAACACTGGAACCAATATCAGTCGATTCGATGAAAAATCATATTTTCTTACCAAAATCGGTAGCACTGAACTGAACTGAATAAGCAATATCAAGTCAAGACAAGATGTCAAAAGTTAAAAATGGCCGAACCGATTTTTAATTTAAAATATCTGGCAGATGTTGAGAAATATTCCTGCCTGTATAATTACAGGCTAACAGAATATTCCCGTAAAGATATACGGAAAAAGCTTAAATTGAATGAAGTAGGAAAGACAGTAGGTTTGACGAGGTTATGAGATTATTATTGTAAGTGGGTTAAAGTAGCGCCGTGTACAAAGCATTGGTCATTGGCCAGTTTATGAGTTCCATAAGCAACCAGTTTGTCGGATTTAAGTTTCTCCACGAGCGAAGGGCCTAATTGTTATAAAACACAGTGTTTAAGAAGTAAATAATCAATAGATGTACCTACCTATTGAGGATTTAACGATTATAGATGGCATATAACTAAAAAATGAGTTATGACTCCTTCAGAGTTATCACTACATACCTACCTAATATTTTAAATGTTTTCGTGTTTTAAATATTTCTAAGTTATAATATTATAATAGTCGTTCTCAAACTTTGATTTGACTAAGTAGAGATTGAAATCCCCGTTATAATTGCCATAGGTGTGACAAACGGTACAATACCATAAAAATTGGAGATTGATTCTTCACATCGGAAATTATTTCAGTACCTACAAGAAATAAAGTGGGAAAAATTACAGGAAAAGTTTTAAAATAAATCTTTAATGCAGTCATTATTTTTCATGTTATAGAATCACTGACCTCTTGGTCGACTTTTCTGAACTCCGGATCATCTTCATCCACTTCGAAGTACAGCTCGGTTGAGGTGATTGAGACAGTTCCTGGTGCCACCAGCCCTGGAGCTATTAGCCGCGCTTTACTGCTTATATTTACTGGACCTAATAAAACAAAAACAGAAAAATAATAAAAGAGAACTGTCAGAGAAATAATTGTGTCTGAAGGATGTATTTTTTTAAGTCAACCATAATATTTGGAGGATAATTCTAGAACAATAATTCTTGTTGCGCCTACTTCAAATTAATACCTTTTTTATACGTAACGTAATGACATTGAATAAAAATGACCATTAAGTCAATATATTTAATATTATATTTTGTCAGTTACCTGTCAAATCGACATCAAGTTCTCTATCGTCAGTGAGAAGTTCTGCGTCATCCATTAATTCTGCATTGGAACCTTGGTGACCAGTTCTTGAATTGGCTAAGTGGGAGTGAAATTCTTCTCGTGCCTGTGAACAAAAATAAAATATGTTATTAATATTATATTTCCTTGTGTCATCCTGATTCATCTGATACTACAATCACTCTTAATCGGGCATATAACTCAACTAAGACTGGGAAGCAGTCACCTAAGACTGAGGTCACCATGCACTTGACTGTTCTTTGACTGAGTTTAATTAACACAAATACTCACGGGAGAGAGAACCAAAAATGGTAGATAAATTATAAAAAAAGGGAAGCTAAAGCAAGTCGAAGTAGAACTGAATAAGTGAAGAGGTCTTCACGCTTTTCTCTTCAAATTTCTTCTTCATTCGTCTTCAAATTTTTCAACACGTTTAACCTTGAACAGGTATCATCAATAAAAGATATCATATTAATCTGCTCCAGCAAAAGCACAGAAAAACGAATCATCTTCATTTTATCGTCTTTTATTCTAATTTAATCTATTTTAAACTTTTATTCATTCGAGATTCTTCTTTCTAGTTGAAAAGAGTGAGTGCTTGGCGGTACGGGATATTAAATTACCTGAGATATGGCATCTTGTGGAGTTCCTTGGTCATTCAGTTGATGCAGAGTGGCTTCAGGGTGTGAGGATCCTCGAGGGTTGTGTACGAGTCTTCTTCTCCTCCTAGCATCATCTTCCCAAAGGTCTAGTTTCCAGAATGCAGGTCTATTGGAAAACAAGCAAAATTAACCGGTGTTAACCTATCATGATTTACGAAGATGATAATAAAAAAGCAATTGGTAGGTTACTTACTTTTGTTCACTGGGTTCTGGTGAACCCCATGCTCCGTGTCGATTGGACATGATGTGGCGAACTTTCTCCAAGAGACGGCATGCTATTACTCCATCTCTTCGTCTCGCAGCTGTTATTAAATGATCGCACATCCTCTCTTCTTCGGCGCGTTCCAATACGGTTGATGCGCATTGAGACTGGAGATAAAAAAAACCATAAATAATTAATTTAGCTATAGTATATATCAGCAGCAAAAAAAGAGGATATGGGTATTTTAAAGTGTAAAGTAAAACTTTCCAAGTTTTGACCATATTTCTAATGAGAGGATTGGTTGCTAGAAATTTGTTTAGCTTGACTTGAGGGAATGAGATAAAAGACAAGGCAAAAGATCTACCACCCAGAACACCCAAGCTATGGTTACAAATAGATACATTTGAAATTCATCCAACATGGATTTAAACAAAGAACTGGTTTCTTTGTAGATTTATAGTCAAAAAGAATCGCTCCATAATGTAAGCAACCAATCACACAAAAACTGATAAATAATGTTGAAATCAAGTATAAAATACTACATGTCCAGAGTTTTATTATAATAAAGGGTAAGAGCCATACTGAGATAGAGGCCGAGAAGTTTAACTAACCTCAAAATCAGCGTGTTTCAGCACATCATCAGCTCTCATCCTATTGAGAATGAATTCCGCTTCGTTAGCCACTCTCACGATGTGGTCTTTCATGGCATGGGAGAGAAGGCGACCCTCATTGATCAGTTCAATGAAAGCCAGCCCGGCGTGCTTCTGTAAGGAGTTTTGCCATTCCTGGGAGCAGAGCAGCATCACAAGCTCCACTACCGAAGTGCTGTTTTTGAATGTGGTCAGACCTGAAGATAAAGAATTACACTGTGTTACGCATGTATAATAGTATAACAATATTAATTCATTGGTATAACGTTGCACAGTCTGACTGATGCTAAAACAGGGCTCGAAATGAACCGGAGCGCCGTTCCGGTTCGTGAAATCGGTGAAATTATCAGTCTGTCTCGTGGTAAAAATAATTCGACCATCTGAGCTAGATAAAAGGCAACATAATAGAAAATCTAACACTTATTTTTATAAAATACTCTTGATATTATACTTTGATAACTTGATAACTATATTTGATAACTATGTAATATCTTCAGGAAATTGTCCAGCGCTCCGGTTCATAAGCTTTTCCATTTCGAGCGCTGTACTAAAATTGAGCGTAGTTATGCACAAAGCAGCCGAGCCACACAAACCTCAAACAGAGATAGAAGCACTTTTATGTAAATTGTGTTTCTTTAAATCAGCAAAGCCTCTGTATACTGTGTATACTTTTTGAATGATAGATATTATATATATATATATGATTTTGTATAACTTTTGAAGAGATAAAAGCATATAATCTATGAAATTTTGGTGTTTTAGCAGTCCAGGTGTTTTGAGTAAAATGGTTTTTTTTAGAATGTGCATTCTGCAGAATGCAGCCATCTCTTATTTTTGTAAGAAAAGTCTTTATTTTTGATTATTTTCTTTAAAAATAGCCTTCTAAGTTACTTAATTATTATGGGAATTTCAAAATTCTGAAAATAATTCGAAAAACTTGTAAATTATACATCAATATTTAGCTGCCTGGCACTATTTTTTATATGAAAAATCTGTATATTACATTATATATAATAAAATGAAAAACATATAATGTAATTGAGAAAATAATGTTTATTAATTGAATGTAGAAAAACATACCTTACAGTCACGATTTTAAAAATGTACGTAAGTACAAATTATTATCATTTGGCTGCTTTTTGCAGAACGAATATTGCATATTTTTAGAACGCATTTATATGACATTTTTGTATGACAGCAGCTTGGTTGCTTTATGCAAATCGAAAATGTCATATTCTGCGATTTGCAAAATCTTTAAAACGCATTTATATGAGATGTTTGTATGACAGCAGCTTGGCTGATTTGTGCAGAACGTAAAACAAACGTGTGAGATTATGGAAATCACAATAACTCATTTTTTTCAAAATTGTGGCTTGGCTGCTTTGTGCATAACTACGCTCAATTATAACTTAACAAGACGGTTCAGATTTATGTTACAAGACGTAATATCGACTGCTTTATCTGCAAACCAGCCAACTGCACTTTTGACCAGAAATGAGATTTTGATGGAAATTTGTTATAAAGCATGTTTTCTATGCTCACACAAAATTTCAAACTCCTAAACCTATAAATAAATGCGTTATCGTTCTTCAAACAAAACAGCCAAACTACAGGTGCCAAATTTCCAATATCGTAAATGGAACAACTCAACTCTTTATATGAATTTTCTTTATATATAAAAAAGAAGCTAAAATAGTGTTTTAATTCATAGTGCAGCTTATTTGTAAAAAAAAATGTTCTAAGTGTATTTTTGAAATTGTTAAATTCCGCTCTATAGTTCAATTAATATATTTTTTCTCCTCCTTTATTATATTAGATTCAGCAGTTAATATGGAGTCGTTAACCACAGAAAAAATATAGAAACCAAAAAGTGCACAATAACTAGAGGCCAACTTAACATGTATTTTTTCTATTACAAATCCTAACGGTGATTTCTCAAAACATAAATATTATTTTTACATAAGTGTAGGTCCGAAAAAATTTAACTATAAATTAGAATTTATTACAATATAACGCTCACCTTCCATCAACAGCTCTTGTCCATGACTCCCGACAAGTGTCTTGGAAAGGAATGGAGCGAAATCGACCATGATTTCCCTAAGCAGAGGACAGACGGGCCCCAGAGCAGTCTCTAGCTTTTGAGTCAGGCTAGACTCCCTGTGCGAGTTATCGGTCGATGCCAGGGTCAGAGAAGGCAGCGAGTGGTGGGTGTGGCTCTGACGAGGTCTGTTGATGGGAGCGTGCGGCGGCGGAGGTTGCTGTTGTTGTTGCATCATTTCAACTTGTCGAGAAGACTGGCGTAGCTTGTCAGGATGGTCTGCAAAGTATAAAATAACGAGACAATTAGAATCTACACCAATATATTTAAATTAGATTTATACTGTTTATTTCGTTATTAATTTTGTTTATTTTTTTAATAAAGTGTTTTTATATTTGAATTGTTTTGTTTTTAAAATCCCCCGTGATAGCGAAATTTCGCAAACATATTCCCCGTGATCAACAAGTATTCAATCTACATAATTTAATCAGTGGGTCTATTCTATACACGGGGTGGCTATCTATAATAGTTTATCGTATTTATCTATTGAGGAGGTTAATCGTTACGATAAGTTAACCGTCTGAACTGTCAAAAAGTGCTATGTTTTAACGGCACTCTTGGCTGTGTTAACTTTTAGAGAGAGATTGACAGTTTTGACAGTTTAGATGGTTAACTTATTGTAAAAATTATAATACCTCAATACATACATATGATAAACTACCCTCGATAGCCGCCGATAGCAGCCTTGTGTATAGAATAAAGATGCGCATGACAGGTTTTGTTTTCTTACAAAGAGATTCACAACTGAATCCATTAATAATATTCAAGATCATACATATTGTATGTTATTTAACGGCAAAAATTGCTATTCTTAACTTACCATCATGTATATTTCCTTCCTGATCCCTAACGCCGTGCATATTCCCTCTCATCTGATCCCCACCGATATCTGTGTCTTCGTTGAGGTTAACATCCGTCCAGGATTCGTCATTGCTGGCTGCCTGTTTGTTATCATCTAGCATGATCTCGCTCGATGTCTCCATGTCGTTATTTGTGGTTTCCGTTGAATTGAGGTTGACCGATGCGATGTCTTCTATTGAGTCCACACTCTAGTCAACGAGAAAATGTAATTAGTCAAACTTTAGTGTATAAGAATACATAGCCATTGATTTGATGATTGACAGGTGATAATTATTGATATGGTGAGGATTAAACGAGTACAAGTGACATAATTAAAACATATATTTGGGGAAGTATTCATATCACACCTACCTATTTATTTGTGAGATAGGATTCAAACATGTAATTAGTTTGTATGAAAAACTATACACATTTTATTCATTCCTAACATTAGATTAGGTAAATCCCACGAATGTGGTATAATATAAAATGTTGTTATTATTTACAATTTGAATGTTTTGGGGTGATTTTTCCTCCTTCAAACATTCAAAAAATAAAAAAAATTTAACAAAAATGATCATTTGAAAATGAAACCTCATTTAAAAATGTAGAATTCACAATTGCACGTTTAACTATTTATTCAACATTATCACCGATGCATTGGTATTTGTTTAATCCTCAGCATCACAATTTTTATTAGTTCTTGGGTTTTGTTTCCACTGTTTTTACAATAATCCCTTGCATAGAAATTGAATAATAATGCAGAGTCCTGCAAAGTGGCAAATAAATCTTATAGTATGAGTGTAAAGTTCCCTTAAAATGAACCTGCAATACGAAAGCTTTTGTAGGTAACCTCATAAGTGGACTAATTTTTTTAACTAAATTTCTTTGCTTCACTTTCGTCTGCTTGGGCTCCATCAATATAGAAGAAGGATTTCTTCGACGTATTTGTTAGAATCCTTACTTTGTTACCTATACTTACTCTTGTAATTTTTTCATAGGTCTATCGCAGCAAATTGATTTATAAGAAGAATTTGAAGATTTTTTTACATTAATATTTAAATTCTCAAAAAACATTAGTTTAATACATTACAAATTTACTGTGATTAAAATCATATGGTGTGAGTGTTTACAAGCTGTCAAAAATATTGCATTTCTGTTTAATAAGAACCAATTAAGTGTTAATAATTAAATTAGGTACCCAAGAGGAGTCCAATACTACCAACCCAAATTTTTTTATTTCTTATAGATGATGAATACTTGTAGCAACAGTGTATAAGTATTTATGTGACGTGATAATACAGTAGTGAATATGGATTGTGTAGTGGCCTAATTATACGATCAGTCTCACCAAATCGAAAACAAATCATGCTTATTGTCTTTAACTCATTCGCTGCTGACTCGATAATGATTTTTTAATTACCACCTTTAAAATGCATGTTCATTACGATTTTTCGATCGGCCACCTGGTCATTACGCGCCAGGTGCGTCTTCAGCGTCCAAAGTATTAAACTTAATACAGGTAATAATTTTCAATATTATGATTAAACTTGACCCAATGTGGTCTCATATGAATCTACCATAAATTATTAACCATAATTAATTAAGTTATTAATAATTTTTACTGTTATATCTTGGTGGAAAGTCATTTTATTTATTGACACAATTTATAATACTTATTTATAGTAAATTTTCCAAATAGGTATAAGTATTATTAATAACTAATTCTTTTAGCACTAAGATATTCACAGAACTCTAGACTCTTCTCAGTAAATCAAGACTATTAGAATTTAAATCTTTCTTGAAGAATATTCATACTATTTATAAATATGTGTAGTGAATGATACCATAACATATTTAGATTCAATATATACCTACATAATATTATGTACCTTTAATCAAATATCCCATATTATACTGTGTAAAGACCACAATTTTGGTGGTTGACTTGTGAAATACTCACAGTGTTTGAAAGTGGTGCTATAAACGATCGACTGATTCAGATGGAGTAAAATAGACAATGGTATATTCAGTATTGCTTAACTTAAAAAATGATCAAAGCTACGATTCGAGACTGGTTGTGTAATGTAGGCATAATATAATCATGGGTAGTGTGTGCAAGGAGATATTTTATATGTTGAATTCAATTGAAAACAGTGATGGTACAAAAGGATTTATTGTATTCAAGTTTACGTACAGGACAAAATTAAGCAGATAATATGTAATATGTAAATTAATAAGAGATTCTTTTTGAATATGCATAGTTAATGTGGGCGTCTAATGTCTACTCCAAACCATGTGTTAATTTTATTCTCATTTTCATGGGGATCGGAATACGCTGGTGTGAATTGCTTGAAAGATGTTTATAAATCCATAACTCTAATTAATTACATAGAAGCTACTGCTGAATGTGTTTTTATAACTATGTTAATCTTTCAAAAAATTTTAACTGGAAAATAACTAACTAAATTAACCAAATATGCCCTTAACTCAAACTCTATTAGTAAAATAGAAAATCAATCTATCCAATGAATTAATAATTACTGTCGATGTAAATATATGAACTGAAAAAATATTAAATAATTTCCCTTTCAAAAATGTACAGAAACAAGATTTGATAAACTGGCCACATAAGCCTCAATTACATTGAGCTTCTTCACGAGCTGTTTATTGGCGAATTTAGAAGCGGGCGATTCAGCTACTGCGATTTGATGATTACACACAAAACTTTCCATTCGCTGAGAAGCCACAAGCCAGCGACTATTTTGACGGAACGTAGTTCGTTTTTTTACCAGGAGGTTGGTACTGCGCTCTACTGGGCAGACGCAGTAGGCCCACACGCCGGTGTGTAGCGTGTAAAGTTGACCGGCTTTCAACTTTTCTCGGTAGAGTGTTTACAACCTGCTTATTAGCTTATTCGATGATTACACTGGGCGACTTTATAGGCAGATTGTAAATTCGCCAATAAACAGCTCGTAAAGAAGCTCAATGTAATTGAGGCTATACTGATGACAAATTTTAAATTGAGAATAAATCTTCAAACTCTATTGATTGTTTTTCTTTATAGTCATATATCGTGACCCACACTTTGAGAGTTATTGATTTAGAAAGTTCTAACCTCTTCGCTTTTATTGTGTAATGCTGGCTCTTCAAAATGGCCCAAGTCATGCGAATGTTAATGAAGAGGGCAATATATACATAGGCTGGCAAATATTTGTCGTCTATCGACACAGTGTCGTTGTTTCAACACGCATCAAAGGGCACCAACATAAGCCTCATTTGAGTCATTTTGTAGGGCATCATTAGATGTCAGTATGAAGGGTTAAGGCCTTCAATTAAACAGCTGCTACAATTTATTTTCGTTGCACTCCTTATTAATAAATTCATATAATATATTTGATGTCAATATAATAATGTATTTTTTATTAAAAATGGTGTGATGTTATGAAATATTCAATATATTTTTTTCTCTTTTATTTTAAAATAATGATGGGAATTTTCATAAAATGGCAACTGAAAACAAAGAAAACGGTTAACACACATTATTCGATTTATGTGACATGCTAGAAATATTTGCATTTGATGATTGGTAATATATTTTAATATTCTACAAAAAGCACTACATTTTTTTTACATTGCAATATTAATCTAAAAAAACCACACTCTTACTAATTAATGTGATTAAAATATTTTATAAGATAAAAAAAATACAAACCAAAATTAAGTATTTTAAGATATGCCGCTTTGAATGCTTTGTGAGCTAGAGACAAAAAAGTTGTGAATATTTTTTTGTGACAAACAAATAAGTGACATTGTGAATATTCATTGCGAGATCATGCACACACACACAATAAATATAGGTATTTCAGTGTAATTCATGAACACCCAAATCGAATTAAAAATGCTTTTATTTTACAATATTGAACAAGCATAGAAATTACACTTATACGCATACGTAAAACCTCCTACTAAAATTAATTTTATAAGTATTATTAGATTTTGTTTTTGACTTGTTAGGATTAAGAATTATCGAGCTATTGACTGGTTGAGATTAGAGTCGTAATTTTGTAATTGCATTCAACCCACGCGATCCACACACACCTAAAATACACTTGTATATTGTATGTAATTTCATATATTTTATGCAGTGGGTTGGCGTGTCTTACTCTGTTTATTTGTATAAGAATAGCTACATTGTATGAATGTGTCAAATGCATCTGTTAAATGCAATGGTGAAATTGAGACTTTAATTCTGACAGTCAATATCCCAACAATGAATAAAAATGGTTAACGAACTTTAACTCCAATGAAACTTAATTATTATTATTATTAACTTAATATACAGTAGGTATAGAAATATCAGGATTTCAATTAGTAAGAATTTTAATTAATTGTCAAAGTTTTGATTGTAGGTAGATTTGAATATATGAGGCGTCTAATTACAAAAAGCGACAAGTCCACAATTCAATATTTTCGGGAAACAACGTTTTTATGTTTCAAGCTTCAATTATTTGTTTTAACGTGAGATTATTTTTTCCGTTGTATTCTATGTCGAAATTAGAACCAAATGGCAATTTGTTTCAGCCAATAAACTCTTAAATGCAATAAATATAGGCAAAATAAAATTGGACATAGCGCTATTTGTACTTCACTTTTTAATTTACTCCGCATAAGGCACATATTTCCGTGGCACTGTCATGAGTTTACCAGGTGCTACAGCATGGGAGACGCCCTTTTCAATATTGAACATTCCCTTATTGGTTGACTTAAACACGCGCAAAATCAACCAAGCTTTAAATAATATGAAACACGGACTTGGCGCTTTTTGTAATAAATCGAGACTTAAAATATTTTTTTTCGTAGGGTTATGTCGCATTTTGAAATTTGTAGATCAATACATATTGTGTAAAATTATACAAAGAATATGTGCGTATTTTTTTCTTGATTTTGACCAAATGTGAACTTATCGCTTTTTGGAATTAGCCTCATATATACATATTATTATTATATTTAGTGTTATTTATGATAACTGACAAAGGAAGAAATATTCAAGATTTAACAATGAAAACCACATTTTAGTAATAATGCCGATTGAAACCTGAATATGTAACAATTCTTTCTGTAGTTAAATACATTTCATTATTTTTTCGCAGGTTAGTGATGTTTCAATATATACCTGTAAATTGGGATTATTATTATGGAGTACTTACCTTGGTTTGATTGGGTTTCGAACTGAGTGAAGATTGGTGCAATGGTTCCTCTCGAATCGCGGGCGCCTGCGGAATTGCTACTTTTTCTTCCGCCGCTTCCTTCTGATTGTTGATTGTTAAAAAAAAACGGGAAAAATAATAATGCAAAATCAAACCAGGGAAAATGACGTAAAGCAAAATATACGTAACATGACGAGGTCAATGAATTCTGTCTTAGAATAATTTAAATTAAATACTGCCTATTAATTATATTATATTCATTTTGTTATAACTACTAAATTATTAATTATATCTTGAACAATTTTGGTTTTTTAAATGAATTACAAATTCCATTTTTAAAAATAGCTAACTGGCAGTTTTTGACAACGATAGTTTATTAGTAATTGTATTAGAAGTTACTTAATTAAGCAATGTAGTTAATTGAAATAATTATCATTTATTTATAAATTTAATCATAATGAATGATATTAATCTAGAGACTTATTAATTAATAACAATTATTTTTAATTACGTTTCTAGTACAATAGATACAACACAAATTAATGATTTTAATTACTTGTTTTCTGAAGGGTAACAGATGAAGAATTACATACGCAAGTATTTCACTAAATAATGGTTTGAAGATGTAATTAATAGTATAAGTTTGAAGACAGAAATGCACATTTATCTTGGATAGGTAAACAATAATTTCAAATTTTATAGGAGATGTAAAAAGCGGAAACCATTTTGTAGAAACAGGTAAAACATAACATTAAAACACTGGGAAAATGTTACCAACCGATCTCTCAACAATCAAACATTATAGAACTATTGTAAAACTTCAATAATACGTAAACGAAAGCATTCAATACGAAATATTTACTACCGAAAGCTGACTTTGATGACAGAGATAGAGGAGACAAAAAGTTACGATTAACACAACAAGTTTAAACTGTATTATAGATACAGTTAATTGTTTAAAATAATAAAATAATTAATATTGAAATGCAAGAGATGTGGACAAAATTAGAATAATAATTATTTTAGCTTACGTTTTAGTACTTTCATAGTGAAAGTAATAAAAAAATTGAATTTGGACAAAAGTGAATAATATATATTGTGTGATTAAATAAATAAAATATATAGTACTATTAATATTATAACGTCATAACATTGTATTATATAATTTTGAGGGAATCAAATTAATTATTATCATTGTCGATTAATTGATTATATCTCTCTTCTGGTTTAATGACACGATTATCTAATCGACTCCACATCTCCGATATTATAATATATATTATTAGACAATAAAACACTCAATGACGCTTTAGAAACATCAAGAACTGAAATAATATATTACGTTTCATGCAGAATAGTATTTAATGAAGCAGATTTTTTTGCATTTCAACAAGAAAGGGGGAAGCATAATTATTACTATAAATAATATATCTGTCCAATGACATTGTTGTTGAAAGGAGTTTTTTATTCACAAATTCAAAAGTATTCTCCGTATGAATAGCGAAAATAGTATTTTTTTCCGACCATGTCCATCCTAATAAGATCATGTGGCCTCCACACGGTGGAGGTTTGTATTAACAGATTTTTGTTTTTACGAGAAATGGATATCAGCCACTTGCTCAACCTATTAGGTCCGTACTCTGAGTCATACACAAATATGTGTACTTGTCAGACCCAGGATTCGAACCTGGCCGATGCTTAAATCGCGCGGCCATCGTGGGACTGTTACATAATATAGTTAAGAGAGTTCTCAGCTCGTCAAATATGACGAAATTATGATATATAGAAAAATTCAATTTAAGTGAAAGATTTCGATGTGTGATAAATAAAATCTGCTAAAACTACAATGAAAAATGTTTATGTCAACTTTGTATTTTATATATTTTCGTCGATTGTATTTAATGTGACTCCGGGTCGATAATGGTCAGTAAAAAGTATCTATATAGATATATATAAAAAACGAGTGTTGTTGTGTGTTGACATTAGTGAGACAAAAGGTGGAGGTAGGCTGTGAAGATCTGACAAAAATAGTGTACAGACAAACTTCAGGCATACATATTTGTTTATAAATATAAATTGCAGATGGCGTTTGTTAGTTTTTAAAATTCAATGAATCTCTGCCTCAACCAAATAGAAAAAAAAAAATCTTTCTATTAACAAAATATCTAAAATTATGAATGATTTAATGGCATTATCTTAAGCCGCATTTAGACCAAGCGTGCGAATGTTTGTACTTCCCCCACTCCAGCGAAATTCTCCTGACGTAAACGCTTTTCGTTGAGCGAGCATACGAATTTGCTGGAGTGGGGAAAGAACAAACATTTGCTCGCTTGGTCTAAATGCGGCTTTAGATATTTTATAGATAGAAGAATATTTTATGTCTAATATATCTACGAGGGTGGGTCAATAATTCCTTAGAAAAAAGCATTAAAACAGTTTTGATTTTTGTATTTTTTTTTTATTTCTCAACATAATCTCCTTGGAGCTCAATACACTTGGTTAGACGTTTCTCAATTTTTTTTAAACCGTCAGAAAAATAAGTTTTCGGAAGGTCCTCAAAATAAGCATTTGTCCGATCGATGACTTCTTCATTTGAAAAAAAACGTTGTCCACTTAGCCATTTTTTTAAGTTTGGGAAAAGGAAAAAGTCACTGGGGGCTAAATCTGGCGAATACGGTGGGTGGTCGACCAATTCGAACTTCAATTCTTCAATTTTAGCCATTGATCGTAAACATGTGTGAACACGGGCATTGTCCTGATGAAAGAGGATTTTTTTCCTGTTTAAATGAGGCCGTTTTTCTTCAATTTTGTTTTTTAGCTGGTCCAATAAAGATGCATAATAATCCCCTGTTATTGTTTTTCCTTTTTCCAAATAGTCAACGAAAATAATTTCACACGCATCCCAAAATACAGTAGCCATAACCTTACCAGCTGATTTTACGGTTTTCGCCTTCTTTGGACATGGTTTGCCTTCGCAATCCACTGCTTTGACTGTTCTTTCGTCTCGGGAGTATAGTGGTGTATCCATGTTTCATCTACAGTCACAAAGCGACGAAAAAATTTATCCGGATTGCGTTGCATGAGCGACAACAGGGCTTTAGAGGCCACCACCCTATTGCGTTTATTGTCGACTGTGAGCAAACGCGGCACCCATCTTGCAGAAATATTTTTCATGCCCAATTTGTCATGTAAAATAGAAATGACGCTACCTTTTGAGATCCCTGTAACGTCAATTATCTCACTCAACTTTAATCTTCGGTCACTTAACACCATATCGTGGATTTTATTGATCATTTCTGGTGTAGTCACCTCTACAGGACGTCCTGAGCGTGGTTCATCCTTTGTTGATGTACGACCACGTTTAAATTCATTTAACCAGTTATAAATAGTTGCAAGTGAAGGAGCAGATATGCCGTGAACTAAATCCAACTCATTTTTTATTTCCTTTGCTGTTAACCCTTTTATATTAAAATGTTTAATAACAGCTCTAAACTCAATTTTCTCCATTTTCCATTTTCCACAAGCAAAATTTTTTTTAAATGTACGAGAAACACACAACAACTCGACCAATCTGATTGAAACTTCGCAGCATACTGAATCGGTAGTGCCGCTGCATGAAAACAAACCGCTTACAGTACTAGTCGCGCCACCTGTCGGCTTTTCTAAGGACTTATTGACCCACCCTCGTATTATGGTTTCGTTCAGCAGAGTTTAATTAAATTAATACTATCTGCAATTTGTATTCTTATTTCAATAATAACAAATAAATATGAATGACAAAGTTTCGTGTGCATTATTTTTGTTGGATCTTCAGTCTAGCCTTCTTAAAATAATACGATATATCACCATACCGCTTCTACAGTCACAGAATTCTCATCACTTGTGATGTGTATTCTTAAAAAAGGCATTTAAATAAAAACATTAGTTAACTAAATATTTGTATTTAAAAGAATACAAATATTTTCTAATTTTAAAGTCGAATAAGTACGTAGGTACCTACCTATTCAGCTATGTGCATTGTAAAAAAATCCTAAATGATTCTAATCTAATTAATTTAATTAGAAAAAAAAAACTATGATTTTAGAATTATTATAATAATTTTTGAATTAGAGAAGAAATCGTAATAAAATCTAAATGGCAGGGGAAGCAATAATAATAATTAACAATTATTAACTATTGAAATAAGTACACTGAAATCAATATCCAATATCTACATACAATACAGAGTACATTAAATAGATGAAAGTAACGAAACAAAATATGTTTAGTAAATATTTTTTAATTGTGTTATCATCTTACCTTGATGGAAGGTGAGTCCTGGTCATGCATAACTGAGGAATTGTTCTCATCTACGACAATGACAGCATATTCAACGTCGTCGTGATTGGGTCCTGCAAAATCATACGCACATTATTTACATCAAAATTGATACACAACAAAAACAACGAAACACAGAGGCAGTCGACGTGCATTTAATTTGATTAAGTTTTCAATGTAAAATTGTTTTTAACCCACAAAAAAGAGGATAATAATATGTAAAAATAATAATATAAATATTTTGTGCTGGTGCCAACTGGAGGGCTAACACCCACATAAATCTAATATATATGAAAGAAAGGGACTTTTAAAAGCAGAAATATTTATAAATATGTCAACTAATTCTCTCGCGGTAGGTACGGATTAATGACGTCAGCCCTTCCGCAAGAGAAACATTGAATTACAGTGGAACCCATGATTGGTTTAGTTTCTACAGTTCCATTTCATTTTAGTACATTTAATTCCCGGTTTTATGTTTTTATTTCCTGCAAGATACGTCTGGAATATAAAATTTTTAATTCAATTCAATGCATGGCCAATCATCGAAAAGCATTGAAAACGCATATGTGCATTTCTATTTATAGATAAGTCTGCAGTGCCCAAGAAAAAGGTTATACTTTTGTGTTGTTTTTTTTTGTTTACACTGATACAAATAATGTGTCAGCAAAGAAAAACATTGTCATATCAAGAGAAAAGGAACATTCTCGAAAATGTGAAAGAACATGACATAATATTATGCTCCAAACTAATTTGTTTAAAATTAATTTCGCGGTACTTAAATTCCCAATGAGACATGTTATGTCAATGAAGATTCATGCTGACCATTGAAAGTCATGAACATATTTTGATTAGACATTCTATGATAGCTTTAATAAGCTATCATGTGAATTCTGAGAGAATAAGAAAGTACAAGTTTATTACCATAAAAAAAATGATTATTCCACCAACATTGAAGGTAAAAATATATTATGTCGGAATGTAAGGTGGTATATAAAATATGAACACAAATATTTCCTCACAGAATACATAAGACATAACACTGAATAAAAAAATCAAAATGCACACCTAAAACAATACAATAAAAATGTGCCAGGAAAGGGTGAAATCAATCAAAACTGAATAAACGGGTTACAATTAGTGCGTGCTTAGTGAATTAAAAAAAAGCTAGCTGACCTTATATTATTTACAAAAATAAAATGGAGGCTTAATATATTGTAACTTCATGATTTTTTTATAAATTAATATAACAGCGGAAGCGTAATAATAAAATTAAGAAAACTGAAGAGGACATTGGAATTTTAATAAAATTTACATTGATTGACAGTAAAAATAATAAGAAAACAAATTTAAAAATCGTATCAAAACATCATTATTTGTGTTCATCTTAATAATATGTAATTAATTGTATATATAATAAATCAATTACTTTCAAAAATAAATTATACATAAAAACAGTATGTCACACTAAAAGATAGTTAAATTAAATGTGATGAAAATAAGAATACGTTTTAATCAGAATGACAAGTTACAAAAACATGGAAATAGTCATGTAACCTCATTATTTGAAATATCGTAGATAACTACTAACGACTTTTAAAATAAATGAAAAGGCTTTAGGTAATTAAATCGAAAAAATTATGCAATAAAATTTTATAGTAGATATTTTTATGTAAAGTGATAGATTAGCGTTGAGATTGAATGAGACAAAAGCCTGCCCCACACAGACAACGTTATGTCGTTGATATGACCTCGATAAATAACTGTGGATCCCATACAAGACTGGTGTGTATATTTTGAAGAGAATTACATAAAAACTATAGTAGGTATGTTAGGGAATTTGTATTTTTGTTTTTGTGGGTAGGATAGACTGCAGAATATAGTCAGTGTGGGGTAGGCTTAAGTGAGAGACTATTTATTAAATTGAATGAAGGTCAATTCCATGTTTCTACAACAAATTTGATGTCTGTTGAAGAGTTTTCACATATAACAGTTGTGGGAATTGTCAGCACGATGAGAAACCAACAAAACATTCAACACTCAAAATTACCTGCATTGATCGAGTGACCCCTGTGATAGTTGCCGAGTCTCGAATATTGCGAATTGTTATTCATATTATTGCTATAGCTGGAGTGGTTGGCGTTATGATGGTTGGCCATTTTGTAATGCTGTGGCGGTGGCTGTGACTGCTGGTGTGGGGGGGGGTTGGAGGAGAGGGAATAGTTCCCTCGATGGTGGTGGTGCGGATGCTTGAAGCCGGCGCCGTGGGCCTCCGCCAGGTTCGGCGAGTTGTGATTGGACGGGAATTGCGTGTTCTGGGTCGCGTTAGGGTGAGAGCCCGGCAAGAACTGGGGGTACACGTGGTGAGACCACTGGGGAAACAGCGGTCTCGAGCTCGCTGCCGTGGACACACGCATGATACATTTTGTGCAGTTTATTTTTAAGCGGGATCGAATGATAATGTCGAATTTTACCAGATGTCAAGAGAGATTATGAAATTCATCAAGCCGCGTGTAAGAGAGGAGAAATAAAATATTTATTAGATTTTCAGGTGCAAGCAGAATCACACAATTCAGAAAATTTAATTGTTTATTGTTAAATTTAGTCGCAATGGATTCAATCACCTACTGTGAAGATGACGTCTCCATTGAAACTGAATACATCTTTCACTATTTTATAATTAATTATCACAGAGAATAATTCTGACAATCACAAAAATACATAGACAAAAAAAAAACAATGACAGAAAATGCCACAAACTTGGTTCATTGAATGAAGTTAATTGTTTTATAACTTTTATCAACAAAATAAGGGTTGATTTTAAATTCATTTCAAATAATCATTATAGTAGTGCATTAGCCACTTTGTCCTGAAGAATTAAAAATAATATACACACGGAGAATTAATATTGTAATATGAATTAATTGCATTATTTTAATATATTAAAAATCACACTGTGTTTGGATACAGTGTGAATTCAAAATATACTTAATTAAAAAATATCTAATGATTTCAATTGGTTTAATTTCAAAGGGGAGTAGTAAATTTTTTAATATTATGGTTAAGATACAAACTTGAAGAAAAATCTTTCATATTTTTGTTCATCCAACGCTGTGCTTTTAGCGTTTAGCATGGCGGTGACTAATTAAAATACTAAATAAAAATAACTAAAAGCGAGTGAAACTGTCACTTGAAACTTAAGTAGAAATTTAAAAATCAAAGTGTGTAGAAATCAATAATATAACTGTGGGGAATGAATAAGGACTAAAGTGCAGCTAAGTGCATCACATATAATAATATGTAATTAAAAATTATCATTAAAAATAACAGTCATTAGCAGAAAAGACAACCATGCTGTTACTGTTCTGTAATACTGGAATGAATAATAATTAACTATTTCAAAATGGATCTATACACGCTCAAAACTTCAGTCAAATTATTTAATAACAACTTAATCTTAAACGTAGACACGTTTTCAATTGATATAATCACTTGTTAGGTTATATGTTATATTATTTATAAGATGACTTGCAAGACCAAAGAGAAAAAGTGTGAATATAATATTATTTACCATGCATGAAATGCACAGTAAAAAGAACGAATGATAATATAGGTAAGTTTTAAAAATTGACATAACTTCAGCCAATGCTAGCAGAAACAGTCGGATTTTTCCAGCTGTTTTACTCACATTATTCAGTAAATTTAGTTGATAAACAAAATTGATGACATTTTTTTTACACAATACACTTATCAAATATTAAATATTTTTGATAACCCCCACCTGACACAGTACCTATTAGTTTAAAACCTACAAAACGCAATGAACCTACAGTCAAATTCATTAAATTACTGTAAATAATACAGGAAAGATCAATAATTTTAAATAAAAGAGACATCATTTTCGTAATGTTATTATTGAATTTGTCTGTTGTTCATTGTCTGATTATATTACGAACGGTTAGTAAAATTGTTTTTAAAAATATTAACTGATTCGTTTTTTTTAGTTAGTTAGTTAGTACTATTACACCCTAAAGCAGCGGTTCTTAACCTTTGTGAAAACAGACATAAATGTTCTTAAATACGGTAAAAACTAGCTCACATCTTTATTTACGATACGCAACAAAAAACGTTTCCAGTTTAAAATTGCCGTATTAAAACAATGTAGGTACTTAATTGAAATTTAATTGTAAATTTATGTGATATCACTCAAACACATTAATTTAGTCTTAGGTGAAAGAGAAAAAAGCCAGTACGGATACAGATCAAAGATAAAATGTAAAAGCTAAAAGCTTGCAACACAGGAAAGTTTAATGTGGTATCTCCAATTGGTGAATTACGACGTAAAATTTCAAATCTATGTGTGATTTAGATGGAACGCATGATTTCAAGGAATAGAAAAAATGACTAGAGACATTACGATTTATCTTACCTACCTTTTGGTAAATGACGCTAACGTAAAATTATTATATCTTAATAAATTATTAAGATATAATAATTGGGCATACATACGCCTGGTTAAGAATCACTGTTTTGAACTACCTGTAATAGAGTGATTTAAAATTGAATATGTGTCTTCAGTGAAATCAACTGTGTATAAAAGCAATTTTACTAACGGTTCAACGAGCAAAAGAATACGGTAAACTAACAATGAAAAGTGAAATATATGAAATAGTTTTTAAAATGGTCACCTTGGCCTTCGTGTTTGGCGTGCGCCGGCTGGGCGGTGTGATCTCTCCGGGAGATGGCTGGAGAAGGCGGCGCGGCGGGAGGCGGGGGCTCCAAGATATCTCGGTACTTGGAGACCATCAGTACAGAGATAAAGTAGACGATGGCCAGAGATAGGAACTGGGCTTGCTTCGTCTCCTCCTACAAATAGAAATGATTTCATTATTTTATATAAATACTATATTATTATTATGATAAGTAACAAATTTATGTAAAATTTGAGATAAAGGTATTTTTTGTTAATTCTATATCTTAATGCTGACAGCTGTTTAGGGTTATAAACCCATCTTTGGAACGGTCGAATATATCTGGTCTTAGAGATTCGCAGTACCATCTTCCAATTTTAGACAGTTGTGATAGAGCTAGACGTTATGTCAATATCTGTTTCTCATTCACAGCAGTGGCGTTCAATTAAATCTATATTCTTTCACTGTATGAACTTTCATCTTCAGTTGTCAAATAGAACAATGTATAATCAGTCTGTCAATCTACTACAAGGCATAATAGTTACCACATCTCGATAGATGACAGCTCGTAGTCTGTTGACGTCCATATCTTGTAAAAGTCGTTCTGGATCTTTCACCGGGCTCGAACCACTACTTAAACTCTCCACAACACTCTGAAATTTAAATTATGAGTGTTACTAATCATAAAATACAAAAACGATAAATCGAAAATTTTAAAAAGCATTACAAATTATTTCCTTGTGATTAAAATTAACAAGATGCTTGTAAATCTACCTTTTTGAAATATTTGCAGTTATAGTGACATCTTTTATTACTATAAGAAAGCAGTGCTTTAAGGTTTGTGTCTCAGCTATTGGTAAAATTATTCATAGGTATATTTCCGAAATAACAATTATTAATCAAAATTCTGAATAAGTTTTTTCGATAATAATTATTGTAAGCAATAAACTTGAACACATTTTATTATTGTCTACACCTAGAAGAACCTATCAATAAGAAAAATCTATAAACACTAATAATTAAATAATTAGTACATAATTATTTATGATAATTGTAATAGCAACACAATTATATCATCAAAAACATGACCAAGAAAATAATTTATGTAGGGATTCACTAAAATACAAAATAAATAATTATATTATTACACTTTTTGGAAATCTATAGTTATGAACCCATCTATACCACTCCATACTAGTCTACAGATACAATATTATCAAGTAAATTTCTCGACATATTTAATGAAAATTCATGCTAAATCAAATTTACAAGACCTACCCAAAAACAATTTGAGTTATATTATTATATACTTGAGTATTTTATGTTAGTGTTAAATATTTTGATGGTACTGTTTGCATCATCCGATGGTTTCAGATACGGCACAGACAAAAAGACATATTATGTGAAGATGACAACAGATGGGGTTAATCAAGTTTATGTGTTATTGTTACATACAGGAGCTCCTCTATTTAGGTAATTTACTTACAAACGAGTAAGGTTATTTAGTAATTGATAAACATAATTTAATATAACGCGAATATTTTATTATTAACATTTTCTTGGATTGAAAACCAATTTTTGTTTTTCTCTGAAGAATTCGCTTACATTAATTTATAAAAATATATATCTACAATAAATTGTTGATAGGGGCAAAGTGCAATGTAATTGTAGATTTGCTGGAGGCATCAGATCTAGCGACAATATACAAAAAATTCAATTTTATACATTCAAAAGATATAAATAAACAATTAACAGTTCTTTAAATAATCAATGCATACCTACATATCGAAAACCATTAAAAAAATAATATGTCCTCTATATTCAAAGATAAACTAAGAACTACAGTCAGATTTTTGAATAATTCATAGTTTTACTGTATTTTTTGTTTAGGGCTTGCGCAGACAGAGCGCGGTCAGGCGGTCTGCGTTCCGCGTTCGGAGTTCGGCGTTCTTTGTACTGTATGGACTTCATACTGTATGGGTACACAGCCGGCGGTCAGACCGCGCCGGTCAATTGGAACGCTAGAGTTTTGGAGTTCTATGCCCGGAATTACAAAGAACGCCGTACCTCCCGTCCAGTCCCGTCATAGGAATTTGAGCAGTCACACAACATAGAGCGAAACCACACGGGGGAGTGAGTACGCAACAGCGGTGCTTTCTCACTTCCACTCGCAGTCGGAATATAGCGGTCTCGCATTATGCAGCGCTTGTGTCAGTACGTTTGTAAACAAATGGAACGCTTATTGTTGACCGCCACCTGTCTGCTGTCCCTGAACGTTAGCGGTCAACGGTCGGTTGAACGCAGAACTCCGACCGCTCTCTGTCTGCGCAAGCCCTTAATTTAAAAAATACCATCGATTTAAATACTAAATATATTATATAAAATAAAAATGTGAATAACTTGAAATCCTATTTGTTTATATTATTGAATAGAGTTTCAGTATTAATTTCCGACCATGTCCGATCCTAATAAGACCATAATATGGCCATATATTATATGGGCCTCCACAGAGTAGAGGTTTGTATTTTGTTTTTACGAGAAATGGATGTCAGCCACTTGCTCAACCTATCGGTTCCATACTCTGACTCATACACAAATTAAAAAACAATATGTGTACTTGCCAGACCCAGGATTCAAACCTGGGACCCACAACGCTATATACGCTTACGCTGCACAGCTATCGTGGCCATTTAAACAAATCCAAGTTGATCTTTGAATTCAAAAAAAATATTAATAATGGTTCCAAATACCTACATATTGATTATTAAAAACACTTTAAAATGTAATTTATCAAGAATCTACATGAAATGTTTTAAATGCATCTTTCGTATTCTGCCATTAAATGCTTTTAGTAGCATTACACTCCCCCTTTAGGTTTATGAATAACTGGGGTATTTTTACTATGCTTAAAAAATTGAATAGGTTCATTATAGAGAAATATAATTAGGTAATCAATGTCACTTCTTCACGTCTTTGGCTGGATAACCTGAAGTTTACCAAATGTCGAGGAACTAATAATATAGTTTTGGTCGATAATTTTTATAACCTTGTTCACACTGTAGAGGAGCTCATGTAGAAGGTTTCTGTATTAAAAGTGTGCTTTACCTTTGGGGAGCCCCCCCTATGAGGGCCATTGTGAGCCATAGCAATGCGGAGTCTCTCCTTGCATTCAAGACAATTGCGCACGGCGCACGTGCACACCTAAGACAATTTACGTTATCACAACACCGACAGAAAAAACCAAAACAAAATGTATACAAACAAAAAATATCAAACTATATCCATGTTATCCATTAAGGAATATTTAAAAAAAAATTAAATTTAGACAATCAAAAGCTAATATTTAATCTCATTTTGTTTGCAGCTCTCCCTTTTATAACATATTTAAAAAATCATGTATATAATTCTGTTAGAATCAAGGATTTTTATAATAAAGGTAGGTAACTAAATGTTCAATTATTTATTCAATGCAAATTGAATAAAAAGGTATCTATAGTAAAAATGTAAACCTGCTGAATTTATACAAAAGATAGACGTTTCAAATAATAAGCTATTTCACAATGTGCAATAGCATAAAAAGATATCTGAAAACTAAATACAGTGGAAACCCAATTTAACATGGCTGGAATTCATGCTTTATTGCTGTTTGTGTGTAGTTTCTGCAGTCCTGTTTCATTTAAGTGCATTGAATTTCCCGTTTAAAGTTTATATTTACCGTAATTTACATCTCAAATAATCAAAATTCAAGTAAAACTAAGTATCAATAATAAAAATCACACACACATTCAATATAATGATAGTTTTGTGTTGTTTTTTGTTTACGTCCGATCCAATAATGTCCGAACAAAGAAAAACATTCTCGAAATGGTGAAAGAACACATTGATATAATATGCTCCAAACCAATTTGTATGATTTTGAATAATTATATAATTTTATTTAAAAAAAGTCTCTTCATGAAAAATTGGGGCGTCACTGTATATTATATTTTATATTATCATTAGAAGCGACATCTAAACTGCCGCAGATTTTAATTTCACTTTCATAAAGGTATGTGAACGTGGTTTAGGCATTGGGAACCTGCGAAACAAATGATAAACCTATAACATGGATATGATTTGATATAAGTTTGTGATTTGTGTAAAAAAAAGCGTTGAAATCTGTGTTTTATTACATTGAGGTGATTTTCAGAAATAAATATGTATAAAAGTAGAATTGAATTTAATATTATATGAAATAATAATTATATATACGTAAGTACCGAAAACATCTTTAATATAAATTAGGTATAAAAATATGTACCTATTTGTAGGAAAGCAAAATTGTGAACAGATCATATGAATGTAATAATTTGTGTATATGTAAAAATAAACAAAAAAATATATTATATACAAATAATCGTGAAATGAAAATCTATATTACTCTGCTATATTTAAGATTTTTTTTTTAAATTCATTCATCTTTGTAAAATTACTTATGTCATATCATTGCATACATAATAATATGTAATTAATTAATTAATCTAATAAAGCCTTAAGATATTATTCTGATTCTAGCATTCTTGCAACTATGTAATTATAATAATTAATAATATGTTCTTGTTACATGTCAATAATATAACAATAAAAATGTTTTATCATTTATTTATATTTCTCCAAATAATAAATACGATATAACAATAATTCATCAGTCAGATTGATGAATATATTTCACTAAAATGGGGAATGACAATGTGAATAGGTAATTAAATGAATTATCAATATATTATCTGGATAACCTACCGATCTAGATGTTGGTTCAATTACATGATAAAAGATAACCATACTTCCACAAAATTAAAGAAAATAGATTCAAAATATATAACTGTGCATTCTAGTATAATATATACAAAACAGAACCTTCAAACATTATATTGTGAAATTGATTCTGTGAATTGGATACAAAATAATATAAAATAGGAAGTGCTCAGTCGCAAAAGATGCAAACATGATCTTAGCAACGATTAAATTTTAATATAAATTTTATATCCCAATAAAATGAAATTATATTGCCAAAATTCTATTATAATTAATATGGTCGATAAACACTGACCGTACAACGCACACGATAAATTGTTCACTTTAATTCATTTTGTCAAGTTGTGAACAAAATAGAAACATGTCTATTATAGTCCGTTCCAATATTTAAATAAGTAAAGTAATATTTTTCCTCTTGTCGCATGCTCTGTCAGCGCTATCATATTGTGTCTTTTATAATAATCGTTGCCGGATTTTGTTCATTATTTTAACAGAGAAAATAAATAACACGCTAGTAAATAATACAACCGATAAAGTGTTACTTGTCCAAAATTTATTTAATAAATTTTTCAATAGTTTGTGGAGACACTAATTTTAAGTAAGAAACTATGAGAGTAGACTATTTAGTATAGCCAAACTGACGAAACAGATATTTTTTGATCTATATATAATTTTTTAAATTAGTTACACAACGTATGTCATGAACCAATCAAGTGTTGAGACAATCAAATTTCTATGTGTTGTCGAATCGTTATGTATAATAGCTATTTAGAGACACAGATACCAAAAATAGTTATCGTTGAGAACCTAGTAAGAAAGTTAGTTGAGAGATCATAGAAACGCTGGGAGAATGGGATGAAGAGTAATGTAAGGACCCTTGACAGCGTCATAGACTGGAGAGGGACCAAGACTTGAATTGAACTATAGAGCCATAGAAAGAGGAAGAATAGTTATTTAAGTTCAAAAATATGCATGAATCATTGAGTCTTCTCGTTTAATAAATGCACAAGACAGTCATTTGAAAATTGTATGGGATTGTAATTTAATTTGACATGTCCTCTGACAGCGTTGGCAGGTTTTGAAATTAAGCACTTCATATTATATACGTTGAAGTAAAAGGTGTCTTATTGATAGTTCTGATAAAGTCTTACCAGTCGCAAGCACTGCCGCAATATACCTCCACTGGACATGTTCTTCTCGGCCTCGAGTTCCCCGAAATTTAAAGAGCTGGCAAAAATGAGAACATCGGCCATGCTTACAAGCCGCTGTAGAAAAGTTACGGCCACCTCGATTGGCATACCCTGTGTCGGTTCGATCACATCTAATTCATTCTAAAACAGCAAAATAAGAGTGAAAATAATAAACATATGCAAATAAATATTTAAACATAATTGTAACATAATAATTAGTAATTTTATTTCAATAATAAAGGTGAAAAATGATTGTGTCATCTATTGGTGATCAGTAGAAGTTTTAATATATTTAGTTGATATCCATTTTCAAAGATGTCAGTGTAAGATACATTAGAATCTAATGATTAGATAAAAGGAATAAAACAGATTTCTATAATTTTGAATTCTGACAACTAAAAGTACCACCAATTTCATAAATATTAAATTAATATAATAAAGATTACATATATGATAAAATAGTATGAACTCACATTGGGTGATGTAGCTGAAGCAAGCAGAGGTAGAAGTCCTCCGCATGCAATAATAAGATTGTCTGCTAATTGTGAAATAAGGTGAACAGTGTTCACAACAAATATTCCGTTTTCACTACTATTCACAAAGTCTAGAACTGATTTTGTAGAATGACTCCTCCAAACCTACAATAAAACGAGACATAAATTATTCAGAGATTAATTACTATTTATGAGGAAACTCTCGCATATTTTTTGGTGTTTTATTATACCTGGGGGACTTGGCACATTTAGTAATCAATTGGGTAACAATGTAGTAAGAAAATCGAATAGGTCTTACCTGTATATCAGTCTCGAGAGAAAACAAAACATCGGAGAGTAATCTCTGGTGAATGTACGACCATCTGAATTCAGGAATTCTGAACGGTGGTCTTGTAGGACCAGGTGAAAACATTGGACGGGAACACTTTGGCCTTTTGTTATCTGAAACAGACAAAACAATTTGATTTACATCATTTTTTAAATAAATTAATTAAAAATATACGAAAGAACTTATGATATTGTATACATTTTAAGGATCATTATATTTGTGGTTATTGTAAGCAGCTATTTTATATAAAAAATGTTTATAAATATTTCTTTGTCAATTGCCATCAACCGTCGTCTATATATCTTTATTTTAACTATGGAAAGGAATAATGGCGTAATACACACAAATCAAATTTTACAGTAAGCAAAAAAAGTTTTAGTTATGGTTTTTGATCAAAGTTAAAATATAAAATAGGCATAACCTTGAATTGCATGATAATTAATAATTTAGTTTTTATATCTTTAATCTGATATTAATTATTAAGTTAATAAAAAAAAAAACAACAAAAATGGTGGTTAAGTCGTTTTTCCCACGTCACTTTCTTCTTTCTTTAAAATTGCTTAGATAAATAAATTTAAATAATAATTCGGCATTTGCAGGGTATATACTTTCGACATAACGTGTATTTAGTCGTGTACAACATTTTTATGCAATAAAACCTATTTTAAAAAAACTAAGGGTTACATCCTTTTTCCATTCTAAAGTCGAATTATTATAATGCAAATTTCAAAAATCTGAATGCAATGTTTCAGAGTAGCAAGAGATAAGAAAATTATGGCTACATGGACATCCGATAACAGATATGGCACAGAAAGAAGAAAGACAGAATGATTTAATAGTATTTGAACAAAACCAATATAATGAAGAATAATTATTTGTATATAGTGTTATGTAATGCAATAAAACAAGAGGAATAAAGATATTTAACAAAAAAAACAACAGCTGGACGAACTAATTTTAACAGATATACTAGACACTACTATATCAGGTTATGACGTTTATGTAAATAACGGCAGTAACCGTAATTATATCTCATTGCAATAATTGTTGTGAAATTAAAGTGGCAATAAATATAAAGTAATAACTAACCAAAGTGATTTGGGTCGACTTGTGTACTGGTGGACGCACTTCTGGGTCGTTTTTGTGGTGTGCTATTTCCCATGCTGGTCTGCTTGGAGCTACTGTCACCAGACAGTGAATGATCTTGACTGGCTGCGCTGTCTTCAGGCAGGCTCACTCTTCTGCTCATCTCTCTGTCTCCCGCTTCCCTGATGCGTTCAGCTTGGAATTCCTCATCTTCATGGTGAAGAACCTGATTGTCATTATTTGCAAGAGAGATATTCTCACTTATTGTCGAGATTGGAGGAATTTCTGGGGACGAAGGTGCTGTCTCACCATTTTCTTGATTGGCATTCTCTCCTTTGTCATTATCGTGTTGATTCTTTTCATTTTTGGCATTCTCCGATTGTACAATATCATTTTGATCTTTTGTAATTTTGTCATCATTATTATTTAAAGTCTCTTTATTGTCAGTTTTCAGAATTGAAGTTATTTTCTCCGCAATCAAATCACCATCAATCGGAATAACATCACCCTCATCCGATTGCATCGGAGATATGACACGAGGTTGAGTGATAACTTCGACAGTTTCCACTTCTTGTACAGTTGTATCTATAATCTGCTCTTCTAACCTAGGAATATCAGAGTCAAATACGTTCGCAAGCAGGTCAGAAATAATTTCTGAAGCCACTTTAGAAGCATTTTCTTTTGGCACTTCAACGGTTGACTGTTCATCGACATCAATCGAAATAAGATTTTCTGTTTTGATAGAATCCGGTGCAGATTCCTCAATTTCATCGGCAGTAATATCAATTCCCGCTTTGGCGGACACGGCTTTGACGGCATCATTGATAATATCATTAACCACACTCAGAGCCACATCTTCAGGGGTACTTTCAGGAATAATATCTGCATTAGGTACCGTGGCCGTCTCTAAATCAGGTTGGGCAGACTTATTGGGACTAGTCGTCTCCGAGGGAGTCAAGTACGCTTCGGACGGTTCAGAAAGATCAGTCTCTCTGTCGAGAGTGACAGCGGTTACACCTAAGAAGTCCATCTCTCTTTTAGGACTTGCGGTTTCACTAGCTGATAAACTAGAACAAGCTGCATTGTCAGAATTCTCATTCTTTTCATCATTCTTAATATTCTCCAAAATGTGGTCAATATCTCTCACAGGTATATAATCGAGGCTGGCGTCTTGAATGGCATCCCTTTCAGCAATTCTGCTGATGTTAATGTAAGTATCGGCAGGGTTATTAGCGACTTCATTTGCTGCTTGCACCAGCTCTTCGTCCTGGACAACGGGAGATGAATTTATGTTGGCCGGAATAGAACTCATATCTGTGATGCATTCATTCAAAAGCTTCTCGGATTTTATGAGTATCTCCTTGATTATGTCTTCAGCTGCCTCTTTCTGTTCATTGAGCAATTGGATCTCTAAGTTTCTTCTTATTTCCGCTGCCTTTTCTTCGCTTATCTTCTCGGGCGAATTATCTGCGTTGCCATTGCAGTGACTTAAGTCTACGTTAATATTGTCACTATTTACTACCGAATGTTTATCACTATCACAACCGCTGTCATTATCAATTTGTTTGGAATGTTTCTCGGGGGAATGTACTTTACAAACTACACTATACTCAACTTCTTCCTCCTCCAGACTAGTCCGATTTTCACCATGTTCACTGTCATTCACTTCATTATGGCGAGCGATCCTGGCACAGTTACAGTCTTGCATTTGCCCTTTCTCATCTTGAATTTCTCTCAACGAGAGACCTTTGCCTATTTCAGTCTGGGAGCCGTGATTAATCCACCTGGGAGTAGGATTCTGGAACTCAGTTGGGGAATCTTCCGATGTTTCTTGACCGTCAGACAGTTGAGGATATCTCGGATCGGTGGAGGAGCTGACACCTGATGTCGTAGAAGGTTGATCCCAGCCTGAAATAGTGCTAATCGGACGCTGCTGTCTTTCTGCCGGGTCTGTGATGTTGTCGGATCTTCTTTGTTCATAATGCTCGTACATTTGAGCAAATTGGAGTTTGAATTCTTCATAAGACACCTGGAATTCAAACAACAATAATAGATTAAAAACCATTACAAGATCGAATTGAATAGTAAAAAGAAAACATCTTTTAATTGCAGTATATACTGTAGGTGTACAAAATTCATTAAATTATATACTTAACCCTATATCACAAAGACAAGATCGGTGACTTCCCTAGGCAAAGTGCCACCCTTAAGCAGATTTAGAATGTCATCCCCTTTAATTATTAGTTCCAAATTGTCTACAAATTTATTAGGTACCTACCTATTTACCTGTTTTATTAATTATTTTAGGCAAATACATTAATGAATTTAAAATTTATATAGGTACACACCATCTATTGAGAATTATAGCTTTCCATGCCACCTACTCTCAAACAGTGTTGGCTTTAGGTTCTTGGCCAGTGGCGCTAACAGGATTAGAGGCAACCTTGCAAAATAAATTTTCTTGTGTGATAAACCACCATTATGATACAAGAATAGTTATGTTGTCATGAATTTGTATGCATGGATCGTCTACTTCATGGAAAACCGTTACTGCTCTCAAAAGTTGTCATATTTTTATCCGTTCCTTCACACGCTGCTTTTTATTATGTACTGCCCTTTGAATTGAATTGCATGCCCTGCTTACCTAAACAGATATCACTAGACAAGACACTTTGGCATATCCACGGCTGTACATATATGACGGGTGGTGGTGGGAACATTAACGGTTCTATTGAAGTTTTATAAAAATTACATAATCATAACATTCCCTCTTAAAAGAATGAATATTATTAATATTATTATAAGATGTATAGAGAAAGAAGATAACTGAAGCTGTACCTTGGAGTGTACAATGGCAAGTGTATCAACCCACACGCGCCATCCCCCATACTCATGCTTGATGGCATGGTGAAGCAGCATTCTGAAGAGAGAGTACACCATGTCGGATATTTTCTGCTCTTCGGTGTTCTTGGGATGGATGTACGCCATCGCGATGAGCCATTCCTGCCACACAGACATCTGCAGAACAGTTCTCCTATTCTCTCGGTTGTTGTTGCACAGCAGTGTCATATCGGAGAGGAAGAGTTTCTTCACCTCGAGTAGCTGCTCACTTTGTTTTGATTGCCGGATCAGGGTTGCGACCACTTTCAGGATCACTGGAAAGAAAAAATAAAAATATATAGACATCTGTATTATTAATGGAAAAAAAAAAAAACTAGAATCATATCTTTTATCACACATATTTTCTTCAACTTACTTGGGTTCTCAAGCCTGTAGTGGTTTTGTGGCTCAGCATGGCTGGTGTACAGAATCTGTTGCCCGACATGTTCGGTGAGCAATTCATAGAGGGCGTTGTAGCACGGTAATGTTAAGCCTTCCGGTGCAGCTCCTAACCGTACAGCCAATAAAGTGTACAGGTTGTGCGGAGACATCACGTCGTATTTTCGTCTAAAAATGAACAGTATATTTAATTCAACATGTTGTAAAGTGCTTATCATTCTTTCTATCTCAGCAAAATACAGATTCGCAGAAATTCGTCCATATTTTTAAGTGATCTATCTGTGTAAAAGGGAGATGAGTTAAAAACGCAACGTAATAGGAGATAATTCTTTGAAGTATTGTTTTCTGTATTGAAGCAGACAAAAGCCGTACTTTTACTCAACTTCTGCAACTTATTATACAAGGGAAGATCTCCGGTGGTCGTGGTAGAAAATGAACGTCCTGGCTCATAAACCTCAGGACTGGTTTGAGATCAACACTTCATCCCTATTTGAAGGAGAGACGGACAGGGAGAAAATAGCTGAATTCATCGCCGACATCCGATAACAGAAATGGCACAAAAAGAAGAATAGTCCTCATAGTTACTCATAGACGACACAACCTTTTTATCACCTACTTCTCTATCTTATAATATCGTCGCCGTACAGGCTAATTGTCGCAACCATCACTTTTCCCCGATGTGACATTTTGTTGGCAGTGGACTTATTGCATAATAAATAATAAACGAACTGGCCAAGTATCATAAATCCCAAAAAAATATTCCATATCAAAATACGAGGGTGGGTCAATAATTCCTTAGAAAAAAGCATTAAAACAGTTTTTATTTTTGTATTTTTTTTTTATTTCTCAACATAATCTCCTTGGAGCTCAATACACTTGGTTAGACGTTTCTCAATTTTTTTTAAACCGTCAGAAAAATAAGTTTTCGGAAGGTCCTCAAAATAAGCATTTGTCCGATCGATGACTTCTTCATTTGAAAAAAAACGTTGTCCACTTAGCCATTTTTTTAAGTTTGGGAAAAGGAAAAAGTCACTGGGGGCTAAATCTGGCGAATACGGTGGGTGGTCGACCAATTCAAACTTCAATTCTTCAATTTTAGCCATTGATCGTAAACATGTGTGAACACGGGCATTGTCCTGATGAAAGAGGATTTTTTTCCTGTTTAAATGAGGCCGTTTTTCTTCAATTTTGTTTTTTAGCTGGTCCAATAAAGATGCATAATAATCCCCTGTTATTGTTTTTCCTTTTTCCAAATAGTCAACGAAAATAATTTCACGTGCATCCCAAAATACAGTAGCCATAACCTTACCAGCTGATTTTACGGTTTTCGCCTTCTTTGGACATGGTTTGCCTTCGCAATCCACTGCTTTGACTGTTCTTTCGTCTCGGGAGTATAGTGGTGTATCCATGTTTCATCTACAGTCACAAAGCGACGAAAAAATTCATCCGGATTGCGTTGCATGAGCGACAACAGGGCTTTAGAGGCCACCACCCTATTGCGTTTATTGTCGACTGTGAGCAAACGCGGCACCCATCTTGCAGAAATATTTTTCATGCCCAATTTGTCATGTAAAATAGAAATGACGCTACCTTTTGAGATCCCTGTAACCTCAATTATCTCACTCAACTTTAATCTTCGGTCACTTAACACCATATCGTGGATTTTATTGATCATTTCTGGTGTAGTCACCTCTACAGGACGTCCTGAGCGTGGTTCATCCTTTGTTGATGTACGACCACGTTTAAATTCATTTAACCAGTTATAAATAGTTGCAAGTGAAGGAGCAGATATGCCGTGAACTAAATCCAACTCATTTTTTATTTCCTTTGCTGTTAACCCTTTTATATTAAAATGTTTAATAACAGCTCTAAACTCAATTTTCTCCATTTTCAGTTTTTCCATTTTCCACAAGCAATTTTTTTTTTTAAATGTACGAGAAACACACAACAACCCGACCGATCTGATTGAAACTTCGCAGCATACTGAATCGGTAGTGCCGCTGCATGAAAACAAACCGCTTACAGTACAATTCGCGCCACCTGTCGGCTTTTCTAAGGACTTATTGACCCACCCTCGTAATATCAGATGTGATGTTATGTTTCATGATGCTGTGTATCGTGCAATTAGCTTATTTGATGGCACCATAAAGGTTGATTTGTTTTTTATTAATTATATAATGTTTGTAGACGTTTTAAATAGGATAAATTTATAATTGTATATATTATCATATTTCTTTAATATTTACACATGCTGTCTTTTCCACTTTCTTGTCATATTAGTTGTTATTTGTAATTAAGATATTTTTATATATTTGTATGTATTATGGCGCATTGGCCAAAAGCTGTAATGCCGTAATACTCTTTTTTTTATAAATAAATAAATAAATAAGTAATTCAAAACAATTTTTTAAACCATTTGAAACTTCACAAAAAATATTCCAGCTAAATGCAGTAACTCTCTAAACGTAACCCACTGGTGTGTCAACAAAAGAAAATTCTTAATTTGTAATAAAATAATATATAAGTATACAAATCAATAAATAAATATTATATAAAATGGTAAACCAGTCCAATACCCACAGTTTTTTTCACTTCCTGAACAATTTGATATTTTTTGAGGGTTATGACAATTGGCACATCAGTTCTGAAGGCTTTTACCCACCATTTAGGGGTTACGTACTATCCTTTTTTTCAATCAAAATTAGCTGTATTTTAAGTATATTTTTACTGATACGTCACAGTATGTACCTATTCCCAATTTATCAAAATTAGCATACAGATAACCAGAAATACTGAAATAATTGTTACTTACTTATGGGTACTTCTGCTCAAAAAGAATCCGAGTAATTTAAGAGCTTGCAATCGAATGAGCTGGCTGTCGGCTGACAACAGTTTGAAGATTGTCCTCACGCCGTACTAAAAAGGTAAATGTTGTACATGCCTTGAGATATTAGTAATTGATATCGGGTGCAGACATGAAAGGGACGCGTGTTGAACAAAGCTTGCTTCGATTTTTTAAATATTACAAAAAAGCGGTAATTATGTAAATAAATCGCCGTAAGTCAAGTAATAAAATAATCAATTGAAGCAGTAAATTAAAATAATATATAATATCAGCTATAAATAATAGTGCAATTAAATCTAATAGACAGTGTATCAAAATTAAATATAGTTGAGAATTTTTTAAGTAATTTTATATGCAAAATCACTCTTACAGTAAAACCACAATGAGTGTCATTAATTCCTGAAAATTTTCAACGAGACATATGCTAAAATGTACAACTCTACTATGACAAGCAACTTTCCTATTGCCAATGTGTTATAATATAATATGAAATGACAGAGCCATAATACATAACTATACTTTGTAGCGGTAAAGAGTGGAGGTAGGCTGTAGAGATCCAACATAAATAGTGGACACCAAACTTTGTTATTATGCAAAATTATACATAATTATTACATTTTTTATAGATATCAGAATATTTTTTATCTATTATCTTTCAGCTTAGGCAGGGTTTATGTTTTACAGTAAACTGACATTTAGTGGTCATGTGAATACCATTTGTAAAAAGGTACTAAAATGTTGGGGTTTATCATGTGTATTTCCGGAAGTCTTTGCGGATGTTACAGTACTAAAACTTCTCAATAAAACTCCTTAGTTAGAAGCACACTTGAGAGTGGGTCTATTGTCTGGGCCCCGCATCAGTTGAAGTACGGCTTTATGATGGAGAGGGTCCATAAGAAATTTTTGAGTCTCTTTTACTTTTGGCTGTATAGACATTATCCGTTGCTCTATCCGACTGACTTTCTATTAGGTATGCTTACATACTGTACCTTAAAGTTTAGAAGGGTTCTTTATTTAGTTCTCCCAAGGTGCAGAACTAACCTGCCATTAGTAATGCCAATAATTGGGAAGGCAATAACTATGTTAAATCAAATCACTTCAGATATTGATATATTCCACTTACATGACAGGTGAATTTAGGTGTACGTTGTTTTATAAGTTTTTAAGATAGGATCTATCAACCTAGTTCACTCTGTGTGATTCCATGTACCTACTTTTATTTTTCTTATTTTATTATTGTATTATTTACTTAAGTACTACTATATTTTTATTTGAAAATTGTTAACACTTACTTTATGTCACGCCGTGAACGCTTTGAATTTATAATTTGTCATGGTCATTTTACTTATGTAAAATAAATAAATTTGAATTTAACTGAATTTTAAAAACTAACCAACACCATTTGCAATTTGGATACTTAGTTCAATGAAAACAAATAAGTACGTCTGACTAAGTTTAGTGTGCACTGTTTATGTCGGATCTCCACAGTCCAACCCCACTCTTTACCACTACTATACCGTCCCTTGCTGCTCGTCAAGGAAAATCTATATATATAAATGTTTCACTTTTGTCATGTGTGGTCGCTATGCACTTTCAAAGACACTTTTTTTACATTATTTAGATAGAAAGCTTGCATTTGTGGAGAAACTGTGTATTTTTCAAGGAAACCACCTAACCTAACCATAAGGGAAGTGCTTTCATAATAATAAATTTACTAGGTAACTACTCATATTTAGGACAATGCAGAGAAAAATTCAGATAATCATTAATTACTACATCAAATAGTGCATTCATTTTTGAATTGTGATTCAAACATTTGTTCAAGCACATTAAGGTCAAATAATCTTTTATATAAAATTGCAAATGTGCAAGTTAAACTAATAAAAAAATCTATTATCATGCAATAAATAATAATAAATAAAAATGTTAATTTGCTAAGTTAAAAATATGTTTATTGCGATTGACTAGTGACTTTTTTTGATCATTTTGAAGCGACTCTATTTGTGTAAAACGTTGATGACGTATTTACCAAAAGCAAAACAGAAAACATGCGATTTTGAAGAAGAAGAAGAAGACAGGATAGTAATGAGAAGAGGGAAGAATGAATGATCAAAAAAACAAAATACTTTATTACAAAATTCACCTTTACATCAAATGCTGGAACCATGGAGCTAGGATGTTCCGACATCAGAGAGATGAGCATTTGGAGTACATCATGAAGATTTTCATCCTAAAAGAAAGAGGAATACAGCGTTTTTATTAAGGCTATCATCAAAGCGGTAAAGAGACTTCCATAGTTTACACATTCACCCGGCAATGGGAAGACTAATGATATGTACCGATACTATGAAATGGAGTAACACATTTGAAGAGTAGTACATATTCTGAATTCATAGCATTTACTTTTGTTGGAATTGGATTTGAGTTCTCCTTCTAAAATGGAGAGTTCTTCATTACACAAGTTAACTCATTTACAAGTGTCAAAACCAAAAACTTAAATGGTTTGGAATTTCCTAATCATTCTGATTTACTTAATAAAACACTTGAAACACTTTAAAAAGATGGAATAAACTATTTTGAGGTGATAAATTTAATTACCTCATGCATAGTTGTCAGATAGTTCAATATGCTCTGAAGTTCATCGTCTTTTACTCCGTTTCCAATCATGATGAGCTGCTTCAAGAATAAGAGTATGTATGCTCTAATCGTGAGGATGTCTTTGTGGGCAGGTCGAGGACCTTCTGTAAGAAAGAATTTGAAACATTTGAGATTTTGTAATGGGTTCACATAAGAACATTTACAAAATATTATGTTTAGTATTAATGTCAAAATAAAATAAGCATAACTAATTCTGAAACTGAAAATAAAACTTTTTTTTGACAATAAATTTGTTACCTATTTTTAAGATACAGTACCTCTGGATTAAATGAATTCTTACCGAGTCCCTTAGGAATAATCCCGCTCTTCGGCCTGGGATTAACGACCCAGTAGTAATACTTGAGCGTGTGGACGGTCTGCAGAACAGTGCTGACTCTCCTGACGTTGCTGTAAATCTGGGTGTCGGCCAGAAAGTCCGTCGCCAGGTAGCAGTACAGCCTCGCCTGAACAGACGCCGGGGTGTGGATCCAGAGAGCAGGGTTGAACAGGACATGGTCCAGCAGCTGCCATGTGAGGAAAGAGAAGGAAAAGACCTTCGCGTTAGTATGAGACTTACTGCCCGCAGGTTTAGAGCGCATTTCCGTAATATTCAATATCGTATATTTTATATAATGCATCGAGGTGATTATTAAATTTGTGGTTACCACATGGCAGAATAAATAGAAAATTTCTAGATAATTTATAATTACTTATAAAACGACTACATTCAATTCGATTATAACAAGTCTACTTTTAATTAAATCAAGTTTAAAATACGTTCAGCCCCTCGCTGGTCAACGGAAAGTTCGGGTTTCTAAGAAAAGATGAAATTCATAGTTAATATTATTTTTTCTACATTTATTATTCTTGATTTATTATACTTATTCCACAGTTCTTATATTAGCTATACATAAGACCAGCGGCTTCATTCTGATAGATATTTCCAATTAAGGTGAATACTAAGGCCTACCAGAGACAAGTAGAGGAAAAATATGAAGATTCCATTTTGAGAATTTTTTTTGATAATTTACATTTTAAAGTGTATTAATGAATATATAAGTGTGTACATAAAAACCATACATTTTTTTAAAAAGTCAAATACATAAAATGTGAATTCATTAAAAGATTTCATCTTATTATTACCTACATATTATTTAATGTTCATTTATATTACATTAACAATTAAGTTATAACTAGTACTATATGTGGGCAATAAATATACCTAATCTAGAGGTACTACTTTGGCCTTGCTCGCTAAGTAAGGTGTGCTTTAGTTTTATTTTTATCATTCATTTTGGAACCCAGGTCTTTCATTCAAGGTTATCAAACAAAGAAATAGGTAATAGAAGTTTTGGTATAGTTTCAAGAAAAATACGGTAAATATATTATAGGTACATACCTAAAAATATATTGTACAATATTAGTTAATGTACGGCAAAATATTCAAAGTTCTAGGTACTCCACTAATTGAAAAAAACATATTTTAAACTTTAAAAAGTAAAAATATTGAAATACATAAATAATTTATGAGGTTATTACTTTTAATGGTTACTTTAATACTGTCACCCTGCACTCTGTCACATAATTACTAATATAGTAATCAGATGTTACCAGTTATCTCTGATTTAAATTATTATTCATCGAAATGAAATGGATTATATTTACGATAACACTGTATCAAGAAGTAGTGATGAATATTAGGGTTTGCAATCCCAAAATCCCGGTTAATTTATTGATTGCGAAATACCGGGATTTAATATGCTAAGATTTCTGGATTAGTTTTTTTCACAATATCACAATATTTCATGTATAGGAGATATTCCATCGGCTTTTCTTTTTTTTTAATATTAATAGAAATAGATGATCTTATCGATTTTATTTCAAAATGATTTGTAACTTAAAGAACAGCTACAAGATAGCATTATGATACCAAGAGTTTTCACAGATTGTTCAAAGTTGTAATAGTTTATTCGCGGCTTAAGCGTCGTGGGTACCAGGTTCAAATCCTGGGTCTGGAAAGTACACATATTGTTTTTCAATTTGTGTATGAGTCAGAGTATGGACCTAATAGGTTGACCAAGTGGCTGACATCCATTTCTCGTAAAAACTAAATCTGTTAATACAAACCTCCACTCTATCTCTATGTAGGCCTATATAATCTTTTTTTTTTAATATTAATAATAACCATGCTCTTGCTTTTTCGTATAAGGTGGTTGGGTGGGTTAGTTGTATTGATGTGGGGCTAATTAGGTTTCTCCATTTACATCTTTAATTTTCTTTACGGCCAGGATTAAATATTTTGTGTAGTGTTCTTGTGTTGTTCTATTGATTAGTACTTTGTGAGGCTTTTGGGGGTCAATTTCATGATTATGCTGTCTACATCGAGTCCTGAGAGTCCATCGCTCCATTTCTATTATAGGGAAGTCGTTGATGACATGCCACACAGTTTGAGATGTGTTGCCGTCACATGGACAACATATGATCTTATTAGATCGGACGTGGTCAAAGAAGATGTTTGTTTTTATATTTTAGAAGTCAAAATGGTGCCGATTATTCCACTTCTTCCCGTGCACAAGAAGCACGACGTGCACGACGATGTTTGAATCGTATCGGGAAAAAATTCTATACTGTAATCCCGGCATTGGAGATTATCTACGTGGCTATATCCCTAGTGGGTGCTCGCCACGTGTAAAAGAGGAAAATGTATGACTGAAATCACATTTAGTTACGGTGAAGATTTATGCGAAATCACGTAACATTGTAAGACTAGACAGACGCCCCTCCGTTCGAAGATATGGCGTCGCATAAACCAGAACTTAAATCCGTTTAAATAACATAGTGTATCAAAGCTTTAGTCGGAATACTAATTTACGACTTGAAAAGGGTATGGAATTGAATTGAAATGGTATAAAAACACATTCGTGTTTATTTTACATTTTATATCGGGCTTATAAAGTAGAAAGCTGAATTACGCAAGAAAAATATAACATAGTTATGTAAATAAAATAATTAAAACGGAAATCTAAAAACGTACTTATAAAAATGAAAAATTAACCGAAGACCTGGCTAGAATTGAGATATTGATGATTTAACTAAGTAATATAAGTGAACCAGTGAATGAGTTAAGTAAATCGACGTAAAGATTAAATTCTAAGTATTGAACACACATAATTTTGAAAACACTTACGTGAAAATATTATAACCAATAGAAAAAATCTGTTTGAAAAAGGCATCGAACCTGTTAATTTGTCGCAATTAAGTACGATGCCTTTAGCATTGTGGTCAATGTGCACGGGCACACGAAACCCAAGAGATGCAGGTTCGATTCCTGCGGGGTGGTGTCTTACTTTTTTCAAAAATATTTTTCCTATCGGTTATAATACATTTTCTATTAAAAATTATGTATATTCAATACTTAGAATATTACATTCTTAAATCTTGTGAATTATTCGTCGAATAAAAACAAAAATATTAGGTAAGTACATTACAGGACATTGACATGCCAATGGTGTAACTACGATTTTTTTTTAAATTCATGACAGATTGGAAAAAACACTTTTCTTCTCGACAATTAATTTATTTTTCTAGCCCTGATCTTTGGGCTAGGGACCTTATTTTTTTGACCATATCCGATCCTAATAGGATCATAAGGGCCTCCACAGAGTGGAGGTTTGTATTAATAGATTTTTGTTTTTACGATAAATGGATGTTAGCCACTTGCTAAATCTATTAGAACCATTCACTGACTCAAATACAAATTGAAAATAATATGACGTGTATTTGACAAACACAGGATATGAAAGTCTTTATTTTAATATGCATTGGTAAAATGAGGGTCTAGGACCCCGCTTCATGCAATCATACATAGTTTTGAATTAAACACGATTGGTTTTTATATTTCATAAGTATATAAAAAATGTAAAATATTGTAAAAAGATTCGTACATACGAAATGCAAAAACAGGCGATAAAAATTTAGATGAGTAATTTTAATAAAACGAAATATTTTAAATATTTAATTTTATGTTATAATATCATAACTTATAACACCGAATAGGGGCCAAAATACCATACCATGCACAACGACATACAATAATATAATCATGTAGGTAAATGATATGAGAGTTATCAATAATAAATTGGCAAATTTGCATAAAAGATAATTTCATAGTGGCAAAATGATGAATGAATGAAGTATTCTGACGACAAATAAATTTTGTACCTGACAAATAAGGAAAATAGTCTACGAAGTTTATCAGAAAATGAGATTTATAACTCGTAAATTATTAAACATGAAACTCGTCACACAAAACAAGCATATATTAAGAATAAAATATACATTATTTATAAGGAATATTTTCGGGACTATTCTATCTATACACAAGGTGGCTATCGCTGACTAAAGTGATAAATATTATCACTTTATCATATTTATGTATTGAGGTATTATAATTGTTACAATAAGTTAACCGTCTAAACCAGCGATACTCAACCAGCGGCCCGCGGGCCGCATGCGGCCCTTTAAGCTTTTATGTGCGGCCCGAAAAACATTTATTATCAGGAATTTCGTATATCTTGAGATTCGTTTCGACTTTGACGCACAGATAGTGACACCCGAAGAGGATTGTCATTATGGTCCACATCAGATCTGGTATAAGAGTGTTGCTATTGCACACGATTAATTTAAAAAAACACGCATAATTTTTAAAATCTCAAAAATGTTTTGTAAAAAAGGGGGGGTTTCATGATTTTTTCGTCACACCAGTAGTGATGCTGCCCGCGATACTTTACAAATATAATATGTATTTGGCCCGAAGAAAAAAAAGGTTGAGTATCATTGGTCTAAACTGACAAAACTGTCTAATCTCGCTCTAAAAGCACTTTATGACAGTTTAGACTTTAGACGGTTAACCTATTGCATTCACCGCCTCAATACATAAATAATATGATAAACTACCGTCAATAGCCGCTTGTGTATATAATAGCTTCGATAACCGATTTCGGTCACTAATGACGTTGTTAGTTATAAAACTATCGTTTAACTGCCTAGTAGGTAGACATCTAACTAAATTATAAAATATTTTGTTTAAATTTATTTAATATTAAGTACCTATAGATTTTCACGAAAGGTGACATGAAAAGTTTTAATTTTTTTTAAATATTAGATACTTACCTATAAATCATCGATAACTGATTCGACAATAAAGATACGTTTGACATAACGTTTTTGTACGTTCTTAATTCAAATAAAAATATACTTATTCACGAGATAAAATTTCATTATGAATTATACGCATTAGCTCAAGATTTGAAAAACTGTAAAAACAACATTGACATAAAATATTAAATAAAAATATAAAGAATGGCAATAGGTAGGTAGCGTAAAAAGTGAAGCACAAATAAGTAAGTATAGAATTGATAATATCGGAATAAAAAATTGAATAATTTCCACAATATTAATAAACGATTAATTTACGCTTGAATTGATGTCGAAGCGAGAGCTGAAATAATACCGCCGGATAAACGATACTGCATTATTATTTTTAATAATTGTAAGTATTTTTAAAATATCCGAACAGGCATCATGCAAATTAACCACAGTCGCAAAATATACATACATTGAATAATTTCGAAACATGCGCACTAAACCTGCAACAGAATAAATAATATGTAAAAGGCACAGGGGTAATAAATTATGAAATTATTTGTATGCCCAATGTCAATATTTTGCGTTCGCATCAAAGACTTTCTATTTACTTGTTTCAATAATTACAATTTGTTGATAAACAAAACATGTCGTTTTCAATTTATTGATTGGTGGCATCACACAGTTGATTTAAAATACTATAATACATATTGTCACCTTAATGCTACAACTAGATAACTCTGATTTGGTCATTGTTGGGAAAATGAAATTTAAACTTTACTTGATTAACATAAATCTAGGCTATAATTATGATTAAAAATAAAAATGGAATATTGTGAATGTCTAATTGAGAACAATTAAATAATGTTCAATTGTATAAAAAAATATTGCAGATATATTCTTTTAATTACTTAATACATTTATGGTTTTAAAGTTATCTAATATATTCAAACACAAAATTAATAAAATTCCCATTAACTTCTGACTTACCTAGTTTTATTATTTCACAGAGAAAGAAATTTAGAATCATATTCAATAGCTATCTCAAAAACAGTGAAAATCGAGTTATCTAGTTGTAGTATTGAGGTGACGACATTATATTTCCCGCGCGTTTATGTAATATTAAATTTGAGACACGTATTTGAGACAAAATTTATACGACATCATGATTATTTTCATAAATTGATGGGATATCGAATATATTAATATTTGATATTGTCTGTCTTACAGATTAAATCCATGTTGTAATGGCACATTTACATTGTACATCATAAATAACCAAATTTTATACATTATTGTTTTATTTACATTTTTAATGGTAATGTAATAAGAATGCTTATAAATAATCAACTGTAATCTTTAATAGTTTACGGATAAAAAAAAAATCATTTTCTAATTGTCTTCGATAAACAAATATAACGTTGTGCATACAAATAACAACAAAATTGACAATTTATTAGAAAGTAATTATTAACAATAAAGGTTTGAACTATATAATTAGGCAGGTACATAAATATTGATAAAGATCAAAGATGACGAATTATCTTCCAAATGGAGCGTTCTGTGTTTTTGTTTGTGATAAGTGTCATTTTCTATGCAAGAAACAATGAGTTTCATTTTCCATTTTCAGAGGTTATGATGTTAAAAAACCGGGTCTTTTTTTATGCTTCATTTTCATAATTTTAAAACTCCATCTTTATATAAGAAAGTTTTCATCAACATCTTTGATAAAATAATTGGAACAATAAAATTTACTTATTTCCCGTTTACATTGATTAAAAGTCGATATACATAATCTACACTAAAAAGTTTGATAATCATAATGCATTAAAATGCCAAAGTAAATAATATCTAGTAAATAGCAAAAGAATTAACACAAAAAATCAACTTTAATTTAACGACTTACTAATCTTCACCCCGTTCGTATATATTTGGTAAGACAATACAGACGTCTTTTGAATTGTTATCATTTATAAAAAATGTGTAAATTATGGCGTCTCTACAATTGACACTTTTATTCATAAGGCCCACATGATGCGGCGTGACGAGGTACGAAATCCACGAGCGGATTCCGAGACATTGCTCAAAGAACATAAAAATTAGACGCTCCCGTACCGCACATATTGGTATCGAATAAAATGCTTGCCTTTCATCATCTCAAAAAGTAAATCGAAGGCAAATTAAAAATAAGTCTATTTGGAAACCGATTACGAAGAATCAATTGGCGAAAAATTCAGACTGATAGGATAATCAAAAAATATTGGAATTAGCCAGGTGGACCTTTTCAATTAGAAAACATTGTATTTTAATACCCGCGCTGTATTCTGTAGGTTTTGAATCTCATATACTGCCATTAATTGGACCATCTTTACTGCCGGAGTTATAATTTGCTACATGCGATCGCAACTTTTGATGTTACCACCCTTAAGTTAAGATAGAACTGGGGTGATGACGTACTTACCAGCAAAATCCAAATACCTAAATAAATATATTAAAGAAAAGAGAGGAGTAAAATAGGTACATGCTGGATTCATTAAAATGTAAACTATGAATCAATAAATTACTACAATAATATGGTAGATAAACCCATTCAACAATAATTCCTAAAATAAACCAATTTGAAAAATTTTAGTTAACAAAAAACTATGGATTATTTATTATGTATGGAAAAATTTTCTAATTACAACAAATATAATTAAAATATAAAGCATTCGAGACATTAACGCGAAAATAATGTATGTAAACGTTAATACGTACCTACAACTAAGTTCGGCAATTCAAAGGATACATCAGTGAATAACTGGTCGCATTGCACAATTTTACTTGTTATGCTTATATTGAAATAGCAAAATTTTGAAAATATATTCTTCCTAATATACATACTTTTTTTTCAATCATGTTAGGCTATATTATGTTATATATATAGGTACTATCTATGAAAACCTAGCAGGTTAAAATACATTTTTATCTTTATTTAAATAATATGTATTTTTATCACTGTGATATATTATACAAAATGAACAAATTTAATTAAACTAAAGGACAAAATATATGGTTACGTTATGCCGCGTTCTCACGTGGCGATTTTTGTCGGTCAACTATCCGTTGAATATTGAATGTTGAATAATAAATGTCAATGAGTGTTCCCTCGTATCGATTTACGTTGAACGTTGTTCGGAATCAAGAAGGCAAGAGAAACAAATAAGTTTGACGTACCCAGGGCTCGAAATGGACCGTAGCACACCGGAGCGCCGTTCCTGTATCTGAAATCGGTAAAATTATCGCTCCGCCTCGTGGAAAAATAATTTGACTATCTTAGCTGGACAGGCCATATAATAGAAAATCTAACACACTTATTTTTATGAAATACACATAAAATTGTAAATTTTTCCATTTCGAGCGCTGGACGTACCGATGCAAGTTGTTATCACCAGGAAACAACTTGACTCGAATCTTGAACGACTTAAGTAGAAAGAACCTTAAATTCGTTCGATTAAACTTACAAGTTGATCAATTTTGATGAAATGTGACGTTTAACTGATATACAATAGAGGTACTGTATAGGTTAGGTATCTATTTAAAACAATAGATATAAAATGTCAGTTTTCGGCAATCTATGCGGGTGGACTTTTATGGTGAAGAAGAAATAGTAGAAGTTATGAGGAATATAAATGGTCGACGATGTAAGTAAGTACTGATTAATCAGTCATTGCGATCGGTTATTCACTGATGTCTAAAATAAGTAATTACGAGGCCAAGATTATTCTAAAATTCAATATACAAACCTCTTCACTGACAATCCCACTCACTTGTTTCAGGAGAAGTTCAGAATTGGCACTGAGGCAAGTCACCAAGTGCTTCGTCAGCTGTAGGAAGCCGTTGAGGAGTTCCGCGGTCAGGTGGTCTCTGGAGCACCGCTGAAGCATGAACGAGATGACGAGGAACCCGCGGCATTGGATCATGTGCTGCTGGACCGTCTGCGAGGACTCGACCAGAGAGCAGATGAAACCTAGTAGCTTGGAGCTGTGGGAAATTAGTTTGTGGATTAAATTAGTACTTTCTACTTACTTACTCTTTTAATATTTATAACAGAATAAAGAACATTATATAATTTAGAAAAACACTTTCTTATCACCAATAGAAAAAATCTTTTTTGAAAAAAGTAAGCCACCCGGCCGGGAATCGAACCCTGCATCTCCACGGGTAAACGCCCCAATCGTCGCATTTATCCAATATGCTACGGTGTGACATACTAATAGCGACAAATTTTCACTATTGGCCATTTTAATACCAACTCATCAGCGCTCTTCGAAATCAAGCTATTTTGGCAATCGATTTTTGTTTCTTAAATCGATGTAGGTAACTATTTACTATTACTTTTGATAACTAACCGACGTCGTGGAATTTCTCCAATATTTTTTTAGAAGTCACTACTTGCACTTGCTAATAATTTACAATTAACTATTTCTTTTATTCAAACGAATAATTCACAAGATTTAAGAATATATCATTCTGATTATTGAACATTATATAATTTAGAAAAACACTTTCTGAGAGAGTATATTATCACCAATAGAAAAAATCTTTTTTGAAAAAAGTAAGCCACCCGGCCGGGAATCGAACCCTGCATCTCCACGGGTAAGCGCCCCAATCGTCGCAAAGTATTGGAGAAATTCCGAAAAAGTGTTTTTCTAAATTATATAATGTTCAATAATCAGAATGATATATTCTTAAATCTTGTGAATTATTCGTTTGAATAAAAGAAATAGTTAACAGAATAAAGATTTAAATTGTTCTAAATTTGAAAATATATATATATATATATTACCATAGCATCGGATCTCTTTTCGCTTCACCAGGAGATGCGCAGTCGTATGGCATATCCAGTTGTGAAAAAAGAGGGAAGAGTACTTGAATCCCTCCAATAGAATTCAAAGTGCTGTGTATTGAGTGTGTTATAACAGCTTTCACATCCTAAAAGAAATATTATTATGTCATTGAAAAGTAATAATATGTCAATAAACTAAAAACCCTTAGAAGTTTTTCTCACAAGTTCCAGATGCAATGGCTTCCCATAATGCATTACGATTGTTAATCATTAATTTGATTATCTTACATATTATTATAGTTTATACTAATTACTTAGATGTCTATAGATATATAACGCACAAGAAAGTAAAAAGAATATTGACAGACATAAATGAAATCAATAAAGTAACAATAAAAAAATATAATCAAACAATTACGACATCTATTTATTCAATAGAACGTGAGTAAACGAAGTGAATTCCATTATCCAATCTCTTTTATTTGGACTGTCAAAAGAACAGTTGGATTTTATTTAATTAAAGTCAACGTAAAACTAGTTAAAAATATATATATACGTCTCTTCTGTAGTCTAAAACAGTATTCAACCAATTCAAGTGTTTAATATAATTATATAAAATATACAATTATTAATGAAACGAAAAAAAAATAGTCTCATCGTATTAACGTATTTATGATTCACAGCGCTCGAAATTGCGTTCCGATTGAATGATTAGGAAAATAATTAAATTAATTATGTAACATTACATTTATGACATCGTCAAAGTATGCATTGAACGATTGAAAATAATACATTTTATTTAAGGCTCCTCAGTTGAGGCATGGTCTAAAAATATCCTGGCTTGGCGATGCGCGGATTGCGTGTCGCGGGTGCAAATGACGCATGCCGAACGAAATATAATTTGTCATATAAATCCAACATGCGTCCATTTAATGTTCTATTAGTAACAATAATGATATATTCATTGACATGTTTCTTTTTCAAGTAAATGGGTAACGTATTTAGTCATCTTTACACGATTTAAGAATTAATACTCCTGTCGCCATCACGAAACAAAATTGACGTATTCACACCTCGACGTTCGGTCTCCGAGTGCCAGCGAGTCCAAAATTTCGTCGCGCCTATAGTTGAAAATTATTTGCCGTTTCACTGAAGTATCAAGTATAACACAATGAAATCTGGTGGGGCCAGAGACACCATGAATAGGTTATGAACGGTGGATAAAGACATACTTGAGAAAAATATAAACTTTGTCTGCCCTAATAATTTATCTTCGGTAGATATGCATATCAGAAATTTAAAAATCATTATTGCATTTATTTCTACAAGGCAGGCATACAATAAAAAAACGAATACCTAATCTCCAACAAGAAGATTTAGGCAAAAGCCGAAAGGCGCTGTTGTCGACTAAATGGGAGGAGTTTGTTAGTTTATAATGGAATTCAGGTAAAAAATGGAGGAGCTTGTTAGTTCACAGTTTTAACGCGTAGCCAATGAGATGTTGTTCGAGTATAGTTTTAAATATTTTTGGAAAATCATCGAGCAATCCGATTCGTAAAATCCTCCATTTTGAGTGCTGGATTCACATCTAATTATACCATCGAAATATTTATAAAGATGCGGTAGGGTAAGACACATACTTACTTATTTCAATGTTCATTATCAAGTTAGGTTAGGTTAGATTAGGAATGCATTGATATCGGAAACTATTATGGGTTCAAAATGGCATACCTGTAGCATGAGTGCATGAGGCGTGTGGACAAAGTACGATATGTTTCCTTTAGGTGCACTTTGAAGACATAGCTGGCTATCTGTAGCGACCGGATTGTACATGAATACAATCGCCGCTGATAGTTTTCCATCATACAGAACCTAAACAAAAAACAAATACATGAAAAAAAAATTGTCGAATTCAATTGAATGTAGGATTCGTTTCGTGACAACCCTGCACGAATAAATCAGTGAAAAAAGTTACCGGACTAAATTATGTTAATAGACTCATTTGAAATTCGCACAAGGGCTGTCACTTAATGAGATATTTTACATTTTTTCACTTTTTTTTATAAATGGAGATGATATTATTTATTATGATTAAAATTGCAAAACAGTCAGTGAGATATTTTTTTTAATATAATAAAAAAAGTTAGACACATTTTATAACTGAATTACGGTGGCGTAAAAGATTTGACGTTTATTATTTTATAACGTTACAAATACAATCATGCTGTTAGTAAAAAAAATATTGTTTACATATTGATGTTCTGTATCTGACATTCAACATTTTTGACAGGAGGGAGCTAAAATGTTATAAAAAACAAAAATACACTTTCCCTTAAAAATAAACGCCCATTTTTTTTACTAAGCGTATTTATGATTTTTATAACATTTTAGCTCCCTCCTGTCAAAAATGTTGAATGTCAGATACGAAGTGTCAATGTCAGAAAATCGATATTATACACTTAATAATGGCAAAATAATATTGAAATTAATTTTATGATGCTCGTAATAGAACATGAATTGAATTTAATTATCGTCGGTATAAGTTGATCGTAGTTTGTCATTCGTGACGTCACTGCTTCGGCGAGATAATGATTTCCAAGACGTTGGCCAAACTTGAAAAGTAAGGACTCGAGTCGGGCTCCCTCGAGCGAGCAAGCGTTGGCCATTGTTCCCGACGTCTAAATGGAGCTTAATCCGCGCCTCGCCGAACTTTCAAAACTAAGCGGAATTGAATTACACGCTAACATTATCTCGTTAATTACTACTGAGATCGCACGGCAGTCGACCCACACCTTCACGACATTCTGAGCGCCTGATACTTATTATTGATCGATTAATTGATTTAGTGAATATTTAGTTGAAGCCCATTAATATTACGAGAAACAAATTGACATTTATTCAATAATTAATGAAATCATCAAACGGTCGTATAGAAATAAAGATTTTGTTAGGATTCTACAGTAACAATAAAATCATAGCATTACATTCTATCAAAAAATGTGACAATATAATTTACGCTATTGCATCATTCTGTGAGCCTGATACTTGATTTATTAAGAAATCATACATCAATGATATCGAAAAGTTAAAATTCATGCCAATAAGCAAAATACGTTCATATTAAAACCAAAATAAAATTTATGTCAAAAAGGAAGACACTGAATATCTTTATGTGAGCGAACAATTATAGTGGTACATGATCATACTGTTCCAAAGTAAATCAATAAGAATTTTGTAGGACCCCAATAATTAACGTAATCCGCGGGTCTATTCAATACGCAAGGCCGTTAAAGTGATAAAAGTGATAGTATTTACGACTAACTAGGGTAGGTTTGTATGGAGTTATTAGCACTTATTGTAAAAATTACAATAAATTCTTTGGTATTTTTACAGTGCTATTTCAGTGATATTTTAACAGTGCATCTCTTGGCTGTGATAAAATTTAGAGCGAGAGAGAGATAGTTTTCACGGATGAGACTGCTTACTTATTTATTACTTACTAATTACTTACTTATTGTAACAATTATAATACCTCACTCAATACATAATGTACCTATGTAATAAATACTATCACTTTATCACTTTAGCGGCCTTGTATATAGAATAGACTCGCTGAGTACTTATAAAAGCGTCATTAAATATGTTGATATTATTTTAAAAAAACTTTTTAAATTTGACATTTTTGATACTTATCTCTTTTTAAATAGGTACTATGTAATAAAAATCTCTCCCACACACACTTAATTATATACTAATTTTGTATTAAATTATTTTTTACTGTAGACTGAATTTATTTTGTACTATATGTAAACATGTAGAACTTTTTCGATAGGTTATATTTAAGTACACAGATAAAAAATAAATAGGCGATAAAAAGAAATAAATTATATCTAATAATAGGTACATTATGACTATATAATATATAGGTATATATGGGAGGTAGATTATATTTATAGATATGGGAAGTATATAATATTTAAACAATGTAAAGGATCACATTGGGTTACTTACCTTAATTTTAGTATAACGTATAAACAACCCAAAACACAGAAGACAGAAATAAACTAATACACGAGACAATACAACGATTAATAAAAGACGTGCACAAAGTTAGTAACAAATTTAAAACGATAAAAAAGTGTATTTTGATCAACGAGGTCGACCCCTGCTTCTCTGTTGAGTAGTATAGAATATAATATTTTAGTCTTAAAAGTGTCACGATTTTAAAATAAAGGACCTGGATGACATGCACGAAGCAATAAAAGATTATTGTGTAATCGCGGATCACAATATATCCCAAGTATATTAGGTGTTATAATAAAACCACATGGTATTATTTAAGTTGCGCAGATACAATTTTTTTTCGTGCGCAAGAAGTAGGCAGGGCTAATTTATTATTATATTAAAAGTACATACTACATGGTATAGTGCAGGCATGTCCTACGAATTCTATTCGAATGTCCATAAATTTAGTCCTGAAAATGTTACAAGCGTTTACACACTTGTGATAATATATAATGATTTCATTAATACGTTGAAAAGGAATCATTTCTTAAAAGTTGTGTTCAAATTATACATTAGAAAGCCCGCGTGGCCTCATCGTATCACTTGATTTGTATTTAATTACTGCCAACTGTAGGAGCGAAAGAAACAGATGACATGAATCGAAGTGCTTTAAAACTGAGGCGAAGTTTAATCCTACAGTCACGCAGTAGGCTCTTTCCACGGTAGGTGACGATTAGTACAATGAATGTCTAAAAGAAGACTTATATTTTTTATGACAAATGAGAAATTGAGTATTTTTTATGATTGTGAAAGATGTGTGTTATTGTGTCTTCAACCATATATACGGTACACTATTTGAGAAACACCTGTTAGGAGAAAATGGCTGTCAAAGTTTTTGAATACCAATAAGAGAATATTTAGATATTTTTATAAATGTATATGTAAATATATTAACATTTTATCCAAAATTATAAAGAACCACCTTAAATTCCCTCCCATATTTAAATTAAAACAATTTATGTAATAAAGTGTAGCATTGCACTAAAACAATTATTATACTCCTTTGATATTCATGTTGATGTCATACTAATTTATCTGAAATATTATGGTAAAATAAGTCTATAAATAATTACAAAATAAAAATAACTTTTTATATACAAAGTTTTTAAATTTTCTGTTGAATCATATAAACTTGACTTGACTAGCTTACAAGAAATGAAAATATAATTAATATTAAATTCTACAGGTTTTTTTAAAAAGGTTTGTCGATAGCTATTTCGGTTGTAACACCATTATCAAGACTATTCAGATAGGCCGTTTGCCTTTGCTTAAATACTATACGTGTATAGATAGAGACAGAATACATTTTCTTATTCGTTCCAGCAATATTATGAATTTTTACATTATTATTAATTGTAATATTATTAATACTTTGAAAACCCTAAGTGGGTTTTTTAAAATGGATATCGAAATTTTCAAAATTTATCAAAATTACAGTATTCGATGGTTATTTATTGACATTATTGATCAATTAAAATATTATTAGTATAATTGTCTTAATCGTGTGTTTAGATTATATTTAATAGTGGCGACGAATACATTACCAAATTTTCATTAATTATGTCATTACTTTTGGATAATTCGCGATTAATCGTCAAGTCAAGTAAATTTAATTTTAAACCTTTATTACATATATGCAAACATTGTGGCGTTTCATTGTTACTGATGCTATGCGAGTTTGATATCAAATGTTTAGCAAACTGAGAATCTGTTTTACCATTCTTAAAAGACCGGAGGTGCTCTTCAAAACGAGTTTTTATTGACCTGCCAGATTGACCAATGTAGCATAGACTACATGTGCCACATGTTATTTTATAAACTCCGCTTTTCTCCAGTTTGTTGATTTTATCTTTACTATTTTTTAAGTTTAATCCTAGATTATTATTAGCTTTGAATGCTACGTTAACGCTATGTTTAATTTCTTGATAAATTTTGTCTGAAATAATGCCGTGATAACCTATGGACTTGTAATAACGATCCCACAGTTGCCATCTAAGAAACAACTGGAATTACTAGCAATTGACACTGAAATGGCATTAGCTAGAGCTGATAACAATAAATTACTTAAACATACAACAGCTAAAATGATTTCGGATGCATTGCACACGAAGAAACGCGTGGTCAATAATGACGAAATTTCACATCTTAAATCTATTAAAAATAAAGTTAAAGATTACGACTTGGTGATCACCAAGGCAGATAAAGGCAACTCCGTTGTAATTATAAACAGAGCAGATTATTTAGAAAAAGTTAATAACGTGAGTTTGTTAAACTCAATAAAGACCCTACGTCTAAAATCGCATCTAAAGTTAAAACATTAATAAATGATTGCACTATCACTTTCCCCACCGAAGCTATCAAACGTAGTGTTACTCTTATGAATCCTATGGCACCCTTATTATATGGTCAACCGAAGATACATAAGACTAATATTCCTATTAGGCCCGTGGTATCATATACGAATACGCCAACAGTCAAATTAGCATATTATATTAATAAAATTTTTAAACATCTAACAAATTTCAAAGCCAAAAGAAGCGTAGAAAATTCAGTTGACTTAATTAATAAAATAAATACCATAGATTTACCTAGCAACTGTAAGCTGGTATCATTAGATGTAACCAGTTTATTTACTAATATTCCAGTTAAAGAATGTTTAGAAATAGTGTACGAAAAACTAGAAAAAGCTAAAGTACACCCATTTGAGTTAGAAGAAATTTATTCTTTAATGAAATTATGTGTAGAAAATAACTATTTCTCATTTAATTCAGAGTTTTATAATCAACTTGACGGAGTCCCTATGGGGTCTCCTTTAAGTCCTTTGCTCGCAGAACTTTTTATGGACAAATTCGAATCGGAATCACTTAAAATAGACTCAGTAGCTGACATATTATATTACCATAGATACGTAGATATTTTGATTTGCTGGAAAGGAACTGACCGTCAACTTAACTCGTTCGTCAAAAGGGCTAACGCATTGCACTGTAATATTATATTCACGGTCGAAGTAGAGATAGAAAACAGAATTAATTTTCTAGACCTCACTATTCAGAGGGTTAATAATAAACATAACTTCAAAATATATAGAAAACCCACCTATACTGAAACTACTATACATAAAGGATCGCAACATCCATGGATTCATAAGTTGGCGGCATACCATGCCATGATACACAGGCTAGTTAGCGTGCCCATGAATAAATTAGATTTTGAGGATGAACTACATACCATTAAACAAATAGCCTTAAGTAATGGATATGAAACATCAATGGTAGATAAAATATTATATAAAAAACAACTTAAATTAGCTAGATCAACAATATACCCTAACGTTAAAGATTCAAATCGTTATTACAAGTCCATTGGTTATCACGGCATTATTTCAGACAAAATTTATCAAGAAATTAAACATAGCGTTAACGTAGCATTCAAAGCGAATAATAATCTAGGATTAAACTTAAAAAATAGTAAAGATAAAATCAACAAACTGGAGAAAAGCGGAGTTTATAAAATAACATGTGGCACATGTAGTCTATGCTACATTGGTCAATCTGGCAGGTCAATAAAAACTCGTTTTGAAGAGCACCTCCGGTCTTTTAAGAATGGTAAAACAGATTCTCAGTTTGCTAAACATTTGATATCAAACTCGCATAGCATCAGTAACAATGAAACGCCACAATGTTTGCATATATGTAATAAAGGTTTAAAATTAAATTTACTTGAACAGTTAGAAATTAATCGCGAATTATCCAAAAGTAATGACATAATTAATGAAAATTTGGTAATGTATTCGTCGCCACTATTAAATATAATCTAAACACACGATTAAGACAATTATACTAATAATATTTTAATTGATCAATAATGTCAATAAATAACCATCGAATACTGTAATTTTGATAAATTTTGAAAATTTCGATATCCATTTTAAAAAACCTACTTAGGGTTTTCAAAGTATTAATAATATTAAAATTAATAATAATGTAAAAATTCATAATATTGCTGGAACGAATAAGAAAATGTATTCTGTCTCTATCTATACACGTATAGTATTTAAGCAAAGGCAAACGGCCTATCTGAATAGTCTTGATAATGGTGTTACAACCGAAATAGCTATCGACAAACCTTTTTAAAAAAACCTGTAGAATTTAATATTAATTATATTTTCATTTCTTGTAAAATGGAATTCTACCAAGTAAATGCTAACTCAATTAATTGACTAGCTTAAACGATCAACAAAAAATGTACTTGATAGAAATAATACTGAAATGTCATATTGATTTCCATAGTAACGCACGTATATATTAATATTAATAATTTAGTTGCTAGGACCCACTTAGCAACCAATAATAGTTTTACTTTTTAGGGATTTCTTCCGAAATAACTTTTCATACAAAACAGAATTAACTGAAAATGAAATCAATTCTACTTAAAGATGGCTAAAAGTATTAAAAAATGCATTGGCATCGTATTCTGATATATTCTAAAAGTTTCAAATGTCTATCTAGTCGGAAAGTTAGTTAAAAATCGATTGCAAGATTTGTACCGGACAAATAAGAATATGAGCTAAGAAAAACGTTGTAAAATAGTGCAGCCTTGCTCATAAACTTCAACTGATTCTCCATATTTTGTCAAACCTGACATTTTACTACATAAGGCAGCGATATAATACGTTTGTTCAAATAAACTAATGACGATAATTATGTCACAGTGCCACAATATGCCTGCCGTGAAGTAGACATAGCGAGCTTTTGGTTCAGGCGAAAGTGTTCAATAATGGTTTATTTTAATTAGATAAATTATTAATCGAAAACTGTGGTTTTTGTAACTAAAATAAACAAAAATATACATAACGTTTCGCTATACGATATTAATAACGTACGCATGTAGTTATTATCTGGGTATGATATGATGGGAAAAGCGTAGGTACGTTATATAAGCCGAAATAGTAATTTCACAGGTAAATTTGATTAACAATTTAATCTGTTCGAAGCGCGAGCATTAATGGTACTGGATAATTGTTATCCATCACAAGGTTGGTAATGTGTCATGGAATAATTGCACGATTTTTCGTGTAACATTAATTACCATTAAAAGGTAATGAGGGATGGTTGTATGAAAAAATGATTGCCAAAATCATATCCCAGAATTTTCCATAAAACTGATTTTACTTCAAATTAAGAAGTTTAGTAGTTTATCTTTACTTATGTACATAGGTACGCGAAGCTTCAGTGGTGAAGACTCCATACTAGGCGATTATTTAAAACCTACCCTTCATAAAAATAAACTTTAATTGCGTATTAAGATATTTAAATATGTAATAACTTCGTTATTTTATAATTTATCAACGACATTTGTCTCCAGGTATGTTTATAAATGGTTATTTCATCAACTAGACCAGTGCTTCTAAAAAAAAATTATACCACGGCCCCCGAAATCAGAAAAAAAATCCAAGAATTCCTCCCCAAGAATTTTAGTCTTTATGCGTCAATTACATTGATTGAATTACATTATTGATATAAAGTCGCCCCGTATAATCATCGAACAAGCTAACATGTTCGATGATTACACTGGGCGACTTTACAGGCAGATTATAAATTCCCAACAAACATCTCGTAAAGAAGCTCAATGTAATTGACGCATTAGTGACTAACAGTACTTTATTTACCATTAATTATTATTATATATACAGTTTTATCATGATTTTAAAAATTATGGTGGATCTATGCCTTTTGGTGTCGCCAAAAGTTCCCTACAGAAAAGCAAATCGTCATGAATTTGGGATTCACACTGATATCTTACAAAAACCATTAACTATGCGTAGTTTGTAATATCATTAGATTCATCGAGTTAGATTGCAAAGAAGTTGCTCTGTTTAATGCGAGATATTAATCACGTTTTTATGATTTTTTTCTTCGTATAATGAAATATTTCAAGGCTCCATGGCAGGAGGTCTAGGCCCCCTCAGCTTGAGAAACACTGAACTAGACGACACGTAACACTTCCACTAATACATAACGAGCTATAACACAAACGCAATCTAACAAAGGCTTTAACTGATTTCGTACATTTCACGCATACAACACACACAAACAATTACACAAGTAAAAAATACACACACAAAATGTTAAAACCTTAGGCTATAGATATAAAAGCCTGAGATGTTTACAGTGATGTATAATATATTCATTATTTTTTTCAACTATTATGTATGATGCAAAACGCTTGGACAAAACGCTAAATTACCAAAACAGTAGATTTTTAGGCTGAGTTTAAATCGCGACAGGGGAATGCTTTTCTATAATTTATTTAAGTGCCAGTTGTCTTTTTTCGTGAAATAACCATTCTAAAAATACAATATTTTCTGTGCAGTAAAATAATGAAGATGAATGACCTATAAAAATATTACTATCGTAGGACTTTCTTTCAGTTACCGATTACAGCCTAACTACCTTCAACAGGCACCCTTCGCCACAACCAGGCATATACATTAAACAATCTAAAAGTATGTAATTATCATGGGTCCGACAAAACAACGTGGATTAATATGACTGTAGGTTTCGACTTTAATTTCGGTATAATCATGGCTTTTCATTAGAGCTATTTTGCGCTCGCCCGGAAAAGCGGAAAAATATACGCATCGGCCTCCGCTCGTATTTTCTAATAAGTATTCGGAAAATGAATAAAGTTCAGCGGAGTTCGGAAACACTTTGCCGTATTAAAATTTTGTTTATTATACACAGCTGCTTGATATATGATGCGGTGAGGAAATTGAGCAGAGTGGACCGAAATTACGTAGGTATACGGGGGGGATTACGCACTGTATTTTAACGCCAAAATACGATGAGTTTACAGAAAATTTTGAAAGAAAATCGTTCGTTAATGAAAAACTGTCTGAAAGATGTCGTTTAAAATTATGAAATTTATTTGGTATTAATACTTTGGACGCGGAAGACGCACCCGGCGCGTAATGACCAGGCGGCCGATCGATGTAATTAACGTGCATTTTAAAGGGGGCAATTAAAAAATCATTATCTACTCAGCAGCGAATGAGTTAAGAAGTAATTTTATATAAATATTTAGATATTACATCAAGGGCAGCCAGCGCTCGAAATGGGAAATTTTACGAACCGGAGCGCTCGATAAGTTAACGAAAATATCAACATAGTTATCCAATTTCTTGTGTATTTTATAAAAATAAGATTAAAAACAAGCGATTCTCCCCGGTTAGAGACGAAGTCCGACTGCTCTGATTTGCTATTTACGGCACAGGGCGTTATCTGAGCAAAGACTTCTCGGGATATAGGACCATGTCACGGTTTGTTACAAAACATAGCTAATTTTGGACATTTAAAACACTATTAAAATAAAATGTAGGTAGTATTAATATTTGTCAGTATTGCAGAAGACTCATTGTTATAAAACCGTCAGAAGAGAGTTTCGGCCTAATGCCCAGAAAGGGGTAGATTTATTTAGTAAATGTTGGTAAGTAGGTTGCGCATTTTTAAGAAAATAAAATATGTAAGCAGATACTTTTCATAACATATTACTATTTAGTTATTGTTCAAAGCAATATGGAAAGTTTTATTTTATACCATCAAATATATAACTGAATAAGTCTTTAAAAATAATAATTGGTGATAATGAGTTAATTTAAAATATACCGACACCGCAAATAGGTTGTTGACTTGTTAATTGATATTTGAATGAATATTATTCAACAACCGGTTCGATAATCGAGTAATATTATTTTAACAACCGGCTCGTTCGAACCGGTTGATGAAATTGAAAGCGTGGTTAGAAGGAAAGTATCGCTGCTTTCCACCGAACGATAGAAATGTCTTACGGAGGCTGCGGGCGGATCAACTTCCGAAATGTAATCGCCGTACACGTCCAGGCGGCGGTAGTTGTCCGGAAGGATCGGACGGGACTCGTTGTCGAAGCGGAACTGGCTCTGCAGGGCAGGGTCCCGAGAGGAGTGACCGCCGCGACAAACGCGCGAAAAGAGGTGAGAAAAAAACACAACACAATAGAAAAACAAACAATATAAAACACAACAGAAATATAAAACAAAAGGTAAATAAATGCAAAACAAAAATAAACAAATAATACGTAAGAAATGAGCACAAATATACGAACAATATATACAACATAAAATATGAAATATATTATCAGGAATCAGGATTGCTATTAGAAGACAACACATAATAATATTTTAAAAACAATAAAATTACTACCCATTGAAATGATTAAAATAAGACACATTAATTAGTAATCGAATAAAAAAGGTTACTCATGACTGTTCATAAATAATATATCGTTTTTTCCATCAGACATTCACCAAATATAAATTACGTTATCAGGAGATATTCACAACCAAGGACTGTTGTGATAAATATGAATTTATTATACGGTTGAGATTTTACGTGTTAAAATAAAAAAAATGTATTATATTTACAATGCAAATTACTGTAATATAATCTATATTTTACAACATCTTTTTATTGAAACAGTATTTAGTGAATTTTTGATGATAAAAACTAGTAAAGCATGGCATATAGATATTAATTAACTAATAGGTATATACGACAAACTAACAGATAAACAATTAGATAATCATATAATTATACAACACACAACAAAAAAACACGTAGAATTTTATTAAAATAACAAATGTAATAACTTATAATGCGACAAAAAATCTTTTTAAAAGGTTAATAAGTACCTTGAATAAAATGCCCCGTACATCAACCCTGCGAACATCAACTGAACCGAGCGAGTAACGTGGCAGAATTCGTCGAACCTCGAATACGCGTCTCACCAATCTCAAACAGATTCGTGGTTTCAATAGTGGTTTTTCGATGAAAACAATAAAAACGAGTATCCAAAATGCCGCGTAACTGCTGTAATTCGCAGGTGTGTACGAGTCATAATAAAAACTGTATTTAAAAATTATTATAGCTTGCAACTTTAGACGAAAAATGTTTAATTTACTTAGCATGAGCTTGAAAAGAAGATACTGTGGATGATGTAGATGTGAGGAATTTATCTATACATCCACCACCATACGTTGTCCGCTGAGTGAAGGCTCCACATGCTGACATTTGACATATTATTCAATACTTTTTATACTAAGATGAGCTTAGTGTTAAATGCGAACACCGGATGATTTATGATGGTATATTTATAGTACTTATTGAATTGACATTAGGTGACGATCACGTGGTACTAAATCCGAGAAAGTACTTATTACAGATTGTCTGTCAAAATTATTCATATAATAATAACCAAAAATAATTTCCCTTTATGTGCAGGGATGAATAATAAATTAATCCAATGGAAATTTATGAAAATGCTCAGCATCCAATTTAAATATCCTTTTGTTATTTTGACAAAGAAAACATAATGTTAAACATTGAAACAGAAGTACGGAAATTTGAAAAACCGAAACAAAATATTAAAAAAAAAATAATACAACAAGTATATAATAATATAAATCACGAGATAAAGCCGCTCGTAAATTTGTTCTCACAGGAGCGCAGAATGGGAAGCTAATATATTCAAATAGATGCAGGCGGAATAGTAAAACCGAGAAATTACAAACATAAAGCCTACGAAACAATCAAAGTTTTCCACACTCTCTCTCACAGCAGCCGACATAAGAAGGCGCCAAACTGAGGCCAAGTTTTCCACACAAAATAATAATAATTCATTCGAAGGGTGAAATAATAATCATCGTGTCTTGCATATGATTACGATTTTCAATTACCTACATTGAAAGTTTCTCTATTCTTGAAATTATACAAAGATGTCAGTATCATATTATTAACTAACCTACAAAAGTTGTGCGGTGAAATTTGAATTAAGAATACAGTATTCAATTATACAAGGCGTCATTTCATTGCTAACGGCACAATTTACTACCCTATTAATATCAACCATAGAATGATACTCTTAAATTAAAAGACGACAAAGAACACTTAGGGATTACATTTATCTATTTGAGAATCCTAATGTAATTTATTTGATAAAATATTGGATTATACGAAGTAATTATTTTTAAAGTAAATGTTAAATATTTTTTTACATGTGTACCGTTATTATGCCAGATAAAATACACGTTTGATTAGGAATTACTTCTGGAATAGAGCTAGCTAGTGTAGTGTAAAATCAGTAGAAACATTATAATTTTAAATGTATTCTGTCTCAAGTTCCTGCATGGCTACTGTTATAGTCTTTTGGCCATGTCATAGACTATATGACAATGTACGTGTGGAAAAAGTCCGCTTTGTCATGAAAATGCGACTTTTAGAATAAAGCACACCGAAGTGAATATCGTCAACAAAATCTGTAGGTCTGACACGTTAAAATGTAAAAACGTAGACACGTAAAAAGACAAAGAGTGTTGGTTGTATTAATGGACTTTTTACGACGAAAGATAATTAAATAGCCATTCGCCCAATCTATTGGATCCTTGATCTGGATCAAACAGATATTTACATAAAAGCACCGGATGTTTGTTGAAACTACATTAGAACCTGCATCTATGCGTTTAGATATAAATAATCTAGCATAACTCCACCGTGGGAGTGACTTACTAAAATTGTATTTTTACTTGGTATTGTCTACTATATTTATATAAAAATGTTTCAAGTGTTTCGCTCACAGTATGAGCTTTATTTATCAAAGCTCAAATATATTTGTTATTAGAAATAACAAACACTTCAAATGTATAATTATAAGCTTCATTAGTATTTCACAACTAAAAACATATAACTAAACAATTGGTGTTTGTTATTTCTAGTGTTTGTTATTGCTAGTGTTTGTTATTTCTAATAACATGTCGTTTCATCAAGAATGCACAGTGAAATTAATTAGTAATCATTAATGAGTGAAATGCGTCTAGTATTATACATAATATAATATTATGTTTAATACCATATTATTGTAATAAGCTAATTTTCTCTCTTCAACTCAAAAACTAATCGTTTGCTTAATTGTTTAATACACGTAGTAGGTATGTAAAGATTATTTTAATATAGCTACACTAAATTGTTTCCGTTAAATATATTTTGTTTCATGAAGTTTGTAAATTAATAAGTCAATGTACAAATAAAATTCTTCTTCTTCATTCACGAGTCAATAACATCATATTATTAATTACGATGTAAATGCCTACCATTTTTTTTGCACAACGTGTTAACGCACAATATTACTAATAGTTAAAAATAAACATTTTGTTAAAATTTCACCATTCGATAAATTATTAAAAATTCTAACATAGAAAATATTAAAAGTACCTTATCGTACGAGGTAGATATATCACCGGTTCTTCTACTGTTGGTGGAGCGTTTCATTATTTGTGAAGACATAATTTATATGTTTAAAATTACAGAAAATCAATTGTAAAGTTTGATATGCGGCGGTTAAACCAAGCAATATTCATGTCTGTCAGACTGTATCATATATTTTTGTCACCATCTTGAAAAAAATCTTTCAAATATAAATAAATTGTATTAGGCTAACAGAAAATAAGACAGGCGTTTTATTCCGTACACACAAAATTAGCAAAGAAAATAAATTTCAAGCGTTTCATGCTTACACGCTTGCATGCTGCAATTTCTACGGGATCTGCAGCTACTGTCAAAGCTGGAAGGATGAGCATGGTTTTGGGCGGCGGAGCGCTGGAGTAGGCGGATATAACGCTAGAGGAAGTTGCAAGCAAGTCGTCCGCCGCCCACGGGTCCTCCAGGCTCAGGTCGGCCGATGGCACAACTTCGCTCACCCTCTTGTGATTTTCCGGAAGGTTCAGGTTGCACTCGTTGTCGAAGCGGAATTGGCTCTGTCGTTGCAAGAAGAAATTCCCGGATCGCAGCGTGTGGGATGGTAATAGATTAGTAATAATATGATTAGCACAGAATAAAACATTATTAGTTGAAATACAACATAGATAATTATTAAGCTGAAATTAAAATACAATATTTAATAGTTATTTAACAAGTTTATAATATATAATTAATTAACAGTTGACAATGTTAGAAGAGGGACATTGAGCGATGATTTTACTTATGCGATAATCGCATGCCATCATTGCAGTGCTTTTTATGAATCTGGAAAACATAACGCCAATTTCTTTCTTATACGAGTATCTTCTAAGAAAGTATTCAAAACTAAATTGTATGTAGGTACGTATACCAACAAACAATAGCACTTTACGAGAATGGATGCCTGCCATCGCGTGCGATCATCGCACAAGTAGGGACTAATAGTTGAATGTACGCGTTCAATTCGGTTGCGATCATTGCATAAGTAAATCACCACTTAAGGCTATACTTCAGTCGAGGCATGATCTAAAAAGATCGTGACTAGGCGATGCGCGGATTGTGCAAATGAGCCGAACGAAATATAATTTTTCATAAAAATTCAACATGCGTCCATGTAATGTTATATTAGTAATAATAATAGTATATTCATTGACATGTTTTCTTTTTCAAGTAAATTGGTAACGTTTTTTAGTCATCTTTACATGATTTAAGAATATATTCCTCCGACGCCATCACAAAACAAATTGACGTACTTACACCTCGACTGTCGGTCTCCGATTGGCGACGAGTGAAACATTTCGTCTCACCTACTGTTGAAAATTATTTGCCGTTTCACTTATGTATGCTCTTAAGTAAAATTGGTGCGTTCTGTTGTAGAAGTGTTTTTAGATTTCTCAATCGTTCCCTTCTTTAGCATGCTTCTAATAAACTGTTCGATAAGACTACAAGTTCTGCTGACTGTTTAAATGCAAAAAAATGCCACGGCCTTTATACCAGTAGGTATATGTAAAAACTTTGGTATAAAAATAGCGTCAACACATTTACAATCATTGTTATCAAGATTATGATAAGTTTAGCACTTATGCCTCTTTTCTAACCAGCTCGACAACATTACGCATGAGGAATGAGCTGTCTCAAAAAGGTTTATTTAAAAATTTTCTTTTCTGGGGTACATTATACTTAACAAATCTTGAGCAACAAAACGTTTTTATAGTCGTATCAATAACATGTGCCTACTGCCTCATGTCCTAAGATTAAATGACAATTCAGACAATCTATTTAAAATTTTAAATAAAAATTACTTACATTTTGTTTTAGACAGTTAAAGAGTAAGTCCACTAACTTTTAGCGCGAAACTTTGTAAATGGCCTGTACTTGAAAGTGGCAGTGATCAGTTTTAATAATGCACATCAATATAGTCATTAAAAGGAAAATTGCACATCATAGAAACAGTATTAAAGAAATACATTTAACATATATAATTTAGAAAAACACTTTCTGAGATACTCGTAGTATATTATAACCAATAGAATTTTTTTTTTTTGAAAAAAGTAAGGCACCCCGGCCGGGAATCGAACCCTGCATCTCCCGGGTTTACGCCCCATCCGTCGCATTTAACCAATATGCTACGGCGTGACATACTAATTGCGACAAATTTTAACTATTGGTCAATTTTAATACTTACTCATCAGCGCTCTTCCAAATCAAGCTACTTTGGTAATCGATTTTTGCAATGCGACGGATGGGGCGTAAACCGGGAGATGCAGGGTTCGATTCCCGGCCGGGGTGGCTTACTTTTTTCAAAAAAGATTTTTTTCTATTGGTTATAATATACTCTCTCAGAAAGTGTTTTTCTAAATTATATATGTTCAATAATCAGAATAATATATTCTTAAATCTTGTGAATTATTCGTTGAATAAAAGAAATAGTTAATTATAAATACATTTAAGGTTTGTCAGATCCTTAAGAGTAAGTTATTAGATAGTTAGATTTTGGGAAAAGAGAATTTTCATGAATATTTATTTCATTAAATAGATATTCAGTGAAAAGTATAATTGATGGGTAGTAAAAGCAGAGTTATTAATTGTCTAATTAATGTTATATTTCAACGTAAATATAATAATCGTTAGAATACTATAAAAGCAGTAGATAATGTATACATTTCAGTAAATCAAATGAAGTATGTATGGAAGTTCACCAACGCGTACTAATGAATGCAATTCGTCTGTAAATTAAATAATTTACCTGTCCGCTGAAAATAATATAAACACGAAGGTTCATTAATTAAAAAGACAGGTAGGTATACAAGGTAAACCTGATTAAAACAAAATTACAAACATTATAATAATACGTGACACCGCATCATGACACATACAAATATATAAGCCAAAAAGAATCGTCTTATGACACCTTGAGACGGAGAGAGCGAAGTCGGCGTCTAATCCAGTGTGTACCAAGTGTGGCAGGAGCTGCCTATGATAATATTAAAAGGAGAAAAAGGCAGGACGTGAATTGGAGAAAAATACTCTATCCCTAGCAGAGATCGTGAGAAAATATCTAACTCCTCATAGTAATCGTGAGAGACAACTGAAAAAATGACAGCACGTTCTAAAATAAGAGAGGCCTATAACAACGGACTTAGATGATAGCGAAATTGGGATGCAGTGACGTCGTTGATTGAGTTCGGGGGAAATAATAATAAGGTTATCGAAAAACATGATTAATTTAATCATCGTAAAGAGTTAAAACGATTAGTAAGGCGCCCTTCAAAGTCGTGGAGATAATGTCTCAGGACGTATCCGGAAAATTGTACGTACGCTGTATTTCACCGTGAAATATTGTATCGGAAATATATATGGCCGTATAGAGTGATGCCAACTCAATTCGTGTCAGCATCTTGATCGGCGATATTAATTATATACCCGGAATCACAAATTCTTTATTAATATGCATTTGGGTAGTGTCAAATTATAGTACAATAGTTATTTCCGCGATATCAATATTTTATACAATATTCAGCTATTCGGATGTCCATTGACGCAAATGACAGTAAGTAGCTGATTCGATTAATATACCTAGTTATGTCCTAAATTAAATAATTGGTAGATATAAATTTAGTAAATAACTAGGTATATTAATCAAGACCGTCCGACTTCTTTGGGTCGTATAGTAATGACATACAATTCATGTCTAAATAAAACACGGTTCTTGTCGGTTTACATGAAGCCAGCGGCAAATAAATTTTGAAAATAGCCGATATACTGGATTATTTGTTAGGTTAGATTAGGTTTTCATTCTTGAATTCATGAATTTTGCCAACATTGGCTATGAAAATTGAATTAATGTTCATATTGAATCTAATAAAATTGGAGACCGTTTAGTATCTATACGGTCATGTCTTTCATATAAGAAAGTTTACGGCGGACCAGTGTTGTGTCGGTAGAAAGATACGCTTGGATGTGGTAATTGGCGCAAACAATAATTGCTTTTGGGTGTGTTTTAGTGAATAAATACCTATACCCAATTGTATTTTTAAGTAACTTAATTATGATTAATTGCAAATCTTGCAATTACGTCCCTGTACCCTAGTACTCACCTATTATAATCCGCCATAACGTGGTAAATACCAATGACCTCTCCTATTGAATCTAAAAAAATTAGAAACCGTATAGTATACGGTGATCTCTTTCCGATAAGAAAGCTCACTGCGAACTGTGCTACGGTGAAATGTAATACGTACAATTATTTACATGTAACCGTCTCAGGAACAACATCCTAAGACGTGGTAAGAAAATGCCCACGCCACTGCCACCACCTAATGACGCCAAAAATACATTCCTCGCGTTTTTCCTTCTCTGCAATAATAATAATACGACTGAAAAGAAAAACCCAGGGGCGGCTCGTCCGGCGTCCCGCAAGATAAATGATTTTAATAACTACGAAAAGCGCGGAAAAGACTTATGGAAAAACGCACGCGCCATACATTCGTCTTCTTCGCTCCTTTGTTTGTCTCCGACGTTCGGGGAGAACGGGGTTTTGAATTGGGTGTATAAAATGACGTAGTCTATCTACTGTAGAAATGAGTAATCGGTAAACGATATGCTACTGTTTTATAAAACGGAAGATTTAAACGACGGTATTGGGTGGAAAGTACAGGGAAATAAAGTCTAACCCCAATGAAAAATGCGACACACTCTCTTTCATTCTGCAGGTCTGACAGTTTGGCCTAAAATATTCTAAAATGACCTAATAGAATCTAGTAAGAAAATGACACTGACCAAAATTTAAGTCGTGTACTGCGGAAGTACTTGGCAACGCAACGCACAGGACCGAGAGAAGTGGAATAAGCTTGGAGAGGCCTTCATTCAGCAATGGATAGATTCAGGCTGATGATGATGATGACTGCAGACACTTTTAAAATCCTTTCTATGCCGCAATTAGTTAATTGATAGTAATTAACGTAAGAATCGGTGTAATTAAGGCGTCTAAAGACGCTCTGGGCACTTAACCGGTTAATGACGCTTCTCACTCATTGGACCAGCAAATAATTATTGTTTTATAAATACGTCACCAATATCTTAATGTCATTGCCAATATCCTATTTTAAATTTGGTGTCAGATTCTAATCCTGTTTGCCGTCCTCTTTTACGTTGAGTTCGAAATTGTCAGAAAATTTATTAGGTACCTACTCACATATTTTATTATTTATTTCATATTATTGAAATCTACTCTGAAACAATGGTTGTTTTAGGTAGGTGCGTGAAGGTCTGTGTCACTGTGTGGAGACATCTCTGCGCGATAAATTAAAAAAAATACAATGCGTAAAACAATACAATAGTTATGTTAATAGAATTTTTAATGGTTCAATAATCTTATTAACTAAGATGTCGATGCTTTCCGATGAAGCGACAGGATGGTCTACTTCGTGGGAAGCAGCTATTGCTTTCACAAGTTGTAATACCTATTTGTATTCGTTCCGCCCCTATGCAACGCATGACCTGCCAAATATTTACGAATGCCACCACCTGGGGAGATCATAATATTCAACAGAAAGTATTATTTTACCATATCTACTAGTGGCAAGATTTTATATGCTACTAGTGTACCTAAGTGATTTACATTAAAACTATCGTAAGGCTATCTAAGGGATGTTCAGTTATTAGTTTTGGGGAATGTCAGTGTAGGTACCTATTTGAAATGAACATTTTAAGGGAATACAGAATATAAATGTCATCTGAAACACTTAAAATCTTCACAAGAAATTCCGCTTCAATAATACAAATATGAAACGAAACCGCGGAATCGAGTGTATCCGGCGGAGCGTCGTCAAACGGAAAATCAATGTCGGATATCTCAAAATAATAATAATATTCTCCCCCGATGTGCCGAAAACAATGAACCCAATTTCGCATTAGATGCGCCACACTGCCATCTGTCTGAAGATTCCCGAGCTGACATGACGCGGTCGATTGTTCCCGCGGCGTGGTTCTGACACCTGCTAAAATCCCAACAATGACATTCCTAGCTCATCCCTTGGCTTTTGTTCAAGAAACTCCCTTCACAAAGGCTTAATGGATAAAGAGCGAGGCCTCTCCAGCATGCGGTTGATATTTTATCTGGAAATATAAAGACTCGGGATATCTTCATGTGCGGAATATCTGTAATCATAATTCATTTTTGACATGTGCCAACGGCGGCTGGCAGCGCCGCCGACGCTAATCAATGTCGACATTGCGTAGGATCAGCTGTTTTCCGATTAGCCGCCATGCTGTTTTTCCGGAAGCCGTTTCTGCTGTGATTTATTTTCAACTATAGACACCATTAACATTTACGTGATAAATAGTTATAACCACATTTTAACCACAATTTAGAATAACAACGCAATACATCAATATTAATTTAATAGTTTTACAACATCCGAATTAGAAACGTAAAGAGGTATAATTTCTATCAAATAAATTGCATCACGTAGGTATGTAGGTAGGAAATTCTTTCAAATTTGGATTTCTCTAATTGGAAATATCGTTTCTGTTCTGGCAGAACACACTAACTGGAGAATACTAGTTTTAAGTAAGACTGTTTATTTTAAAGTCATCCTTTTTACTATTACCTAATAAACTCACATAATAGACCATTTCAAACATTTTAACAACTTCAAAGGCAAATTACTCAAAACTAGTATTCTCCAGTTAGTGTGTTCTGCCAGAACAGAGACGAAATGATGATCTGCAATTTCATAACATTACGAATTAATATTATCTCATAATTATTTCATTGTGATTTAGTCAATAAATAGCGGATCAGAATCGATTGAACATCTCGCTCGATTACAAGTTTCCGTTAAATACACATCGCACCGAACTACTGTTATATTTATTATGTTGCATCGATTGTACCTATCCTTGTAGTTATTTGAAAGTTGTATCATTTCTCTTGTACATAATAATATATCATAGCAATAATAATATTTTATTTACTCTTATTTGGAAATAACAAATATTTAATCTACCGTTTAATCAAATACAAAAAATTCTAACAATAATTAACGTTTCAACTGAGTAACATTGTATTATTTTATCTCTATCATAATCTTTATAAAAAATACATTTTTTATATACATAAGTAAGTATAATAAATACCTCTTTACGTTTTTGACAAAGTATCCATTGAATATTTTTATTTTGAATTATAGAGAAATATTAGTGAATATGTATAGTCAACAATGACATACCTTGTATCCGGGTCCAAGACGATGCATGGCACAGATCTGATGTGTAGTCAGCGCTTCCGAGAAGAGGTAAATGGCGCTCATCTGCCCGCAGAACACTCGTTCCTCGTCCAGCTCCGGCGTGGCTCCGATGTAGCATTTGTCGAATGGCTGCAACAAGTCATTCCAATCTTTAAAATACTATGTTTAAACAAAGGTAGTGTTCGCTGGATAATAAATTTGATTTCCAGTATTAAAGATATCAAGGCAGGTTTCATCAGGTCTGGGTGACTGAAAAATACAAGTCGGAGTGGTACCTAGCACAATGTGGCCCAGTTAGTAGAGCAGTCGTCTGTCAAATCCTGGACGCGGGATTGTCGAAAAAATTCAACGCGTGTTTATTCCTGAAGAAAACTAACAACCATTCCATGTTTAAAAAGTACTTTCCGTCTGAACTTCACTATTTAGAAAATCACATGCTTCAGAAGCGAAAATAGTATTTTTTTTCGACCATGTCCGATACTAAATATTAACAGCTTTCGTATTACGAGAAATGGATGCCAGCCAATTGCTCAACCTATTAGGTCCATTCTATGACGCATACACAAATTGAAAAACAATATATGTGTACTTTGCCAGACCCAGGATTAGAATCTAGGAGCCACTACGCTATAGGCTGATGCTTAAGCCGCGCTGCCATCGTGGATGTAAATAGTATAAATACATAATACGTAATTTCAAAAATGGATGTAAAATGTAATAAGTTGATAATGCCCCTCTAAGTGTGTTAATTGATGTTTCCCACGGTAGAATAGTGTCAAAGCGCTAGTCGCAGAGGCCGAGGGTGTGAACTCTACGGAGTCGATCCTAGCATATTATGTCTAGTTACTAACATGTGATTCCTCGTAAATAAATTTGGTAATATAAAGTTGTCCCTATAAATGGAGATCAGATAGATGTCATAATGGTATAATCATTTTAATATTGGGAACAGCCCAAAAAAGTACGCGGTTTTTTTACGTTTCATAATATTTTTGGCGTACTTCCGTAAACCTATAGTATCGTATTTTATGATTACGAAAATTTGAGCAGGAAAATTAAAGTATAATACCGGCTATAATAATAAAATTATAATAAGTTGGCAACACTTAGCTATTACCTATGTAAAGTTTTCATTTATAAGCGTTATTTATATTCGAAACAAAAAAAAAAAGATTTATTTAAACGGTCACGAAGAAAAAAGCTGTTATTTTTACGAGAAAGTGAACTAAAATGTAAGAAGCGTTCGCAAATCCAAGGGGATTTTGTTCGAATAAATTCAGTTTGAACGTTTACCAAAACCAAAGGGTCAAAACACAGCCGAGCTATCAGGCGGGCAGGATATAAAATGGGCGTTAAGTCCTTTCGCCCCAAGGAATCAAAGTGGAAACTGTAAAATAAATAATGAGGTATCATTTCGGATTCGTATAAAATTTATCACACGTAGATGTATCAGGCTCTAAGCGGCGCGAGAGGATTGATTGAATCGGGCACGGGATCGACGATTCGGTCGTAAACGAGGAAGTTTTTGTTTTCCCGCGCTCGGGAAGACGAAAAAGTATTTTTGTTTTATCGCTCTATAAGATTCGAGAAGTGGAGCCACTTTGCCGAAATTCGGAGCGTTATGCGTTCAGAGAATCGATAAAAGAACACCGTTACATATTTCGATAAAATCAACTAAGTAGGTTTTGGAAATCGTTGATAAGTTATGCAATTACTTAAATATTATTTTAGAAATAATTTATGTAGGTATAGACTAGATATAATAGAAAGACAGCTGTGCACTTAATGATTTAGTGGGGCAATGTCACGTTCTGCAATCAAAATTGTTGCGATCTTTTTTTTAAATTTTGATTGGCCGATAATTATTATGAAGATTTTTTTTTAAATGACATAGTAAACAATGTTAAAAGTATAAAAACAGCAAAATGTAAATTGACTATGTAATTAATATAATTTATCAATTGCTAATATAATAATTATTTAATCAAAGTAATCAAAATATTATGAATGCACGAACGGAAATACTGTGTCCATTACGCATGATTATTTTTTTTAATGACATGGAAATAAATTAGTAGATTATATTATAGCGAGATGACATCTGTTTACGAAACTACCCTCGTAAGGCGCTGACCTTTCATTCGGGGGCTCCAGGTTGAATTCCCAATACACAATATATATGTATCTGATTTTCTCAAAGTCTGAGTGTTTGTTATTATTTCACTTCTGTTACTAGCTAGATATATTATAGTCATTGGGCCTCATGACCTGTTATAGCAATAAAAATAATACACACATATGTATATGATTTTTTCTGCTTGTGCTGTCGACAATATAATCGATACAAAAAAATAACTTTCCTTAGCTCAAAAACTATGTATTTATTTTCTGGCTAAAATAACAGTTGCGCGCGGACGTCGGTTTACGCATGTTTTCTGTAACGCTGACCGCTAATTACCCGACAAAAAGCTGATAATTAGTGATTCATGACACTATGCATGTGATACTTAGTGATACTTACATAGGTACGTACCGATATAGTAACTTTAACTGAAGTTTAACCGTAAACGTTATTTAGTGAATAGCGACGCCACTAAATTGTGGTAGAATTAAGAAACGCAACAGCCTTCGGAATAATCAAGTCTATCATACACAGAATTCAAGCACATTCAGTATTGCATTGCAACTAAAGCACCCAATTTCTTAGAAAGTTATAATAGACACATTTCTCTTGACCAGAAGTTATGGTAGGATTAGGATAAAAATTACTAACATAAAGAAATCACGACCATTATCAATGAGGAAATGATTACAGTTTCCTTAATATTATACGTATCTAAAATTATTAATATCTAATTGATGTAATTGAATTTTATGGTTATTAATTATGGACGTTCGTTGCGATGCATTGGTAGGTTATTTAGTCGCTTTTATGATTTTGTTTGATAAATGCCTGTTTTAAGATTATTATTTAGTTGATAATGTCCCTTAGAGGAGGACGAAACCGGTCCAAAATTTAATTAATAAAGTGGAATAAGTGCTATAAAGTTGTGTTTTATTTAATTAAACAAATAATTAATAAAAAAAATACAATGCAATTCCACCATGAATTGACAGTTAACACTATAACAGAGATTACAAGAAACATAATATGCATAAATTCAAAAGTATTAGGGTAGCAGAATAAATTTTAAATATTACTTGTTGTTTAAACATAAAAGGCGTCGTAATATTATATTAGAGCCAGCTGTAGATTAAAACGGATGAAAATAACAATTTGTATGAAGAAATTAAATTCAGAAATAAACAGAATTATTCATACAAGTGCGGTCTAATATTAAGTCAACAGTGGGAAACCATACGTAATAATTTGTCAAAGTTACTTTGTGAGGTATTAGGGTGGCATAAGCCCTGTGCAGGTAATGTTAACACTCGGACAATGATGGCGTATAACCAAGTTTACCTTTAATACAAAGGAAAGTAATGCTCCCAAAAGGCAAGTTTACTTAGGTCCAAGTGATTCCCAGACAATGAAGACATATTATTCGGAAAGAGTGTTTAGTTTGCGCCCTGAGCACCTGGTCAGGTGATTTCGTATAAGTCCGACCGTTATATTATAATATTACGAAAATGTTTTATAAAATTCTGTGTAACATTTAATTATAGATAACGAGCAAAAAATATCATTAATAATATTTACTTAATTAATTATTTTTTTAATCAACGTATAATTCATGAGATTTAAGAATGTAACATTATTTTTATTGAACATGCATAATTGGAAAACACTTCTGAGAAAATATATAAACAATAAAAAAAATCCTTTTTTTTTTGTTGAAAATTGAAACACGGATCACTCCGAGATTTTTTGTTGTAACGTACCTGAACTTGCTAATAATTTAATTAACTATTTCATTAAACTCTGCCTATAACAAACCATAATCGATAAAAATATTCTTTTATCTATAAAATATTTAATATTGTGTATGGTTTAATGGTGTACTTTTAGATATTTTACAAAAAATAAAGATTTTGTGACTATTATCTACTATGGATTGGATTAAGCAGGGTTTAATTGAATTTAAAAAACTAACAAGCACTATCTACACATTGTATTCTTAGTTCAATGAAAAAAAATACGTTTGACCGACAAAGTTTAGTGTGCCCTGCACGGATCTTAACAGTCTACCTCCACCCTTCCACACTATAGCGGGCGGGCGGATTCACTTATAGTAAATATACAAATGACGCAGTATATTCCTACTTATATTTTATTGCTTATAATTTATATACGTATCTACTGTTTATGTAAAAACAATATTTTTCATCGTGTTGGAATATTATGTATAAGTAAGTATCTAGGCATTGGAATAGAAATAATAGGTTTTAGAATGATATATAATATAATGACGAATGAGCTTCACATTGTGGTCCAGTCATATTAGGATGTTCCTTGGAAAAATCGCTTACTGGGGAGATTTTGCATATACAGAGAACCCATTATTTTTAACGGACCATAAATAGATCCACCCCCACCCTTGTGTGCAATACTTCTTGAACAATGGAATAAATATTTAACATGTCTTCTTTATTCGCATCTGCACTGTGGTACCAGAAAAAATAAATGACACGGATTATAAAGAACAATCCTTATTAATTATATTTGATTACATTTTTAATGTCGGAGAGGCAAATATAGTAAACATGGATATCTAATTACAGGCACAAATTTTCTTCTTTGTACTTAAAATATATGCAGCGTATATTCCGGAAAATAAAGCAAATACTAAGGTACATTAAATAAGCGAAATATGTATTCTGTAGAAACGGTGTACCTTTTGAGAGAGCATTGTTTATAATTTCTTTGATACTTCAGCGAGTCAAAATGTTCAGATAAAGTTTACTTTGGCCCTACCTGGCGTATGAATTTTAAATTACAGTAAACAATTTATGTAATTCTTTATGTACATACATGCCATGTTGAAAATTTGTATGGAGAAACTCCACTGTGGCCCAGTTTTAATGTTCACTATAATTTAACATTTTGTATTGGTCTAATTAATATTGGTAAAACAATGGCTCGAGTACCGAACATGGAAAACTCTTAATTGACTGGTAGGAGTCCAGACAATACGGCCAAATGGGGTTCTCTGATGATCGAGCTCGCATTTTGCATAATGCAAAGTATAGCACCAATCGATGTATATCTCCTAATACCTAGACTTACATAATTATTACCTACTATAAGTATTTTTTCCACATCGGAAATAAAAAAAAATAACAATTAATTGTTGAATAAAGAAATTCAACGTTGAAACTGAAAAAAAATATTAATGGTCTAAATCAGCCATAAACCGATTGATTATGACTAAATCTTATAAAATAAACTGGTTAATGATAAATATTATTTTTTGATCGTTTTTTGAACTATCCATCGGGGTCCGTGTTAATTCTCCGTGCTCCTCTCTCACATGGGCACTTTTATTAGAAAGTCAAGGCACACTTGAGTGCGTGGTGTTTACAGTCTTGGGCATCTGCTCCTGAGACATTATCAAGCTTAACTATCTGATAATGTTTCACATCCAAACGTCGGGCCTCATGATACGCTCGATTAAGAAAGAGGGTGGTGCGGGGCGGATTGGTTTGGAGGGGTCATTGTTTGCAATAACAACAATAACAACACCGCACACATTTCACGACATTGTAATATAACGTGATGCCATTTTCAAAAAAAATTAGATTAAATATATATATGTAGGTACCTACATGTTATACATATGTACAGTTTTAAAAAAAAACAATATATATGTAGTTTTAGGGGGCAAACTAATAATCTTCAAAGATTCAACAATACGTAGGTAGATAGATATAAACCGGGACAAAATGACAAACCAGCCGGGACTTCTGAAGTCATCGTTAAACCGTGACGATCCCGGACAAATCGGGACGTGTGGTCGTCGTACATACGTTGTTGTCGTCATAATAGTCAGAGATTGGTGGTTTTTAAGAGATATTGAATTTATTTGTTATAAAATGTAGGTACAATAGGGGCACAATTTGCACAATATTCAATTCGTATGGTTACATGACAGTAATTAATTAGAAACATTTAGGGTAATTAACAAAAAGGATAGACGACAATTATTAATCGATGAGATAAAATAAAATGAGATGAAAATTATTATTAAACAATTGTTGAAAAGGTCTGCTTTAATGTGCGTCATAAACGCCTAAATCTGTAATGCCGACAGTCAGACTTAAAATAATTGCGTTTAATTAGCTTAAACCAGAGATTCTGGAAGTGTTTCCCGAACGTTGCATGGTAAATTATTTCAGCTAATAAAAAAAAATGAAAAATTAATCTTAATTAAATTCGGTATAAAACATATTTATCCGACCATGTCGGATCCTAATAGGATCATATGGGCCTCCACAGGGTAGAGGTTTGTATTAACAGATTATGTTTTTTTATGATAAATGGATGTCAGCCACTTACTCAACCTATTAGGTCCTTACTCTGACTCATAAACAAATTAAAAAACAATAAGTATGTGTAGTACTTGCCAGACCCACGATTCGAACCTGTGACCCACGACGCTACAGGCCGACGCTTAAGCCGCGTGGCCATCGTGGATTAAAACATAAAAAAAGGAAACAAAAGAAAATAGGAAGTGCGTTACCTAACAAGTTTTAAATTTCGAGTGTGGGGAAATGTTACAATCAATGGCTACATCTGATCATAATACATATTAAAGTTTGTTATGTAAACGCAACACGCATTTAATATTAGAAATATCTTAAGACACTAAGCAATAAATTGTGCTCTGCATAAAAGACTGGCTATTATAAATTTCTATTTTATTCAGTTGCTCTGTACTTGTACCTACCTATTTGTTTAATATCGAATTTATAAACATGACCTTATCTACAATTATTTGCAGTAGCGATTTTTCACAAAGCAGATGAGGTGATCGCTTTGACAATAAATATTAAACATTTTTTGTAGAATTTTAATTTGTTAAGCGAATTGTATTAGGGTAAAATATGTAAGGTTCGATGCGGAGATTGCCACTGGGGGAGTCGTCGAGGTGTCGTAGGTTATGGTGTTGAAGATGATGATGATGAAGAACTCGAAGATGGATGCAGGAGCGAGTTTTATTTGCAGTGTAATAATCGGTACCATAGTATATCACAGTAGTTATGTTACAATACTTATGATACGGGTCCGAAGTCCGCACCTCGGTACAATGAAATGTTGTGCGGGACTATACGGAGAATGAGATTCTAACAGCCCGGGAATTCATATTGGAGTGACATTTCAATTGGTAATTTATACAATCAAAATAATATCTAAACAATATAATTTAGTAATTAATTATTTGATCAAGTCAGCGAATAAATGGCATTTGCGTCAATGGACATCCGAGTAGCTGGGAATTTATTATTGCAGTCATATAATTTTATACTATGGGAATGGATCAATTTGCTGACACAGGTAAGGAGTTGTTTATAGCCATAAATATGTTATCGGAGAAAAAAGAGTGACGTCTATGTAAAAACTTTGGCATTCGCTGTGTCCGTAAATGTTATTAAAAGAAAACCGGTGGGTGTCTCCGAAATTAAACGATCCACCAAAAATAAATGCCGGAAAATGCACGGTAGGCTGCTTTCAAGAGATTGGGTCATTTAGATTACTGTGAGTAAGTGACGTCACAACGGAGTTGGGGGAGGGGGGTAAATGATTTTTGATGACCATGTAATATATTATAAATTATAACGATGTTCCATTTATTATACCGAAGCAGTATACTTCAATGGCTTGGTAATACGTATAGTTACATAAAAATTAAAAAGGCCCGGCCTGATATTAATTTATTTAAGAAAACCAAACATTGTGAACATAACAAATCTAAATTCAAGACGTACACAACATTAGATTTACATTATAACAAATATTACTCTCACAAAAGAGAAGAGAATATATAAAATAATAATAAAAAATAAAAACATACTTAAGTACAAATGTTTATACAGAAAAATATTTTTTTTAAAACGAAATAGGTACATAGCACGTCACCAAAAATGTCTACGTCTTTGGGGAGCGTTTTGACTAGTCTTGCACCCCTCGCTAAGATTGAAGAAAAAAATATTGTTTTGAACATCGCAAATGATAAATAAGTCATTCAACTAAAAGTTAATGCAAGTAGTAGTACTCACAAATTTTGGTTATCCCCTAATTCACAAAACGACGATATTGTAGGTACCAGTGGCAAAAGGGTGGAAGTAGGCTGTTAAGATTCGACATAAATAGTCCACAATAAACTTTGTCAGTCATATGTATTTGTTTTCCTTTAACTAAGTCTACACTTTACAGATTAGTTATTAAAATTCATTTAAACACTGTGAAACCAAGCCATAATAGATTATTGTAAAAAAATAATCTTCTATCTATAAAATATCTAAAATTATGCCATTAAACCATGCATAAATTTGAATATTGAATAGATATACCTACAATAATATTTTGTATCTACTCTGGTAGGATTTAGGCAGGGCTTAATGAATTTAAAAAAAACGAACGAGTATTAATGTATTTTTAATTCAATGAAAGCAAATAAGTATCATTCAAAAAATGTGAACTATTTTGTCAAATCGCACATAACATACCAGTACTTCAATAAAAACAAATACGAATGACTGACAAAGTTTAATAGGCACTATTTATGTCGGATCTAAACAGCCCACCTCCACCCTTCGCCAATGGTAGGTACATATTATTATACCATCATATTATATGGCAACGAAACACTGCTTGTCACACAAATAATAAATTATTTATGTGCCAAGTTTTAAATAATATAAATAGATATAACAAATGAAATTCTCTTTGGCAGTTTATAAGATGCTTTTTATGTTGAGGCTTATGTATATATTTACCCGTTTTTTTTCATTTCACTCTTCTCCATAACAAAGAGTAATCGTAAATAGAAATAAAGGCTTTGAAAAGAAAGAAACTAGAAAAGCATAATCTTATTGAAAATGACAGGGCAACGTTTTCCCGAAATTAGATCTCGGAAAATCCCCAGAAAGGATGCCTACTGACGTAGTCTTTCTAAATACATCGTATATTGAAATGTATTATTTTATATGAAATTACTGGAAGGCGTATTGAAGAGCAATACAATACCAGTTTACATTATTTTAAAAGTATAAGTATGCGAGATAATTACCTCAGGAAAAAAATAATAGAAAATTAATATAGAAATCAACCGATGTGCGAGAATATTTTATTATTTCGATACCTAGTCTGCTATGTTATATTTTTTTAAACAATCTAACGAATTAATAATAACACATCATCTATAAATTCACTGAAAAACAACAAGGGTAGGAAAGTATCCAAGTATTAGCACTTATTTTTACAATTACAATAAGTAAGTTGTAATTGTTACACCCACGATGGCTTAAGCGTTGGCCTATTGCGTCGTGGGTCCCAGGTTCGAATCCTGGGTCTGGCAAGTGCACATATTATTTTTCAATTTGTGTATGAGTCAATGGACCTAATAGGTTGAGCAAGTGGCTGACATCCATTTCTCGTAAAAACAAAATCTGTCAATACAAACCTCCACTCTGTGGAGGACCAAATTATGAACATATTAGAATCAGACATGGTCGAAAGAAAAGAAATTGTTACAATAAGTGCTATGTTTTAACAGCACCTCTCTTGGCTGTGATAAATTTTAGAGTGAGATAGACAGTTTTGACAGTTCAGACGGCTAACGTATTGTAATAATTGTTACAATGAGTGTTAATATTTCGATGCTTTCCTTCCCTAGTTAGCTGCCGTACAGGCCGAAAGCCGTTTTGTATATATATACGCTGTATAGTTGCGCTGGGACTAAACACGTGACAAATAAGTGAACGTTGCCTTCGTCGACCTATCGAGTTTTTAATGTCTGCAGAGTACGACCCCTACATCCTGACACGGGGCCCCAGGCCAGGATTTTTGGCAAACCTCCCTACCAATTGCTTAGGGTAGTGTAATATCTTACAGCAATGTTTCCCAATTGATATTCCGCGGATTCTTAAGGATTAATTAATAATAGAAGAATACATAGTAAAAATCGTGAAGCTATATATATTTAAATTGTAATATATATTGTGTAATAAAATATAGAATGTGACTAATTCCGAATAACTAAATAATAAAGAATCAGTAATCTGTATCATATAATTAAGATAAAAGCCTTATTATTTTTGTTATATGTATATGTGACATAGGGATAAAATAAATCAGTTTAAGTTAAGATACAAGGGGATAATAAGATAATGCAATGCACGTAATTAATAATTAATAGTTGTATAGACAGACAAAACAAAAGTAAATATTTTATAAAGTGGATTTTGTATTCTGTTCATAACACTTAGATAGTCGACTTGCCAAGCCGGGTCCCCTGTACGTCCGGGGCCCCAGGCTAGGCAGCACTAAGTAAGTTTAGTGCTCGAGACTTGCGGTAAAAAGGTTCATGGAGGCTAAATTCGCTTTTCATGGAGATAGTCACTCTTCTCCGAAGAATTATTTAATTATTAAGTATTTCCTGGATTTAAGCCTTCTTTTGCAAATGTTGTATCAATGAATGACGTCTTACTGGTTCCTCTCTTAGACCGCGATGCAGAACCATACTTAGACGCGTAAGTCCCTAACATACGCGCCTAAGTTTAAGGGAGGGATTTCGACGACCTAAGTTCAGTGAAAAAACATATATAATTCTTATTAGAACGCCTAAATAGAAGAGAGAAAGATTATGTGATGTGTTTTTCTTGTTAGAACGGCTGCTTGACGTCAATGTTTCAGCATCGCGCCCTTACGCAGTAAGTAGGGATAATTCTAGAAAACACGCGACCGTTAGTGACAGGCGTAGGTGTTCGGGCACCACTTCTGCTGGCTTCATTGACCGCAGTATCCACGTGTCTAGTGTGCGAAGACTTGTACTATACCACAAAGAGTACTCAGTTATCGAGTTAATGAATGTAAGATGTGATATCTTTCTCAAGATACGAAGAATTCATTTTTACCACTGTTGCTCCTACGTGGAGAAAAATAAGCTTTCACAGACCGGACATTATATTAACTGACTTTTGTAGCTAGGAATGGTTGATAGTCATTCGACTAACTTGTCGAGTGATTAGTCATTTGGGGGAGAAATTAGTGCTAAGAAAAATATAGGTACTCACGTCATTGGTAGAGACGAACCACGCCATTTCGGTGCTGGACGCCAGCTGGCCGTTGACCAGGCACTTGATCTCGCTCTTGGTCCACCGGTTGTAGATGTAGACGATCGCGATCATGTACCATTTCCGAGGCTGGAATTCGTACTTTACGCAGTGCTGGAAGCCTTTGCCCTTGACCTTCATGGAGGTCAGGACAAGGCAGTTGCCGACAAAGTGGGCCGAATATCCTACGCCTTTGCTGGTCTTGAAACTGCGGAAAAGAAAAGAAAACCCATTATAGATATTTATAAACATTATTAAAAATAATAAAATTTCTTGGTAAAGTTGTTATCGAAAAATAGCTAGGAAAGTTTATTAGAATCGATAAATATATATCCAAAAGTAATGAAAAAAATATTGCCATTTATTTCGATTCACGATACATAAACATACCGTAGTTTCGGCTAGCAGCGTGACGTCGCTGTTATGGTTATTTGCGCGGAAGAGAGTTGCAACATTGTTGGTATAAGTTTTAATGTATGGCCATGTTGCAGTCAGATGATTTTGAATGTGCACGACTGGGCATTATTAAAAGAATGGATAGGGTACATTTGAAAGTCGAGCTTAAACGTTTCGGACACAAAAATACTGTTTGCCAACATTCTCCAATTTTTATCTATATTGTTTTGTAAAAACATTTTCAATGGAATCATACCTGTCTCGGCAGAGAAAATTAAAAATTATGTTTTTTTAATGAATATACGCTTGTCGGCGAAATTTAAATTAACACAAATATTTGTTTTGTTTTTGTGTTTAACGGGTTTTATTATTATGTTTCACATATACCAAGCGTTATTAGTTGACGTAAAGTAGGAGGAATGTGGTAGACATATTTAAATACAAACGTCGAAATTGTATTAGTAAGGGTATATGTACAAAATACTAAATTAATCCTGTTTTTTTCCCAGCGAATATCGACCCGATAGACGCTCGGATAATGTTTTATCGGTCACGTCGCATGAGCGTTGAAATATATATCCATGCTTTACTGAGTCAGTGAAATGTTTTTTATTTTTATAATTTAAGTTTAAAGAATAGCTTTTTAACCTTTTCCATGTCGCGACCCGTTTTTGCAGAAGCCAAGACACCTGCGATTCACCCTCCCCCCACGTCATGTTAAAATAATCATAAAATAAAGCTTTACGCGGTAATTTATATTCATTACCAATCATTATATTTTTTCTCATTTTGCTTATGTTTGCATGTGAATTAGCAATCATCAGATTTTATAACACGTATCATCATTTTGTTAATTGTATAATATTGAGACATTGACAGCTATTTAAGGCAATGAAAACGAGAAGAAAAGATGAATAAGATAAGAAAATAATATATTCTTATAAAGATGGCACATTATCTATCAACGGTAAGATAGAGTGAAATTTTGGTATATGATAAAAAAAAAAAATAGATCATCAGCAATGGGCGTCGATTGATTCGCTGCTTGTTAAAATCTTGAACGTCACTAACGGTCATCCCTTCAAATCGTAAACCATAAAAACTCACGAAAACCTACATTTTATATTGTAATACAAATTGTAATGGCGGTTTACCGCATGAGTGACATTTCCACAAGAAAGCCACAAGAAGCCTACAAAGCTCAACGCTACAGACCTACACATGGGTAACTAAAGACACTACTGCTTGAGTGTATGTTTCGAGGAAATGCTCTAATGGTGTTCATGTTAATTTAAAGATTTTTTGTGTAGGTATTAGTCTGTTTAAAATAACCTAACAATATTGCAGACTTGAAACAAATAATGAAAAGGGGGTGTATTCTAAGTCTGCTTAGGGCGGAACTTTGCCTAATAACGCACTGAAAGCAACAAATGAACAAGGAAGCAGAGAAGAAATTTTTCGTGATATCAAAGATGTTGTTAGATCAGTTTTGTCGGATATGATTTATAGAATTTCCCATATACCTAAAATGTGTTGTTTAGACCAAAATTCACAATTATTAATGAGTTTTTCAATAAACAAAATTAACTAAATTTATCGAAGGAATTTTTAAAAAAGTGTATTGAAGTGTTACTTTTCATCTGAATTTAAGAGAATTTGGCGACTTACTACGAGGGTGGGTCAATAAGTCCTTAGAAAAGCCGACAGGTGGCGCGACTAGTACTGTAAGCGGTTTGTTTTCATGCAGCGGCACTACCGATTCAGTATGCTGCGAAGTTTCAATCAGATTGGTCGGGTTGTTGTGTGTTTCTCGTACATTTAAAAAAAAATTTGCTTGTGGAAAATGGAAAAATGGAAAATGGAGAAAATTGAGTTTAGAGCTGTTATTAAACATTTTAATATAAAAGGGTTAACAGCAAACGAAATAAAAAATGAGTTGGATTTAGTTCACGGCATATCTGCTCCTTCACTTGCAACTATTTATAACTGGTTAAATGAATTTAAACGTGGTCGTACATCAACAAAGGATGAACCACGCTCAGGACGTCCTGTAGAGGTGACTACACCAGAAATGATCAATAAAATCCACGATATGGTGTTAAGTGACCGAAGATTAAAGTTGAGTGAGATAATTGAGGTTACAGGGATCTCAAAAGGTAGCGTCATTTCTATTTTACATGACAAATTGGGCATGAAAAATATTTCTGCAAGATGGGTGCCGCGTTTGCTCACAGTTGACAATAAACGCAATAGGGTGGTGGCCTCTAAAGCCCTGTTGTCGCTCATGCAACGCAATCCGGATGAATTTTTTCGTCGCTTTGTGACTGTAGATGAAACATGGATACACCACTATACTCCCGAGACGAAAGAACAGTCAAATCAGTAGATTGCGAAGGCAAACCATGTCCAAAGAAGGCGAAAACCGTAAAATCAGCTGGTAAGGTTATGGCTACTGTATTTTGGGATGCACGTGAAATTATTTTCGTTGACTATTTGGAAAAAGGAAAAACAATAACTGGGGATTATTATGCATCTTTATTGGACCAGCTAAAAAGCAAAATTGAAGAAAAACGGCCTCATTTAAACAGGAAAAAAATCCTCTTTCATCAGGACAATGCCTGTGTTCACACATGTTTACGATCAATGGCTAAAATTGAAGAATTGAAGTTCGAATTGGTCGACCACCCACCGTATTCGCCAGATTTAGCCCCCAGTGACTTTTTCCTTTTCCCAAACTTAAAAAAATGGCTAAGTGGACAACGTTTTTTTTCAAATGAAGAAGTCATCGATCGGACAAATGCTTATTTTGAGGACTTTCCGAAAACTTATTTTTCTGACGGTTTAAAAAAAAATGAGAAACGTCTAACCAAGTGTATTGAGCTCCAAGGAGATTATGTTGAGAAATAAAAAAAAATACAAAAATAAAAACTGTTTTAATGATTTTTTCTAAGGAATTATTGACCCACCCTCGTAGATATGGTTGAACCCCGAAGGTTTGGAAACCTATACATTATAAAGGTTATGTAAAAATCGAATTATGAAATTGACATAGTTCCTTTAGTGAGATTAATATAGATTTAAGACAAACACGTAAAAATAAATCAAACACGTCAAACACGGCTCATGTAATAATATAAGTTCAGAATGTAAATTTGCAGACCGACCAATTAATTCCAATATATTTCGAAGCCTCGCCAAATAGCGTGCGACCGTATTCCAAACATGCGAGCCTGATATACTTTTCCCATGTGCCTGTTCGCAAATTCTCTCCATAATTAATGAAAAATAACGGGGATATATTTGCCGATGAAAACCAGAATTTTCGTCCAAACACCCAATTGAGCCGCCTGCGTCCCGGGTACGATGGAAAATAAAAATATACAAACTGGTGATTTTTTCAACACCCCCTCGGAAAAATGTGGAGGTTTTATGGTGGATTCATTTCACAGCTTGTTTTAAAAAAGAAATCGCATGAAAAACGGGATTAAAATATAATTCACGGAAAAGGGGAGGAAAAGAGAAAATACATTAAAAATATAAAACAATATAAACGTCTCATACCTACCTAAACACTTCATGAGTTCAAATCAGAAGAGTCTTATAGAATGTTAGTGTGGGTTAGTCGCTTAATAGACAGAGCAAAAGCAATGTTTTGTAAACAATATTACTTTTAGACATAATTTTGTATACGGATATTTATTATGCTAGAACTATAGACCTTGTAAACAACTTTCTATATTATAGACGCTATCTAAATAATATACATATGAAGTGAAAAAAAAACGTCTTAGACTCAAAATACATTAGATCTAACCTAAGCTAACCTCATTCTGTTATTGCATGCAGTTTTCAAGTCAGAATTTTAAAATTTACTCAAATAGTAAGTTTTATGAATAATTATGTCAGGATAGTTAGGTACCCTCAAAATATTCAATGAAATTTGAACTTATGAATGGATTCTACTGTTTTTTGCATCACATGTGACGTAATAGCGCCTGTACACGTGCATGTATTTACTTTTCCCCACAGTGTATATTTTGTATGGCGATAATAACTGTTTACACGTAAAAGCGCTGATTATCTCTCCAATCTCATTCTTTAACCGTAAGCGAGACGTGATGTTGTCATTTTATGGTACTATATAACGGGTCGTGAAAATCGGTTTACCTCAAAATGAGTTTCTGCGCGATGCAGTTCGTATTATTACCGGCAGGTTCGCCACAACTTGCACGATAATACGTGTTTACAGTGCATTTTCTTGTTAATTAATGTGAGTTTGGCTTCCACTTGGTCGACTTTTTCTAATACACCCCAGTCTATCATTTTTGTTTCGCATTTTCACTCATAATCACGGTGTATCGTAATATGATAAACTTAATTAAATATAACATTAAAACAGATTGAGAAACTATGAATTTGGGAATAGTAGTAGGTACTAGGTACATAATATTAATGGTTGCGGTTTTGACATATGCAGGCGAAAATAGAGATAGAAGAAAATAATACGCAATGCAAAATTAATTGCAGCCAATGTAAACAGTAAGTGGGTAGGTATAGTAAGTATCTAATGAATTCGGTTTCACTTTCATTAATATTATTTAGGTTCTCTAGTATATAAGGTTTTCGTAAAAGTCGTTAGTAGGAATAGATTTTTTTATGGTAGCAATATCTCGGTTGCTTACTACAAATTGATTTGCCTACATAAAAATACGAATAATATATTATAAGGAATATGGAATAATAAAAGAAGAAAGGTTATTTGATATCGTCAATATGATGTATCGAAAAAGTTTTTGGAACATCAAACGTATTCATAAGGGATCAAGTTAAAAGCATGTCCATATCAACAATAAAAATAAGGAGCGAAATCTTTGATAGTAAACAATATCACGTAGGTATCATGAGCAATGTAAAAATGCATCAGTATGGGATATAAACTGATGTATTATTAGGGTTGGTAAGGGTAACGACCCTAGGCAAAGTGTCGCCCTTAAGGATATTTGGAATGTCCTTCCCTTTTATTTTTTAGTTATAATAATTTGTTGTGTACCCAGATCTTATTTTCGGCTATCATAAACAACCAAATACCACGGCAATCTATAGTCAGGCCGGGGAAATTAACAGCGAGTTACGATGGTAGTGCTAGTTATTTATTATCTTCGGATAAAATGCGGTAACTCGATTGGATATTTAGTTCAAATTAATTAACTTATTACCATTTTATTCAAATTTTAAATTCAAATTCAAAATTTTTGAACATACTTATACTAAGTGAACTTTACAATTTATAAATTAGAAACGTCCACAACGTGACATTAAAAAATTATAACAATCTTCATTTTCTACAAAAAGATTACCATATTGCAGTCGAAGAATAATCAACAACCAACACTACGATTAAAATTTGCAGGTTAATGCTCCAGTCGGAATATAGTCGGTCTTGGATAAATAACTACACCAAAAATCTTTAAATCGACACGAAATCTACTCTCAAAATGTGATGCCATATGCAACGCATGATTTATCTACCTCCACGGAACGTCCCTGGATGGTAATTATTTTAAAATTAAAAAACTTGTATATTTTATAATCATATTACGTAGAGTATCCGCATGTAGGTTTCATCAAATTTCTATAGTTGCCGCGAAGAAGCACAATGTACATAGTCGATGAAATCGGTAAACAGCCTTATTTCCGACTCTCGCACAAACAAAACGTTCAATCTATAATACCAATCTTCAATGTTCCCAATACTACGAATACATTGACGTACCTATCTGAGAATTATATTCACGATATACCTACATATATATATAATATATTGAACGCCAGCAATATTGGTTATATTAAATATGAGAGTACCTTCATCCCTACATAACAATACCTATTAATACACCATACAACCTGTATAATATAATATATGAACATTTCGAATCGAAAATATACAAAACCCAATGATAATTTAAGCGTATTGAATACACACAATTGAATCGTAGCGTGTTTCGATTCTAACAACGTTATGCGACAATATTTGTGACGCTAAAAAACAAACGTAGCCATCTCCATCACAAGTGAAACTGAGTAAATCAACTTTTTTGTTTTTGTGGTTAATTTGAACCCGTAAGTTAATAATTTCCTAATTTATGATTATATTTTGTTTAAAAGATACGATTTAAACAATGCTCAATAATCGCGAATCTTTAACAAACAAGATATTTACGATTTTATTTTGGAGATGGCTATGTTTGTTTTGTATCATCTGGATTTGACCAGGTTTGAAATAAATACTATTGGAGATGGACAGTTTTGTTTTGTATTCGATTGGTTTGTTTTGTATTCTAACAAACAGGGTTGTGTTAAAATGGGTGCCGGACGAAATCCCGAATGCTGAAATCCCGAATGCCGACATCCTGAAAGCCGAAATTCCGAATGACCGGAATCCCGAAGGCCGAAATCCCGAAAAATAAAAAAATATAAACAGTATTAATTTTCAACCAACGGTTCCCCAATAGGCGGCGCTTTTTCTTGGGTGTGTAATTTAACAAGATAATTAAAATAGTTATATAAAAACTGTTATTAATTATGAAATGAAGCAACAAAATAATTTTCAACCAGCGGCACCCCAAAAGGCGGCGCTTTTTCTCGATTGTATAATTTATCTAGATAATTAAAATAGTAGTATTAAAAACTATTATTAATTATGAAATAAAGCAAAAACATAATTTTCAACCAGCGGTACCCCAATAGGCGGCGCTTTTTCTTGAATGTATAATTTAACAAGATAATTAAAATAGTTATAATAAAAACTATTCATAATTATGGAATCAAGCAACAAAATAATTTTCAACCAGCGGCACCCCAAAAGGCGGCGCTTTTTCTCGATTGTATAATTTATCTAGATAATTAAAATAGTAGTATTAAAAACTATTATTAATTATGGAATGAAGCAAAAAAATAATTTTCAACCAGCGGTACCCCAATAGGCGGCGCTTTTTCTTGAATGTGTAATTTAACAAGATAATTAAAATAGTTATAAAAAAAACTATTGATAATTATGGAATCAAGCAACAAAATAATTTTCAACCAGTGGCACCCCAAAAAGAGACGCTTTTTCTTGATTGTATAATTTAACAAGATAATCAAAAATAGTAATATAAAAACTATTAATAATTATGAAATAATGCAAAAAAATAATTTTCAACCAGCGGTACCCCAATAGGCGGCTCTTTTTCTAGAGTGTGTAATTAAACAAGATAATTATTTTCTTACTTCATTCCATAATTAATAATTGTTCTTATATAATTATTTTAATTATCTTGTTAAATTATACAATCGAGGAAAAGCGCCGCCTATTGGGGTGCAGCTGGTTGAAAATTATTTTATTGCTTCATTTCATAATTAATAACAGTTTTTATATAACTATTTTAATTATCTTGTTAAATTACTTAACCAAGAAAAAGCGCCGCCTATTGGGGTACCGCTGGTTGAAAATTATTTTCTTGCTTCATTTCATAATTAATAATAGTTTAAAATACTACTATTTTAATTATATAGTTAAAATATACAATCGAGAAAAAGCGCCGCCTTTTGGGGTGCCGCTGGTTGAAAATTATTTTGTTGCATCATTCCATAATTAATAATAGTTTTTATATAACTATTCTAATTATCTTGTTAAATTACACACTCTAGAAAAAGCGCTGCCTATTGGGGTGCCGCTGGTTGAAAATTATTTTCTTGCTTCATTTTATAATTAATAATAGTTTTTATATAACTATTTTAATTATCTTGTTAAATTATACAATCGAGGAAAAGCGCCGCCTATTGGGGTGCCGCTGGTTGAAAATTATTACTGTTTATATTTTTTTATTTTTCGGGATTTCGGCCTTCGGGATTTCGTCCGGCACCCGAAAAAAACAACAATATAAATGTATAACTTATTTCATATTTACAACTAACACTTAATAATTTGAAAATTATAATTGGGTTTATGAATTTATTTTGAGTTTTATGATATTAGGATTAAATAGGTAACTAAGCAAACATAACAATATTTTTGAATAAAAATATATAAAAAAATATAGATGACTGAACCAGTTTACACGATATTATGCAGCTTTAAAACTGAACTTAAAATATGAACAGCCAAGGCACAGCCCTGAGGTTCTAAGATGCTAACTGTCGTAAAACGTTTGAAAATCAAAATTTACTTACCGTTTTTCAGTCTTCTTTGAACGTTTAATGGTATAATTTGATCTGGTAAACTTTCGTGCATTATCTGGAGACACTATTTCAAACTTTATTTTGATTATTTTCCATTCTTTGACAATTATTTCGCTTAAAAACTTGAAGAGCACATCTTATATACAGAGAAAACTTTTTGCTGATGGGAGCCATATTGATAAAATGCCACGACATGATTGGCCATTCTGAAAAAGTGCTACGTCGTAATTGGCTTAGACGAATGTGACCACGTTTGATATAAAAATTCAATGGAGATGACTAAGTTTGAAAAAAATCACAACATTTATTTTGATTTTTTAAGCAGAAAATAAGGAGATAGACATGTCTGAAGTGAATATTATTATATAAAACAACACAAGCAGTCATACCAACCAAAAATCTCAAAAAAGTCAGTGACTGGAGATGGCCACGTTTGTTTTTTAACGTCACATTTGGTTTTGCTCAGCGATTGGTTGCGTTTTCCAACACCGTGTTGCACTCATTAGTTACCGACAGTTTGCATTTAGTGTTAACCCGTTAATGGCTAACAAAAATATTAAATAATGAAATCATATATTATTTGATATACGAACTGGTCATAATTTAAAATACCGCCAGAAACATACATATTCAAAAAAGAATGGGACTTAGAACCAATAAGTTAATAGAAAACCAGACGACAGTTTTGTACTGTTCCAACTTGGTTCCAATACTGGTATTTCAAAACCGGTATCTCAGTAATTTTCGATACCGAAATACCAGTTATAAAAATCAGACAATACCGATATATTCGGTATTGAAAGTGGAAACAAGATGTACTAATTATTAACACAAAAGACTAACACAATAAGACTGTAATATTTTTGTTGGGTTACGCGATGTCTGGTTTACCTCCGTGAGCCTTCATCGTCCTTGGTGACCAGCGATGACACATGCTATAAAATATTATTATTTTTAAAAGTTTTTACATGTTTTATATTTATTGGTAGATACTTCTATTTTTTTTTCAAATTAATTTGCGAATACCGGATTCAATAGGAAATACCGGTATTGGTGTTTTCATTCGGTATTGTAATCCCTATGTACATAATATATTCAATGAAGTACTCCTAAATCTTAAATAAAAATAAATTAATTACACGCTAATGACTAAAACGTTCATAATAATGAATATCCAAGTTATTGTAGGCAGTAGGAGTAACGATCAGTAACAGATTATGAAAGTTTCATAGAGACGTCCTTAAAACCAACCCTCTCGAAAAAAAGAGCACATACGTTTATGATGACCACATTTTCTTGCGACAAATTATGAGTCCTTTATTTATTTTAATGTTTTGATTTTCTGAGTACCGAATTGAAATTTTTCCCTTGAGTGTTAGATTCGAAACCTTTTTTATTTCTGGGCCGGCAATTGGATCAATTCCATTCACAATTAAACGTGACAGCTTTGTTGGGTATTCCCGGCTGGCAACCGATACTTTCTGAGAAGTGCTTTTCTTGCAACCTGTGGTTAATAATTGGATATAAATACTATATTTTCAAAAAATATTTTACCATTTTTATTACATCTCGCCTAGTCTGCCTGGGTCATAATCTAGCACACTGAGTAATAATGAAATACGGAATAAAGAAAAAAAAATATACAGACTCCGATGGTATTATGTTGTACAAAGATAATCAGATTTATGGCAGTACCCAAATGATCTCTTTTAAAAATTGATTCGTGATATTTTCAATGCAAATTTATCACTGCATAGAATTTATCAGAAGCTCCCTTCTCACTCAATGACACTCAATGTATTCTCGTTTATCATAACTTTACAATGTATATAAAATACATGTATAATAAAACCATAGACCCGGCAGTCAAATTTGTAAAATGTGTGAATTTATTACATAAACAGCACAAATTTTATTATCTTTAGAACCAACTCCATAAAACATCGGCATTACCTGTATTCTGAAGTCCTGTTTCATTCTCCTGATAAACACTTTCGGGAAACGTCATTCATGATTTTTCATTCCCTAAGGCATAAAGCCCACCAAAGCGGCGCTCGGTGCGCTCACTACGAAGTAGGCCCCATCCCACCCGCGCATTACCCTTGTCATAAGAGGCACAAGAAGCACAAAATAATAATTATTATCAGCGTCTCTCATAACAAAGCAATAAAAATATTATTAAATTTCTCGGGGCTTGTAATTAATATTCACGATGACATCATTCTACCAGCGAAATATAGGACACGCAGCAACTTAACAATGAGTTCACTGTTATTAAATAATGCCTACTCGCCCGTCTATCGACGACGCTTCCAGAAGCGTGATTTTGCTTGCCGTGTTCAATGAATAGGCTACGTTGTATTTTCGTTAATTCGTCCCGCTGAGAAGCCAAACAACGGTGAATCATGGGGCGGGCGGGCACAATGCGTCGTCAAATCCAGTGTACTCTGGCGTATTTGATTACGTTGTATTTTCGATGATTTACGCGCCACTTGTGAAATTTTGCGCGAGTGCCCCACTCGCTGCGTTAAGTGGGTTTTACGCCTTAATGTCAATGTAGTTACGGCTAGGTATATCGTTTAACTTATTTTGGTTTTATTTTATGAATAGATTGTGAATCAGACTTGATATAATCTGGTTCAGCGCATTTATTCTATACACAAGGCTGTTATTGGCAGCTATCGAGGCTAGTTTATCACATTTATATATTTAGGAAGTTAATTCTTACAATAAGTTAACCGTCTGAATTGTCAAAAATTTCTATATTTTAACAGCACATATCTTGGCTGTATTAACCATTAGAGTGAGATAAAAAGTTTTGACATTTTAGACGGCTAACTTATTGTAACAATTATAATACATAAATATGATAAACTACCCTTAATAACCGCCGACAGTCGGCGATAGCAGCCTTGTATACAGAAAAAATGCGCTGGGGTTCAAATATATCATTCCAAATACAGGATCACTTATCGCTTCTAATCATGATAATCAATACGATCGCAAACTGATCGCAAACAATAGCGTCACTCTTGCATCGGACCTCTAAGCAACAACTCCAAACTAAATATTGTATTTTACTTTAAACTTATTGTGTGATTATATGTTATTAACTAGTGGATTTAAATGAAGGAAATTTATTTAAAACTAATATTGTTTTTAATATAAGTACACAAACCCATAATATCAACTGGTCCTTGCTTAAAAAAAACAACATAATAATTTGAAAACATATACTGAATAATACGATTATTATCACGTCTTTGTAAATTTGTTACGTATATACGAACAAGGTTATCTTTGAAATTCCCAATGCGTCAGTCCCGTGGGGGGTTAAGCCGATATTATTTTGTAAACTAAAATCCGCGGAGCACATAACAACAAAGAGGTGGATTTTAATTAAAACGACTGCAAATGACGCCGATTTCAAATCGAATCCAGGGTAATGCGACACGCGTGCCGATACCAGGAGCGCAGGAAACTAATTGGTTGTTTAAAAAGCAGATTATACAGAAACATGCCGGATATAAAACGCAGGAAAAATGCAAAGAGAAAATCGAACGACAAACGGGGGAATCCGAAAACAGAAACTAATTAGCTTTTTTTGTGATGAAATAATTGTATTGTAGATTTAACCGTGAGATTCCTTTCAAAATTAGATATACGAGTATGTTATATGCTTTCTAATATCAGGAACGCAGATATTTTTTTTTGATAAATCCATTTTTTGGCTATTTATTGAGTCTGACACGTTATACAGAAGGAGAAAGATCTGTAGCAATGTTTTGTTGTCAAAACAAAATAATAGAGCAACAATATTAGTCAGCATTTTCTCAATCATAATTAGAACAGTAGAGTATGTTATGATTTATTTTTTGCGACAATATCTCTTGTAATATATTATGTATACTGCATTTGTATAAATTGGAAGGACAATACATGAATCATCACTCAACTCATCAAGTCTGTCACGAGACGCACTACTATTGTCACGAGTTCTTCACTTGACATAGTTAACCGTCATTCCATTCGAGTCCAGTCTCTCAGTTCATTAATCTAATCAATCTCTCGATCACATTGCTCTCACCAGTACATCCATACCCATGACTATAACATCACGTGGTAATCTTTATTATTGTGTTGATTTATTCACGATGAATAAACTCTCTCCTCACAACATCCAAGCAAAAATGACTTTATCTCCTCCATCTCATCATCACCAAAGCAGTAACTATAGGCAGTCATAGAAGCGGCGTAGAGGACAGGATGCAACTAATGATAGCGACTTGGAATAGCAAAGGATCCTTTCTAGATTGAAGGAGAGGAGTTGCTTCATACTCAGAGCGAGTAAAGGAAGTCTTTAGAAGAATTGGGTACAACACGGAACTACAGCGCTTATACCAAAATTCAAAGCTCTCCACCTTCGTAAAAGGCTAAACTGGGCAGACCATGTCCAGCGCATACCTGAGTCACGGATACCGAAGAAGATCCTCGAGGGAAACCCAGGGGGGAAAAGGCCAGTGGGAAAGGCACGCACACGATGGGGTGATATCATTACAAAAGATGCCAACCAGCTAAATCAGGAACTGGAAAAGACGCGCGGAGGAAGCCAGGGCTCGACTTGAGCAATAGCGCTATCGAAGAAGAATAAGAAGTAAAGGAATTCTGGAGACGTGACATGCTGGTATCTGGCGTGAAAAACTCCTGTCTAATTATGGATCAGCTGGATGAGCTTTTTTACTTTGGACTTCCACGAAAATATAGCGTATGTCTGAACCAAGTTCTGTGTGGGAATTTTAGATGTGCTCACAAACTGCATAAGGAGAGCTTTGAAAGAGTCCCCGCTTTGCAAGTCTGGTGAGATTAACACAACAGACCACATCGTAGAGTCATGTAATATGTCTTCTCCGGTGGAGATTCAGTCATACATCAGTGGATTGATGTTTTGCCAATTCCACTGCAACTTGTTATGAAGAATAGTTCTGCAATTTTGTTTTAGTGATTTTATTTTTGTAGATATTATAAAATAATATATTTAGTTATTTTTATTTTTAAATCGAATGTTTTCTTTTCGTGCTATCGCCGTGTATTTCCTATGTATATTATAGACTCTTACATCCGTTCATTTCCAGGCGTAAATATGATAAGTAACTTACCAATACAGATATGGCTTCTCTCGTTCAATATTGACAGAGTTGATGGGATCTAGTCTGAACCAGGTGGTAAACGTGAAACCGCTCTCGTGAGGCCACCTCGCCAAGGGAGGTAATACTACCGCCTGAAAAAAAGGAAAAACACATCATATTAATAACTTAGAAGCATTCGGAAAATATGAAATAACGGTATTGGCTCCATATTATTAATGGATTATATTCTAAGAGGAAAAATATTAAATTGACAATTTAAAATATATTTTATAGGCAATGTACGGAAATGTGTTATTGCTAAAACAGAAAAAATCGTTGACGCGACCCACAAAATAAAATTAATATAGAAAATGTGACACTACCGAGGAGAGTGTAATGCATGAGCTATACTTAAACGTGTAAGTAGAAAATAAAGACGTCTAACTTACGATTACGTTACAAATTGATTATCAGTATTATTATATGCTGCGATAAGAACACGGTAGTTTGCAACAACGTGTGTCTTGGCCCTTAAGACTATCCATTTGGATCAAGCAAGATATGCGTGTGTCTTGGCTCTGAGATATGAGGAGCCGTGACAAAAATGCCGTAACACGAATCATATGATTGGCCCCAAAATGCTCTTCAGTTACTGACTATACTGAAGTATTAAAAAAAATAAAACAACACCGCGGGCGAAATATTTATATAATTAACGCATTATCATCATCATCACCATCAGCCTGAATCTATCCACTGCTGGATGAAGGCCTCGTCAAGCTGCTTCCACTTCTCTCGGCCCTGTGCATTACCTTGCCACGTACATCCGCAGAACTTTATCATTTCATCGATCCAGTGGCCTCTAGGTCTACCTTGCGGACGTTTTGTACTTCTTGAATACCACTGGATGACTAGATTTGTCCAACGATTGTCTCTTCTTCGAGCTATGTGTCCAGCCCATCTCCATTTAAGGCGTTTAATAAACTCTATTACATCGCAAACCCTTGTCTGCTTCCTTATCCACTCATTCCTCTTTTTGTCCTTTCGCGTTATGCCCAGCATGGACCTCTCCATACCACGTTGTGCTACTATAAGTTTATGGATCTCTCTTTTACTTAGGGTCCATGTTTTACACGCATATGTGATCACGGGAAGCACACACTGGTTGAACACTTTGCGCTTTAGGCACAGTGGAAGGTCACTTTTGAAGATATTATTCAGGCGGCCAAAAGCACTCCAGCCTAGCTTTAATCTGCGAACAATTTCATAAAATATACATCCATCTATAGACACTTGTTGTCCCAGATAGATGTAGCTTTTCACCTGTTTGAGCTGAGTGCCGTTGATGAGGATCTTTTTTTGGCCTGCAAAGCAGTTAAACATGACTTTCGTTTTTGTTACATTATCACGCATTAAATTTACAAACAAACGGAAAGTCACTGTTTTCGCTCTAATACGAAAATATAATATGTACATCCAAAGCATTAGACGGATCGATTCGTAACTCTAACCACATATTCTCTGGAACCATACAAGTACCTATTGATTTTGATTGTCAATTACTGTACCCAGTCAATGGGTTTAGAAACATTAATCCAGTGAATACTGCACAACGCGCTAATATATATTTCATGAATATAATGGTAATAGGCGACATATAATATCAATGTAATATATTATCAGTACTGTTTACATACAGAATAATATTATTGTAGTTCTAACTAAAACCAATCCATTGATATTATTTAAAGACTTCATTTTAAGTGATGTAAATTTAAATAACAGTTTAAATAATAAAAGTTAAAAAAAAAACCAACAAAGCCATCCGTCACCAAGCATTGAATTTAAGATTTACATACACAATTATATTATAATGTATCGAATCTTCTACTAAAATATGCCAATAAAGGCTTGGTTTAATCTAAAATTGATTTTATATGTGGTTTGGTGGTATTTTGACCTTGAGATTTCAAAACTGTCCACTTCATTATATGAAACGACTAATGCTTCCAATGACAACGCCTACTTCCCTTTGCGTAACGACTAGAGTTGGGTTTCGGGAATTTCCCGACGGGAATTCTCGAGTAATTTTCTAGATTTTCCATCCCGAATCTCGAGAATTGAAATTTCTAACATTTCGGGAGATCTCGAATCTCGAGAATCTTTCCTCGGGATTCGGGATTTCTTTATATATTAATTTAAAAAAAACGATTTCCTATATGAAAAAAGTGGACAGAAAACACAAAACGTTCAAAGACTGATCGGGGCATTTAACACAATTAAACCAACGTCGACTCAAAATCATCGATATTTTTGCAACATCAGGGAATTTTGTGTCTCAAAAACGTACGCAATCGCCAGACGCAGCGATTGACAGTCTGTGTTTTTTGAAATTCTATTTTAATAAGTAATGTTTTGAATTATTTTTGTTTCCTACTCCTATTTTGTTTGTCTTCTCACATAAATAAAAAAAAATCATATTTTTTTGGAATTTGTCTGATTTTACGCTGATTTTTAGTTTTCTTTTTAAATTTCCCGATATCTCGAGAATTTTCGAAAATATTTTTCTGGAAATCCCGAATCTCGAGATTGATATTTTTTCAGGAAATACCCAACTCTAATAATGACTGTGTTATTTTTCGTCCGCATGGCCGTTAGGAGTGCGTTCGTTAGAATAAGACATTTAATTGACGAAGCCGTAGAGGTTTAGCGCAAGTTCGATCACCGGTTAGGCATAGTTTTTTGGTAAAATGTCTATTTTTATTTAGTGCCTTTTGTCTTTTTTAGTGATACATCTTTTATGAAAAAGAAAAATATAATATATTATGTTCATTAAAATACTGAAGATGAAAGAAACTTAACAAATAAGCTCAGTAAATATGGAAGTTTTATGACATTTTTTTCAGTTACACACCATAGTATACATTCCTTCGGAGGCCCCTCCATCCAGCAGTGGATAGACTCAGGCTGATGATGATGATGAGTCGTAGTCCAAATGTTATCAAACTGAATGTTTCAAGTTTGTGTATATATGCTCTAATACGAGTATTTGTCAGAAACAAAAAATTTCTCAGTGTATCGATGAAATTCTCTCTATTATTATGTAACATATTGTCAAAATTCGCACATGAGAAAATGTAATAATAATATATAAGTTTTGAAACGAAACTATTAACCAAGGCGGCAGAAGGTCCCTACCCGTCGGAAGGTGAATTCTGTCCGGAGTTTTCGAGGAAATCGTTAGCGGGGCTCGCAAACTTCAATAACGCCTTATCCGGACAATCGCGAAGTTTCTGAGTATTTACGACGTCTTTATCGCACGCTGCTCTCCTGATAGAATTTTGTGTAGGAATACTTTTTAACCCATAAATAATTGGGTAAAATATACGATATTTTATATTTTTCAATATCACAATGACAGTATCAATATAACCATCTGTTGAAAGGTAAAACCACACAAGTGACCATTACTAACTTTTTCAGTAGATACTATTATGCCATGGGGATATTTTTTCGATCTGCTGATTTAATAAACCGCAAGAGAAAACAAAATGACGAAGCGTGGTACATATAAAAAACAACAAAAAATCTCGTGTCTGATTATTTCAATTAAAAGTCGATACATACCTATCATCAAAATAAGAATTACACGAAATAAGACAAAAAAAATAACAGTACAATTCATTATCAATGCTTTGGGTTTCTAATGAAATTCTTGTCCTGAAAACTACACCTGCGCATCTATTCTATACACAAGACTGCTTTCGCCCGCTACGGCAGCTATATATGGTAAGTTTGTATCGAAGTATTAGCACTTATTATAATAATTACAATAAGTGCTAGATATATTTTAACAGGACCTCTTTTGGCTTTGGTAAATAATAGAGCGAGATAGACAGTTTTCACTGTTTAGACGGCTAACTTATTGTAATTGTTACAATAGTGTTAATACTTCGATACAAACCTACCCTAGATAGCTGCCGTAGCGGCCGAAAGCAGTCTTGTGTATAGAATAGATGCATTGATCGGCTTTTCTAAGTGACGCAATGCAAAAAATAATTCAAGGTTTCCTGGGGCAGAGCGTAGAGTGTTTCTAAAGAATAGCATAATCCTAGAGTCCGTATTCTTAACACTGCATTCCCTCTCGTTCCCTCCCATTGAAAACTTGCAACAGTCGAACGCGATGACACAATGCGTTCCGTCCGCGAGCGATGTGACGTGAACGCCAGCATAAAGAATACGGCCTCAAGACAAGTACACATAATACAGTCTTCCACTGATGTTCCCTGGAGTAACGACGAACGCATGTCAACAGCAGCCCTCGTCAGTACAACATTTAGATGACAATCACAATTTACTTTTCATTGGATGGTAACCGCCAAAGATATATTTTTATTATTTGAGATATTGCGATATATTATATAATACATATATTATATCAAGCATATTAGATTTGGCAATTTTCGCTCTACACCTGATTTCTTTCTCAGTTTCGCCTGAGTCAACTATAGTCAAACCCAAATCAAATAAACTATCTTATATAGTTTTTCGAGGGTTTGTAACACGTCACTCTCTTATAGTAGACATGCTCTATCTACGATCGTAAGTTTATCACACTTACGTGATAAAAGAGTTAATACATCGACGAATAATGAAAAGACTTATATTATAGATAAGTGCCAACAAACTTACATAACAATGCTAGGACGCGAACGTACATGGTAAATGTGGGAATGGGACTACTGGACGCCAGGACAATTGGACGCCGCACTATCGTAGACACGTATACAGAACATAGACGAGGAATTTTAATCAGTTTCTATTAATTACTACTTAATAGTTTTAATTCATTTTACTCGTAATATAATGTTTTTTTTTATTGCGGATTGAGAATTACCATGCCTAAGGCTTAATATAAAATAAAAAACTCTTTTTTTGTTAGAACTTAAACATATGCACGATTAAATCATTATTTACGTGTGCATATTTTAGATTCTCACCAACTATTAAATCATAAAATAATAATTTAAATATAAATAATATTATTAAATATTTTTTTAAGTACCTATAAGTACCCAACGTCTATTTAATTTCGAGCTACGTGGCATCCAGTTGTCCCGGCGCCAAATCGTCCTAGACCCGTAAATATTTATTGTCAATAGTGTGCGTTGCAGTGTGTATTTGCTTTTTAGTGAGTGCACCTAATGCCTAAAGATGCCGAAAGGCGAAACCCGGTCACAAAAAACGACTCAAATGGAATAGTACAAAATTTAAATCCATTAGAAATAATTATTACATGAAATGCGTATCAAACTGCGTTTCAATGTTGGATGATATCGGTTGTTCTGTATTACAGGCGCTCCATTGGCGAGCCAAAATTTCGAGGACAATAAAATGTCAGATTTGTTTATGCTCTGCTACTTACTGACCAACGGACGGAAGATCAACGAACGAGTAAAAAATACGAGCTGTCAAAAGCCAAAAGATGTGATTATCGTAATGTCTTACAATAATCCAGAAATTAGGTATTAAATAATATGGCAGTGAAAAACCACACGTTTTGTATTAAGAATTTCATAAATTCAAATAATTGCTAAAGCTCTCATTTTAAATTAACAAATTAATCAAGTTTATTTTCGGTTAAAACGATTGAACTTACGTATGTAGTGGTTATCGGATGAATTTTAGCAACTCGGTGAGTAAAATATCAACAATGTTTGAAATCCAATGAACCTGGTCTGCTTGCTGACTTTAAAGGCTACATATTTAGGATGCTAAACGCGAAAAAAAGTCCCAAGACTGACTGTAAGTCGCCTGCTTTGCGTGTCAATGGAATACAGGCATATTAAATCAATTAAGTGTCTTAATTACTAACCGACGTCACGGATCACTCCAATATTTTAGTTTTTATAACGTACTTAGACTTTCTAATAAATAATTATTAAACTATTTCTATTATTTAACCAATAATTCACAAGACGTATACGAAACGTATTTATCGGTGATGGTTTCATTATTCTTGTTGGACGGAAATTGTACTTCGTATTTGTAATTCGATTGATAATTATACACACTGTTCGTATTATTTATAATTAAAACTCCTTAGCAATAACAAAAAGAATTATTAAATATTATTTTATTACAGAATATTAATATTTCAGACTGATGTTGTTAATTTATTATCATCGCAAAGGGTACTAATTATATTAACATTTATGTTTCGAAAGCAGTTACCCCAAAGACTGGCAGTGGTTTCAATCGGCGGTTAATGGCCACAGCAAGTGGTAAATATACAAAGGAGATAAAATTACTCCCAAAGATTAAATTAGATTTCAATATTATGAACAAAATTCTTAGCAGTGCTTTCCGCAATGTTATTTACGGGTTGACTAGTAATTAACAATGAAAATGACTAATTAATTTTAATCGCTTTGATGGAATTTCAATACCTGAAGATTTTATTATAATTTCGAAATTGTACTTTATATAAATATGGAGATATTAAGGCGAGTCCATAGTCCACGGGGGCGACAAATCGTATGTCATTACTTCCAAGAATCTAAGGTGTGCGATGTGTAAAAAATTCTCCGCACAAATGTATCCAATCTGCATACAGAAATAGTGTGTGATAACAGACTTCAGGTTTGCCCACTATAATAAAAGATGAGCAGAAAATTATTTCAGCCACCAAACTTATTTATATATTACTTATTTCTCACAGGACGAATGATGTTGTGTTATTTCGATTTTCAGATTAGTCTTTGGAATAGATTTAAAAACACAAACATTAAAAACTGGTACAAATATAGTTCAATTGAAATACAAATACTAAATAACTTCTATATTAGATACCCCGTACATTCTTTCGTCGATAAGTTAATTTATCTACGTAAACATATTGAATATTTACGTACATATTTTTTGTACAGAAATTATTACTCACATGGGTTTATGATTTGCACACAAAATATAAAACATATTGAAAGGTTTTTTCGTGAGCCAAATGCGAAAATAAAACTATCATATTTCCCAGCCTTATTACAATACACACCTACTCGTACATTCATTTCTATTATAGCGCGACTATTTTAAATGCGATTTTTTTCTCCAAATATCTTTACTTCTATGAAACCTTGAGAGGTCGATTTCCTGGTAAATTATAATTCTAGAGTTGGGTCTTATAAGTACAATATTATCCTTTCTAACATGTACAAATATTGAGCTGTTGAATTTATATTTACCTTCCATTATCAAACAAGTCGTTAGTATCGAAAATATTTTTTTATTGATTTTTAAAGCGGCAGAAGTGGCCAAAACTAAAAAAATCTAACAGGTGTCATTGACTTCCACATTTACTAGGTGTATTTATAGCTTCCCGTTGCGATAAACACCTGGCCTGCAGGAATAACTAAACGAGTTATTACGAGTTCTCGCATCTATAAGTGGTTATCGAACGCGATCATAATTATTGATAGGATCGTTAGTGTCGGTTTGTGTCGTCTGCGCAGTCTTGTCGTATCGGAATAATAAAGCAAACATTCGATGATCCAGATAGTTGCATCAATTTATGAGTGTCACGGTTCTTCCAGTGGCCACATGTCTGATGTGTCATAGAAAACAGAGAGGAGTGGGGCCAACCCGTTCGCAGGCCGTTCGACAGAAAAACATCAAGGTCAGGATGCTAAGTCATGAGGTCCGACAAAAATTAAGAAGTAATAATCTATTTATCTAAATAATTTGTATTTTTTTTATAACTGGGGAAGGGGTTTGTGTGTGCGCCTGGAAATGTTAACTTAGTAAACACGAATATACTAAATATTATAAACTATAATCTATTCGATAGAGTTTCCTTCCACTAATTACTATGGCTGTAAAATCAACAATATAATACATGTTATAGCAATATAATCTCGCATTATAGTAATACACTATGTGTACATATTGGAAAACCATCTTCAATATTATTAATAGGTAATTTTGCCTTAGGTGATCCAGTGTAGTGTGCAGAGTGAGGGTAACCAAGCGCGGGGACCATTGAGCTGGTATTAAACTGTCGATATAATTGGCGAAAATGGTGCCGTTAAATATAATACCATATTGCAAAATAAACTATAACACGGAGTTATTTTAGGATCACATGAAGTTTATGAGGTAATTTTATCGTGCTGAAGTAATTGGTTGAGAAATGGTAAATAATGGCTTTGTATGATTACGATAAACACGATGAATTAAATGTTTATAACATTAATTTGATATGTAAGTCTTGTTACTTACAGGCATATATAATATATACGACATGATTGTAATTCTAATTTTCTTACATATATATTTTCTTGTCTTTTCCTTGTATTGTGCTGGTTTTAATTACGTGTTTTTAAGTGTTTAATTTATAGATGACTTTACTATTAATACTATACAGTCTTGTATTTTCGATACAACTCACGATGACATGTAATACAGTCAACTCCATTAGTACAAATTACCGCATACGGTGTTAATAGGCCGATTTAGCTCAATCAAACTACTTCTTTATTCGACATAAATTAGGGTTTTAATATAACATAATGCACCAAATAATATTAGCCCTTGTACATAAGCGTATTGCCTATTGTGTCATTGTCTAAAATTTGTGTCAAGCTTTGGAAAAATCAGCGCATGGACTTAATCGCTATGCCCCAGAGTGCCAAGGGACTCACTTTGAAAATTCTTGCTCTAGTGCAGTGGTTCCCAAAGTTGACTTCAACTTTAGTTACTTTTAATCGCAGTGAGTTTGATATATCCAATTTATTTCGGTATTTAGTTTTAATGTTAACCATAGCCGAAAATCCGACCTCACATAGATATGAGGTAGTAAAGAGGAGGAGGATTTTCATAGCTTCATCGAACAGGCAAGGATAATTTATTTATCAGCAACTGAGAGCCAGAATTTCGTTAACTGTTTACGATTGAAACTATTTTTTAGTGACGTATCTTCTGATAAATCAATGAGTTCTTCACTTGCTTTTGTTGACATACTAGTTGGTAAGTCGTCTTGAAATGGGTTACAAATCCAACGCAACGAATCAAACTTTTTCATCTCTTCCCCAAAATAGTCGTCAAAGTTATTTATTAACAGTGATAAATGACTGGAAATTTCAGACAGTACGTTTATCTTAGGCTGCACTCAAGTGTTTCATGAATGAAATATCAAATTTATCACTTCCTATTTTTTTAATTCATGTATACAGTGGCGAGGGCCCACTCAATATTCGCTCGCGACCCACTGGTGGGTCGCGACCCATAGTTTGGGAAACCATGCTCTAGTGTGTATGAACCAAGAGTAGAATAGTGTTATTATTTTCAAATAACTGCAAGGTATCAAGACATCATTAAATTACCTCCACTCGGTTTTAACAAACTAGATATGATAATTATAATTGATAACAATTGTATTAATAAACTTCCATTGTTATTTTTGTCCATGATAGGCGAGTGTAAGCTTATAATGTTGTGTCCCGAATTCGAATCCCGATTCTGGAAAATTCATATGTATATGGACTAATTAAGATTGAGCAAGTGGCTAGCATTAATTTATCGTAAATATTTTGTTATTACAACCATGACTTTGTACATATAATCCAATCAGTGGGTCTATTCTATACACAAGGCGGCTATCGATGGTAGTTTTTCATATTATTTTATGTATAGAGATATTATAATTATTACAATAATTTAGCTGTCTAAACTGTCAATCTCGCTCTAAAAGTGAACACAGGCAAGAGAGGGTCTGTTAAAAACATAACACTTTTTGACAGTTAAAACGGTTGTAACAATTGACCCCCTCAATACATACATATGATAAACTACCGTCGATAGCCGCCTTGTGTATAGAATAGACCCACATGATCGAACATTGTGATATTTGTGCGTGTTCTTACTGTTTAGATTATCTTAGGTACCTGCCACTCTGCAGGACAGACAGTTTGTAACGAAATAATCTAAAAGGGCCTAGTAGAATTTAGTAGCAAAATGACACTTTCCAAAATCTAACAAAGTGTTAAAAAGGTTTTTAAAGTCGTGTATTACAACCAATTCTATTGACGTTGCTAACACAATGAACCGATAATTAATTATTGATTTACCTCTTACTTCCCCAATATGCTACTTTAAATTTTAGGACGTAATAATTATTGAAAAAAGTGACCATAGTGCAAAAGGTTATTAAGATCCTTCTGCAAACCATAATAGTAAATGCCATAAATAAATCTGTGGTGAATCGCTACTACAAAAGGATTTTAAACCTGTACTGTGGTAATTGTATTTTTGGTGGATATTAGGAATATTAATTTGAATAAAGAACAATGCACAGTAGGTAGTATAACTTTCGGACCATTTTCGGCGGAGAATAATTAAATGATGGCGAATAATTAGTAATAAAATAATATGATGTTCCCAGAATATTCTCTAGTCAAAACAAATTAATAATTTACTTCGCCTCACGGAATCCATTAATTTAAATTATAAATCCTAAATAGGTAGGTACTTAAGGTTAAATATTAAATGATTTTCGTTCATTAAATTAATATAAGTATCTAAACGGGCAACAGAATTAATTTACCGTAAGTATTTTGATGTTATTAATTTTGATTGTTTGATTAAATATTTTGTATAGCTAGCAGTCGGTAGAGTGCCCGTCCCTGAAAACGTTAGTGTAGGGTTTTTTTTCCAGTTCGATTAAATCTGTGGGAGTCCACTTTGGCAGTGGATAGTTGTTGCAGATGTAAGACGGAAGAAGTTCGTGAAAATGGAGGAGAGAGAATTTATTGACTGTTAAATAATAACAAGATTACACACGTTACAATATAATAAATGCAATGCCAATGCGGTGAGATGTATTTTTATCGGGAAGTCATGTTAGAGTGGCATTCCCAATCAATTGTTTTATCCAGGGCTCGAAATGGAACGGAACGCACCGGAGCGCCGTTCCGGCTCGTGAAATTTGTAAAATTATCACTCCGTCTCGTGGAAAAAATATGTTGACCGTCTGATCTAGATAGGAAATAGAATAGAAAATCTGACACACATATTTTTATAAAATACACATACGATTTGATGACTGTGTAAATATCTTCAGAAAAATTGTCTAGCGCTCCGGTTCGTAAACATTTCCATTTCGAGCGCTGGTTTTATCGAGTATTTATCAACGTACTCACAATCAAAATAATATCTTGAAAATAATATTTTGTAAAATAACTATTATAATTGAGTCAGCTATTTTATATCAGGTTTGCGATAATTGGATATTGGCTGACTATTTGGGAAACGGATATGAAGGAAATTATAATTGCAGTCAGCTATTTTGTGGAGTATGCGATAATTGGACTCTGGTTAACTATACGGGAAATGGATATTAAGGAAATCATAATTGCGGACAGCTATGTCAGTTATCTCGCCGACACGGCTTGGGTTGTTGATTTCTATAAATCTAATAAGCATTCAATTCTCCTTCTTTTAAAGCATATCAATACCTGATCGACAGAAATGCTAGAAATACTAGTGAACCGACCGTATAAAATATGAGGTTCGGTTTTCTCTCCGTAGTACCACATGTTTCATCGTCTGTTCTCAGATTATTACTGCGATACAAAATTTTCGTGAATGTTATCGGGTCTATCAATTTAACATTTCGTGACAGATGTCACAACTGTTGATTGCACATACGTGTATCGCGATACTGCAGTTTAGAACGACTGGTATACACGATTATTAATATGTAATAGTGTAAAATTATGTACATATCTTTATAAAGAATATGAGATCTCATCTGTAGAAATTGATCCTACATCAACAAATCTCACGCTCTATCGTTTATTGGGTGGAATTTATACAGCGTTAATGACATTCGAAAAGTTTTCCCGCGCAAGTTGCCCTCCAGTTTGCGGAGCACTCAGCCTAAGAAAACAACCCCTAAGCAGGGTCCAAAGTTTGTTGGCCACCCTCAGATCCCTTTCGAGCGACTAAACAGGGTCCCGTATTCGTTTGTCTTAGGTTCTGACGGCACAATGAAGTAATTTGCGTCGATATGTTTAATATAGATTGCACAGTGCCCATGTAAAGTGAAACTCAACTGTTGCAATCAATCACCCGACTCTAAAAACAAATGATTTAAGTTATGGTAAATATCATTTTTTTGTTATTAAACACTATACATTTGTAGTTTTCTTGTATACAGATGGTATTCTTTGGTTCGGCGGAGGATAGGTATTACAGATGAGATACGGTAGTAGTTGTTCGTGATGATGGAGGAGGCGAGATTTCATGTACTGTTTCAAATAACTACAATGGTATAATCGATGCAATATAATAACTATTACGGTAGTTCGGTGCGATGTGTCTTTGATGGAAATTTGTAATCGAGTGAGATGTCCAATCGATTCTGACCCGCTATTAATACATATTTACACTATGAAATAATATATTCAAATTATTATGAAATAAGTAACATTAATTCGTAATGTTATGAAATTGGAGATCCGATATCTCATAACATTACGAAATCGTATTATATAAAGGTACTGACTGATTGTACGTAAAAAACATATTATTGATGTATTACTGTGAACTCTTTGTCACTTCATAATTTAGCAAAAATATCACAAATTAATTAATTAATTCAGTTGACATAGATACATACAATGAGCAAAGGTAGCGCCTCCATCTATGATGGTGACATATTTACCGTGTTTAACATTGTTTTACAATGAAAATGCATGTTAATCTACATTATTCTTAGTTATACTGAGATCATAATCGCACGAAATTACAAAATGTTGAAATGCAAAAGGTAATGAAATTACATCAAATTTTAGGCAACAGATAGTAAGGGACGGTTTGCTTGCGGTTTGCTTATAGGCGACACTTTGTGTAGGTAGGTCAATGCTTAATGATTTAAACTCTCTTTTGTAATTTCCCACTCTCGAATTTAATGAGTTGCATCCAAGTATTGGGTCCTGAAGATTTTATAAAATGCCGCAAGGGTTCCAACAAATAAAAAACTATAAAAATCACAGCTAAGAACACATAATACTTTTTGGTGTCAAAAAACGAAATATTTTAATCCGAAGCAAGAAAACGGAATTCTATCAAAGTAGTAAGTATCTATTGGAAAACTATTCGTAAAGCTAGGTATAAAGAGATATTTGTATGTATTCACAAAAAACAATTCGTAGACAATCCAGTGTCGTCCTAAAATACCCAGTGGGAATCTTTAAAGTTATTAGTAGCCCTTAAGTGATTTAGGTCCCTTTCACACGATTAAGTAGGGTCCCATTTTCATTTGTCTCCAGTCCCAATAGTAAAATGAAGTAATTTCAATCGATATAGAATGTCAGTATAGTTTTCTAAACATAAATCGATTGAGATAACTATATCCGAAATAATAAATATAATAATATGAAGGCACGAGCATGGATTTACTGCTGACAGTACGTATTATCGCGGCCATAGCAAGAAAATGCACGTGTAAGCACGTGCATAGCATCGTGCAAATTGTAATATTGCATGCATCTACGAGTATCTAAAAACTTCAGAAGCTTCAAAATTTTCATGCGATAATTAGACTGTGCGACATCTACGCCTGCGCAGTAAATTATCCGAAAAACGCAGAGGATTATTTTGAGGTTAACCGATTTTCACGACCTGTCAAATAGTAATATAAAATGACAACATCGCGTCTCGCTTACTATCGAAGAATGAGATTGGCGAGACAGTCAGCATTTATACGTATAAACGGTTATTGTAGCGATAGTTTAAAATACACACTATTGGTTCAAGTAAATCCTTGCAGGCGTACAGGCGCGATGACTGATAATCCTGGTTAAAAACAAGAGATTTTATTAATATGTAATATAAAATTACAACAAAATAATAAATATAAAGTATACATTATTTCCCCTGTATCAGTGAGGTACAAATATTATTTATTAATATGACCAATCTGTCCACCTGTTAACTCTTTGCGAGCTACATAAAATAATGCTGTTTTCCCGACGACAATACATAGTGTTAATTTTACAATACCGTTATATTATGATGTCCTGCGGTAATGTAGCTTGACATTATAACGTACAACAATATTGCCTAAAATGTTACAATTAACGGATGAAAGCTTTATAAAATGTTTTACTAATAACAACATTGACCTAAGTATTTATATATGCAAGTTTTTTATTAACATTTTTTATCTAAAATAAAACAAATGCAGGTTTGACTCCAAAACAATTGTTATGTTTTCGGCAACGGAAATCCTTACAAACGGGCCCCAATCCTTCACTTGGTCCAGTAGAAGGTGTATATCAGTAATAAGACTCAATGAATGTTATTCATCAGTGTTGTTTATTCGTCATGGTCTCAAAATACAGTTACTGGTGTAAATAAAAAGGAAATAACTCAGGAGAGTTCGATCCGTTGTGAAACAACTCGGAGAGTAGAGCTGAGTTAAGAACAAATTGAATGGTCCGAGTTGAATGATATTACAATCATTTACAATGGTGTAAATATCAAATACAAATTAAATAATATTAGTGACGTTTAGTTCATGTACAAGAGTTTATATATGTGTGTAGTAACACATATTGCAATAGTCGAAATCATACAAATAGAATATTCTTAACAATGGTACCTACATAATTAGTAACTTGTGTAAAACTATAACAAGTGTCGATGAATTAAACAAAAGACAATTTGAACATACATAATTTTGAAAAACACTTATGTAAAAAATCTTTTTGAAAAAAGTAAGCCATCCCGGCAGGGAATCGAACCCTGCATCTCCTGGGTTTACGCCCCGTCTGCTCATTTACCTCTATGCTACAAGGCGACGTACTAATTGCGACAAATTTTAACTATTGGCCTTATCAATACCTACTCATCAGCGTTATTCAAAATCAAGCTACTTTGGCAATCGGTTTTTGTTTTATTAAATCAAAGTAGATACCTATTACTTCGATTACTAACCGACGTCGTGGATTTCTCCGATATTTTTTATCATGTAACTTACTTGAACTTGCTAATAATTTATAATTAAATATTACTTTCATTCAACGAATAATTCACAAGATTAAAGAATGTACAATTCTGATTATTGAACATACATAATTTTGAAAAACACTTTCTGAGAAAATATATTATAACCAATAGAAAAAATCTTTTTGAAAAAAGTAAGGAAATCAGAATCGAATACTGCATCGTTTTTCAAAATTATTTATGTTCAATAATCAGAATGGTACATTCTTAAATCTTGTGAATTATTCGTTGAATAAAAGAAATAATTAATTATAAAAGACAATTTATTGTCAATGGTAAAATATCATAGAGAAGGGAGTTATGGATATATAACGCGATATTAGCAGTAGTAACACCTCAGTTTCTGCTCATTGTCTATTAATTGTGTGTCGATCCCGATTGCCCGATGACATGAATGGTTACACCTATGCAAATTTAGCTGAAATCCTATTTTATGTGGTAAATTAATGATTTAACATAATTCTAAATAAAAAAATATGCTTATCGGTAGTTACTTACACATATGTTTGTATGAAATCATGTTACTTTACTTATTATAGACATACAGTTTAAAATTGTTGAATCTGAGGTAAGGGATGGAGTGAGATGGGGTAGGTAGGTTCCAATGAGCAGAAAGTTTTGTGCGTGATAAAGTAGTCCCAGTTTATTTCCCTTAACCAACAAAAGATACAATCGTTAATACATATTCGTACAATGAGATTAATGAATTTTACAATTAATAATTATGTAGATGTGTTGCGAGAGAAATTACCAATCGTGAGATCGTGGATGCGACTGTAGGCTAGAACGGCGTTAGTACTTGTGTTATTTTGATCATTCGCCCCCTTGGTTTTTATAGTGAATTGAGACAAAGGAAACGCTGCTGTCAACTACTTGAATATTTTTATAATCATGCTTGTGCAGTTTATTGTGCAATGCATGATTCTTTCGTAAATTATAAAGAATTAATTCTAATTTGAGCAATTATGCAGTTTCAATAATTGAGTAACATTGATTTTCATACAAACAACTTTTGTGCATATCATAGCAAACTTACATAGCATTATTTCTTAATTTGTGATATTATTGATTCATTAAATTATTATATTATTTTGCTAAATAAGCTTTCTGTTGAAATTTGATTGACTCACATAAATCGCTTGTTTTGTAATTTTAACAATATTATGTTGCAAGATACATCGTAGTTTTAAATTAATGGTTTCCTGCCAAGTCATGCTGGATGGTAGGGTATTAAAACAAACTTAAGATGCTAACTTAAAAGTACACGCTGTCTGAAGATCCGTGTAGCACCCAGAAATCTTCTGATTGAAACACAACAAAAAACACAAATATGTAACATTCTTAAATTCTCACTGACAAACTTACCAATTACGTTATTATTACGTTTTATGTAAATTAATCTTTTAAAATATTTTGAGAGAGATTGCATGGAAGAATAATTGCTTATTAAATCTTTTTCACTGTTGGCAATGTATAACCGAATTGGCCACAGTATGCCAACCGCAAATTCAACCTAAATGTGTCAAGTTTAGTAATAGAATCTTTCGGGCTCCTCTTCCAGAGCAGTTTGCTTTAATTTCCATCTAGTCAAGTGGCCAAATCGCCCATTCAAATTTAAATAGTGCGGAAGCGACGGGCGGACGGCCTCGACGAACCGTCGCAGGGCGCCGTCACGCGTCGCTGGGGCATCTCGAAAACTTTCAAAAGCTCCGATGGCTCGGAAGTTTCGCCCGGAATTGATTTCGGAAAGTTTTATGCATTTTGGATAAAGTTCAACGTTGTTTAAAATAATTGAGCTTTAAGTAAATATCCAACGTATTCAATCAGAAACTTTTCCATGACGACTGAAGCATGCTTATATTATGTACATGTACGAGAATGACTTTGTAAGACGAATAGACATATCTTAATTTTCCCTCAAAATAGAAAGGGTTGATAAGTGGTTTATTTTGTGCAGTTCAACAGTATTAATAAAATATTTTTTAAAAACATATTTATGGGTACTTATACCTAAATTACTCTTGGTAATGTCTTTATATTATAATATTAAATCATGTGAAATAAGTAATGTATTATGAAAATGGTTTTTATCATTCCATTATATCTATAATATAAAAATCAATATTTGTTTGTTTGTTTGTTCGTATTTTACGCGCTGCCATACCGTTCATCCGATTGCGATAAAACTTCATCAACTTATTGCTTGCACTTGCGTGCAGATTATAGGCGATATCTTATACATAAAATAAAATATGAAAGTCTGTCTGTCTGCTGTCCTATGCGTTCCTATACCACTCATCTGATTGCGATGAAATTTTGGTGAGTTGTTGTGTGCACACCCGCGAAGGTTTCTGAATTAGAAAAATCATCTTCTTCTTCTTCTTCATTCTATTATCTTTTATTCGTACACCATTCATCCGATTGCGACGAAACTTTCGTCAGTTGTTGTACGCACACCCGCAAAGGTTTCTGAATTAGAAAAACCATCTTCTTTTTCTACTTCTTCATTATATCTTCTTTTATTCGTATGGTTCCTATACCATTCGTCCGATTACAATGAAATTTTGATCAAGTGTTGTGCTCACACCCGCAAAGGTTTCTGAATTGGTACAACTCTTTTCTTCATTTTTTCTTCTATTCGCATGCGTTCTTATAACATTCATCCCATTGCGATGAAATTTTGATCAGTTGTTGTGCGCATGCCCGCGAAGGTTTCTGAATTAGAAAAACCATATTCTTCTTCTTCTTCTTCATTCTATCTTCATTTATTCATATAGTTTCTATACCATTCATCCGATTACTCCGCTCACTTATTATTATTATTTAAATATCTAAGATAAATGTATCCACAAATCGACCCTGTACGAAGCCAGAAACTTCAGCTTGTATACGATAAATTTATTTGCAGAAACATGCCTGTTTTCATTAAACTTACTTTGGATCTGTATACTTACAACTTTGTAGCCTATTTTCCGTGTATCTCCACACACGAAGTTCGGTACACAGAATACACTCGAACACAATTCTACGGTCTAGTGCTCCAAACGCATGTCTCTACAGAACGTTTATTAAAAATCATTTTTTTATAACGACTTAATCGATCGGAAACCTTCACAAATATATTCCTTGTGTATAGTTTCAAGGAAGGGTGCAAAGTAAACATGGCTTTTCTCGATATACTTTTAGAGATAATAGAATTTAAAGTTGCATTTGTGCGTGTCGTTGTTTTGCTTGTGTAGTAAAAGGAGAGTATTGATGATTCTGGTTGGGCCGCTGAAGGAGACCAGAACAGAAGAGAGAGAGAACAGAAGCTGACCAGGAGACGGAGCACCAGAAATGTGGTATAAAGATGTATCATTTTTACAAATTTTAAATGGCAATCTTTCACAATAAAGCAGAAACTAAAGTAATACATTGTTATAAAATCTCAAAAAAATAAAAGTTATTTTTTTTATTATAGAGCATACATATATAACGCTATTTCTTTAGTATAATAAGTGTATGGATAGAACTCTCGCCCCTCGTAATCCAGTGCATTGGCCTTTCATCCATGGGCTCCGGGTTTGATTTCCGGAGAGGTCACAATATATTATGTATGCGATTTTAACAAAGCCCACGTATTTGTGATTGATTTACTTACTATCTACTGTCATTGGGCCTCATGGTTTGTTGTAGATCTAAAAAGAATATTTTTGTAGAAAGACGTAACTACCCGTATCTAGACTTACGAATAAAAATGCAATACTGAGGTTGAATGAAGTCGTATGTTGCACAATAATTGTCTCTTATAGAATAGCATACATAGCTCGGGCGCATTTGTTCCACGACGAAGTAATGCGAAATACGCAAGTCATTATTAAGGACCACTCGGAAAATTGTTAGGCATGTGCTTTTTATTCACATACCACTTGAAAGCGTTATGTAATTAATGATAATGAAGCGGGTACGTGAGACTTTACCTTAATGTACTTGCAACATAAAAAATGCAACTCTTTTAACACTTGCCAGTTGTGATAGAAATTCTAAAAAATAATAATTTTGGCAATACATTATCGTCGGTGTTTTGTAAAAAGGGCGAATTAACCAAAATGCTATTTTACAGGAGGAAGATTTTTAACTTTTGACATTTAATTGTTAATTACCTGTGGATGATTATAAATGTCTAATAAGTTTATAATTAAGCTTAGAACGAAAACTGTCATTATAATATGATATATTAAAAGGCCTAATATGTCACATTTGCTTATACTAGATGGATATTCGCCCTTACGATTATCGTTCAACGTTTTTACACAACAAAGCCAGTGAGGTACATATTGTTTTTTTTATTAAAATGTCGAGTTCGCCAAAATGGTTGATTCGCCCCTTTTACAAAACAACAAGTAAAAACGTGTTAAGTGTAAAAATATAACGAATTGTATTGGTTTCGTCATATATTTTTCACTAACAACATATCTAACCACCCTAACCGAATAAATAACTAATTTTCATCTCATCCTTCATAACACCCATTTAGCTCTGCTTTCTAAATATGAAAGTTTATATTATTTACTTCTATTGTCATCCGAAACAAACGTTAGGTACTAAGAATTCTTGGTGAAAAGACAACGGAATAAAACGTAATACAGTAGAATCTCACTAATCCGGCACTTAATAGATTCCGGACATCCGGTAATCAGGCTCATTTGTTCTGCGTAAATTTCTGAGTTTTTCAATAAGGTGAGATTATAAGAAAACATTATTTTAGTAAACAACATACAGATATTAAGGTTTGGTACTAGCCATACAACTTGACTGATTCTTTTATAGTCATATATTATATGAAATATCAGTTATTTTTATATTTTTTATTTTCCAGTTTTACACTCCTTTCAGTGGTAATCTTGTAATTCCAGTATTCTGGCACCATCAAGATAACTTGAATACGTGTATTAAATAAGGCTCTAAGTACCAAAAAGAAGTATTGCCTGTAGTTACAAAATACCGAGTCATTGCAGTAAAATTTCATGAAGCAGATCTTTTGAAAAATGTAGTTTTACAGAGTGAAGCAATCACGGCAGCTTCTATAATTTAAGGTATTAAGAACTCGCAAGTGTCAACACACCATCGTCAGCTATTTAATATTGAATGCCGTTAACCACTGCAGTGCTACTTACACCATTATAAATAAAACACCCCAACGGACTAACAACGTCGACAGGTTTAATTATTTTGCTGTATTTTTTTGACTTGCTTGAGGCACTTAGAATATAGTTGAAGTGATTGGCGTTGGTATGTAGAACATTTTTCTATAAAAATGTCAGTTTTTATTATTTTGGTACTTAGCGCCTTAATTAATACACGTATTCACTTAATAAACACCAGAAATTTAAAGATGTTCTATTGGAAATCAGTTGAAAATTTCCTATCGAATAAACAGAACTAGTCTTATTAATTTAAGTACATATATTAAATAAATATTGTAAGATGGGCGTAGAAGATGTGATAGGAGTAGCCAAGCAAATAAAGCGGCAATCAAGTGGACTCAAGGGCCACAAAATGCCCACTAGAGCGATCTAATGCCGTGTCCACACTGGCAACCTCGTTAGATTTTACGTTAATTATGATAACTATCGTAAAATTTAATGAGGTTGCCAGCAACTTTTTGCCAGTGTGGACACGGCATAAGACCCACTGGATCGACATAATTACAAATATGAGCGGACGTACGAACTAAAGCGTGAGAATAGGGAAAGAAACAAGATGAGGACTTCATACAGCAGTGGATAAAGTATTGCGTTATATTTTAATAATTAATCGAGATATATATATATATCAATTAAGAACGAATCTGTAAAATTGAATATACCTAGATATTATAATACGATTTGCTGAATAATCGATAAATCGTTATTATTTTTAAGCAATGGGAAATTCGTGCTATTATTAACTTTTCATTTTATGCTATTTAGTATCTAGATACATTATATGAAAATATGTTTTATGTATGTAGCAATCATACCACTCAGCATTAAATTAGTGACAAAATTTAATATGTAGGTTTTGTTGTTAAAACAAAACATTAGAACAATAATAATTGTCAGCGTTTCCTCAATCATAACTAGATCAGTAGTGTTTGTTTTGATTAAAAATTATTAAGACAATATTTATTGTAATATATGTACTGCATTAATATAACTAAAAAGGACAATCTATGAATCCTCCCTCAACTCATCGAGACCGTCACGAGACGTACTGCTATTGTCACGAGTTCTTCACTAGACATAGTACATCCTATATTCTACTCAAATCAAGTGTCACAGTGCATTCAGACATCGATCTCACCAGTACATCATTACCTCGCGATTATAATCTCACATCATCACTCTTATTATTGTATTCAGTGTATTCTTGTATTAACAAGTAAACTCTCATCACAACGACCTTCTATCACATTCACCTCATCATACCTCCAAAGGTATATACGTCAGTAGAAACGTCAAAATACGAAACCTTGCTGACGTAGATTAAACAAAAGCACCTAGATTACAATCGTTATTTTATTTAATATGGAATAGATAAAAAAAATCATCGTCACTGAGGTGTAATACAACTTTAAGCTTGAAAAAATGCCCGGAGCTTTTATAAACGTAACAACCAGCAATATACAATTAATTTAAATTCCACTAAAAAAATTTGATGGCCATAAACTTTATGGCATAAAGTGTTACATGGAATACACTGGAAAATCCACCAAGCCCATGAATGCAGCTGAAAAAGTCTAGTAACGTCAGCAGAGGGTGGAGCCTCCACTTCGGGCGACGAGCCTTTAATTATTCTAGCCACAAAAGGTTGCGGGTAGAGTGCAATTGCAATTTTCAGCAGGTTAAATACCAACTGGCGGTTGAACTGGTTGCTTTTCAACCGAACTCGGAGTGGAAGATGCGAGAGGATTTAGTCTGGGGAGAGTGTAATAGGTATTAGAGACGTCTAATGACGGAATTACGAGACACACAATTAAATGTAATTGACTACAAAGTTGAGGAAATATATTAAATTGTTTTATAGATCATTATTTCACTTTTCGTAAGAGTACTGCCAGCAGATGACGCACTAATATCTGTTCACATAGATCTATAATTTAATGTAGTTCATGGCACTCATAATCGAGTAAGTAAGACGCTAGCTTTTTATTCGGGGACGGTCACAATAAAATTATATGATTTTGTTTGCAATTGTTTCACATATTTTACTAACTACACTAGATATAGTCATATTGACTCATAGCCCGTTGTAGCGTTAAATAAATATATAAGTACATCATGTTCTTATATTATATATATATAAACGCCAGTGTTCCAAAGAGGTTTATTAACACATTGTTTTACGAGAAATTGCTGCTTACCTTTCTCTCATCCATTGTTTTGCGAAGCAGTTTTATTGGCCCTGACCAAATTCAAATGAATAACAACCCCATGAGCGTAGACGTCTGCTTTCTACTAAAGCATTTTTATCAATCGGGACATTATTTGTCAATTATCCATACAGACATTAAGGCTATACTTCAGTTGAGGCATGGTCTAAAAAGATCGTGACTAGGCGATGCGCGGATTATGCAAATGACGCGAGTCGAACGAAATAAAATTTGTCATAAAAATTCAACAATGGTCCATTTAATGTTATGTTATTGTTATATTAGTAATAATGATAGTATATTCATTGACATGTTTTCTTTTTCAAGTACCTAAATGGGTAACGTTTTTTAGTCATCTTTACACGGTTTAAGAATATCACAAAACAAATTGACGTGTTTACACCTCAACTGTCGGTCTCCAATTGGCGACGAGTGAAAAGTTTTGTCATATCTACTGTTGAAAATTATTTGCCTTTTCACTTATGTATGCTCTTAAGAAAACAACGTTTACCAGACACGATATTGGAACCCGTGACCCATGGCTTAAAAAGCGAACATTCTGCCACTCACCTACGACGGTGATATTTTACCGTACTTATATATATTTGTCCTGTATTATCTGTAACGCATTAGAGAAAACTTGAAAATGTACATATTATTATCTAACCAATAGAAAATATGGTTAAAAAAATACGACACCCGGCAGGATCAAACCTGCGTCTCTCGGGATTCGCGCTCACGCACATCGATCACAATGCTATATGTAGCATAGCTAATTGCGTCAAACTATGGCTCTTACAAATACTTTCCGAAACGTTTTCCAAATTGAGTTAATATTGGCAATCGGGTTTTGTTATTTAAATCAAAGTAGGTATTAATAAATAACTAGCCGACGTCACAGATCACTAAGATTTTTTGTTGTAACTTACCTTGATAATAATTTAATTAACTATTTTTTTATTCAACGAATAATTCACAAGATTTAAGAACTTAGCTTAACAGACACCTTTTTAAATAGTTAACAATGTAGGTACTAATACAAAAATGAAAAAAAAAAGTTTTACTAAGTACTTATATATTCATTTTTAAATTAATTTGTTTCATGCGATGAACGTGCTTGTTTATTAGCACAATCAATTTCAATAGTAGTCAATCCAAATTTATCATCGTTCATTGACAAATGGATTCTATCATGGGCCCCGCATCCTGGAGCGGGCCCCGAGACCAGGATCTTTCAACCATATATTTAAAATATTTAACAGCTTTGAAATAGAACAGTGCCGCAGGAGACTTTTTTTACTATTAATAAAATAATGTTAAAAGTGCATTATCAAACTAACCAAGAACTCAGTAAATAGGTTTTTGTTTGCCTCAATATATATCTGGCGTGGAAATAATTTAAATGTGGATACATGGCGAACTTATTTTTATTGTAATTTTGATTTCCAAAGCTCCAAATTTTTATGAATGCCTTTCACTTCGTCTTTTTAAATCAGTGAATGCGTTAGTGGTCCTTGCATTGATTTATTCACTCATTTTTTTAAAAATTTCAACCAAATACAACAAAATTATCGTTCCTAAACAAACTTGCGTCAAATTTCAACATTATGATTTGACCCTTTTATTCAGACTTCATTTTTTCACGAGATAGCCAGCGCGCTTCACAATAGTGTAGAAGTGAGGTATTATAAAATTTGTCCCCATATTTTCAGACAGGTTTGCAAACAACCTTTTAAAGGACTGTTTTTTTGTATAGTTTATAACTAGCGGCCGTTTTATAAACTATGCATTTGCAAACTGCAAACCTGTGGCAACATTAATTTTTTCTTCAATTTTAAATACATTCAACATCAACATATTCAAATAAATATTTGTCACGTCACTTTCACTGTATGAAAATATGGATTCTGGTTTTAAGTGAATTGTGTTAGCGCCTCCCAGTTTGGAAATCGCTGATCTAAAGCGAACCTTATCAACTCGTGTTTCTAGTATGCCGCAGCATTTTTGCTTCTGGGGGTGCTCTTGAAAAACTACTACTTACTATTTGCAACATATTATCTCGTTAACGTTTTGTAACAAATCTAGTCTCGGTAGGCAGGCGATATTGTAATTAAGTAATGTGTGGTATTGTGGAGTAGTAGGTACCTCTGCGATATTATAAATACACTAAAATTCTAATACTACTATATAGCTATTAGAGCAAGTATAGTTTAGTAAAAGTTACAATAGAATTTCTCAATATACATCATATTTATACATGGTTTACTCATTACTTTATCGATTATTTACAATATATCTACTAATAACTCACACATTAGGGTATACAAAGGTAATTCACTAGCATTAAAATATTCTAGTGATTCTACGTATGTGGATAGGTTGTAAGAAATCTGAAGTCAAATTCATTGCGTTTAGCCAGATTTTAAAACTGAATTCATTTAATCAACGAATGGGCGGGCCGTTGTGTTTCTATACGTCTCTTACTCTTTCAGCGAATACACCGTGGCTGAGTAAGTTTTAACCAAGTAATTAGTTTTGAACCATTAGTCGGGCAGACGGGATGAAACTTCTTCCATTTACGACGGCCGCCCTACCATTCAACGGTCAAATAAAATCAGTGACTTTTAAAAGTAGAAAATATACTTTAAAAAATGACATCTTTTCTTTTAAACTTAGAAAAAGCATTAAAAATAATTGCAGTTTTGCACTTAACACTGAGTGACTCAATTGTTTACGGCGAATTACTTGGTTGAAAATCTCGACCAGAAGTTATATAACAGTTGAGGTCTGCTGTTAATACGGTGGACTTACAAGAAAAAGGAAGATTAATTCGATACCCCACCCCAGTTCAATAGGGGAACAACTCAAAATTTAAAGGTTTTGAGTTAATAATGCCATTCGATGTAGAAAAGTTTCCTTTTTATAATTCAGCAAAAAAAATAGTCAAAAATGTCTTCAATGTGTCATAAAATCGAATAACCCTTTCTGAGATTAATTAGTAATTCCGTTATATAATCAAATTTATTGGTTAATTCCTTATTAAAATGTACAATTTCATTGTGTATTGATGAATTCTACTAAATTAAATACAAAAACATACAATTTCAACGAAATCAAGGCTTTAAAATTAAAATGAGAATTACTGCAAAAAATTCAAACGCCATTATCTTAGAACAAGGTTTTATGAGTTGTTCCCCTATTGAACTGGGGTATCGAATTAAACCTAAATTAAACGAACTTGTTATACAGTTAGGATTAGTTGACAAGGCCAAATGTTTCGTCAACCACCTGTAAATAAACGGTATTATGCGCCATAGTATCATCGAAGCCGAAAATAAACGTATAACGAGAGGGTCCGCCAGATATAATGACTGCATTAAGAAACACTGTTTCACACGAGACACCGCTGTCCAGATACCAATGTCTCGAGACGCTGCGTTTACACATAAATGGGGTGCGGTCAGACGGAGACACTAGTGTCTATAATATAAATATGCAGTCTCCAGTGACTCCGGTATCCAGACACCAGTGTCTTGTGTGAAACGGGTCGTATGGACCACGATTCAACATAAATAAATAATTGTTCTGAGTAAATTTCATCAGTTTTGGTCATGTTGTGTGACATCTATCACCGATATGAGCTTACTCGGCTGATTGAATTATCGGGAATACGCAATCACTCATTCACAAACATTGTAATAATGCATTCGGCCAATCGCGATCGGATCGGAAGTCTGTAACAGAACACAATTCAAAAAAATGCCCGAACAGTTAGTTATTGTCAACAAGCACGGACCATAAATCGACTGCGTATTGACTGGCATAACTAGGTACATATTGAATTTGTTGCCGTTGTGAAAAAAATACCACGATGACGTGTCCGATATTATCAGCGATTATAGTTCCCGGATTGACCACTGTTTTGCAGCATTTCTGTACCTATAGAAACTTCATCCATTTATTTACTTTATCTATAATTGATAATATAGTATTAAAATGTCGTTTACCTGTTTCCGACAAAGCAAAATTGTGTTGATTACCGATAGTCTTCGATAATGTAGCTACATTAGCAAAACTATTCAAACATGTACTTTTGTATTTTTCAACGTTGTTTTTTGTGTGAAATAAAATTATCTATAACGTAGGTTTGTAATTAAACAAGTATGGCCTGTATCTATATAGTATGTGGTGCAATTTCCTCCTCTTTTTTAGATTTATTTTTAACGAACAGTGCTATTGCTTTTATGTACCTACAAGGTAGTTTTGATATTATAATATAGCGATAATTTCATAAAGTTAAATATGTATTTGCATTTGTTAGAGGTTAATGTATTAAAAATCTGGTAGATTAGAAGTTTTAGTTTAGATGAAGTCTATAATGAGTTAATGGCCAGAATTAAATATTATATCGTGTAGTGTTCTTGTGTTATTTTGTTGTTTATTATCTAGTGAGGTTATGGAGGTTATTTCATGATAATGTTGTCTGCACAGAGGTCCGAGAGCCCGTCGCTTGTTTTTTAATATTGGCGTAGTCGTTGTGCGGTCCCTCAATCATCTCTTCCATTGCATCCACCGAACTTAATGAGATCGTCAGTCAAATGGGTTTTGGGGCAGCACTATGGTCATTGATTACATTATTTGTTCAGTATTCCTATGTATACCTCTATACCTTATGTATATCTTATGCACACCCACGATGGCCACGCGGCCTTAAGCGTCGGCCTATCGCGTCGTGGGATCCAGGTTCGAATCCTGGGTCTGGCAAGTACACAAATATTGTTTTTCAATTTGTGTATGAGTCAGAGTATGGATCTAATAGGTTAAGCAAGTGGCTGACATCCATTTCTCGAAAAAATAAAATCTGTTAATGCAAACCTCCACTTTGTAGAGGCCCATAGGTCTTATTAGGATTGGACATGGTCGGAAATTCTTATGTATAGCAAAGAAAATAAAAATTAAATTACACACTCAAGAAAAAGGACCGCTTATTGGAACGCCGTTGGTTTATTTCTATACACTTTAACTTATATTACTAAATTATATAATGGTTTCTCGTTGTTTTTTTTATTTTTAAAGTACAAACTGTCACTTTGATTTTAATTGTTTGTTATGTAAGGAATTGCAAATGGCCGACAATAATAAATTCGCTGCCTAGGCAACGGAACAATTCATAGAAGAAGAACAAACTATAATATTATACTGTATAATCGTCACGATTGCAGTATCATACTGTGGCGTAAAGGTAGTGCGCTCGGCTGATAACCGAACAATCGTTGGTTTAAATCCAATTGAGTGTATTTTTTTTCGTGTGAAAAATAAATTATGTGTTACATGTCACACGCCAAAAATACATTTTGATCTGATTTCCCAAACACGCTAAAAGAAGTATAACTTCAATAAATAATTCTAACGCGAAAGTATAAGTAATTAGGTAAAATGTAATCAACATGTAATTAATAATACCAAATTACTGAAATTGTGTGGGAGTGATGTTTTATTTAGTAAATATTGATTTTATATAAAGGTCACAATAAAGACTGTAATGAAATTGTCTCGATCCATTGATTGAGACGATAAAAGAAAGGTCAAGTATCGCGTTACTTTGTCAAATTTGTGAATAGATTCAACTTTTTTTTGTTTTTATTAAGAAAACGGCGCCACCCTCATTACCGAGTCGCGACGATCTTTTAGCAAAATTTATTAAGAATTTAATTGTTTACGCAGAATGAAACATCACTAATTCAATTAATAAAATCAAAAAATAAATATAATACGAACATTTTATTCCAATTATAAAAAGCGAGATAAGAACCATTGAGTCAGAAATACTTACGGTATTTAAGAAGATAATAATATTGATATAATAATTACTACTTATGAATAAGTAGGTACACAATTTGGATAATAGATGGCGTTCGATAGTTTTTTTTAATCACAAACAATAATTCATAGGAGATAAAATTTAAATTTATATTTTTTAATTTCTCTAAGTAAATATGATTTAACGACGCAGAAAAAACTTTTTTTGAGTGATCTAATTTGTATTTATTTACTTGGCAGCTAATAATGAAAAACTTTCAAATAATAGTGCAATTTTCGAATTTGTTATAATAATTTGCCGTAGATTTCACGATTTTATATACTTACAAAAATATGATACATTTACGTGCGAATTATTACAGTTTTTGAAAGCACAACTCTGTAAGTAGCTATTTTGCGAGAACTATTAAGATACTATATATATGGTGGGCTCCTAGTTAAAAGTCTTCTCCACTGGAACCTACCTAAGGATTTATTTGACCAATATACTGCCCTTCCAAGGAAGAAGGCAGTACCTAACTGACTCTCACACACTTTCCAGATAAATGACATAATGTGTTTTTTTTTTCAAATGTTTGTATTATGAATTAATAAAAAACTGTGATATGTGTAGTGGGATAGACAAACAAAATAATAATAAACAAGCAGTAACTGCAATAAATATGCGCAATTACTGCCTTTCTGCTAAGAAATGTGTATCATTTTACAAATTTTGCGAGTTACTGCCTTCTTCCTTCAAAGGGAAGTATAGAGTGGACGGGTCAACACCCATAGAAAAAAATGAACGGAAAACATAAAGCCTTTGAAATGTAGGTGTACAGACGCATGCTTTGTATCAGCTGGAAAGCCAAAACATTACAAATGTCGAGACCATGTCGAGGATAAAAGAGACCAAAGAAAATTGGCACACTTTGGCCGTATCATGCGGCATCCCAAGAGATATAAACTTCTGAATCTTATAATTAAAGGGAATATCTACGGTAAGCGTGGGCCTGGTAGAAGAACAACGTCCTGGCTCAAGAAATTCATAAACTAGTTTGAGCTCAGCACACCCCATCCCTATTAGAGAAGCGATGCATAGGGAGAAAATGACCGAACTTATCGACAACGTTCGATAACGGATATAGCAAAAAAAGAAGAAGACAAAATAATAACAAAATTTATAATTTTATACAAGAACCATTATATTATCTTGGCTACGATTTTATAGCGCTATAAATGCAGTATAACGTACTATTGTCGAACACGAACTTCTTGTCTACGTGTTAAAACTGTGAACTATGCATTTAATCTTACTAACGTTTCAAATGATCTATAGATTTACTTAATTTGATGCTTTTTATAATAAAAGTATATAAAAAACGATCAGAAGTGATATTAAAAATATTATTGGTAAACCTGTGCTTTATTGCGAAGAAGAAAAGGAGTCGCATCTAAAAAGAGAGCCGATACATTATTGTAAACACGCGTTGCCGCTATGACAGGTAGGTACGTCACTGAGAAGTCTTCCATATGGGACTACAGCGAATTCCGGTTATCGACGATATCTTGCTGTTGGACAGTATATAGTGCTACTAGTTTTATATTTAAAAGTGCGATGGGGGGGGGGTATGGTAAGGCTATAGGTTAGGTTACGTCAATATTGGGTTATGTCCAAAACAATATCATCTTCAATGTTGGGAATGCAATGTTCTTATAATACTTCCATGGTAAGTTAGTGTTTAGGTACACCATACCCGGTACCTACATTTTTTTAATTAAATAAATTAAACGAAAATTTAAGCAAATATTTTTAGTTGCAAGCCAAGATAAGTAACTCTCGTAATAAACTTTCTTACGAAAACGGACTGTACACAAATAATATCACAGAACAAAAGAGAAAAATTAAACCGCAATCATAAAGGCGTTTTATTATAATGAAATTTAAAAAAATAAAAAAAAATGGTAGCTGAGACGCATCCACTGGTAGAAGAACAGTACAGAAGTAATATTGTTTTAAGTATCCATTCAGAACGAACGGCGGAGTAACTCGAGGGCTGTGTAAACTTAAACTTTTCCCCCGTTCCCCGGAGGTTTTGTATCTCGATTGCACTGCTATACGACACATTATAAATACCGAAATGGAGGCTTCGTTCTGAAAATATCATTAATATTTTACAGTTGCGAAATACGTAAAACATTAATAACAAAATTTTGCTAGTTGGCTTAGTGAAAGTAAAATTGCTGCGTTACATTATTTCAGTGAGAAAAAAAAATATTTAAGAAAACGAGACATTGTGGACATAACAAATCTAACTTCAAGACGTTCATAACATGAGATTTACATAATAACAAATCGTCAGCTGAATGTAGTCTGACTCACATTTGAAATTTTTTGCAGAAGAATTTTTTGGAACAGCCTACTTCAGTTATTTGTTATGTATTAATATAGACAATAGACAATAATCCTACTAAAATATGATGCGTACATTTATCCATAAAGATAATAAAATAATTTCAGTAAGACACAAAAAAATCTCTCCTCAAAAATTTCAATTGTAGGTTTAATAATATAGTCCTCACAAGAGAGAAGAGAATATATATAATAATGATAATAATAAAAAACTTAAGTAGGATCTACGATTTTATACAGAAAAATAAAATATCGAATACAAAATACATAGCACGTCAACGAAAATGTCTACGTCTTTGAGGAGTGCATTGACGCATTGACTAGTCTTGCATCCCTCGCTAATGATGCCTGATAGGCTTGACACGACGAAACGGTTCCGTTCCAGAATAAATCATGGCTGCGACAATGTAGGTAGTTAAGAGGCGAATGTAAATTCCATGATTTGGTTATGTGGTACAAGAAAAAGGTTAATAATAGTAATTGTATGCTCACCGATCCTTTACGGCCTGGAAAACTGAAGAATACATCAGGACCGTTCCTCTGCGGCATCTGCCTCAGGACATTAAGAAGCTTGGCCGAGTGACGTGGCTGTAAAAAATTAAATTAACAATCAATAAAAGAATACTATTAATGATATTTGATTACAGAAATTATTATCTTATCGATGGTTCAACAATTCCACACGAGATTGGCACTGAATCAAAACCACCTCTTGCATGAAGGTTAATAAAATGGTTTAGACATCGTTGATTTTTTCTTTACCATACAAATCGACATATTTACTACATAACTACCAGGGATCCCGAGCTATTTTCGATACTTATGAATCCCGAGATTGATAAACACAATCCCGAAACTTTCGGGATTGATTTTTTTATGAATTTTTATGGAAAATAAAAACGAAAATATAACAGAAAAAATACTTTTAATAACACATAACTAAATTAGAAATAAACTGAGTTTGAATGAAGTTTGAATTATACCCATGTGTAAGATGCCGATTCATTTTATTTTTTCACATAAATAAATAAAAATGAGAAAGATTAGAAAAAAACATTGCTTTGCACTATTAACAAAGTAATTCCACCATGATCTCATACGTTTTACGGCAGTTTCATATTTGGCTGACTAATTAGATTTATGAAGCAGAAAGGCCATAAGTACACCATGATTTGCTTTACTATTTTAAATCTTGCTAACCCGTTCATTAAGTCTTTACTATCAGAAACAGCAATCTCATATTAAATTCACATTATTATTTATATAACAATATTATTTACTCCATTAAACTTATGTATTTCCAAGATTGAACGTAGATATACAATATTAACAATAAATGTCTTAAATAGTATAAATTATACTAGATTTATTTTTAACCGATTTTATCAATGTTATTTGTAAGTATAAAATTTTTATATTAACAATGGAAAAAAATACCAATCCCGGGATTGTCAAATTGTAATCCCGAAATCCCGGGATCAGAATTTTGGCTCGAAATTGGATTCACTAGTCGGAACTGCGTGTTTAGCTATTTTGACTTTATTTTATAACAATATTTAATAGGTACCTATAACTAAACAAATACGATTTAGCATTTAAATTTACGTAATTGTGTCAATCGCAACATTAAAATCGCTCTACGGAAAAGTTACCATTGTGCAGTTTCGACCTTATACGTAAAGATGTCGAATTATATTATTTTCTTCAAAAACATACTCGTAAATAACAGATAAGGCCAACAGGTAGATAAAGAAGCAATTTTCGGTCGATCGCAGACGTACCTGTCTATAATTTACCTATGGCGAACGATATTGACAAAATGTTTGTTAAGAAAATAAGAAAACATTATGTTAGTTCATCAGATCTACTAATATTTTGATATATTCTTGTTTAAGATCCGCATATGTACGCAATCAGATTTATTTACTTCAAAATTAACAAAGTAAAATTATCATTACTTCTATTACTATACTTCTATTGCCCTTGTGTCTCAGTTGGATTATGACTAGCACAATGGGTTAAAGTGCTTTTGCTTCCTTTGGGCTATCCTATGTGTGCTGGCATGACGTGGCAGGCCAGCTGGATGAGGTTGGTTGTTATGTCATCGGTGTCAACCTGGACGGCCTTGAAGGGATTCTCATTTTTCGAGTTGAAAGAGTGGAAGCTAGTTTGTCTGGAGTTCAGTAATTACATCGCACCTTGATAATCCAATGTGTTGGAAAAGTTGAGGCAGGTGTCAGTATTTTAGTTTGTAACATTTGCGACTTTGATGTCTTGATAGTTGAGGGTTTTAATTATTGTATTGTCGTATACTTTCTCGTCGTGGAAAATAATAGGCGAAATGCGATGGACAGGTACCTTGGGGAGGATTGTCCTTGTCGTCAGCACTATTGTCACATTTTTCGAGATGTCAAGGTCTTGGTGATTTTGCCTGTAGGTACTTTTGGGGTTTGGTGGATCTCTTTTGAGGCGGGTGATTTGGTTTTCAGCGCTTACTGTCTTAGGGTTTCCGGGTCAGAGTTTTCTTCAAGTGTTTGGCTTTAAGTTGCGTCCAGGAGAGTTTGAGATATTTGGTAGTTTAATAACGCTGACAACATAACGATGTAGAGTGGATGGCAGTTTCGTAGAGTAGAAGAGTAGACGCCTTGATTTTTGTTTGATTGTTCAGCTCGATCGTTAGCTTGGCCAGGGTGCAATTGGTTGGTCCCAGATCCATGTTGGTGATTCGGGATGTTGATTCAAAATCGGAATGATGCGTTTATTTGCGGTTGCGATATTTGCTCAATATTTATCGGTGTGAATTAATTTCTTCGGTAGGTATGCAGAATTATTTTCTTTGGTAGGTATACAGCGGTATGAGCTGACGATTATTCTGTGATGCGCGTGCGGTTTTTTGATCGTAACGATGTAGGTAGTCCACTACGCGAAAACGGAGCGTGTAATAGGAGGTGTTGACGCGATGAGCACCTGTATGTGAAAATTATTATTGCATGCTCACTGATTATTATATATCGCCTATTCAGGTGCGTGGATTTACTTGCAACAATAATGTGTTTAAACTATCGCGATAATAACTGTTCACACGTAAAAGTGCTGACTCCCCAATCTCATTCTTCAATAGTAAGTGAGACGCAATGTTTTTTTTACGCAGGCGCAGAATTCGACAAATACCAAATGTCGCGTGAGAATTCTGAAGCTTCTGAACATGTTTGATTAATGCATGCGATCTTGCAACTTGCAGGACAATACATGTTTACACGTGCAATTTATTGATATTTCTGCGATTAGACGTACTGTCAGGAGTAAATCAATGAACGTGTGAACGGGGTATTATACTGAAGAATAATTACGATTATCCTTGTCAGCATACATACCCCGCTATGAACGATTCGTGGCGAATATAAATACACATAATGTACGAGTATTGTATATCATGTGTTTTTTCATAAGTAGATATATTATATAAGTATATTCTGCTGATACTCACCAATAATTTTTTTTAGTATCCTGTTTTAATATAAGTGTGGTAATGTGTTAAATTTCATGAATTTGATGAAATTTTGTGAATAACAAAAAAAAACATCACGATCAATTTATTGCGTAAAAAATCGATCGCAAAATCAAGCAAGTTGGTCACCCCTGCGCATCTTTTCTATACAGAATACTGCTATCGACCGTTATCGGTAGCTATCGAGGGTAGCTTATCATACTTTTGTATTGAGGTATTGTAATTATTGTTACAATAAGTTAGCCGTATATTCAGTCAAAACTGTCCAGCTGGCTCTAAAAGTTAGCACAGATAAGAAAGGTGGTGTTAAAACTTAGCACGTATTGTAAACATTACATCGAACTTATTGTAATAATTATAATACACACCTCAATAAAAAATATAAAAAAACTACCCTCGACAGCGGCCGATAGCAGTCTTGTGTATAAAATAGAATAATGCGCTAGTATATAAAATGCAACAAAATGAGATAAAAAGTAAAATCTGTAACGTTTTCTATTATTGTAATATGACATGGATTTTGCCAGTAAGCACCACTCAATTGTATTACATTTTAATGCAAAAAAAGATTACAGAAGATGGAGCAGAGAGGATTTTAAATAAATAAAATCAAGGTAAGTAAGAGAGATATATTTATACAATTAAAATCTCAAGAAGAACGTTTCAAAGAAGCTTGAGATTTTAAAAGGAAACAGCTGTTTTATAAACTTCCTGGAGCAGTCTTTATGCCCCCGAAAAGATTACCAAGGTACATACGCTACGTTCTTTTGATTTTCCGGAAAAGCCAAGACAGCTGAGCGAGGAAGTCAGTATTTTATATTTCGAGGGAAAATGGAGATGTAAAAAAAAGACTAAAATAACAAGCGAAAAACGACAAGACGGTTTAAGATTTTTTTTCTCAAAAGAGTTGTGTCAGAGTGGGATAATTTTAATACCATAAAATAAAAGAAACTTTATGAATCTCAATTGTATAAACATATACATCAAAGGTAAATGACCGCAAATAGGGTAAACGGGAAAATTTCGAAATTCAACAAACGAATGTTTATCACTGGCGGTAGGCAGTTGAGATCCGTTATAAATAGGTCACACTAACCTTTATCAGTCATACGCAGGTAGTTACTTGTTTTCATTGACATATGACTACAAATTGCAGATAGTGTTGTTAGGTAGTTTTTAAAATAAAATTATTAGGCATTGCGTAAACCAAAAAAATGTGACTTTTTCACGAGATTATAATGCCAATGAGATTTATAAGACACTAAAAATTAATTAAAAAAATAAGTAAGAACTCATTTTCGACAAAATGTCATTTACGCCTTTTTGGTAGGTTTGTTAACTTTATAGTTATTGTACCGTTATAAAACTAGTAGGAATATACAACGCTGAAACCTATAAGAAAATAATTACAAGATAAAAAGGATCTTTTATAAACAACGTTTTTATATTTTCTGTTGAAACATATAAACTTGACATGACTAGCTTAAACGATCAAAAATATTTGTACTTGACATGTCATATTGATTTCCATAGTAACGCACGTATATATTAATAATTTAGTTGCTAGGACCCCAGACCCCAATAATGCAATAAGCGACCAATAAAGGTGTCGAAATAACTTTTCATACAAAACAGAATTAACAGAAAATGAATTCAATTCTACTTAAAGATGGCTAAAAGTACTTAAAAAAAATGCATTGGCATCGTGTTCTGATATATTCTAAAAGTTTCAAATGTCTAGCTAGTCGGGAAGTTAGTTAAAAATCAATTGCAAGATTTGTACCGGACAAATAAGAATACGAGCTAAGAAAAACGGGTACTGTTCGGTTATACGGAATACAGCGGAAAACACATTTTGAAAATAGCCGATAACCTGGATTATTTGTTAGGTTAACCTAACCAAACCTAACTTAACCATACCTAACCTAACCTAAACTAACCAAAACTAACAAATAATCCAGTATATCGGGTATTTTCAAAATGCGTTTTCCGCTGTATTCCGTATAACCGAACGGTACCGAAAAACGTTGTAAAGTAAGCCCGTGCTCAATCGGGGACTTCAGGTTCAATTCCGGTGAGGTCATAAAATATTTATCATTGGGCCTCATGGTATATTGTAATGCTAAAAAGAATACATAAATCTTGAGAAAAAGCAGTAGAAATATTCAAATTTTTAATTATTAAAATCTTTTGCATGTATCGACTAAAGATAACAATGCAAATTTTATGACTGATTATAAAGCATTTGATATAATTTTAGAAAATGTTGTGAATGAATATGGTATCGTCGGTTTAATCAAACTTAATAATATTTCTTGACAATTTTTTTTTTCGGTTTTTTATTAGATATAACTACATTATATATGGGGGGCACCAAAATTCTAAGTATATACTTAGGACCCACCCTTAAAGGTATTAATTCGGCCCAGGGGAATATATCTATTATAAAAAGAAACAATGTCCGATTGTAATCACTTTTGTGAATCTTTAAAGTATATAAGAAAAATTCACTTAAAGATAACATCATATTATTATAATTCGATAGAATTCTTATATTATTTCCATTTCATTAGCTTTTTCTCTTATGTCGTGATTTTCAATAAGAAAACGTAATAAAATTTTGAAGAGCGAATACTTCAATACTTTGGATGAGAGCCAAATATTGGCAATGTGTTCATATTATAATATATTCCTGGCGGAGACGAAATTGTTGTGGAGTTCGTAAACTAGATTAGGTTGCGCTGATTTCATACAGACGGAGAGACTTGAGTAAACATGTTTTGTATTCTTGAAAATGATTTGTCCACGAGGCATTACGGTTATTGAGTGCATTTTTCCATGAATACGTAAAGTAGGTACAACAGAATACTGACCACCTCTAACAACGTTGTTTTACACTGCATTTAACATGATGCCAATGAGCTAATTTTCAACGTGTTTTTTAATAGTGAAACTAATAACTTTATTAAAAGCATATCTCGATTTCCACGAGAATTCTTGAATTTTATTGCACATGGGCTCCGTGTTTAAAATGTTTAATTAAAATTAAAAACCAACTTCTATCTCACCATTTTTTATCGCGTCATTTCGAGCGGGAAGTCTGAATTGGTCCAATCGGTCCAATCCTTGACTTGGGGATAATACAAAAGAATTTTGTCAAGTATGTTTATGAAAAATACTTAATAAAATCTTTTACAGTGTAATAGTCTATATCAGGCAAGGCCTGAACAAAAATGATGTATAAGTGCGAGTGAAAAAGTATTCGGTACCCTTATAATCTCTGCGACACGCGCTAGACCTGGGAGATGGTTTGCTACGGTGTAGCCGGCAAATCTTAGCTTATTGCATAACTAAGCATCGATAACCGTGTTGCTAAAATTGCTATTTTTTGTGTTAAACATAAAGTCAGTGGTAAATATTTTTAGTTAATTAAGTAGAAAAGATGGTTCTGTGTGTTGTATTAAAATATGGTAGCCGTACTGATAAGCAAGAAGATGGTACAAGTTCGTGATAATTTATTTGTATATTATTATATATTTTAATATCAGTGACCTAATTTTTCTTTAAAATAACTTAAATTATAGATATCTTTACCTAATGGTTGCATTTTGACCGCTTAAAAATACTATATAAAGTAAAAAAAATAGAAAATTATATTTTAATTCTGAGCGTCTAGTGCGAGCACTTTGAGCGAGCACTAGCGAAATGGTCTATGGTCTCGAACATATATAGAAGAATGCGTTCGCTCGCCCACAAACCAAACGCACGGCACGCGGCTTCATTCAAGCGTCAATTACATTGAGCTACTTTACGAGCTGTTTGTTGGCGAATTTACAATCTGCCTGTAAAGTCGCCCAGTGTAATCATCGAACAAGCTAATAAACAGATTGTAAACACTCTACCGAGAAAAGTTGAAAGCCGGTCAACTTTACAAGCTACACGCTGGCGTGTGGGCCTACTGCGTCTGCGCAGTAGAGCGCAGTAGCAACCTCCCGGTAAAAAAAAGAACTACGTTCTGTCAAAATAGTCGCTGGATAGAAAATTTGTGTGTCATCATCATAATCGCAGTAGCTGAATCGCCCGCTATTAAATTCGCCAACAAACAGCTCGTAAAGTAGCTCAATGTAATTGACGCTTTAGCAATGCAACGGGTGGCGTCTAGATGTATCTATAGTCTATGATATCAGGCATGTCTAACGCGTCGATAGCGATATGCATTTTGGTCGACCATACCTTAGACTCATAGGAAAATGTAACAATTCTGTTTTATTATAGGTAATGATACCATTTATTTAAGACTTTGAAGGTGGAATATTAATCATTGCCGTGTTTATTTTAGAAACCGGCTGAAGTAAAAGTCGTTTTACAATTAACAATATGGCATGATCCATCTCACCACCTGCCACACGAGTGAGAGAAATAGAAGATGTAAATCGCCACGTTTTAAACATAATCGTAGTTTTTATTTACCGTCGTGCAGTATGCTCTTTCTGAAGTAGGACAATAGTTGAACTATATGTAGAATGAGTGCCTACTAAAACAAAAGTAATGCTACTTGATCATAAGCACATGGCGCATACTTTTGCTACATGGAGGACCGCTGTAAGAGGCTAATTGAATCGATACGATTGGAATAATATGGATCTTGCCTAGAGTGGAGACATCTACAAGTAGTACAATGACAAGAAGCGTGAACTGAGGGAAGTGGTGTGAGCGTATGCTTGCTATATGCTCCGATGCTGGAGAGTGATAGGGTGTATTATTAAAAAATCTTAAAAGAAAATTAATATAAATGTGGCGCATTGATACACAGCATAGCGGCATTATAGTTACTATTTTTTATGATTGATTTAAATGTGTTTTCTTCATCTGATCCTTTACTAATGCTTAACTAAACTTTACTTATACTAATGTGCTCCCCCTTCCCCAGTCGCAGATTGCAGGCATTATTAAAGGGGATCGTGATTAGAAAAAGGTTAAGCATCCATGATGCTCCAGTAGATAATAATTACATTGAGTATTTGTCACAATATTAATTATTGCATATTTTGAATGAACAATTCTGTGTGTGAAAGGAAAAGGAATATACCTACATGTCTAAAATGACTACTTTTTGGAAAAGTCAAAAAAGGTGCGTTTTGAACTAAGTACATTGTTTGGGAACTCATTAGTTTCTGTGTATAATTTACTGATTCAACTCATTCATGTTTTCCTTCTTGTATATATCTGGGAGGGGAAGGAAAATAGGGATAGGTCTTTTAAAAATATACCTACTTGAATATAACCAAATTAACTACATGAATGAGAAAAAGCACGTGTGGAATTAACGCTTCTGAATTGGTAAATAGGTGTTCCCACACAAAACTGTCATAAAATCAATGTTCTTTTGACTCTTTTCAAACGTAATGATTTTACACAAAATTATTTTCATATAATAAAGTTTGGTTTCAAATGTATGAATATACTTATGTAGACTGACTTTCGAATAGGTACATATGTAGAAAAACTTTTACATCACAATTTTCTACAACACTCGAAAATGTCTCGTGTTAGACTAAATTTCCTACGCTACTCGTGAGTTCTGATTTTCTACGCCTATCTACCCTACCTACATATGCGAAAAGGGAATAAGTTAATACATACAGAGTGAAAGTTACATTGCGATATATTATTCTGAGAATGAAGAGACTTTCGAAAACGGGTTTGCGGGAGCGATCTTTAGTGGGAATTTATTTTATCGATACCCAAGGGTCCGCATTTGTTATATTATTCAAGAGGTACCTATTATTCGAGTACCGATATATTTGCAACCGTTTTTGAATAATATTACGAAATCATATCAGAGTATAATAAAAGTATATATGAAAGCATTGTTACGATATATATTATATACCTATCAGTGGCGTGCGGTTCATAGACGCCGTGGTGCGGAGCATGCTCAAAAAATATGTATATAACAATAATATTACGTAATTATTGTGGAATTTGGTAGAAGAAAGAAAAACATATCAAAAGCGTAAAACTTAAAGCTTGTTTTAAGATTCGGTCAGTGACACAACCTTTAGTGGCCCAAGAAGACAAAAATAAAGTAGGTAATATGTATTTATTTGACAGAATGTTCACTAAATACAGTCACCGCACGCCACTTTATATATCACTGCATATGTATATATCGATTCAGTAAAGGATGAATTGAGTTCTATAATTTCAAAAGACATTTTAAGCAATGTATAATTTTATAGTTTTGAGAAAAAACGATAAAATTTCTGTAGCTACTGCGAAATGAAAAGAATTTAATGTTGTAAATCGAAACGTACATAAAAAAAGTTTAGAGGTTTAAAAAAATCATTAAAAATTAACGATTTTAAAAACTTAAACGTTTTGCTGTTTAAATATCATACATTTGCTGGATTAAGGAAACTTAGGTCACATGACAAATGACAACATTTCTTGGTATTGTAATTGGTTATAATGGAGTTAACACATTTTGTTTTAAACAATAATTTTAACAATATTAGAAAATTAGTATAATTTTTCAATAATTTTGAAGATTTTTTAAATATAACTAGCTGAAGTACCCGGCTTCGCACGGGGTCGCTTCGTGGTTATATTTATCTTAGATATTTGAAAAATAATAAGAGGTAATTATTTCTTTAATATTAAAATATCTGTGTAATACAATATGGCAATATGAAAATAATTATAATAGGAGTAAAGGTCAAACATAAGAACACTAAATTAAAATCGAATCCAAAATATGAAAACGTTATTAATGTTATAAATATGTAGTAAAAAAAAATCTAAATTGGATGGAACAAACAAACAACAAACTTTGTATGTTATATAATAATAATTTAGAAACCGCACACAACTGACAAAAGTTTCATCGCAATCGGATGAATGGTATAGGAACGCATACGAATAGTAGAAGAAGATGATTTTCTAATTCAGAAACCTTCGTGGGCATGCGCATGACAACTCACCAAAGTTTCATTGCAATCGGATTAATGGTATAGGAACGCATACGAATAGAAGAAGAAGAAGATGGTTGTACTAATTCAAAAACCTTCGCGGGCTTGCGCACAACAACTTACCAAAATTTCATTGCAATCGGATGAATGGTATGGGAACGCATACGGGACAGACACACAGACAGACAGACATTCATTTTTATATATTAGTATAGCCTATACTCTTCCCGCAAGTACAAGCAATAAGTTTACAAAGTTTTATCGCAATCGGATGAACGGTATGGCTGCGCATTAAATACGAACAAACAAACACACAAACACACAAATATTAATTTTTATATATTAGATAATTGCCCATTTGTAGAGCTTTATACGTTGAAAGCATTGCTAACTCAATTCATGCCAAAAGTGGAGATAACAACTTTTAAAACGATTCAATGCAATGATTGATGTATTGGGCCATCACCGTGTGTTGTTCATCCTGCTTCAAAGAGCTCTCCTGACTCTTTTCGGCCTCAATTATTCTGAACAATTCATAAAAGGATAGATTTTCGTTAACGATTTTAGTCGAAGTTGAATGTAGGAAAGTGTAGGCTAACAGCGGAATGATTCGAATCACAAACCGCATTCACGAGGTCCAAACAAAGAATGCAAATATGAGTAAAAGTGACGGATGGAGATGGCGTAATTCAAATGAATCCAAAAATACAGGATGCAAATCACATCCTCTGACAATCCTTCATCAGCTCGAGAATGTGTATAGAAAATGAAGAGACGCGAGTCATCCAGACCATCCAGATGTTCGGTCGATCGAGCGGTCCGACTTGGTCGCCACAAACACCAACTTTATAGCTTTAAAAATGCGGACGTGAAGATCTCTTCAGTTTTAGCTATGTTTTGTATAATATATTTTTGTTAGTTAACCGTGCTTCTCTCTTCCATATGCACTTTCCGTTAGAATAAATGACAGCCAACCCAGTCAAAATATACATGAGTGCGTGCGACCTCAATCTTGGGTATGTGCTCCTGAGATATTACCTGGCGTCAAAAACAGTTGCAGCTTAACATCTAAACGTAGTACACCGAGTATAGTGTGGTGAGGCGAATTGGTTTGGAGGGGTCTATGTTTGGGTGCCGGACGAAATCCCGAAGGCCGAAATCCCGAAAGCCGAAATCCCGAATGCCGAAATCTCGAATGCTGAAATCCCGAATGGCCGGAATCCCGAATGGCCGGAATCCCGAAGGCCGAAATCCCGAAAAACAAAAAAATACAAACACCAATAATTGCGCAACTATGAATTGCGCAATTTTAATAAGAGAGACAAAAACCCATTTTCTGTGGAAATATAAAAAAACGAAAAATAAAAAATACAAACATCAATATTTGCGCAATCCTGAATTGCGCAATTTTTGCAATATGGAGAAAAACCCATTTTTTTGTAGAACAAATGGGTTTTTGTCTCTCCTGCAAAAATTGCGCAATCTTAACACGTATCTTGAATTATAATATAATTAATATTTCCACAAAAATGGGGTTTTGTCTCTCTTGTGAAAATTGCGCATTTATTGATGTTTGCATTTATTTTTTTATTTTTCGGGATTTCGGCCATTCGGGATTTCAGCGTTCGGGATTTCGGTATTCGGGTTTTCGGCTTTCGGGATTTCGGCTATTCGGGATTTCGGCCTTCGGGATTTCGACCCAAAATGTTTATGTTAAACCAAAACTCATTTACATTCAGTACAAATATGTAGCTCAGTGTGGTGTAGTCGTGGATCCTATATTCCAATCCGGGGTGTGGCAAATACACAATATATTGATATTTAATTTGTGTTTTCAGTCAGAGTATGGACCTAATAGGTTGGGCTAGTGGCCAACATCCATTAATCGTAAAAAAATGTGTTAATACAAACCTTCACTTTGTGGAGGCCCATATAATCTTATAAGAACCGGACACGGTCAATAAGTATAAGTACTACAAAATAGTATTATCAAGTATACTACAAAACAGTATTTAATCTGACTGAAAAGTACAATGTATTTATAAAGATACTTAATAGATTCCACGAAACATAAGTGAAATAGTTTTTTTTCTTACCCATTTTCCATTAGAAGCTTTCATAGCTCCGAAAAGAAGCTTGAGCTCTTTGACTGTGATGCTGTAGCTCGCCAGCACTCCCAGCATTTCAATGAGGAGATCTGAAAGAAGGAAACAAAAAAAACTTTAAGCACAGAGAAAACGTTATTAGACATACTACGTCTGTGAACATTGTGTAAGCCTTCAAAGGGAACATTTTACAAGCCGTAAAACGTTATGACAACATTGCTAAGTCGGATGGAAAATGAACATGTTTTTGTTGATAGAAAAAAGCAAATAACTACTATGCTACGGGTTAATGACATTAGATTTAAATGAAAAAAATACGCATAAACATTGGTCTAACTCTAACTGTTAGATATTATTGATAGATTTATAAATAATAATTAATAATTTAAGCAACACTGCCATCTATAGTCAGCCCGCGGCACTAAATGGCGAGTTCCGATGATAATGCTAGTTATTGCTTAAATTTGAATGTAAAACAGTAACCTGTTCGCAGTAGATTAATAAAAAGTACGAGTGTAGGTACCTATATGTCGTATATATTAATTTACGTATTACCATTTTACAACAATCATTTCAACAAACAGTTTACCATATTGTATTTGAAGAATAATAAATAATTGGCACTATGATCGAAATTTAAAATTTCGTGCCGCGGCCTGAATATTAAGTCGGCTTTGTTTAAACAAGTATATACGAAAACCAGCCCTAGATAAAGAATCTTTTGTTAATTTTTTTTCTCTGTTCATTCTTGACTGACATTTTTTAGTATATATGAATGTGTATAATAAAAAAAAACCACAAAAATTGACCGTCGTAGTCCTGTGTGTAAGGCATTGATCTTTCATCCGTAGGCCCCGGGTCGATTCCGGTGAGGTCACAATATATATAGCCTGGGCGTTTGTACTTGAATTTATTTATTTTTAACATATTGTGGACATTACAAATTATAAGTTTAAGAAGTTCACAACATGACATTTAGAAACAAAGAAATATCAAACAGTATTAGGTACATAAAAAAAGAGATAGATAGTATGTTATTAAACAGTAGAAATGTGAAAACACAAAAAATATAAATTAGATAGGTACAAGGAAGTTAACTGGATGAGATAAGCAGACCCTATTTTAAGAATATATAAAACAACGTCCACCTATACTCATCCTCACGTAGGTGGAATATATCAACACCCGAAGCAATTTCGTTGAATATAGTTATCGCCCTCCCAATTGGCATTTCCAGTGGCAGGTTGGTTCTGCACCTTGGGTGTTTCAATTGTTTCACTTAGTATTATTACACTACTGTCATTGGGCTTTACGGCTTGTTGTAGTGATAAAAAGAGAGAATTGTCTATCGATTTGTTAAATTTTGTTATGAAACTCGATATTAATAGTATATAGAAGAATGCAGCATTTTTTGTGTGATTGTGAATGAACGAAAAAATTGACAATGTGTTCGCCCATAACATGTAGAATTAGTTATCTAATTTAAAGCAACTAGACAGTTTGGTATACCTACCGCTTTAGATATTGAGAAGAATTATCCTTTATGTCATATCGTGAACGCTTTGAAATTATTGTGATGTTAATTATATGTAAAATAAATATAAAATTTGAAAAAAAAAATACACGAGAATTGACGTTACTGGTTCAAATATATATATCTAATATGATTATTTAACGGCAGTTGTGTAAAACGCGACCAGCTGATACGACGGCTTTATTAGCAAGAACCTGGATTAAATCAATGTGAAATAAATTTTAGGTAAATTGGGGGCAATTAAGTGTGTCTAATATTTTATTATTTTTATAACTCTCGTTGTGTTGACATTTTAGAAAATTGAATATTTGTTAATTGACGTAGTGTACATTGGTAGTAAACCAACTCTATAACAAAAATAAATTAGTAAAAATTGTTATAATTATTATGGAACAGAATATATGGAATGTATTGCAGTCGACAACATTACTCAGCAGGAAAACAGAATGTTATAAGAGGTATATTTTTAAGAAACCACTGATTCGATTCGCCACACCATGTTCGAAAACTTACTGTAAATGTAACTTCTAACAAAGAGGCCTTTGTTTCAACCTCAGTTGCCTGCATTAAATACTGTTTACACGGCGTCGTACAAAGCTGGACTTGGCGTCTGCGAAATTTATAGTTTCCATACCCTTTTCTGCTCTCCGGGTCGCTACATTATGATAAATCAGAGTGTATTTGTTTTCCCAACACCAATTTTCGGGGATAGTTTTTGCTGTGTGGTCTAATGAAAACAGTTGGAAATGTCGCGTGTTTATGTGATATATTGTTTTGATTTAATTTTGTAAAAATTGAAAACCAATTTAATTTCGCGCACAAAATTTGTCTACCTACATTAATTATCATACAAGAATTATATAAAGTTTAACTATATTTTTATCATTTAGAATTATTGTTTAAATAATCAGAATCAGACAATAGATTTAATATTTTCCGGTATAAAATGCCAGTTTATTATGATGTTTATTAAAACAATAGCTTGATATATTATAGGATTATAAACAATGGTAACTGATTTGAGAAACAAGAAAAAGCTATACCTACAAGTATTTGAAAATAAAACTCTCCGAAGATACCTATAACTATTTTGGTGGGTAACTCAACATTCGAAATCGTCGCTGGTTATAAGTACTTGATAACCAACACATATATCAAAAGTACAATATGAACGTCCAACTCGCCAGCAGGCCAGCAGACTAAAGAGTGGAAATGCAGCGTCAGGGCCAAACTACAGTCCAATAAGACAATATTCCGGTTATACAACGTGACCGTAAAATCAATCGCTCTGTATGGGTGTGAAATATAGAGAGGAGGACCAAGTTATCGAAAACAGAATTGTCTGAAGAATACTTGGACCGGCTGAAGAAAACCAAAGGTGGCGTATCCGTATGAATGCTGAGCTAAGCAAACAATTAAGTAACATATTATCAATATGTTGAGGGCGCAAAGACGCGGATGGGCCGATCACGTTGTAAAGTGCGTAGGATCTAGCTAGAGTTATCCATAAAGTTTGTGAAGGAACCCCTGGGCCGCCAATAACGACAAGAGAGACCCAGAGACGCTGAGTGTGACTATGAGAGAAGGAGCTCGAGATTGAGATTCCTAGATGATAGTTATGCAGCCGGCCATGGACCTGCAAGGTCTGGAGCACCCGATTGAATAAGTAATTAAGTAAAAGGTACATACTTGTGAATATTATACTACAGTACGTAATAATGAGAATTGCAATTAAATAACAACTATGCCGAAATTTGAACCAAATTGTGAAATCAAAAACGATATCAAAGCAATTAAGATGCATATAGTAAGATATTTTGTCATCCCAATGTGTAAATACGTATCCAAGAGTTGAATGGTAAACGCAAGAGAACAACTGAGGATAGATGTCTTTGAAATGTGGTGCTGGAGGCTTATGCTGAAACAATACGGTGAAACAGACGAATATGGAAAAACTTGAGATATTTGATTAGGTCGGAGATCAGAGATGACAAAGAAAAGGTCTCTGTAGAGGTTTTACCCAACTCTACAACTGTCGCATAGACAGCGGCGACGCAGAAATAAGAAACTGGCAGTTGTCTAGAGACCTCGTTCTTTTGTAGAGGTTATAAGGACGCTCCAGTCCTTCGCTGAGTTGTCAAGTTAAAAGATTCATGTTAAAACTTAGCAATATAAGATAATATAACACCCAATGTTATTTGCCGTCGAATAACAAACAAATTGATGTGCGCCATAATATAAACGATATAAAACACCAACTCCTGTATTATTCAACTCTACCCGAACACACACACGAGCAACCTTCAGATATCAAACGAATAACGGGTGTAGTTGGAACAAAGTAAGTAACGACTACATCCCTTATATGTCTCAGGCAAGGCAAAGTCATACAGAAGGCTGCCGTACAGTCAAATAATCTAAGTCATAAGGTCTCCCGACAAGTAAGAAAATGTATTTATGTCTACGTAAGATAAAAAATATTGTTGCGATACATTATAGTAAGTAGATTGTTTTTACTAAATTCATCCAGACACTTTCTTCTCGGAGCGTTTTTTGTCATTTTGAAAATTGTCTTGCAAGGAAGGTACCTACCTAATAAATTTTTGATTAAAAACCTCACGTACAGAACAGTGGCGTGTCTCGCACAATTAAAAGTAGGCGCGTGCGCTAATTGCGGCTGTATTAAGTGGATAACCGCTAAAATAATAAAAGATCTTCGGCTCTAGATAGCGCCGCGTTACGTAGAGGAAATGTCAAGGTTCGTGCAAAACTCGACATAAAATTAAGGGAGTTGCTAATAGGGTAAGATTAAGAAGTTTCGTTAATGGCATATGCTGCGAGAGGGTAGGGTAATTTAAGTAATACAGTTGAACTGTTAAAATTTACATTCGCATTAGCACGTGCATGTGCAAACACGTATACTTTCACACAGGAACTTTGCACGCAAGACAGCGATGGCTAAAATAAGTATGTTTCTAACGTTTCTAAACATAATATTCCGGTTACATTAATCATTAACATTAATTTTAGAGAGGAGCATTAACCGATAAGAACATCGCAGATTATCATTTGAAAACTGATATGTAATTATTATCGAGAATTAATTTATGAAATCTTCATAATATTATGTTTCACATGTTATCGTGAAAAAGAAAGTTTCACGAAAATTGCAGAGTTGTCAATATGTCCATTCTGATTTAAAAAAAATGGCCGTGGTCATATACTTCTTTTTCACCTGTAGGTACCCATATGAATACTATCACCAGTAGCTGATATTGCTCGCAAAAACATTAATTTAACTTTCGTGATATGCGATTTGTGGTGCTATCCTGCAAGGACCGAAAGTCACCACATGAAACCAAAAAAAAAAAACACAAAAGTCAGATTTAATTAAATTTTGATATTATTCGATTTCTTTCGTTCAGGCAGTTTAACTAGAACTATGGTAACACGTACTGATTTGATAACTTAACGCTAGATAGTGTCGTAGATTTTCATACAAAATAATATTATGTTCACGATCGTAAGACTTTACTATTATGGGGGTGGTTTAAATCATATATATATATATTATATATATATATTATGTTCATTTCCAATCATTTTGCATTAACAGATTTTTGTTTTTACTCAAAAAAGGATGTTAGCCACTTATTTAACCTATTAGGCCATATATTATATAATATTGCTTTGGCCGCCTGAATAATGTATTCAAAATGACCTCCCACTGTGAATATAGCGCAAGGTGTTCAACCAGTGTGTACTTCCCGTAAACACATAAGTATTCGTGGGAAACATAGACCCTAAGTAAAAGAGAGATCAAGAAACAGCACAGCGTGGTATGGAGAGATGCATGTTAGGCATGACGCGAAAGGACAAAAAGCGGAATGATTGGATAAGAAAACAGAGAAGGGTTTGCGATGTAGGTAATAGAGTTCGCTAAAAACCTCAAATGGAAATTGGCAGGACACATAGCTAGAAGAAGGGACACTAGTCATCCAGTGGTAGCTAAGAGTTACAAAACTTCGCTAAGTAGACCGAGAGGCCACTGGATCGATGAAGTGGTTAAGTTATACGAAAGTACGTAGCAACGTAACGCACTGACCGAGAGAAGTGGAATCAGCTTGGAGAGGACTTCATGCAGCAGTAGATATATTCAAGCTGATGGTGATAATAACATATTAATAAACAAACTTATGTTTATCTGCACTAATGGTACTTGGGTATTATTTAAAAATATTTTCGTTCCAAGGTAAAAGTAAGTAAAATAATTACAAGATAAAAAGATCTTTTTATATACAACGTTTTTAAATTTTCTGTTGAACCATATAAACTTGACTTGACTAGCATAAACGATCAAAAAAATTTGTACTTGACATGTCATATTGATTTCCATAGTAACGCACGTATATATTAATAATTTAGTTGCTAGGACCCCAGACCCCTTGCAACCAATAATGGTGTCGAAATAACTTTTCATACAAAACAGAATTAATTGAAAATGAATTCAATTCTACTTAAAAGTATAAAAAAAATGCATTGGCATCGTGTTCTGATATATTGTAAAAGTTTTAAATGTCTAGCTCGGGAAGTTAGTTAAAAATCAATTGCAAGATTTGTACCGGACAAAGAACCACGGGACAAATAAAAATACGAGCTAAGAAAAACGTTGTAAATAGTCATTAATTGAGGCGTCTAATTACAAAAAGCGACAAGTCCACAATTCAATATTTTCGGGAAACAACGTTTTTATGTTCCAAGCTTCAATTATTTGTTAAGGATTCTTGGGTACTGGTTGGTAGGTAGGTATATGGGAAATACCCAGAAGAATTGTCATAAAAATAATAACAGTACGTATACATTTATATTTGAGTGCAGGTCGTTGAAGTAGAAGCGATTTCGTCGCATTAACTTTACGACACTTCTCCAACTTGCCTACGTTTTACGACTGTGCGCTTTGTGGGATTATATCTCTGATACATACTTTGTATCATTTTATCGAAAGAAATAAATACGAGGTCCTTAAGACTAACTTGCCTTGCAAGCTAATATTACGTTAAGACATTTAAATACTAAGCAACAAATTATAACCTAATACAAGTATGCAATAATACAAATTGGACAACACAACAATAAAACACTGTCAAATCTACACTGTGGACACTCAGTTTTTAGACGTTGATCAACTTAATATACCGTCGTTTCCATTGCAAAATTGTATATATGCAAATACTCAAGTTGTCAGGAGTAAGGATTCCAATCCCGGGATCCCGAATCCCGAACTATTTTCGATACCTATGAATCCCAGGATTGATTAACATAATCCCGAAACTTTCGGGATTGATTTTTTTATAAATTTTTAGGGATAATAAAATAAAAACGAAAATATAACAGTAAAAATAACTACATTAGAAATAAACTCATACTCATTCTAAAACTCATAATAAAAATGAGAAAGATTAGAAAAAAACAATGCTTTGCACTATTAACAAAGTAATTCCACCACGATCTCATACGTTTTACGGCAGTTTCATATTTGGCTGACTAAATAGATTTATGAAGCGGAAAGGTCATAAGTACACCATGATTATATGCTTTACTATTTTAAATCTCGCTAATCCATTCATTAAGTCTTTACTATCAGAAACAGCAATCTCATATTAAATTAACATTATTATTAATTTATATTACAATATTATTTACTCCATTAAACTTATGTATTTCCAAGATTGAAGGTAGATATACAATATAAACAATAAATGTCTTAAATAGTATAAATTATACTAGATTTATTTTTGACCGATTTTATCAATGTTATTTTTTGTAGATACAAAAAAATTATATTAACAATGGAAAAAAATGCCAATCCCGGGACCAGTCCTGGGATTGTCAAATTGTAATACCGAAATCACGGGATCAGAATTTTGGCTCGGGATTGGATTCCCTAGTCAGGAGAGCATAAAACCGCAAACAAAAAAATATAAAATCAATTTTAAAAAAGTTTTCATAATTTCAACTAAAATGCAATTTTTGAAAATTGTGTTATTTTGCATGTGTGTAAAGGCGATTTTTGTGGTTTTAATTAAACAAAAATGTCAAAAACGCATATTTTGCAGATATACAATTTTGGAAGGGAAACGACGATATTAGACATAAAAAATATTAAATAATATTACGCAGATCTTTATGATTAACTTAACACAAAAATAATATTTGTAAAAGATACCTTCATCGAAAAGAAAACTCGAAACATAAACTACGATGAGACAATACTCTGAATCATTATCGTGTATGCCATAGGTTGTCAAAGTGTGCTCCGTGATCACCAGCACGTTCGGAAAAAAATATAGACAATATAAATTGAATGGGTTAATGCATGATCACAATGATATTCTACGTGCTTTGTGGGGAATAGGGACTACGGGGGGCATAGAGACGTTTTCGATACCTTAATTTCAAAGTGGTACAACCATAGTCTATGGGTACAACTGAGTATGACTCGGTTATTTTGTTATCGGGAGTTTATTTTTTGTATATTGCCATATTTGTTTTTATATGGTAACACTGGCTAACGATAAAACGAGACTAAACTTGAAACGAATGTCAAAACAGATTGTCCTGGTTGGTGTACGTTTCTTTTCCCTGTTATAACTTTACTGTGAATTGCAAAAAAGTATGTAAAATGTATTGTTTTTTTTGTGTATAAGTTCATTTCCTACATTCATTAGCATATTACTATATTTTAACGTTTTGGTTGCATGTTTGGATCTTTTTTCTCATTTGTCTAAATTTCTGAATATATCGGGGTTAATGGAGACTTCATTCTGGGTCAATAGAGACGAGCGGTGGGGAAATAGAGACGTGATTACACTATATGTAGAAAAAATTATATTTAAATAACGGTGATTGTTTATTAATTTTCTTTTTGTATTCTTTTCCAGAACTTTTCATCAAATTATTCTAAATAAAATGACACGTGTCTATAAGCCAGATCCTCGAGGAAAAAGTTACACAAAACACAATGAAGAAATTCTGCAGCAAGCGATCCAATTTCTTTTGCAAATAAATCTGTCTCCAATGGATAATATCGAATAAAAATCTAGTATGATGTAAGTACCTACATATCTACTCTTTAATTGATATCAACAAATTCATTAATTCCCTACTCACTCCATTTGTCTCTAATCACCCTCCCCCTCTCGTCTCTTATCACCCCCCTCTCGTCATCAATTCACCCCGAAGCTGGGTAAATAGAGATAAGAGACAAAATAATTTATTAAATTTAAAACCTTACAGTAAACACCATTTTTTAGCAGAATCAAGTAGAAGGGCATTAGAAACAAATATTAAATTAATGATGTTTACAAAAATCATCTTAATTAACTAACACCACTGTCTCAAAGTATCAAACCCGTCTCTATTCCCCCCAAAGCACGGTACATTCTTTTTAACATTGAAACAGGAATAAAAACCAAATGATTGTAGTATATTTTTAGTAATAGAAGTGAAACAATCACAACACCCAGGCTTTGGGAAAATCACATAAATATTAAATATATTGTGTCCTTACCGGGATCGAACCCGGAACTATCGGATGAAAATGTTTCATTGGCGGTTTCTTTATGACTTATGTGATAATAAAATATAATTTGATCCTCCATTATTGCCACAGTGAACACTCGTTCTATATTTTAGGAAACAGTTCCTTAGTATATAGAAAACCCTATATTTGTCCTTCATGTCGAAATCTGTACATTGTTTTCATGGAAATTAAAAAAAAACAATAACATAGTAATAGGTACTAAAATAAGAAATAGTGCGTATAAATTGGTACGGAGAAAAAAAGTTAGGATATTCATTCCTTACACTAGACTAGCAGCTCGGAAAATTTAAAAATAGCTCGAATCCGTTTCATTCATACTCATTCAACGTTCAGTTTTTAGGGCGTTGTCTAACGAAAGAGTTGAAAACCATTGCTATATATAAGGGATTAACGAGGGGTATGAGGTTAAGTACACCACTGTAGCTATCTACTTATTTAGTTATAATAATTAGAGAAACTATACTTAATAATATTTTCGAGATATTCAATGTTTATTAGGTCGTAATTCATGACAATTTATAAAATGTGTTGTCACATTAAATATGTAATCTAGATATGGTTTTCAGGGTACATGTTTCACATATATATACGTGTGAGCTTTTTAATTAAAACATAGTAAATTTGTGTAGGGGTACAATTGGGCGTGTTTGTGTAGACCGCAGTTAACTAAATTAAACAAAACGGTAAAAAATTATACTTTTGTGCTTAGGGTGATGATTTAAAATTACAAACAAATATTCTATTTGTACAACATTTTAGGTTTTTAGTAATGTATACCACATATATATGAGTGTGAATAACTTTGAATATTTGGAATATAAAATGTAATATTTATGTCATTTTAGTGTAGTGTGATAGTTTTATAGAAATCGAAGATGGCATATTCTGCGATCAGTGAAATTTTCTAGAACATTTTTGTATAAAGAGAGTCTGTGCGTTTTATACTACGTGCAAAAACATACTAAATCATGTTAAATACTATAACTTATTTTTGTTGACTGAAATGTGGACTGGCTACCTTCTGCGTAACAAAACTGAATTACTGTCAATACTGTATCGTGTGAATAGAAAGAGAGAGCAAAATAAATCACCGTATATATAAAGTACCTACGTTTAAAACTCAATAGTTTCGATTTATTAGAATAAAGTAGGATTATCACTTAACATTTAAACCCTAATTGCAGCCGGTTCCTTACGATAATTCCATTAAAAATTACCACCCGCTCCACTCAATAAATTATGACCTGGAATTGTATCTAACTAACCCTTCCTAACAACACGTAATTTCCCTTATTACCAACTTCACACAGTATTGACAATTTTCTTCTTTTCTTTCGACCATGTCCGATCCTAATAGGATTATAATATGGGCCTCCACAGAGTAGAGGTTTGTATTAACAGATTTTGTTTTTTACGAGAAATGGATGTCAGCCACTTGCTCAAACTATTAGGTCCATACTCTGACGGACACAAATTGAAAAACAATATGTGTACTTGCCAGCCCCAGGATTCGAACCTGGGACCCACGGCATTATAGTTCAACGCTTAAACCGCGCGGCCACCGTGGGCGATTGTATTCTTAGTTCAATGATAAAATTAAAGCATAAAATAGAAAAAAAACAATAATAAAATAATACTCCACCAAACACAAATTTAAATGTATATTTCGATACTTCGCTGGACTCAAAAAAGCTCACAAAAACTCAGCAAAACACGTGCCATCTAGTGAATACCAAATAATAATCCATTTAATAAATTGTGTGCTTAGATAATTAATAAACCATCAGGTTATATCTACGACAAGAAATTTATGTTAATTTTGATTAAAATTAAATTCACACATTAAATAATGTACGAAAACACAGGTGTTAATTGCCATGACAAAGTTCACCAAAACAAAATTTCAAAAGGAAATTATAATAATGTAATACTTACTCGTATATACCTAAAATAGTTTTACCAAAATTCCATTTCAAGCTGCTACATTCAGTTCAGTGAAAAACATGGAAGTAGCACGAGGCAGCAGAATATTGAAAAGATATAACAAACTCATACGTGACACGCTTACAATAGGAGGAAGGTATCAGGGCACCAGAGCCAAGGAAAGATGTATTGTGCCGAGCCAAGATGAAAATCTATTAAGCATTATTATGACATGTAGTAGATATGTTCAAGGCTGAAAAACGGGACGCATGAATGGATGAAATTTACGCGAAAATCTTATGAGCTCCCGATAGAAATTATTCACAATGGGTATTCCGTATGTGTACATACTTGCAAACAGAAACTTATAAGAGAGACATATTTACATAGAATGTAACAAAACACGCTATAGAATTTCGACAATACAAATGATTAATGATTGTAATTTATTTTAACATTTTTTGTCTGCTAACGACCGATACATCGACCCGATGTGATATTAAAAAATGCAATAACGGAATTCGAAAACGGCTGACAAATTAACATATTCTTATAATTAACAATTTCTTTTATTCAACGAATAATTCACAAGATTTAAGAATATATCATTCTGAATATTGAACATATAAAATTTAGAAAAACCTTTTCTGAGAGAGTATATTATAACCAATAGAAAAAATCTTTTTTGAAAAAAGTAAGCCACCCGGCCGGGAATCGAACCCTGCATCTCCACGGGTAAACGCCCCAATCAGTCGCATTTAACCAATATGCTACGGCGTGACATACTAATTGCGACAAATTTAAACTATTGGTCAATTTTAATACCTACTCATCAGCGCTCTTCCAAACCAAGCTACTTTGGCAATCGATTTTTGTTTCTTAAATCAAAGTAGGTAACTCTGCATCTCCACGGGTTTACGCCCCAATCCGTCGCATTTAACCAATATGCCACGGCGTGACATACTAATTGCGACAAATTTAAACTATTGGTCAATTTTAATACCTACTCATCAGCGCTCTTCCAAACCAAGCTACTTTGGCAATCGATTTTTGTTTCTTAAATCAAAGTAGGTAACTATTTACTATTACTTCGATTACCAACCGACGTCGTGGAATTTCTCCAATATTTTTTAGATGTAACTACTTGCACTTGCTAATAATTTTATAATTAACTATTTCTTTTATTCAACGAATAATTCATTATTGGTTATAATATACTCTCTCAGAAAGTGTTTTTCTAAATTATATGTTAAATTAACATATTGTTTTTTCAATGCGATTTTTCAACGCATGGAGCTAAATAGGTTGAACGAGTGGTTGACAGTCGTTACTCGTGTTAAGAAACCGCTTGGGGAGGTGGCCATGGCCATGGCCCTCACAGGGAGGGGGCTGACAGGGCTCTAGGCTAGGGGCCCGGCGTGATGGGTCAACCAGCTAAGTGAGATAAACACACATAAAAAATACTCTAATGGTAAAAAAGTCGCCTCTATTTCACCCCAGGAGTAGTTAAATTTTAACCATATGTGGTTGTGCGGTGAAATTTGATGTGATGTCGTACTCAATTAATGATAGTTCTGTAGTAAGATGTCAAAACATTACATATCTGTTTTTTGGTAAATTGATCACTGACAACCATCAGAATTGTCTCAGTGAGATCAACAAGATATCATAATATGGAAGGTCTAGGTCTTATAGGTTGAGATAAATAACTTGTGTCAATGTGTGATATGTCGATTGTTTGAATGCCTTTCGAAGATTAAAATTGCTCCCTTGACCAATTTGGAAAAACAGACATAACATGGTTTGCCATCTTACTACAGAATTAACGTATATAATGTGAAACACTACTATAGAGCACCACACTGCCCTTAATCGTGGTGATAGATAGGGGGGCCCGCTTCAAGATGTGGGGGCTATGGCCATGGCCCACGATAGATTGAAGAATAAATATTAAAAATATATGTGTTGACGTCTTTTGGCTTAATATATTATAAAATTAGCATATTCTGCATAATGCGACAGATTGTCAGATTTTATAATAAATCAATTTATCACTTAGGCACAAAGTCATAGACAGAAATGTCATTAAAACGCAGTGAGAATAATTGTTATCTCCGTTACCTATTTATTATTCTAAAAAGTATTAGCCTCACATAAAAGATAATAATGCAAGTAGGTATACTAATTCATAAAACTCTCTATTCATTCGGTAGCCACAGTTCTTTGAAATATTCATCCCTAAACACCACTTTTATCTTGCGTTATCGCTGGAGTTTTGCTTTTGGGGAACGAGATTTATAGCTTCATTTTTTAATTATTGCCCGGCGATCTTTCTTACTTCGGTTCACTGGATTTTTTTCAAAGAATTACGAATACGAACGATTGTACTTTTTACAGTTTGACACGAATTTACATTTCATTTGAAAACACTGTATATATGTACTGGATTCGCGTCAATGTGCTTTACTAATAGCTTGTCGACCTTAAATGAAATTGCCTGCCTTCGTCTTCTTCTATCTTCGCCTCCAATGTAGTATGATAATATAACATTTCTCTTTGGCTAGGTTGCTTCTGACGGTATTACAGAAGCTGTACTTCTAACAAGGAATTCGGAAGATTTTTAACCACGAAGATCGAATAGTTACTTTAAAGAAATATTTTTTCACCAAAGATGTTGAAGATAATCTTATTATATAGAAATAGAATAGTGTATAATTATTATTACTTTATCATGAAATATTCGCCACAAGAGGTTACTAATTATTATACAAACAAATAGTATTTCAGATTCGTCTAAACCTAAACCGTAAGCGACTGCCAAAATTATTTGACTAAATTTAAAATTAGGAAGTAGATACCTACTTATAGTGCAAATGTATTTAGCAATTCTGCACGTATCATTGCTGGTCAAGGACGTCGAAAGGCAATGGAAGTAAACCAGACATCGCATAACCCGACAAAAAAAAAATACAGTCCTGTTGAACCTTTTATGTTAATTAATACATTTTGTTTCCACTTGCAATACCGAATATATCGGTATTGTCTGTTTTTTAAAACAGGAATTTCGGTATCGAAAAATACTAGGGTGCCGTTATTCAAATAACGGTGATGCAATCCCTAGGTTTGTGGTTCATGTTGCATAGAAAAATTGCACTTACGATAAGCTGACATTTGTTTTAGTGAGTTTGATAGATAATCCACAGAAACTTCTATCTGGCGGAAAAAAGTCCAATGATTTCAAAGCATTTTCCGACTTCACCACACGTAGCAGATAATGATGTCGCATTGCTGCGAGTGCAGCACCACATAGCTACTCCAGGGCGCAGATGATAGAGCGAGGATTTCCGTGATGGTGGCCGACCTCCAACAGAGGTGTTATGAGAAGCAGAAGAAGAATCCATAACTATACAAATTTTTGCTTCAACGAACTTTTAACAAAATATTGTATAAGTAGTACAATTCACAAAAGAACCTTTTAACGTTCTCGTAGAAAAAAAGTGATAGATACCTATTATAATTGAACGATTCTCTAATACAGGTGTAGTCTGTTTTAATTAAAGCGGAAAATATTGCTTCTTTTAATTTTCCTGGAGAAAAATATGATTTATGCGGTACCTACCTATTAGTTAAACGGAAAATTAATAAGAGAAAAATGTTGAAGAGAATTTAATTTAGTAAGCAGAAATGTGCGACATAAGAGATATTTCAAACTATATTTCATCATAATGTCAGCCATCGTAGATAGTGTTTTGGAATAGATTTTTTACAGTCCAAAGTTCAGGGTAAAACAACCTATGACGTTGAGGAATACCTCTACCCGGTGAAGCCTAAATATATATATACATATACACATACATGGGCAATATATGTAGTTGGGCCAATTATGCTAGCTCTCATTCCTTTCTTCCCACCTACTTCCAAATCCCTTATCATTGTCACAAGACCAAGCAACTAGCAGTTACGGGTCATGAGTTGACCTTGATTGCGAATAACAATTAGTTACATCCAGAAAGCAGACGCGTGAAGGCTTGTTACAGCTAACCCGTTGTTAACTGATTAATTCGATTATACAGACTGATTCAAAAGTTGCTCGTGGACCACGGCCGGTTCAGCTTGATATAGTGTGACCATCGTTCAAGCGATACTTCTGAATGCTAGGCAAGCCGTGATACCGGCTCTCATCATTCATACAAACATTCATCATCATTCATAAACACAAGTGAAACCATGAAAGTGACATTTCGAACTTTTCGTTTACCAGTACGTGAACACCGAACCGGCTCTATTGCGCGCCAGCCGTCTAAAGGTAAAAGGTCAGTGTCTGGCATCTCTAGATCCGTAATACACCAGCATATTGAAATTACAGTCCAGTACAAAAGCGCCACCAATACGTAGTTTATGTAATATATGTGATATATTATGTAATAAATCGAGGACGGCACCTGAACAAGCACCTACAATGCGACATAAGTTAACTTGCGTATAAGGAAAACGGAGTGCTGGAAGACCACGACTTCAGTGGCTAGCGAGCGCTATCAGTGACGACTGTAGAAAGTGAGCGGAGGACTGGGAGGACGGGAGGAGTATGCTTGATGTGGCCAAGGTCCATCCCGGACTGTAATCTTCAAAGAAGAAGAAGAAAAGCGAAGTTGAAAAAATTTCTCATGATCGTTTATTTCGGGTTCAATAATACAATTTGAGTAAATTCTCTATTTTCGCCAGCAACTGTTCAAAACCGCAAACATTTCAACCAAATTTAAAATCAATACAATTTTTGATTTAGTGGAACAGTAATTTCTAAAAAGTTATTTTTCAGTTTTATTTGTGCTAACTGTCGAAGACTGAGAAAGATTAAAATAAGCTACAATATGTAGCAGCTCGGCGGCTCTCGTGGTGCAGTGCGCAAGGCGCTTGCCTTCTGCCCGAGAGTTCTGGGCTCGATTCCCGATCAGGACACAATATTTATGTGTGTTTTCTCAAATCCTGGGTGTTTGTGATTGTTCAAAATTACTAACAACCACCTTGTAAAAGCAAGGACATGGTTATTAATAATTATAAAAAAAAATGTAGCAGCTAGGAACCTAAGAATTCTTAATAACAATCAGGACATGCTCCGTTCGATTCAAAAAAACATTCTCAATGTTGAAAATGTTATAAATTTCTATAGACACGCACGAAATCAGTCATGATCGTTATTAAATTACGCAGAATAAGTACTACATTTATTATGTTTTATTGTGTCATGAAGTTGTCGATTTCATATAGTTTTAGTTTTAAAATGGAACTGCATTATTTAAGGAATTATTCTTGTATTATATATATTTATGAATTCAGCAGAACACGTAGGTACATAATAATATTATAATTACAAGATATTTAGAGAATATCATCAGTCATCACAATCACAAATATGTCAATCGCGTAATAATTGTGTATGGCATTCGTATATAAATGAGAAAACAATGATGGTGTCTACAGATAACCCCAATTCGCTGTCATACAAAATAGTAATTTTACTTGCCAACAGTCAACAAGTGTTTTAATATAAATTATGTATGTATACTAATTTGTCAAAGCCTAGCTTATATTACAATTGTTTGCTGTCAATAATATTGTTGGATAATTTGTGAAAGATTAAATAGATATAAGTATACCATACATGTTCAACTATTTATCTTTTCTTATCTTCAAAAATATGAATGGTAAGCGTCCAAGGGTATACTATGACGAAAGCCGAAGAAGAATGTTTCAACGCGACGTTATATATTTACTATAGAATACAGGCACCACCCAAGTCCACGAAATTCATAGTAGGGATGTATAAAATTGAATGTAGATAAGTATATTTCTTATTTCTGTAGAGAAAATCACATATTCATAGAAAACGGGGTAGGCTTAAGATTGAAAAAAATATACCTATAATATAATACATAAAGCTAAATGGAATAGGAAAATTTCATTTCGAGACAACTGAAAACGAATTTCAGGAGTAGAAATAACAACGGGAGAAAATCATTCAAGATTCAGAAAGAAAAAGGCTTATGTATGTACTACCTACCGTCAGCGAGAAAATTCAACTTTCGTTCGGGTTCGAGAAAATAAGTCTCGGTGCATAATATGCAAATTAGCTTTAGGCGAGTGCATCGTAGGGATTGCAATCCCGGACAGATTATTCAATACCGGGATTATTTGGTCAACTTTTAAAATCTAGGATATTAATTTGACGAACCCATTCACAGATTTATCCATCTTTATTTAAGATTTAGTATATTAATGATTTCATTATCAGGATAAGTTTACTTGTGGCCGCCTGAATAATGTGTTTAACAATTTACTAGCCACACCATGTGCCTAAACACACAGGGTTCAAATTAATAATGTATATTTCTTGTAATTACATAATGTACATTGTGAAACATGGACAATTAGCGTACCAGTTGTTAGCGTCCAGATGTACTGTGTGTCTATATATTATTTTGTTATTTAAATTAATTTTATCGTTAATTTATATTCTTTTAATATTAATACTATCGAAAGTGTTTGTAAAAAAACCTACCTTATCACTAATAAGTACACTCGACACACGTATAAATCGTTAGTAATTAGTAATTATAAAAAATATAAATACTACACTCAAGAGGTGTAAAATCGTCCATTCTGGGAACAATGGTAACGTATTGGGGATATAATGGAGTTATTGGTACTTCATGAATAATCATAGTGTATATTTACGTTATCATCATAATTTGTTTAAGTACCTTAGAACCTATGTTATTTTGTAAGAAAGCTAGTGGTTAAGTATGTCCTTTAATATCAGTAAGAAATCATTTTTCAACGGCACGCTCTGCGGTTAGTAAACCGCGTAAGCAAATCGCCTCGACGATGATTTCATAACAACACACAACATTTTTCTTGCTAAATCAATTCGGAATGCGAACATGATAATATCGAATCATTGTTATTGCAAGAAAATTACTTGTCCGATCGTGGAAAAATGCACTTGAATAACTTAACTTAAATATACACTACGATTGAAGATTCGTGAAGTACCCACAGAGTTAACTAATGAGATATATCTATGATATCAGTCTTTAAAAAGTTATTACTTAAATAATTAATATCCATTAGAATTTATATTTTTTTAGTTCTTTGTTAATTTATTTTCGTCTAATTTAACAATGCCACGAAGCACAAAACCAAGAATGTATAAGACAGATTTAACACTAAATTACCTGTCAGTCAATTAACAAACAATTTTTGATAAATAATCATTATATTCATTATGTATCTAATACTAAAATACCGAATTAGTAAATAAGGGATTTCCGGGATCCCGGGAACTTATACCCTAGTGTATAAAACCATACGTTCTCAGTGTACAATACACGAGTGCACAGGAAAAGCAGCTGAGAAAACAATTCGGATGGAGGAGTATAAACGAAATATGTACATGTTTTCAGTAGGAATATTAAGCAAGTCGAAGAGAAAACAATATTTGAATGCATCAAAGTTCTGTGTACGTAGACAACTAGACGAATTATTAAAATCTTCTATGTATATTATAGTAGGTTGCTTATTATAACATTGAGAGGAAATATGTTCAATATTCTAGATTATGATAGAAAACTAAATAAAGTACGCACAATTAAATAAGAATAAAGCATATTTGGATCTTATCCAAGAAGATTGCATTAAGAAACGTTAAGAATAGAATTATATGTTACGTTAAAAAATGAAAGTATTAGGGTACCAGCAGATATAGAAAGTAGATAAATAATTATGTATCGTGATTGTCATAGCACCATACTCGTAAGCCTACTAATTAATGCGGTACCAGGTTTTGTCACTTGATAATAATAATAGTATTATGTTAAACTAATAAGGGAAGGCATACTAAAATAGTTTGAATACAATATGTAGTATTTATATATACATGTAATGAACAATAATACAATGTCGAATTAATGGTAACATTGGCAACCAAGTTAAGTTACCCAAAATGAAGTATTTTTAGAAGCGCAAAACTAACCTAATATGAAATCAGTTGGACCATGCTATGTGTTAACACAATATTAAGGGGGGTATTATAAAAACCAATGGGCAAATTGATGACGAATACTGTAAAATCATTAAAACAATAACGTAGATTAAATTTATTGTCAAGATCTACCATAAACAATAAATTGTATTGTTTGCCGTTTTTTGTCCAAAAACGAAATAACGGGACGAGGATTCTAGACTCGGACCTAATGATTACCAGTTGCGTATACTACCAATACACGCCGTTGCCCACATCGCGATACATGACAATTTTATATATTGTATTTGGTATATTTTAACTTTTAATAACTTTTCATCAGCATTTACAGATATTATGCATTATATTATCGATGATAATAAATAAATTGCTTGATATGTACTACATTGAACACATGACGTACCTATATAATATTAATTATCAATATAAATTGTAAATAGCCAGACACCAAAATTATATAATTGGGTAGATACTTATTAAAACGATACGTTTTTATAGGCAACATAAACAAACGTTATTTAGAAAAAAATGAACACCTCAGAAACGTACGTAGGTAAGTATTAGAAAAGATTCTAGAAAAAAAGTTGGACAGAGAGGGACTCTAACTCATGAAATTCATTTTCCGGGTGGGTGCTTTGACCTCTAAGCTATCAATCCGTCTATGTTTCATGTGAATTATTTTATATATTTATGTTTAAACTGAAGTACGTCAAATTCCACCAATCGGGAGACAATCTGCTATGAATGACATTACAAACGTTTTAAAATTGTGATTTTTTTATTATAAAAAATTTAACATAGGTACTTAAAACCTTATTAGTGAATAAAGAAATAATAAATGATATTAATATTTTTTTATCTGCATGTTTGTCTTATTTTACTGTAAACATAAGAAACACATTCTACGCATGACGTTTTTATGAAAACGTATAATTATACAAATTTATAACACTTTTACAACTTTTTATACTTTTAACTTTTACTTTAAATAACTTATAATACTAATAACACTTATAAATCACCAAACAGTTTACATGATTTTTTTTCATAAAAAACACAGAAACTCTATGAAAATACATGACATAGTTCAATTTCAGTTCAAATGTATCAGGCGGTCAGAAAATGATGTAGGTAAATGTTATAATAATGTAAACTTACCGGCTACTACAGTGTCAGCTCTCGTCAGCCGTCTTAGAACATGTTCTATGAGGCCAACATCCGTGCAGGCTTGCAAGTTGCGGACGCTCTTGCGCAGGATGGCGATGAACACTGACCATATCTCGGCCTGGAAAGAAGAGAACAAAATATTACAGATATTGACATGTTAATTTATAGACAATTGACGGAAAATACAACTGTCATTACAGCTACGGCGTAGGCCGTAGGCCGTAGAGTGTCGTAGAGGTAAACTACCGTTGATCTAACTTATTGTCGTAGCAGAATAAATATATTAGTATAAAAAATATTGGTAAACTTATAAATGAAGAGATATTTTGATCGTCTTTTTTTGATATTTCAATAGAATCTAAGTCGACAGCTATTTTTTAACTTTGTAAAACCAAAATACATTTTTTCCCGTCGTCATATTCAGTTTTTTTAATGTTGCCAGAATTCCTGTATCAAAATAATGTGTTCTCTGGAATTGCGAGACATTGTGCGTCACGATTGAGGTTCTACCGGGATCCAGGAAAAGGGTTTTAGTTTCCGCGACGATCCCGACCAAACCGGGACCGTTAGGAACTCTAGTTGTCGTTTCTAGTAGAAATTAACAGGAAAATTAAAGTTTTGACAATTTTTATTATTAGAGTAAAACATACTTAACCGTTAATCAAAATGGAGCTTTTTATAATACAAACGAACTGTTTATTTGGAAGATAAAAAAGGTTATAGGTATAGATATCAAGTAAATTATGGCGTATAATGTAGATGGTATCCCATACAAGGCAAAAGCTACAAATTTATCAACTCACCGGGTTTATTCCACAGCTTTAAATCATCAAGCGTAACATAATAAGACATAATATAAGGGGAGCTATGAATGCGGTAGAAGGGTATATACCAAATCCTATGCACTTGGGGCCCGGGAAAAGGGAACAATGCGACCCTAGGGGCATAGACCCTATGCGATGACGGCTGGAGTAGGTGCTTACCTTTACGAGGAGCTTAAACTCGAATATTAAAGAAACTAAGGGATGGTAGTAGGGTAAAGGAAAAGGATATAACCTGCTTGATTTACGCACTCTGATAACGAAAAATACATAGACTGTTAGGACAGATGTTATCAGGACTATTTGAATACAAATGAGAACCTACTGTAACGGTTTTAATAAATTAGTTAGGTATTTTCTTCTATAGGAAATCAAGATGTTTATAAACAATGAAATTAGTCCTTTGTCCTGTTTGGTTAAAAAGTGACAAATTAAACGGTTATCCAGAAAAACGAAGACATGGCTTTAAAAAAAAACTCTTGTGACACCAAATAATTAGAACTCTAAATATAAGGAGCCTTAAATTTATTTCTGTTATGATAAACTTGGCAAACTCCAAAAAATAATATATTAATATCGCTTAGTTATTATTCCGATTTTCTTACTTACGCAATGGCTGCCTTTACTCGAGTGACATTAAAAAGGGTTTTTCATAAATTTAACAGAATTTTCAACTAAATAATAATGCCGAAGTGTAGTATTATTGAATGATTATCTACTCATCGCGAACGATTGTCTTTTCATACACTCTGAAAATTGGTAAATAAATTCATAGAAATAGTGTGAAGTTCTTTAAAGATGTATCTGGAATGTGAAGTCGCTTGTAGTTAATTTAATCAGTACACCAGAGGTCAGTCTATGTACTTAATGTAGAATACATTTGTATTATAATATAAAAACTTTGATAATAAGATAGTGTAATACCCCGTTTACACGTGCATGGATTTACTGCTGGCATTACGTATTATTGCGGCCATAACAAGAAAATGTACCTACGTGTATACATGTATTGTCGTCCAAGTATTAAGTAAGATTGCATGCATGAATCAATGAGGTTCGGAAACTTCTAAATTTTCATGCGACAGTTGGGATTTGTTCGATATCTGCGCCTGCGCAGAAGAACGACAGTGGCGAACCTGCCGAAAAAAACAGATTCTCATTTTGAAGGTAACCGATTTTCACGACTGTCAAATAGTACCGTACTCATATCACGCAACTCTACAAAGAATGCATGAGTAGTGGCATATTCCCCGACTGCTGGAAAAAGGGTCATCTCACGGTGATCCCCAAAGCCGGCAGTCGCCCTCCTTGTGACCCGAAAGCGTATAGACCGATTACGCTCCTTCCCGTCTTCGGGAAGATATTGGAAAGATTGATAAACAGCAGGATTGAGTCCCACCTGTCGGAAAACTGTCCAATCTCGCAAAGACAATTTGGGTTTAGACCCGGAAAGTCCACCGAGGATGCGATTCGCTTTGTGATCGATTCTGTGGAGAGCTCTGGCAAGGACCTCGTTGCCGGGATTTTTCTCGACATAGCGGGCGCGTTTGATACTGCGTGGTGGCCCTTGGTTCTAGCAAAGCTTAGGCTGAAACAGATCCCCGGGGACCTCTTTGCCTTAGTTCAAAGCTACTTCAGCAATAGGGAGATAACCTACGACTCCGGCCCCAGCCTGATTCACGGGAGGACCACCATGGGGTGTCCTCAGGGCTCCGTCCTGGGACCCCTTCTGTGGAACATTCTGTTTGACGACGTTCTGTCCCTGCCACTGCCTCCGGGCTGCACGCTCGTTGCGTACGCCGACGACTTGCTCCTGCTTGTTGGGGCGACCAGCCGACCGGCACTTGAGCGTGCAGCCACGGACGCCTTGGGCAGAATCCTTAATTGGGGGTTGCTGAACAAGCTGACCTTTGCCCCGAGCAAAACGGAAGCTGTCCTCCTCAGGGGTAGTTCTCGGGTCAACATAACTCGACGGCCGCCCACGGTTCGTTTTGGCCAGACCTCAGTGCGTTTCTCCGAAAGGGTTACGTATCTGGGAGTAATTCTTGATGACAAGCTGTCTTTCGTTCACCACGCCAAGACGGCCGTCTCTAAGGCCAATTCGGCCTATCAGAGAATGGCCCGAATGGCGGGCAGCAATTGGGGACTTAAGCCTAGAGCCCTTAAGGTTGCATACGGCGCAATTTTCATGGGAATTGCCGGTTACGCCTCCAGCATTTGGCATTCTCGAGTAAACTCCTTAACTCTCGTGAGACGCGCACTATTAAGCGGGCAGCGACTTGCGCTGATCTCGCTTACCAAAGCCTACCGCACAACTTCTACTGACGCGCTTGCCGTACTCGCGGGGGTGCTACCCCTCGATCTGCACGTCCAAGTCAGAGGATCGATCACCCTCCTCTTGAGGGGGATCAGCACAATACTCGCCGGTGTCCATCTGACACCACCGCAGAGATCCGAGGACGTTCCTTACAGGAAGACTGTAAGTGACATTGTGTACAAGACCGCATTTGCGGCATGGCAGGCGAGGTGGACCGCCTCCCCCAAGGGGCGGCACACTTACCGTTTTTTTCCAGACGTATTCTGCAGGCACCAAACTAGAAGACTCCAACCTTCGTACTGGATTAGCCAGTTCCTCACCGGCCATGGCAACTTCGCCGCCAGACTCCACGAGTTTGGCTTGATAGTAGATGGGCCGGGTTGTACCTGCGGGCATGACCACCAAGATGTTGAACACATCCTCTGGGATTGCCCGCTTATGGAATTCGAACGAGCGGAGCTGTTTGCCAGGGTCCGTCCTCACACGGGCCCAATTGGTCATAGAGATCTGGTAGCAACCGAGGCCAACTTTGCGGCATTTGAGAAATTTGCAGCGTCGTATGGGGAGCGGGATAGTCCCGACTCTTCTGTAGACTCATCCATTTCAATTCGTGACACTCAGTATGCGGGTACACAAAGCGCTTAACGTCAGCGGACAGCAGAGCCAGTCCAAAAACAAACATTTTCTTTCTTAACTTTCTTCTTTCAGCACTACGGTGCATGGTTGCAGCATCAGTCCCGTGCGGCTCCGTCTCGGGACGGAACGAGCACTTAAAATCACTTCTTTCAGACACGTTTAAAGCGTCATAGAAAGCGGCCGTGCATATCCACGGTTGTGCATATATGACGGGTGGTGGTGGGCACTTTAACGAACTCATATGTAATGACAACATCGCGACTCGCTTACTCTTGAATTTCTTAATGAAATCGCTTCGGATATTAATATATTCCACTTAAGTGAGAGTGAATGTAGGTGAACGTTGTTTTATAGGTTTTTAAGATAGAGTCTATCAATAGTTCACTCTGCGTGCTTCCATCTAGGTACTTTTATTTTATTTTAATTTATTTCTTTTCTTATTTTATTACTTATCGTATTATTAGCTCACACTGCTCCGTATTTTTATTTGAAAAATTGTTAACACTTATTTTATGTCATGTCGTGAACGCTTTAAATTTATAATTTGTTATGTTTATTATATGTAAAATAAGTAGGTACCTACGTACATACATTTGAATTTGAATTTGAAGAATGAGATTGGCGAGACAGTGGAGCACTTTTACGAGTAAACAGTTATAATCGCGATAGTTTAAAATACACACTATTGCTATAAGTAAGTCCATGCACGTATACAGGCGCTATTACGTTTTTTATCATATGAAAAAATAGTAGAATTCATTCATAACAAGTTCAAATTTCATGGAATATTTATAATAGTAGACACCTGACTATCCCGACATTTAATAAAACCAACTATTTGGGTAAATCTAAAATTCTGACTTGAAAACTGCATGCGATAACAGAGTGAGGTTAGCTTAGGTTAGATCCAATAGCGGCCTTAAGCCTGGCAACGGGGTAGGTCAATTTTGAATATATTATTTTAATTTGCCTTTTCGTTGTATACTTAAAAGACGTATTGCAAATTAGCTTTTTATACATTATAGAAGAAGTACTATAAATTTTTATATGTAGGTTACTTACCCTTAAAAAAATTCCATTTTTCACGTTGTCAACTCATCGTTAACCGAAATTGCACCCAACACGTTATATTTTTTTGTAAATTAGGTCAAAAAATAAACTTTGTGTGTCTATTTATACACCTAATAACTGTTGTACTTAATACTATTTAAGAACATAAGATTAAAACAATCAAACACATTTAATAAAAACTCCGTTATAATACCTAGTGTTATGGAATGGCGGGATCATTTATATATAAACACTTTTTATATTTCCACTGATCTCATTAGAAGGTAACTTTATGATTAATATAGCAGATTACATTTTAATCGGTAACTTGTACACAATGGTTTAATACAGAAAATGCAGTCGATGGGTTTTACTCAAAGGTTGGATTTAAACTGAACTACAAATTAATAACATAATAATATGAAACTTTCAGAGAACAATGGTCAGTTTGAAATAATAAGCGACAACAAATAAGAATAAAAAGGTTTGCCGCACAAATGAGACCTTGAAACCACAGAACAAAACTCTTGAAACATTTAAGGAAAAATTTATATCATTCTGTTTCATTTTACATATTGAAAATAGTATAGCTGTCTCGTTTTCGGCAATGACCAAAATTTAGTGTATGCAAGCGATAAAACAATATGAAAAAAAGGCGTGTTTTGTGCTTTCTTTCCGTCTTCACATATGGGAAATGAGAGAGAAAGAAATATTATTAAGAAATATGAATCTTGGCGTTTATGAAATTGACCGAGAAACGCTTGTGAGAGTTGAGATACGTGTGTGTGTATGGTGGTTAGATACACTTACATACAAATTAGCGTGCGTCACGTTACGATCGCTCACCAAAACGGAAAAAGGCGTAGGATAATAATATATAGGAGATAATTGACATTGTATAATGTATATAGATTGTAAGATATTTATTTTTGGGAGGTCATTGACTATTTGACCCTAGGAGCCAGCCGCCCATGGTTAGATCTAATGTTTTTTTAAATCTTAATAACTTTTTTCTTCACGTTAAGAGCATACTTCAGTGAAACGGCAAATAATTTTCAACTATAGAAATTTTGGACTCTCTGGCAATCGGAGAGCGAAAGCGAGCTGCGAACACGTCATTTTGTTTCGTGATGGCAACATTAATTCTTAAATCGTGTAAAGATGACTAAAAAACGTTACCCATTTACTTGAAAAAGAAAACATGTCAATGAATATATTATTATTGTTACTAATAGAACAATAAACAGAACATTAAATGGACGCATGTTTAATTTTTATTACAAATTATATTTCGTTCGGCACTCGTCATTTACACAATCCGCGCATCGCCTAGTCACGATCTTTTTAGACCGTACCCCAGCTGAGGTATAGCCTTAATATATTATTTAAATTTCGTTTATACTAATAGAGAAAGTTTTTTACAATGTCTATAGTTCTAGCATAATAAATATCCGTAGGTTATACGAAATGTAATATGTCTAAAAGTATTTGAAGACATTGTCGCTAAAATTTCCGTCACAAATGTGATTTTATGTGGGCTATCAAGGAGCCGTGTATCAGGAAAGCATAAATCCGAAACAGATATCCGCCGTCTGGATTGTTCGTCTGGCAAAATCTTCATGCGCACCGATTGGTTTCCGGCACGACAATAAAACAAAATTTTATTATCATCCGAGACGCTGCGCATAATAAATCTTATATCCACCTCTCGATTCGTACCGTTGCCCTGGTACCAGGCCAGCATAAAAAAGAACCGGTAGGTAACATAAAGCATAAACTTTTCCAATTACTTTGTCTGCGGCGGTGAAACAAAGAGAGGTTTACGTCGAAAATATTCCCACAGTATGCTTTACGGCGGTGGCGACTGTGCGCTGGGATTGTTCGCCACTTCTGCGGCTTCATAGCGCCCTGATACTTTTTCCTATCCGCGAATTTGTGAAATTAGTTCGGCGAAGTTTCTCGCACAATGTTGGGAGGAAAATATTGTTCGTATCTTGTTTATTAAACCAGGCCGCGGAATATGAATTAGAAAGATATGGGCCGTTAATAAGTTTCCGAAGCGAAATATTATGATAAAACTTTATAATTATTTAACGCGCGGAATATCTGATATTAAACGGATATAAGAGGAAAAATCGTGGATGACTAAAGCGTGAAATATAACAACAATAAAAAAATAGAAAATGGGGTCCATTAAAAAGGATACAGTATTTTAATAATGGAGTTTTGATTTTGTTCAAGCAATACAAATCGTTGTTGGGTGAATATAGTTCAAATGAAGGGCACACATGAGTTTTGAGAGAATTTAACTTACTAACAAAATGACAATACAAATTATTTTTAATTGGTTATAAGCTGATGTCTATTTCGTTTGTCACACCATTATCAAGACTACAAAGATAGATGATTTGTCTCAGACCTATTCAGACTCCGGTATTATACCGTTATAATAACGAGAACGACTAGACCATTATTATTTTTTATTCCAATAGTATCACTGCAGTGAAATTAGTAGTGAATTTAGAAATAGAAGTGAAACAATCAAAAGCATCCAGGTTTAGAGAAAATAACATACATATATTGCGACCTCACCGTGAATTGAACCTGTACCCCCGGATGAAAGGCCAGCGCCCTACGCACTGGACTATGACGGTTTTTATCGCAATTGCCGGCCACAGACGGACAGTTCTCGTAACAGGTTGAACATGCCAGTTAATAACTATACAGTTATCTTTGGTAGATAATCTGCGGCGCCCATAGACGGACACTTTTCGACCTTTCAGATATGTGCCATGTTCAAACTGCCAGCGACCCCCCACTCCCGTGTTTTTGTAAAACTGTTGGAATTTCAACTAGCCGAAAGTTCTCGTTTGACGTTAGATGCTGGTAACGTAAAGTAGGAGTAGCTGGCGCGATTTGGCGGCAAATTTTGACAGTTCTGTCATAGTTCGTTCGTAAGAAGTATATTATTTTTGTTGCGTGTTAGTTCTTTTGCGAGATACTCATATTATATAATTACGAATATTGTGGTGTCAACTAGGTACCGCAAACAATATTTTCCACTACTTAAATGTAAATAAAAAAATAAAATGTAAACTTGATGTAAAATAAATCTAGACAAAAGAAATATGTACTTACGTAAATTTAGTATTAAGTTAATGTTATAATATGTACCAAATTAATAGATATTATTCAAAACCAATAAGTAAATTGTTTTGGTGATTGAATAAAACATATTACACAAATTTAATGTATATAACCCTGATTTAAATAAAACAATACGTATGTATTTTATCTTAATTAAATTTTATTAAAACAACAATAAGTATACTATGAATAATTTATTCAAAATAAAAGAATCTGGACATATATTTACACAAACAATAAATTGTAATCATAATAAATCTAACAAAGTAAAAATATTCGTAGATCAATCGTTCGTTCAAGTATACCCTACTTAAAACTAATTTAACACATGGTACCTGTGTATGATCTCGGCGAACATAACCTCCATAGTTTTTGACACTTGATCTGCCACAGACAATAACTGTACGTATATGGGCACGTCTGTTGACAGTTCGACAGATTTAAATGGGGTAGTTAAACTGATCTGTGGTGTGTCCACTAACGTACAGTTATTGAACAGTTATTGTCTGTGCCATGTTCAAACTGCTACGAGAACTGTCCGTCTATGGGGGCCTAATACCCACAGAGAGTGGTAACCACAGTTCGTGAATTTAGTGCGAAAATTGTGCTTTACGTGAGCACGATATCAAATGACGGCGAACGCACAAAATATATTGACAAAAAACCTGACCCATTCTTACGATTTTTAGACTTAAGTCTTAAGTTCTACCAATAAACGAAGAATACGTTAAAAAGCTTACAATATAAGTTCCGTTCAAAAATATACATATTTACTATTTGTTTTATAGCCGTGGCGTTATATTGTGAAGTCTCCACGATGTTTCTGGATATTTTGCAAGGTTTTTATGGGACAAATAACAATATTAGCCGAGCGCAGGAATGTTATCAGGATGTCATAAAAGTGAAACGCAGAAAGGAGAAATGCAATCGTAAAAGTAATTCAGTTCCGTGAACGATGAAAGTCACATTAGCTTTGTATGGGAAAGGCAAAGCTTTCTGTCGCTCCGACGTGGAGGACTGGCAACGTCTTTTTCTATGGCCTAGGAAAAGTACCAAAGTCATTCCGTTTGGAGACAGAACGTTCTTAACACTCGAGTGATGTAAGTTACAATATTAAAATCATATCCGCTTCGTTTATTTTATGACGATGTCTGGGGAATAATTCTGTTGTTGACACCCACTGGTAGTATTACGAGCCTATGCGATACGAGTATCAACAACGCAATGGCGTAAATAGGAAGTCCTACAATTTAATTAAATGAATGTAGAAACCATATTAATATATTATTTAATAGAATAACGTCTTCAGTTGTACAATTATAATTATGCCGGAAACGTATCAGGCAAACATAAATTAATTAAGCACAATAATAATTATGCAATCTATAATAAACACAACAGAGTTTACATTAGGTGCTACATCATAACATTAAAAAAAACAAAGTGAAACAAAATCATATACCAAATATGATTTATGTATAGCATTAGCTAAAGTTTGCTTATTATCACTGTAGTATGTTGTCAAAAAATCCTAATTTAATTTTAATTAAAACTCTATAATGCAAATAAAGTATTAGGCGAACATAATTTATGAACGATAGGGCAAAGAAATTTCCAATAATTTTACAGCCAGTGTTTTCTATCAAATTAATACAGTAACATATTAACTAAATAATAATATATAGGCATCTGTCATAAATAGCTAATGCAGAATGATAGGATACAATTTTACAGTATAACCGGAAAAGGTAGGTATCTATACATTAGACGTAACTATTTATTAACAATCACCACGACAGGGTGAATATTCAATAGAATAATTGGGTATTTTTAAAATACGTAATCTTAAGGGATAAGTCACACACAAAGGAGCGGGGCGGAGCGCGCGCGCAAATTTCGCGGCGAGGTGAATTATGTATTATCGAAAATACAACGTGATCAAATACTGCAGCGTATACTGGATATGGTGAGGCGCTGCGACGAGCGCTTCGTAATTCAACGCACACAGGTGCGGCGGGGCGCACGTATCATTTTGATTTTCAGCGTGATGATTTACACTTATTAGACAAATCTGACAAAGGTACTCTAACCTCAAATTTTGACTGTCTGGGTGAATGCTCAAGCGCCTGAGCTATCGGCCTGTCTATAATTCATACAACTGAAATCTAATTTATAATATACGCAAGGTATTATAATTTTCGCCCAATTAAAACATCGGTTTGTGTTACTAAATATAGTTCAATAAATTTTTAACATTCTTAAATCATGTGTTTATTTAACATTGGAAAAAAATCTAAACGTACCATTTAAAAAAAAAATAGTAACTGTTTCTTAATGAGGTATTTCTATGGTTTATTCGAAACAGGAAGCCACAAATTTGTTATTGTTATCAAAATTATGTCTTCAATGAAAATAGTTATTACGATCAAGCATCAAATACCGATTAAGTATCAGGCAAGTATAGGGTTTGTACGGTGACAGAACAATATCTACTATAAACAAAAATATATATTGATAGGTTATATACCAATAATTATTATTGTGAATCACAAACTGATGTTAATTGTGCGTTTTATCTTTAGAAATCTACCATAGGAATTATAATCACGGTATTCAACCATAATAATTATAATTCCAATCTAGCGTTAAAAACCTATTAAGTATCAGGGAAACATAGGGTGTGTACGATGACAGAAAACAATCTCCGACTACTACAAGCGAAATTTATTCCCTATATAATCAGTACGGAAGGGTGGGTGTCCCGAGAAATAATCAACGATTGACCGCAGCAGACACGATCGGGAAAACTGTCAGGAAAGATTTATGGCTCGACGCTAGCAGCCTGCGAGAAACGAAGTAAGGGCATCCATCCTCGCTTCAGGTTAACTCCGCGCTGTGCTACTGGTGTGGTGATTTCTAAGGACAGGTTAATCTGTAAAGTTTAAAGCCAAGACCGAGACATTGAAACTAACAACAACATAATGTATGTAGATATTTTTTCACGTCTGAATATAAATATTACAATAACATCATATTCTGACGTGTTTGTATCATGTTTTAGATTTATTCCCAGAAATTTTTTAAATAGTGTATAATTTTAGAAGGCGAAACGTGCAGCGTCAACTGTCCACCGTGAGCTGTTGTACCGGAAACAGATGAGAGTTACAAACTTATGTAGTAAATAACCGGAAGACAATAGGTTCAATCATATCGTAGGTATAAGTATATCAATTTATATAAAATACTGAATGATTGAAAAGAAAGTTAGCAAGTACATGTTCGTAAGTATCAATTTAAGATAGATAATAATGGCATGGTTATTACAAGCAATTTAATACTAATCAATATCAAATTGAATCAAATAAACATATAACATTTTAGGTACTGTCTGCAAACAAGCGTCGCATCTAATTAAGTGACATTTTGTGACATACCTACGTACAACTTAAGAGCGGATTGTAGAAACATTTGTCATAACTAAAATTTCCTTAGCAGAAATCACTATGCAGAAACATTGTCCTTAGTTAAGATCATTTCTATTGAAAATAATACCATATTTAAAAATTCTCTTTCCTATAGTTTAGGTAAATTATTTTATAATTGTTAAACGATGACAAAAATATGACAACTGCATTTTATAAATGCAATAACTATAAATACATATTAATATTTAATTATAATACTCTTATGTTTCCGTTATAAGTCATTATACGTGATTCCGCAGGCACCGCAAGATATTTTTTTAACATGGTAACACTAGCGTCAAGTGTCATTCTATCATCTGGCATCTTGTATTTCTGCGGGCTGGCGTATAAAAGTAAAATAATATTCTGCAAGTACATGCCAAACGAATTAACACTATCAATATCCATATTGAGACACATTGTTAAATGAATTTGAGTGTATGGACTGTTTTATAGACATGCGAATTTATTTTGACAGCAGCTGTCAGTGGTAAATAGTAATACAGAAGGAGGCGTGTTCATTACAAAAGTAGTCTATGGTTAAGGATTCCTTAACTCTATAGTCAGTATTCGCATGCTTTTCGGCAACTTATTCTTAGGATCGAAATCTTGGATTCTGCATAGGGCTCTAAGTTCACGGTGAAATCATCCACGAACAGCGTGTCGTCTTTTGATCTTAATGCTATACGGCTATTTATTTCAGACACAAAATCTCGCGGTAAACATGGAAAACCTATTTTATGAAAATTACGATTCAAAGACTTTTTGTTTTTGTGTGTATTACTGATAGATACACGCATTCGCAATATCCGTCCTAATAGAGGTCGGCTATTATCACTCTATTGACTGCTGCCAAGAACAGTTCGGCGTAGCTGCACTAGTACCAAATACTAAGATGGTTATGATACAAAAAGCGGCGACTTCCTCTGCAAAGTATGTCATTGATCATTCCTTGCATAATGAGCTGTGGAATGCTATATACTTTTGTCCTCTTATAACGTGGCCGAGGTTACACAAAGCATAAATCAAAATGATGTATACGATCCCTATGATTGATTACTTGTACCTACCTAGTTCGTGATTTAAAAAAAATCATGTCTCGCGGCGATTCTGTTTTTATTTACGCGTCATAGGTACCAGGGACGCATGAGTAATGTCCCGTGTATCGAAAGATTTCCCCATCACTTTTGTATGAAAAGGGTCAACTGGGAAGGAAATCAAAACTGATGCAAACGTACAAAAGCAATTTGTCTTTCACGCAAGAGTAATTTTCATATACGTTTCTGTTATAAATAATACTATTTTAAAAATGTAACTCAGTTCGATGATAATATATATTAGATGTCGAAACTCTGGAAATGTTAACATACATAACGATACATGGATTACTAAACTATATACCTACTACTTACAAAGTTATTTACTTATATATTATTATATTCCCTTGAGGATTAAGGATATTTTTTTATGAATCAAGGTTTGTGGGATGGGAGGGTCGGGTCGTCTTAGTAAAGAAACAAAATGAACATTTCAAACGAAACACAAAACCGAACACTGTCTTTAAGAACAAATAACTAACTAAATAATAATAAAAATTCTAGAATTATTAACAAACCCAATATTCCAAGTAGGGTGCATTTGCCCGTTAATACAGTCGTGCCAATACTTGGTCTAATGCTTTGAAACTCAGATTAAATGTAATTTCGACAGTCCTCATATTATTATTATTATTATAATTATTTGTTTCTTTATTGAACACCACAACAGGCCGTGAAGCCCAATAATAGTGGTAAAACTCCCAGGCTTGAGGAATTTACATTAGATTATGTAAATATATTTTGACCACACCGGGATCGAACCCAGAACTCCGGGAAGGCTAGTGCTTTACGTACTGCACCACGAGAGCAGCCTCATCGCAAATTATGGGTGTAATAGTAAAAATAAAATACCATAAGAGACCGCGTCGCTACTACTGAATAATATTTTACCCCTTCAGACTTATTTTATAATGTGTTAATAGAAATATTTGTAAACATTTTTTTATACAATGTTTACTTGTCTACGGGTAAATCCGACCATGTCCGATCATATGAGCCCTCCATTGAGTGGAGTTATTGTATTAACAGATTTTTTTTGATTTTACGAGAAATGGATGTCAGCCACTTTTGCTCAACCCATATTAGGTCCGTTATCTGAGATTCATAATTTGCAAAACTATATATTACTATGTGTACTTTTTGCCAGACCCAGGATTCGAACCTGGGACCCACGACGCTCAGGCCGACGCTTAAGCCGCTGGGCCATTGTAGGTGCTATATTATGCGGTAAAAATATCTAATAAGAGAAATATGTCGCTACAAGAAAATATCATATAATTGGGCATAATAAAAGGGCATTAAATAATACAGATGATGAGAAAAAATGTTTTTTTTACATTCCGTCACGCAGCCCGCGAATAAATTTCGAATTCGTCATCACAAGTTTACTTAATTCCGCCATTAATATAAGCGGTGCTAATTCGGATAAATTTTGGCAACAAATGGCATCTACTTTTTCTCGGCCGTCGGCATTTCATTTCCCTCTCGGAACATCTGCACTCTTTCTCTTTTTCTCCCGGAATTCTTCCATTATTCAACCAGCCGTTCCACAACGCCACCATCCCCCAGATCCCGCCGAGAATTTTCCATATTCACCGAAAAAGAACGTCCGCGGCGTTTGCTTACTTAGCAGGATGTAACAACGTAGTGTTTTTTTTTGGTAAGATCCCCGTAATGTACAGTTATTTCCGATTTAGGGTTGTTTATAAGTAAAACATCTTAAGCCGCGATAGCGTAAAATAATCTAAAGGCAAGGAATGTGAAATTAAAATTTGTTACGAACTATCATCATAAAGGACCTGCGCATCTATTCTATACACAAGGCTGCTTTCGAGGGTAGTTAATCATATATATGTATTGAGATATTATAATTGTTACAATTGTTACATTAAGTGGTATGTTTTAACAGCACCTATTTTGTCTGTGTTAACTTTTAGAGTGAGACAGACAATTTTGACAGTGTAGACTTGTAGAGTGTAGACGGCTAACTTATTGAAAGAATTATAATACCTCGATACATAAATATGATTAATTACCCTCGATAACCGCCGATAGCGACCGATAGCAGCCTTGTGTATAAAATAGATGCGCAGAGCAGCATAACAAGTGAAGAGGTATTCGATTCGATTTAAATGCAGCACAAATACAAATTTGAAATTATGGAACATTGAAACATGTGAAAAGAATTTTATGTAAGTAATTATGGGTATGAGAAGACATTTTCCTATGCCCAAAAACACAAAAGATTATAAGTACCTATATAAATATACAAAAAAAATATTGAGGTTTAATGGTAGGTACATATTGCATTTAACAATATTATAATGGATAATTTTGATTTTATTTGTTAATATTATTTTGATAAATGACGTTTAACACTATGTTTTTCAAATTAACCAGCGTGTATAAACGGCAGAGCGTTCGCTCTGAAACCGTGGGTCAAAGCTTCGAATACCGACTCACGATAAATGCTTGATCTAGCTAGAGTACATAGTAGTTTTTAAACTATGGAATTTCTGTGAACTAAAAATCAAAGGATTGAAGCGGACCCTTTTTTTCTTGCTACTGGGGAAGAAGTAGATACGTGGTATTGCTAAGAAATCCATTATGTACATTACTTTTGACATCGCAGGATCGATATGTTCTCTTCGCCCATTACGCAAACTTTCCTGTACTTCGTTCGCGGCTTACATCCGGATAACCCGCACCATTCTTTATTATTTTTAACGTGTAAGGCCACGAAAAAGACGAACTCTTTTGTAGAGAAAAACGTTTACATTAGGCGTAGAAAACCAAAAGGAATGAATGCTTCAATCGCCCGCGTTAGGGTGAGGTATGAACGGCTAAATCTCCGAATAAAAATCCCTGAAAATTGTAGCAGGGTCTATGATTCGGACTTTTAAAAGATAATCGATTTTTTTATATTGTAATGCTCAGTCCAGATAGTGAATATTATGCAAAAAAAACAACGGAGATTTGAACAACACTTAAAATGGTTCGATACAATGACCTGCCACAATAGCAATAGTGTGTCCAACTTCGTGTCCGGAATTTTGTACGAATGCAGTTTACCGTATCACACTTCACCGTGAAATGTTGTATCAGAAATATATGGTCGTATATTAAAGACCCAACCTCTTTGGTTCGTATAGTACTGAGATAAAATTAATGTCTAAATAAAACACGGTTCTTGACGGTTTGCAGGAAGCCAGCGGAGAACAAATTTTGGAAATAGTCGATATACTGAACTTTTTGTTAGGTTAGGTTAGGTTTTAATTCTTGAATTCATGAATTTCGCCAAAATCAGCTATGCAAATTGATTGAATGTTCATATTAAATCTAATAAAATTGGAGAACGTATAGTATACGGACATCTCTTTCCAATAGAAAGCTCACGGTGAACTGTGCTACGGTGAAATGTTTTACGTACAATTTACATGTAACCGTCCAACTTTGGAGGACAATTTAGAAAGCTTCATCTTGTTTATTGTCATTTTGATTAAAGCGCGCAAATGTATACGATGTGAACACTGTCAACTGTTCATCCTATATTTAATTTTATAGTAATGTTTACAAGTGTGGGCATGCGTTGAGTTTCATAAAGAGCAATCAGTCGACTGTGTTTGGACAGATGTTTGAACTTTGGTATCATTAATATGTATCTTAGTCTAAACATCGTCTGGCGGTGGCGCTTTACCAATCTATCCTTGGGCAGGCATACCGCGCCGACTGGGTTCAACATTTCCTACAACGGAAGGATCGACATGCGAGGGGGGTCAGACGTTGCGTTGCGATTGGTGTAATTTGTATTATTTAGTGTTATTTAATGGGTTTGGGTATCTTAGAAAACCCATAAGGGCCGTATGTATCAGATTCCGAAATTCTTTATAAGCTATTTAACCGATGTTCCACTATATAGCGTATAGCACTGTTTGTGACGTAAGCAATCTGACGTCACACGTCATTCAAAATGGCTGCTTTATATGTCACTTTCAAATGTCATTTTAATAATGCATTCATTACAACAAACGTTTGCTTGAGGCCCTCGTTCATTTTGTAGACTCTGTAAAACATTTTCGAACTTTAAAAACAGTTCCTAGTCGTGCTGTTTATTCATTTCATTCATTCATTTATTCTTATTCCGTTTTGACATCTCATAATAGAAGTGATTGAAGTGAAGTTAGTCATACTATAACTGTATGTATTGCCACCAAATGGAAATGTTTACTGGGAAAACTCTATCATTTCGTACAGTCAAATTATAAAATAAATGTGATAAAATAACTGATAAATTATTTAAAGTTCATAATAATTATTAATTTATATGGCACCGTTCGCACACTTTCAGACACATTTACAATTTCAAAATTTTAAATTAATGATCGGGGCATGAAATTTTATAAGTTTGCCATTATATGGACGCCATGGCACATTATGACGTCACATCGTGATGTCGCTAACCAACGGATTACATTTGCAGTCATGCATACAAATGAGCAGTATTTAGCCTATAAAGTATTTGGGAATCTCATGAATACGACCCTATGACTTTACGTTGTATGCAAAGGTCCCTTACCACTCATGTGTGTGATTGCCCTCATAACGGGAATAACTGGTATAGAGAAACACAAAGAAATCTTGTTTCTGTAGATCAATGAAGCTAGAACAGACATTACACTGAGAGTAAAGGTGGAACAATGACTACAATATAATTAATGTGTGAAGGAAATTTTGACCTATAAGTATAATATTACCCGGATTAAAAATGTATAGGTATTATGGTATATTTAGAAAATGGCTTATCGCCAAAAAACTTTTGAACCGCCGGCTTAGCTCTAAGTGCAAGAACGTAGTGGTCGCGAGGCGGCGGCGTCTTGCGCAACTCAAACATATAACCGTGTGTGAAATGTTCGTAGACAGTGTTTTTTTTGGGGCTCGGTCGCGGGCACGGATATACGTTTGAGTTTCGCAAGACGCTGCCGCGCTGCGCCCGCCAAATCACTATGGCCGAGCACTAAGGTATAATAGTTAATGGAGCACCCGTGACTGATGCTTATGAGAGAAATTCCGCATCTGACTAAAATACATGTTGTTTTTCATTGTGTGTTTGATCTAGAGCAAGAATCCAATGCGTTGGGCCAGTGGTCGGCAAACCGTGGCTCGCGAGCCACATGCGGCTCTTTGGCTCATTGAGTGCGACTCTACCACAAATGCTCTCTGCCCTATTTGACATGGCTACAAAGAAGAAGCAAATAAAAACGGAAGACGAAAACCGTGAATTTAAAATTGAATGGATCGAGACTTTCGCGATTATTCAAAACTTAAATGGCATACCGACCTGTATTATTTGTCGTGAAAATTTGGCGCATAACAAGAAGTCAATTTTGGAGAGATACTTTACAACTAAACACGCCCTGTCACGTCATTCAGCACTAAATATCCGCCGCTTTCACTAATTGGACACTTGTCTGGTTTTTGGGGTGGCGGATTACTGAGAGAGTACTGTATATAATTTAAGTTTAAGAAATTTGGCTCTCAAAGGAAAGGTCAATCGTTGTACTGTTGATATTTGGCTCTATTGACTAATGAGTTTGCCGACCACTGCGTTGGGCGAATGGAAACTAACATTCCTCATAAAAAGTCTGTTAATATACTTACCCCAAATTCGACTATGAGCAAACATTGTGATATATTTTCGGTCCGAGAGTAACAGAACAGTTTTCTCAAAATTGACAATGAATAATAAAAGAATCGATTTAAGGCCATCATTGGTGCGTCGTCAATGTAGATGAGAATAATGCATTAGAGTAGTTTTGGGTTATAATGTTGTAAATTTGTCGTAAGTACCTATACCTATTGGTTGAATATTAAAAAAAAAAAAATCATAATTTATTAAACCCTGTGATGCCTTAATACACGTGGACTTTAAAGAAAAACCATCAAATTGGTAGGTATGTAACAAACAGCGACTTCTTAGAGGAAGATGCTTACAATTTATTATATTATTATTTATCAAATAATAAAATATCATAACCAGTGTTTTGATAGTCGATGGTACAAAAATATTCTTTACGAGTTCAGGAAATAACAATGTACTTATCTGATATTAATTTCTTAACAAAAAAAAATATGATATTATATAGAAAATGATAGATAAATAAAAAAATATATACTCTTGGAGGCGCCGGGTATCGATCCCGGTACCTCTCACATGCTAAGCGAGCGCTCTACCATCTGAGCTACGCCCCCGGTGGGAGAAGTGACATTAAAAGTAAATTTGTTCAACTCAATGACATGTGAATCTGGGTCAGTACAAGTAAATTGTTCGGACCGCACCCAAGGATAATTGAATGCCAAAGTGAAAGGTAAATTCGAGTCAATCCAAGTTGTATTGGTACGAAATTACATCAATCGATACGAAACGTTAGAGTTCTAGCAAACTTACCAATTTATATATTTTTGCTTAGATGCTACACCACGACCATTTGGATAACCCCTCTTATATTATAATGGCTGTGGCTAGGATTACCAACCATTTCGGGTTGGTCGGGATTGTGCCGGAATAGAAGTCAGTGACCGATATAAATACAAAAATATATTGAATATACATAATTTGAAAACATGTAATTTATTATACACCACTAGAAAAAAAGCAACCTGCGCTTGACATCAGTTCGGAGACTAGAGACGAGGGGTGAAGTTAGTATTTACGTATTATTGTATACTGACATCCCCTTTTTATGAGGACACCAATATGTATGCATTTCAAGCCCCGCTGTCGCTCCTGAAGCCAATTCGATATGCATTCTGCGGAAGCCCATGTAACAAGGTATATAAGCAAAAGTTTTAATCAAAAAAAATATGAAATAATTTTTAAAGATCACATTGTCTTTTGTGATGCAGCAATTAAAATCTATATAGATAGTAGTACATATTTCGTACTAGCATAGTGACGTACCTACTTATTTAAATAATAACTTGATTATTTTATATTCTATAAACATAATTTAATTTGCCAACGACGACGCTAAAAACCGTCTAGGTGGCCCAAATGAATAAGCACATATCCTAAGTAAGTAAGTATTATTGTCTATGACTGCAGTTTGGTCCAAAATAATTATTGAAAGAGATAATTAAAAAAAAAAACAATCTATGGCATTCAATCACATATAAATTATATACTTTTACCTACTTTTTATCTAATGATTTTTGATGTAGGTATATAAAATGTTTAGGAAAATACATAATTTAAACTCATCGCTCAATTTTATATCGTCAGTGTGCTATTGAAATTTCATCGAATTAGTGTGTCGTTGTGTGTACCTACCTATTCATTAGTGGTAATATCGCATTATCTTCTTTTTTCCCGTAAGAAGGCCCGACAAGTGTGTTCCATTTCTCTGATCTCCACAGCCTACCTCTTTCCAAAAGTCAACCTTCCCCACTGAGTAATATTGACATAAAATAAAAGTTTTTATGGGGTATGTTATCAGAATGTATTGGAGATGTTATAAGACTAGGTACTTAATTATAATTTTGCTTCTGCAATATGATAAATTGATTTTTTTGTTATATTATTGTTGATCTGCAAGAAAAGCAAGAGAAAACTTTTAGGTTTAGCCAAGAAATACGATAGAGAGTAAATATTGAAAGAAGTGAACAGTGACAGATTTAGGGAGGGCAAAATAAGAGATACAAATACTATATCTTATGTTAATATCATTAAACTGAATTTTGAAAAAAACTGATGGAAATATAATCGTTTGGATGGTAATTAAATAACGCATTTATCCACACAGCTGAAGATTATTAATTGTAAGTAGGTAATGAACTATAGAATATAATTCTTGTTGAAATTTAAAGTATCGCAAAATCAATGAATGCATCCGGTAGGGCCGGGCCCCCCGGTAACGTTTATTGGTACTGTTCGGTTATACGGAATACAGCGGAAAACACATTTTGAAAATACCCGATATACTGTCTAATTTTAACATATCAAATAGGTAGTATTATATTACGTTTCAAACATTGAGAGAATTCATTTCGATTTTATAACACTCATTTTAACCAGCTTTCATTTCTTAACATCCTAGAACCGACACAATATGTCGTCTAAGAAAATAAAAGTTGCAACTGAATACTTTTGATCGTAAATTGTGAAGGAGTCTACCAAGTGTTCCGACTGGCGTTTCCATTGGGTTGAAAAACCCGCTGATGTGGTCCTGTTATCCCTCTACGTACGGCGTTAAGTGTATTTACCGATGGCGAACGGTTTATCTGGGAAAATGCGGAAAATGTCAGCCTCATCGGAAGCAAAGCGATCGACTTACCCACAAAATACTATCTTTTAGATACGGTTTATATTTGATCGAATCAAGGCATAACTCATCTAAGTAGGTAATTCAATCACCGTTAGACGTTCAGATTAAGATAATGCGAATAAACAGAAGTAGAAATATCGGTATCATTTATTGGGGTTAATGATACCAGTTCTAAGTAAAATATTATATAATTTGAATTATCAGGTAAATCGCCATTAAGGGCAAATACCTCAGTCACCTGCAATTTGCAAACAACATTGATGTCTTTGCGAAATACACAGAAGACCTACACAGATCGCAAAAGTTTAGCATTAAATGAGTATAGTGCGTTTAAAGATAGATGTCTCGAAGATAAAAATAACGATAAATAGATTTTCTGACCTAAAAGCGATTCAGATCAATGTCACTTAAATCAGGATGGTCAACAGCTACGTCTATCTCAAACAAGAAATATAAATTAAAGGGTATTATAGTATACGCTTTATAACGTTGCACATTTTTTGCATTTTTACTACACTGATACGTCTATTTGCCTGATTACGTCGTATAAAATTTGATCAAAAGATATTCATAATAATTATTCACAGTAATAACTACATAAAATATTATGTAAAAAAATATTTTAAGAATATATTACATCATATTAGAGCCGGAGTGCAAAGTTATGAAGCATATACAATAATCGACATCACTTTTTTGGGTACTGTTCGGTTATACGGAATACCTACAGCGGAAAACACATTTTGAAACATACATACTGGATTATTTTTGTTAGTTTGGGTTAGGTTAGGTTAGGTTTGGTTAGGTTAACCTAAAAAATAATCCAGTTTATCGGCTATTTTCAAAATGTGTTTTCCGCTGTATTCTGTATAACCGAACAGTACCCTTTTTGTGATAACACCCATATGGGTGCCTTCCAATGACATTAATATGGACGAAGCATCTAGAAAATAAAATGACACTCACTTTGTGTCGGGTCTGCCGGATGGCGAAATTCATATTTTAATATCGGTATCTTACGCTCAAATGAACATTCTGCTTGCAAGCGGTCTGGCGACACCGCTGGGTCTGCCCATACAAAATTTCTGACTGTCAAGTTTCGACTCCACCGTTATTATTGTGTTACAAAATGCCAACGTGCCTAGTTAAAAATTGTAAAAAAATCTACTAAACACTCCAAGACAGATGGGATATCACTTTGCATGTGTTAGTATTATTTATTATTTATAAAATGCCATTTTAAGATATTGATGAATGTTTATTAAATGCAATTGAATGACAGGAACCATTGGACAGTCAGTCGCCTGTGATTCGCTTGGCTCACTTGCGTCTAATCTCCGAGAAGTCGTAAGTAACCGAGAATCTGTTTCTAACGCAATGAGTCATGACACTAATACGCCATTACAATAAAGGTTATATTACTCTAAATTCTCGAAGCTTGTATCGCATAATGGAAACGGATACGTCAATGGTCACGTGACATCTACCTATACATCTGTGGATGACTTTCATGCACAATTTCTCGTGCGCGCCGGGTATGAAGTGAGTCGTCCATTTAATATGTCATTGGTGCCTTCTAGCTGATTCGCCAAGTGTTGGGTTGACGTTTACCCAGACAGATTTGAAGGTCGCTCCCCTTATTAGTGCTTTAGTATTTTTCCCTTATCGGTGTGAGAGTAAGAAACGTTCTTAATCCATTGCTTCTCTCCTGTACACCGCTGTACAAGGAGAGAAATAATATTTAGACGCATTCTAAATAATATGTTCCAACCTTTTCTACTGTGTCAATAAATCAGTTTACCATAATCAGTGTTTATCCTGACCAAACTCCTCTTCACTAAAATCATGATTCCATAATCACGAGTCATAATCTCAACCATGTCGAACACAAAAACGAAGGCATTAAAATAAATGTATACATTAAATTGCGTTTTCTATTCATGATAAATAATTACTCTCCCATCCTTTCACACTGTTAATTTATAAATCGATAATATATTATGTAGGTATCGCCCAAATTTAGCAGATATTCACGGTACATGTAGAAACATTTTTATTAATATTAAAGGAATCTCCAAACCGCTAGCCAAAACACGTGTCACGACACTCACTAGATCAATTTAGGATTTCAATAAAACAAAATCAGAGTAGCCGCAAGTATTTCGAGCACAAATTATGTATCTACATGCCTTTATCAATTAATATTAATATGAATACCTAATTTAGATAGGAGGATGTAGGAATATATTATTGAATAAGGAATTTAATAATGTACCCGTAAGTTATTAGCAATTAACGTAGAGTATGTATACAAGTTTTGAACTTCGGAAGCATGGATATAACAGGATGGATTAATAATTTCATCAAAAGTCGAACAGATAATCAGCGCATAATACATCACCTTTGTAATGTCTCATTAGTTGTATGCACTTAAATAGAGTTAGTTCTTGCACGTAAAACTTATTTATCTACGACGCGCTGCACATTCTAACATAAATAATTATTTAAATATTCTCCGTCAAAGAATTATGACGCGTTTTAAATACCACGGAACCGTTGAGCGCCAAACATAATATTATCATGCACGTCGCATTCTGTCACGTGACGTCACATTAAGCAGCCGCTACGTGAAGAAGTGTGTATGACGTTTTTCTTGGTGTTTAAAATGTTATAAGACTGATGCTCATATCCCGTAGCATATTTTGAATTTTTAAACGAACATTGTCAGCAAAATCTGCCGACACAGAAGAACAAGAATGAGGTCAGTCACGCGTACCGCACTGCATCGACACCGGCATGACTCAATGACCGTTTTTTATCATTTTCTACATGCCTACACATTTTCGACTCATGTCAAAATCGCGTGTTTTTTGTTTTTAGCGGTTGGCACTATGTATTTTGTGTAATAATGTCGTCTATTATTTATGGTCGGCAGGTTAGATTCAGTTCAAAATATTATGTAATATATAAAGTAATTTTAACGTATGCACCTACACGTATAAACCGTTAAAAATAATTGAAAATATCACGAATAATGAATAATAATTCAAAATACTGATAAATTAAAATTGGCCCTTTCCAACATTGAATTTACAGAGATGGTGATCGTTCAAAATATTCTGCAAAATGACGAAACCATAAAGTAAATTTGTCGCAGTGACAATACGCGACATAATATAATCACAACATTAAAGGCGTCGTAAGCATTCGACGCACGACGTCGCAAACCAATTTCATGCGATTACAAAGTGTTAACTATATTGGAATTTTCTAGTGTAGTGTAAAATAAAACTAGATCTCCCATAATATTATGAGTCCTTATAGTGATACTACTCTCATCCTCTCTAGAACATTTCCACCCTTTGCACCCGCGATTCCGGCTATTAATCGGGTGCCAGAAAACGGTTTGTTAGTAGGTACTGTCACAGACTTATTGTACTAACGAACTAACGTAATAACGGCAAGAAAACTCAACAAAATTTCGTTTCAAGGAAGTGGAGTGGTAAGTAATTGATAATATTTAGGTATGTACTTTATTTATGTTGGAATTAAACTAAACATTTATTTTTAAAACAAATCTATTCATTCGGCAAAGCAAATTTAAATGATAGTTAAACACGATTTTAGAATTGGTTGATTGAACAACACGCTCACTTGCCCCAAAAATAAGCCAGGGGAAGTTATAATTTGAATCGGATGCTTGCTTACTTTGTCGAAGAACAATTGATCGGTCATCAGATAGAAAAGGTGCCAAAATCGGGAATTTCGGTCACTTCATATTAATAATTCGTCTGATCCTTTTCACTGAGTCACGAAGTAAAGGCGCGAATTTCAAGCAAAAATCACACTGACACTGCTTTGGTCAATTAAATACGATTACAATAAAGAGGTATTATTAAACTACTATGATGATAACAGTAGTGAGTAGGGATCTACTACAAAACTTGATGGACGTTCGTTGTGTTTGTCTGTCGTATATGAACGCCATATTATATTATTAAATGACTTTATTAAATTTAATATAAATACGCACCTAATATTTAATTCTATTTGTAGTATGAATACGTGTTGTGAAATTTGTTTGCTAAAATAAACGAAATAAGCTAGGGGCATGATACAAAGCCATTTAAATTAACACCAGCTGTATGTTAATTAATTTGTATGTTTTCATCTAATCGAATTTGATTATATTAAAAGCGACACGGCCATGGACACTGATCAAATCGTAAATTTAATACCAGGGAAGCAGAAACAACGCCGGAGATTATATTATAACGATAAATAAAGCGTCTGTAATGTACATACATTATTGTATTATTTTCACTACCTCCTGACTGGCTTCCTGCCTGATACTATGATCCGCAGTGTTACAGGGCTTATGCGCGCCGGTTCCCAGTACGGCACAATGGAGTTGAGGGATATATTATTAGAGTTACAAGAGCGGTCTATTATTGATTGTTATGTTCTCCTGATAGATTTTAGCAGATGTAACATTGTTGATTCATGAAATGTGGCATCAGGTGGGATTTAATATTACAGGGTTGCAGAAGAACAGTACCTAAAAGGCAATTATTTGGTTTGACGACATTCTTTTTGGTGTCGTTCACAACTAACTATTGGCATGTATGCAAAGAATGCCAATATCCAGTAAAGGGCATGTCCAGAAAAATTTAAGCAACGATTACATGAGAATACACAACATAAATAATAATATGTAATTTTTCAAATTACGATCATCACGATCGTCTGTCATGACAATAAAAAAGACGAAACCTTTTTATAGGGGACTAAGAAACCAGAAAGTTAAAACAGTTTCTATACTAAAATATATTTTTTATCATTATAATGTTACACATCGTAAACATTCAGAACTAAGTAGGTACCTAGGTATAAGATTTACAGTACATGAACTAAGAAAAAAAAATACAGTAAGACATTGAGAAAACGGTATATGTAGGGCGTGTCCATAAATAACGTCACACGATTTTTGCTTTGCTTTAATTTTTTTAACCTCCTCCCCCATTCGTTAAAAATACAATTCATTGGAAATTATTGATTTCAGTATAATGTTCTCACGAAATATTTTATTCTCAGAAAACTATGTTTGGTTGGTTTTGTGACGTCACATGTTTTACAACCCCTTTCGCTAAGAACGAACATACTTATACTAGACCCCCTTGGGGCAAAGTGTCATATATTTATGTCCCATCCTAATATGCCCATGTGGGTTTCACAGAGGTTGTGTTAACAGATTTTTGTTTTTACGAGAAATGCCCACTTGCTCAACCTATTAGGTAGGTACAGTGACGTCCGGTGGGGGTAGGCAGATTGAGCATCGCTTGTGGGCGGCAGTTACTCGAAGGGCGGCAAATCGAGGAGAATCATTTGGAATATATGGAAGTAGCTACCCAAACTTAGTAATAACGAAAATATCTTTCCATTAAAAAAAATCAGATCAATGGTTTTATCGGGTTCGCGATATCTGGTTTACTTCCGTTGCCTTTCGACGTCCATGGTGACTAGAAATGACACGTGCAGATTTGCGAATAATTAGTCTGATATTTTGTCAGTAATGTATCCATACAACACATTTCTTAGATATTGGACTCATGAAAGGATGATAAAAATATTGTATAAAAAATGAGGCGGCTTTTTGGCGCTGCCTAGGGGCGGCATTTTATCTAGGGACGTCACTGGGTATGTACATACACGTTACACGCTCAGCCATCGTGACCTAAAATTATGTTATTTTTTTGCACCTACGGTACATTTCTGGTATTTATATACCTACGTTTAATTGGCAAACGCTGCTATAGACAATAGACAATAGACATAGGTACCTACTGTAAATGAAGTACCAGACATAATATATAAACACTAAAGAAAAAGGGCGCGGAAACTTACACAATGTGCCAGCAGAATTCGGATGGGCGGACAAAGATAAATAAATATAACAATCTACCTTTGGACACACGTGGAGAGAAGGTACATAAAATTAATGTAGCCTCAACGTTTGCCGTATATTTCTAATTAGTTGTACAAACAGCATGCCAATCCTTTGGGCATATCAAGTTCGGCCCGGGACCAGATTATAATTAGGGAGAATTATTTCGGCTCGAAATTTGTTAGGCCAGGAAATGCCTTGGCTACCGGAACACGTTTTTCCAAAACATAATACACAATGGAGCCTTCGTTGAACATGATGTGTTTTCGAAAATGTTAAGTAATAAAAGAAAATTGGGATAATTAAGAGGTTAAAGAACGTTTCCAGAATATTTTTCAAATTTGTAATAACGAAGATCATCGCTGGCGAACCCATGGCACTTGGGACGCGAAAGAATTATAAAAAAATAATGTGGCACGCAGAACTTACAAAGTTATATAGGTATTAGGTATATATCTCTGTGTGTCGGTTAGTTTTTAAAAATCAATTAAACATTAAACCCTTCCTAAACCAAGCCATAATAGTTTTGGTATATTTTGGGCGATATGACAAAATTGTGTACAATTTTTCATTCATACTTATTTGTTTTCGTTGGATTAAGTGGACGTATTACACAATATGTTATTGGTTATTTTTTTATTCATTAAACCCTGCCTAAACCAAACTATAATAGACAAAAATTATTATTTTATCTATAAATTATCTAAAGTTATGTATGATTTAATTGCATGATTTTAGATATTTTATAGATCGACAAGAATTTTTTGACTATTATTACGGCTTGGTTTTCGCAGGGTTTAATTGAATAATTATTGTCCAATATTTATGGCAGATCTTAACAGCCTGCCTCCACCCTTCGCCACTGATCGGAGTGTTTTCCATTATCACTCGTCCATAAATGTATATAAAGTATATTTCACTTTTATGTTTTGTAGAATTATTGATAAATAATAATATTCGATGGTAAATTCTGTCTATGTTTGATGTTAAAGAATGTCTTACATACATCAAGCACGAAGAGTATCCTCCACATAACTTTGCAATTGTACACAGTGACAAGATTTGTGTGTAGTACGCACTGCGTATTAGTAAATGCCAGGCGCCTGATTGGTTGATTTCATCAAATAATTCAAATAAATCTATTCCAAATTGCAAGGTTACGTGGAGGGTATGTTACTGATATTACTCCTTGCCGGATCTTGGACGAGAATGCACAGGGAGTGTACGTCTTGGGTTTGGAGTGAGAGAGGCTTTAGGGTAAGCAGCTTAATTAAGTGTGGCATCGTGTAATAATAGGTTTTAAGACAGAGATTAGAGGTACGCGTATGCGCCAGAAACTTATTCATCGTATTGTAATATTAAAACTTCGTAATGCTTTCGCTTGTCCAGCAGCCCTATGTTGTAACTTGTGACATGAAGTCACCCGACGACATGACGTAATTGTGACGTATGCTCAATACACGCATCAAGGCGAGCCGCCCAATGCACACGGCTCACCATATATATTATTATGCTGAAACACCTCTTTGTGTATGGGGACAATGAATAACGCCAGTATTAGAGTAGCGTTAATTTCTCGAAGACTATTGACTCACTCCGGTAGTACGTCACAATGATGTTATATGACGTCATGTCACCGGGTGACTTCATGTCACAAGTTACAACATAGGGCTGCAGATTCTTTGCTATATAGGTAGATACAATATAAACTTACTACCTACCTCATAATGTAAAGCATACATATTAACACTGTTTTGTAGTTTACTATTTTCCATATAATCCATAATTACCTATCTAATGTTGGTATAGTTAACTCCGCAAATAATTAATTAATCATAACTCAAATTCCTAAACCACAAGCTCGAAATCAGATCTGACCGTATCAGGGGCGCAGAGGTGCGAGGGTATTCGCTGTCCACAATGCAGGGATACCGTTCATTAATCAAAGGATTGGGAGCGTTCAAATGCTGGTAATTACGGCCGATATGTATTAATGGATTCGCAGCTGATGTCTGCGACATTTTGCGGACAGTTATGCGTGCCTGATACATATTTTAATTCCACGTATAATTGGAAAGCTAATTAAATAAACGAAATAATTGATAAGTTGATAGGTACGTTATTTTGGAATGTAATGAAACAAGATATTATATAACTATAAATAGGATATATCAATCAGTGTAGGGAATTGTATTTTGATAATTTATTTTGATGTTTTCATCAAAATATATAAGGCACTAATAAATAATTGATAATAACAATGTATCCATTTACGAGAACTAGGCATGTCACTAAAGTATAAGAGAGAGTTACCGAGTACGAGATAACAGGATCCTATTCAAAATGAATTTGACTGTATAGTGTAATTTCATACCCTCCAAATAAGGAGTTCCCAATAGCAGACCCGTGGGCGCAGACAGGAAAATAAATATTTATATTTTTTTAAATTTGATATCACTTAAGACGGTACTTCAGTGAAACGGCAAATAATTTTCAACTATAGGTGCGACGAAATTTTGGACTCGCTGACAATCGGAGCGTGAGAACGCCGAGCTGTGAACACGTCAATTTTTTTCGTAATGACGACATGGGTATTAATTCTTAAATCGTGTAAATATGACTAAAAAACGTTACCCATTTACTTGAAAAAGAAAAAATATCAATGAATATATTATTATTGTTACTAATAGAACAATAAACAAAACATTAAATGGACGCATGTTGGATTTATATGACAAATTATATTTCGTTTGGCACACGTCATTTGCACAATCCGCGTATCGCCTAGCCACGATCTTTTTAGACCATGCCTCAACTGAGGTATAGCCTTAATTGCGCATTAAAAATTAATCAAATTTCTTCAATAAGATATATACTTATTTACATAGAAATTAGTAATAATTAGTAAGTATTGTTATCGGTCTCTGGCTAAACGATGTAAATTAGTGCAACGTGAAATAAACCAAATTTCAATTGACTGCAAGTGATACAAGAAAGTACCTTCGTAGAATGTCACCCTTTCTAATAAAATGTCATATTTTCATACCAATTTCAGTTTCATAAAACGAAAATAGTAGTCTGCGGCTTTATTTGCTTTGGCTGCGCTGGGGGGTTATACCAAGGATTCCAGGCACCGTCTTTTAATAATGGTGAGGCCGGAGCGCTAGTCCGGTTCTCACTCACTAGCACTACCACGTTCGCACGAGAACTTTTTGATGAGTCACTCTGTAGTTTATTGAATGCTTGTGAGTTACGGTGTTTGACGCGGCATTGGGCGAACCGAAAGATTGAATCATTTCCTTGATGACGCTAGGGTCAAACGAATGCATGTCTTGAAAAGTATATGCTCTGAAGATAACTGCCTTGTCATTTATTTAGTAATGTGTCTGGTACTGCGATGCCTGGATGGCGGCAATAATTATGGTATGGAATTTACATGGGATTCGCGCTACCATCATCGGCCCAAACAACTTAATAATGATGATATTTTATTATTATTGCCACACTTTTATCAATTATTTTGTTTTTATGGTAAAATGTATGCTTTTAATAAGTTAGATGTAGTGATTTAAGGTTACAAATCGCCTTCTATGATACTGAAAACTTATCTGAAAGAAAATATTATATGTGCTCATTCTGCCATCCTGATACGGAGCCACACGGGATTGATGTATCAATTATGAACCGTGGTGCTTAAAAAGTGTCATATGTGTGTGTATTGATAAATGAAATCATAAAATTACGGAAATTTAATTACAAATGTAGGCCACCACCAATCCATTCTAAATGACAATAGTTGAGAGGCCCTGCTCTAATGATGCCGAAACTAGATATAAGATACATTAAAAGCACGAGAAACTATTAAACCAGCATAAAATGTGTTATCTTAGTTGGGCGAACGATAGTAATGTTTCAAATATTCATTAGCAAGTTTAGATTTTGATTACTTAATGTATGTTGTGTACGGGGTATGAGATCTATGTAAGAAATAGCTTAACAATTTGGTAAAATTTATTCGAAACGATAACCATGTATATAGTAGGTAATGTATGAATTTGAAATCTATGCAAGAACTTTAGGAAACTTACCATCCATCATGTGTAAGTCGAGACACATAATATTTGGAATAAAATATATGATTAAACGGCTTTTATGTATGCCTTAGTAATTTATTACTCACGTCTTTGAGATAATTTATTACATTAATTTTGTTTATAAACGGTAAAAATATAACTATATTCTATGTACTCATATCATTTGAATACGTGTATTAATTAAGGCGCTAAGTACCAAAAACAAAAAAACTGACATTTTTATAGAAAAATGTTCCACATACCAACGCCAATAACTTCAACTATAGTCTAAGTGCCTCTAGCAAGTCAAAAAAATACAGCAAAATAATTAAACCTGTCGACGTTGTAAGTACGTTGGCGTGTTTTATTTATAATGGTATAAGTAGCACTGCAGTTCTCAACGGCATTCAATATAAAATAGCTGACGATGGTGTGTTGACACTTGCGAGTTCTTAATACCTAAAATTATAGAAGCTGCCGTGATTACTTCACACTGTAAAACTACATTTTTCAAAAGGTCTGCTTCATGAAATTCAAATACAGGCAACACTACTTTTTGGTACTTAGAGCCTTATTTAATACACGTATTCATTTGTCTATTTGAAATTTATGGCGGGTCTAAACATACTATCTCCACCTTCTGCTGTGCATAGTACCTGAAAATGTCGATAGGTGAAACCCGGGTCGTAAAAAACCATTTAAATGAAAAAGTACACTATTTAAATCAATTAGAAATGCCATTTAAATTCTATTGAGTACCTTCCCTCAACCGATAGTAATATTTTAATATAAGATATAGGTAAGTAATTAAAAGTATTTATACTCCATCAATCGTCTCAAATTCGTGTGCGTGAGCTTCGAGAAGCTCGGTATTCGATTACTAAATAATTTTATAAATTTCCAAATTTTATAAAACGCATAGTCACGAAATTAAAACAAAATGCCGGGGTTCAAGCTACGATCAACAAATTTTACGTAAAACATCACGACGACAAAGCTGAATTTTGGCGATCTCTTTTGCGATTGTTAAAATGTTTTAGTAGCGTGATTGAGAGAAGGGAGAAAGCAATAAAGGAAATCGTAGGTGATTTTAACAACCATTATTTTTTTAGGTTGTAGGCATATTCCTTGTTATTCAAACAATGTATCGTGCACTGCTATAATTGTATTTAGGTGATGGGTACTATGAAAGTCTGACACCACAAGCGCCGAGGTGACCCAAACATGTGTTTAAAAATGTAAAATGCTTTACATCTAAATAAAAAATTTCTCGTTGATTGATTATAATAATACGATGTAATTATAAAATTCAGGCAACTCTCGTGGTGCAGTGCCTAAGGCACTTGCTTTCCACCCGAGAGTTCCTGGGTTCGATTCCCGGTCGGGACACACAATATTTTATGCGTTTTTGTCAAAGCCTGGGTGTTTGTGATTGTTTAAAATTACTAACAACCAGCTTGTACGAAAAAGGAAGGACAACAAATTATAAAGTTCAATATAATAATATGAATGACAAAATGATGACTGTAATAGGTAATTATAGGTAGATACAACTATTAAATTCAGTGTTGAGTTCATTCAATGGTTTTCGTACAAAATGAAAACACTACGGAAAGAAAATATTAGACATCTATTATATAACAAAAAAAAACTACGTGTTCTTTTATTTATATAATATATATAGGTGTGCTATTTCCTCATGATAACCATGCTTTATTACCAGTATATAAGCAATGTAGATAGGTAATGTAAGATGGTGCGTTTAAATAATATGATCACCATTAGGCCCCCATAGACGGACAGTTCTCGTAGCAGTTTGAACATGGCACAGACAATAACTGTTCAATAACTGTACGTTAGTGGACACACCACAGATCAGTTTAACTACCCCATTTAAATCTGTCAAACTGTCAACAGACGTGCCCATATACGTACAGTTATTGTCTGTGGCAGATCAAGTGTCAAAAACTATGGAGGTTATGTTCGCCGAGATCATACACAGGGGTACCATGTGTTAAATTAGTTTTAAGTAGGGTATACTTGAACGAACGATTGATCTACGAATATTTTTACTTTGTTAGATTTATTATGATTACAATTTATTGTTTGTGTAAATATATGTCCAGATTCTTTTATTTTGAATAAATTATTCATAGTATACTTATTGTTGTTTTAATAAAATTTAATTAAGATAAAATACATACGTATTGTTTTATTTAAATCAGGGTTATATACATTAAATTTGTGTAATATGTTTTATTCAATCACCAAAACAATTTACTTATTGGTTTTGAATAATATCTATTAATTTGGTACATATTATAACATTAACTTAATACTAAATTTACGTAAGTACATATTTCTTTTGTCTAGATTTATTTTACATCAAGTTTACATTTTATTTTTTTATTTACATTTAAGTAGTGGAAAATATTGCTTGCGGTACCTAGTTGACACCACAATATTCATAATTATATAATATGAGTATCTCGCAAAAGAACTAACACGCAACAAAAATAATATACTTCTTACGAACGAACTATGACAGAACTGTCAAAATTTGCCGCCAAATCGCGCCAGCTACTCCTACTTTACGTTACCAGCATCTAACGTCAAACGAGAACTTTCGGCTAGTTGAAATTCCAACAGTTTTACAAAAACACGGGAGTGGGGGGTCGCTGGCAGTTTGAACATGGCACATATCTGAAAGGTCGAAAAGTGTCCGTCTATGGGCGCCGCAGATTATCTACCAAAGATAACTGTATAGTTATTAACTGGCATGTTCAACCTGTTACGAGAACTGTCCGTCTGTGGCCGGCAATTGTAAATAAATACATAGGTACCTGTCTAATAAAAAAATGTAAACATGAGAGAAAACTACGCGAATTCGCCTCACGTGTTACAAGGAGCACATAAAAAACGAGGAGATAAACAAGCCCCGCGCTATCGATCTGTCGGGATATTATTTCCCACATTTGAACGTGAACACGCGAGCGCGCGCAAAAATGGCTAACGTAAAAGCATCCGCCGGAACGCACGTATGTTTATTTCCTTTGGAGGATTAACCTCTGTTCGCCGGAATGAAGAGATATTTGTTGGGGGTTTCGTTATTTCTGGCGGCCGACGAATGAGCAGGGTAACATACCCTCTCGGGTCTCAGACAACTCTCGGGGCTAATATTGATAAATTGGACGCATTTGTTTCCCAGGCCTCGGAAGGTAGATGCTCACCTGGAATGATTTCGTTTCGTGGATATTCTTGTAACAGAGACTTTCAAACATCGATTTTTTAATGACGAAAATACGTCATCTTTAAAATTAAGATAGGTAGGTACTATCAAATTTAAACTAACGACACTTTGCAGTGCCCACTAAAATAGAGTGACTTTTGCATTAATAATAATTAATTCTAAACAGTGTGAGTAGGTATGAAATAATTAGATTGAAATAATATATCAATATTAGAAATATTAGTATAAATAGAAGGATAATACAATATATAGCTTACAATACAAATCAAAAATGTAGATCAATGAGCGTACTAAAATTGTATAGCATTTGTTGAAATGTATAAAATGTATAAAATTATCGACATCTTTATAAACACTGTCATCTTCAATAATCAAATCAATTACTAACAGTTACTAACCCATATTACGGCTTGTTTACACGGGCTTAGTGCTAATAATTAGTACTCACTTCTTGCACTAATACAGCTACGCGTAAAGAGGCCAAATTAGTAATAATTTATTTAATATTCTATTAGTTTACACGGGTCGGTATTAATCCGAGTAACGAGTACTAATGATTAGTACCAATCCCGTGTAAACAAGCTCTTACATAGTATTTATGACAATTATTTGTTTGAATACATAAATAATTACAAAGAACTTTTTATATACAATGTTTTTAAATTTTCTGTTGAATCATATTATAAACTTGACTTGACTAGCTTAAACGATCAAAAAAATTTGTACTTGATAGAAATACTGAATAATGAAATGTCATTTCATATTGATTTCCATAGTAACGCACGTATATATTAATAATTTAGTTGCTAGGATCCCCAACCAACCAATAATGGTATCGAAATAACTTTTCATACAAAACAGAATTAACTGAAAATGAATTAAATTCTACTTAAAGATGGCTAAAAGTATTAAAAAAATGCATTGGCATCGTGTTCTGATATATTCTAAAAGTTTCAAATGTCTACCTAGTCGGGAAGTTAGTTAAAAATCGATTGCAAGATTTGTATCGGACAAATAAGAATACGAGCTAAGAAAAACGTTGTAAATTTAAAATAGCTAAATTATCATAGCCGCGCGAGCGTTGAGCAATTTTCATAGTTGGCCGGCCGACTCAAAATGAAAACAATCTACTTTATATACTTTGTCAAGTATTTGTGTTTGCCACGGCTTTAATGGTATAATTGATAGCGCGATCGGCTGTCAATCGAATGGTTGGTAGTCCGAGGCCAACCGTGGGCTTTTGTGTTTACCGACTGTTGGGTAACGGGTTGTTGTTACACATCAGGCGTATCCACTCAATAAAAAAACTTAACCAAGAAAACAACTATTGTATAACTATTACCTGTAACCTTCAGTCTAATAATATATAACTAATGTCCGGGGTTCACAAATTGAATACGTATGGCCAATACTGTTGCATTGTTTTGTATTCGTAGTTATCGGCGGCGGAAGTGGAAGGGCGGAAATGAAAACTACGACAAGAGAAACGCATTACGGGGGCTTTCCGTTTGATTGCAAGATTTGGCGAGGCGATTCCTTTCTTCGAACACTGCGGTATTCTGGGATCTTATTCTAACTATATTGCAGTTTCAACGTTGGATTTACATACATAGTGACTTGTCAATATAGTTGTTTCAGGGAAACAATTGAAAGGGGTATTATAGGTACTTCTAAGGCTCAATGCACTGATATGTCCACTCTGATGGTTATTATAATTTCGGTCTGTTTACACATGGTGGTATTAGTGCGATTAGTGAGTACTAACGATTAGTGAGTACTAACGATTAGTGAGTACTAACGATTAGCACAAAATTCATGTAAACATGCCTTAATTCGGCAAATTGATAAGTATACATAATACTTATGTATAAAATAATAAATTGATTTTTATGTACAGTCTTACCGCTTGATTCGATGATTACTTTTTTATTCCTGAATACGTAGAAAAACCCCATCTTCATAGAACGAGTATAAAGTAAAATTAAATTGATTACCGCGTCATTTCACACTACACCTTCATTTGCAGCAAATATTATACTTTTATGTTATGATATTTATTTGCCAGGTTGCACTGTGATAAAAAAATACATTAAGGGCGGACGTGCTCAGCGTGAGTCAAAATGAACCTTTTTTTCTATTTTCAAAGCATGATCCTGGACATACCTTAAACGTTGCAGATAATCTATTTATATAATTTTGAAGCCTTATTATCCTTTATATTTATTTTACCGTTTAAAAAACATTCGGTTAGGTACATGTTCAAACACGCGCGTTAACATCATTTACTCCCTACTTCAATTATAGTTTGTCAATTTATGGCTACGGCCGTATGTTGTAGCTTAACCACTGGGGAATGCCAAAAGAAATGGCGTATTTCAAAAAAACACTACCTTATTCTTAGGTCAATAATTATTATAAAGCAATAATTATTCGTAGGATATTTATCACACTTGAATGGTCAAAGACATAGCTTATAATGAGTTCTTTAGAATTATCTTCAAATGTGTTAATCTTGCCCATTTTTTGAATAATAAAATGCCCAATTCTTGTCAAATTTGGGATCACAGAGATTATCAATTTAATTTTTTATCGTGCATATTTCACTATAATAATGTCGATATAAATTATACTGATGGTTTTATAAATGCGTTTAAAAATTAGTAAATATAAAAAATCGTAACATCGCTGCACATTTATGTACTGAAATATGACTATATTCTAAAACATTAGAGCAAGAGGTTTAAAAGAATAATATTTTATGAAATAAAAATACTTTATGCAGTCATCAAATGTTTAAAATAAATATAAAGGATAATAAGGCTTCAAAATTATATAAATAGATTATCTACAACGTTTAAGGTATGGCCAGGATCATGCTTTGAAAATAGAAAAAAGCTCCATTTTGACCTATGCTGAGCATGTACCCCCGTAAGTGGAAAGAGTAAAATAAGTATTTTATTAAATATACCGATATTATTAGTAAACAAACAAAAATGCTAATAACAGTATTAACAATGTAAAGTATAATACGAACATATATTTATTTATAATACCTAATTAATAAACAAACTTATTTTTTAATCTGAATTATTGATATTTAATATTGGATGAAATAAAAGGTAACTGTGAAAACGGCACGCTTTTCATTGGAGAAATATTGTTACCAGGAGAGCAGGGGGTGAATGAGATGAAAGCTGAATATAATATAGAGCGACATTATTAAGTAAGGCACTCTAGCAAACAATAGAATCCATAATCCACCCGGGTGTAATTGAAAAACTTCTCGCTAATCCAGTGGTATTAAGGACTCAGCAATGTTATGCGAGCCTGATACATTCGCTCGAAACGAATGCGGCGCGGCTATGATAAATATGAAACGAAAACCCATACAGAGTAGAGGTGGGAAAACTGGTCGATTTTGAAGACTAAGTATACTTACTACCAGTATAAAAAAATACTTGGTATCTAAACTTGTTCCAAAATACTTACTAGTATTTGAAATATCAGCTTTAATAGAATCGTTAAAAACACGTCGGCTTTTTGAAATGTCCCATTTTCGAGACAGGTACAGCTGGAACTGTGGCGCTAGTCACTCATGTTTCAGTAGTTATCCATTTATACAATCACGCATATAATTTGAATTCAGTTTATGTTTACAAATTACAATTATAACACTAAAAAATCGAGAAACTTGACGTGACGAAACCAGATAAACGCATAGTCAGTTAGCGTTATCAGAACTCCGTTATTCCGGCTTGCGACTGACGTCAATTCGATGTAAATGTCTTACTCAACTAAAACTAAAATTAAAACCCGTCGCATACTAAACATACGCGAGTCGCGACGCCGAAGCGATGATTTCATACGTGGCAAGACTACGAACTAGCTAGCGGTCGGCGAGATCTCATACCATGCGTCGAACTCCTGGACTCGATAAAGTTTCATACTCAACTAAAACCAAAACCAAAAACTCTTAAGCCTAAAACCCTAAGGCGAACTCAAAAGTATCCTATAAAACGAACACGTGACCATTTCTGTCCTTCACTATACCAACTTTACAACAGAGGAGAAAGGGAGAACAATGACAGTTGAGTATAATATCACGGCTAGACATACGTGTATCATGATATCTCGCTCGCGCGCATTTAATATAAATAGCGCTGAATAGCGAGTCACGGCGCATATATTATCGAATGCGTTCGAATTCGAACGTCTAATACGTTTCAAGTTTCTTGAAACAAGTTTATTGGGCAACAAATACTTAGTATGGGTAGTTTCATCCGAAACTTAAGTACACAAACTTGTGACAGTATTTCCAACTCACCTCTAATACAGAGTCTGAATGTGATTACAAGAGAATTTCATAAGTTCAACAATGCAAGTACTTTTGACAATACAACCACTAGTCCAGGGTTTCCCAAACCTTTTCTGCAATGGAACACTTTGAAAACACTTGTCAGCCGGTCAGTTAAAAACAATATACCTACCTACCCATCTTTTTAATGCGCACGGTGTGAGGGTCCTCCGTCTGTACCTAGATCGAGGCCACCACATCCCGAAGCGGGCCCCCAGACTAGGATCTTTGGCGAGCCCCCTACTTATCGCTAAGGTTAAAGGCAATGTGACGATCTACACTTGCATATTCCAAATGGTGTTCGAGGTAAAATTAAGGGTATTTGTAGCGATTTTTTTGTATTTTTAATACACCCACTTTTATGTTGATATGCACAATAATTATGGACATATCAAATATCGACAATAATCAAAAATTGTAAGTATGGCAAAACCACATATTTTTTTACTATTAGTACATGTTTGCGATGTGTGTTTATCTCACTTGGCTGGTCGATCTCTCACGCCGGGCCCCCCGTAAGCCCTGCCCTCCAGGCTAGAGGCCTGTCAGCCCACCCCCCTTGTGGGAGCCATGACCTATCTAGATACTTGACGTCATAAACATCAGTGGAGATTGATCATCACTCGCCTTTCAATATAAAGTAGATTCTTTAATTATTTTAGTTTTACTTATTTTACTTCTACTTAGTAGAAGATCTTTAAATATGTTGCAGTGTATAAAACCTTTCCAAATGGTCGAGGAACATAGTTTGAGAAACCCTGCACTAGTCAACGCGCGAATACAATCTTCAAATCTACATTATTAATATTTTTTTTTTCGCCATTAATTGTCAAACAGCCGATTCGTGACAATCCATGCATCGAACTTTGAATGTAGATATAAGATTTTGAATAGTTTGTAAGGACATTAAGTATTTAAGCGATTTATAATGCAAAGCAGTCAAATATATCTTGTTACTAACACTCGTATAGTAGATATCAAGTCTCAGCGCAAGCTCGTTCCTCAAAACTTAACGTTAAAGCAACAACATCCATTCTTCTTTCTGCCGGCCGGATCCTTTTTCAATCTCAACCTGACATGGCGCTTCGCATTACCTGTCAGGTCATAAATAAAATGCCACTATTTTTCTTTCCTTTCCGTCAGTGGCGATGCTCCCTTGAGAGCGCTGGAGCGGTGAACACCCACCCACTCAATTAATGCGAAAAGACTTATTTTTTTAAAAATAAGTATTTCATTTATATTTGAATAATTAAAAGTGTTCGGATCTATTACCGTAGTCATTAATTCATATACAAAAACAAATTCTAATATGTGTTTTTAACCGGCTATTTTAAATATTATATGTTGATGGGAGCGATATCCGATATCGCTCGACCAAAGCGCCCAGTTCGATTTCTTTGCAGTGAGAAAGAGCGTCGTCTGTCGCGTGGAATAGCAATATGTAAATATTTTTTCTGCGTGCTCCGGAGCGACAGTTTCAGTCGCTCCCGGCCCGAATGCGGCTTCATCCGGTTTTAAAACAATACAGCTCGTACCACACGTACAATAATTATTGTTTGACAATTTTTATTCAATATTATTATACAAATTAATTCTTTTCACAGTACGTATATTAAATTTCTGCACATGTTGACAACATTTCTCAAATTTAGGCGAAGTACAATTTAAAAATAAACTTCAAGTTTTTTTCAGTTTTGATAACTAAATTCACAATGTTTATCAAGTATGATATATCCAAACTAGCTCTGTGGGGGGTTTAATATGCGTGGTAGGGTGGAAATTGTAAAATATCACGGCTACATGCTTTAATAATGTCAATTTTGATGAGTTACTGCTTTCAAGAGCCACAATAAATCAGGTCACCTATTTTCTTAATTTGTTATTGTAGTAAAGCAATCCTTAATATGTTGCTTCTCATTAGCGGAAGTCCTATTTTTTTATTGGAATTGAATGATAAATGGCATTGTTGATGATAATATTCTCAATAGTTTTTTTTTGATTTTTTGGTGAAGTTTTGATGAAGGCAAAGGCCTTTTTACGGCAGTCAAAAGGTGAAAAAAGTGAACTCCCAGTAAAATAACTCACAGGTCGCCACTGCTTTCCGTGCATGTATAAATACAGGAATATCTACAAAAAATGTCTTACTCGTTAAATCCCGCTATTATATAAAATTATATTATATAAAAGCATTGCCTTTGACGTAAATCTCACTCAGGGTCAGGGTCAGGGCTTTCTACCAAATGTCCCGTAAAATAATCGATGGGACACTCGACTGTTCCAAATTTTAATTTTAATACAAGCAAATGAGAGACAGCTGTTATCAGCAGAATTATAGCTTTATTAGAATTAGATACCAAATCACAACGCTTCGCACCACGCCTGGGTTTAAGCAGGCTATCACGGCACCATACTATATGTGTGAAGCATCAGTATTTTTTATGACTAATAATATACCAGGACCAGTTACCTAAAAATAAGGTCACCATGCACCCAAGCCTGCTTTGGCCAAATTTACGTGACTTTAGGTAAAGACTAGGCCCACACTAGACGGAAGTTCCGTCGCTGAAATTACGTCGCGGTAAATCAGTTACTAAACATTGCATCCACATTCAATATTCCGCGAACCGATCTTCCGTCATCGTCAGATCGGCAAAGTTGCATTGTACGTTACTTAATGCAACGCGGCACATTCGGCGTCGCGTGCGCAAATAAATAAGCTTTGGCAGTCGACTGATAATCTGCCACGGAATATTGAATGTGGCTGCAATGTTTAGTAACGGATTTACCACGACGTAATTTCAGCTGACGGAACTTCCGTCTAGTGTGGGCCTAGCCTAAGAGCTCCTCCATCTGAGAGGAGCATATTAATTGCAGGGAAATTATAATAGTAACAAAAACTACATAATACAAAACTACCGAAAGATCTAACATTGATAGTATGATGACGCAAATTTTCTAAATGCAACAAAATTGGTCTTTGTGGTGATCAGATCGGATGGCCAGATAGTCTCTACAGCTGGTTGGGTTGACGTGAGCAGTTTTTCCTTTTGCGTAGAGATTTTATAACATTTTCAGATGACGTGGATTACATACTGTATTTCTCTGGCACATTGACATGTTTTACGAGTGACATGGCTAAGATCAAAGAGCATAACAGCGGGTCTAGGACGATTTGGCACCGCGAACTGGCTTCCGCCGATTGGCCGCCGGTAATTGGCCGCCGGTACAATCGGACGCCAGCCCAATTGGACGCCGACCCAATTCGACGCCGACCCAATTGGCCTCCGGGAGGATTGGACGCCGCACAGTTGAATTAAATACGCAAAGGAATAGACGTACGTTACGATTTGTTGGAGTAAATAAGCAAGTCAGTTTAATATGCTTCTATCTTCTCAGTAGTTGTACCTTATACATTTCGCGCTTGACACATTTTTAATATAGATTGAGAATAATATTATGCTTTATGATGTTTATTAAAAGAAAATAATTCTTCCCCCGTTAAAACTTAAAGATATGCATAATCAATTAATTTATTGTCTATACATGGGTACTTATTTATATGTACAACAAATATTAAAAATAATGTTAGATGTTAGAATGAAAATAATAATTCAACTGTGCGGCGTCCAATCCTCCCGGAGCCCAATTCGGTCGGCGTCGAATTGGGTCGGCGTCCAATTGGGCTGGCGTCCGATTGTACCGGCGGCCAATTACCGGAGGCCAATCGGCGGAGGCCAGTTCGCGGTGCCAAATCGTCCCATTCCCCATAACAGCGAAGCCATTAAGTATAGTCAACAGTCATACTTAAGTGAACTTTAACAACCCTTAGCATTACGTTACCGAAATGGGCAACTTAGTGGAAGTGAGAAATACAAGGAATGTATATATTCTTATTCTTATTAGAAGGACTTCGTTTAGGCTAACTTAACATCGACATTTCTACATTAATTTCATCATAGGATTAAAGGAACCTAGATAATACTGGTTAATGGGTTGTTAGCGTGTATTGTTCGTTCTTTTTTCTCCGTCAAAGTTTGAAGCTTGTAATGTTGCCATTATCAAGACATAATGTGTATGCATACTGTTAAATACAAGAATGCGAACAATGATCAAACAAATGTGTGTATATGTCGATTATGGCTAGGTGACAGCGAACGACGTTTTTATATTTCAATTATTAGTACCAGATATTCTTAACGGGATATTGGATAATTTTAGAGAGCCTAAATACACTATGCCTTAAAAATAACTGATGTAACAAGGACGAAACATCGGAAAGGTGAAATAGAAATACACGGTGATGGACCAAATATAGAATAAGATATTCAATATCCGTGAAAAACACGATTTAATTATTATTTGCCGTATCCCACTTATGCGAAGGAATTTTTGTGACGTAGGAGAGTTTATTTGTCTCATAGAGGAAAAAATATATCTGCCAGCCCTGAAGTACGTAAGAGATTAGATTCATCTCAGTTTATTGATGTTTCATAATAAATACACACTTCAATGGACGCCTCGGCTTTTGACATTTGTTCGGCTTTTAAAAATATAAGAATCATCTCTCTGTCAGAGCGTACCTACATGTATTACATTGGACGGCAAAGTAAGTAAAAAATCAAGAAACATATATATTTTCCGTTCCGGGAAAAGTTTAATTGAATAAAAATACAACATTTCAGCCGTCAAAAGAAATGGAAATTATTATTGAAAAGAGGGTAGGTGGGTACATTCGAAAAAGTTTATAAAAAGAAAAAAATAAGGATTTTACTTTTTAATGTAAGAATATTATTTTGCTGTACGTGGTTCTGAAATACAAAAGGAAACTTAAACAGCGTAACAGCGTCGGTTTCATAATACGTAGGTACAAATATTAGTAAACAACATAATATATCTGTGGTACACACCGTAAAGAGGTTGAGATGTAGGTAATGTTAGAAATGAAAGGGATACAGGTACGTATTGATACTTATCAATATTGTTGGCGTCCTTTGAAAATAAGATAGAACTGATATTCGACAATGAGTTCAGACAGAGTAAGAGCAGCAACATCTAAAAGATTGCTTTAAGAATTGTAACATAAATAACCTGTCTAAAAAGTGATTGTTCAAATTTCAGGAAGAGCTCTGCCTCCAGTCAGCTGTGTTAAAACCGCTATCTCATCGCCCTTTTTTGTTAACATTCGATTAACGTGACAGTAGGAACGGTCCAGTTACAGGACTGGATCACTCGGGTTTTAACTCTTGATTTGTTGATATCAAATAGATTTCATTTAAAATATAAAGTGTAAACTGTATCACATACCAATCGGCTTTTGTACCAATAAACACAGTTCTGAGATAACTTATTGGATATTAGAACCCACCTAACTTCAGCCTTCGACCCAGGACACGCTTTGGGTAAGGCCGAATTCAAATTTAAATATGTATTTGTAAATTATACTAGATTGGACGACTTTGGTAAGCACGACGCGTGTAGCGCATTGATAACGATGATCTTTAAAAGCAGGTATTAGGCAAAACCTATAAATAGCGAAGAGGATAAATTAAGGGGGGACATGCTCGTCGAAGGTCAAAATTGAGTTTTTATTGTATTTTCAAACCATGATCCTGGACACTCCTTAAACGTTGTAGATAATCTATTTATATAATTTTGAAGCCTTATTATCCTTTATAGTTATTTTAAACATTTGATGACTGCATGAAGTATTTTTGTTACATTAAATAGTATTCTTTTAAACCTCTCGCTCTAATGTTTTAGAATATAGTCATATTTCGGTACATAACTGTGCAGTGGTGTTAAGATTTTTTACATTTATTAATTTTTAAACGCATTTATAAAACCATTAGCATAATTTATTATGAGATAATTTTTGTAAAATATTCACGATAAAAAAATATTTTGATAATCTCTGTGATCCCAAATTTGACAAGAATTAGGCATTTTATTATTCAAAAAATCGGCAAGATTAACACATTTGAAGATGATTTTAAAGTTATTTATTGTAAGCTATGTTTTTGACCATTCAAGTGTGATAAACATCTTATGAATAATGATTGCTTTATAATAATTATTGACCTAAGAATAAGGTACTGTTTTTTTGAAATACGCCATTTCTTTTGTCATTCCCCAGTGGTTAAGCTACAACATACGGCCGTAGCCATAAATTGACAAACTATAATTGAAGTAGGGAGTAAAATGATATTGACGCGCGTGTTTGAACATGTCCTTCGACGAGCATGTCCCCCCTTAATGCTAAGTGCATCGATATTCAGCAAAATTGCCATCAAACTAGAAACAAACTATAGGTAAGTATAATAATTTACAAAATATTTAAATAAGTATGCATTAATATGTATGTAATATGTATGTTTGCTCTGACATTAAATTTATGGTAGAGATAAAATAAAAATTATAATGTTGAAAAGTACGACAATTATCTACCTAACATGAAATTCATAATGGAGGATAGATATGGGAGCATATTGTATATGAGAAGTTGATTTTCCTTAAAAATTAATTGGTATAAAATCTTGATTACTAAATATAAGGCCATAAAAAATAAGTCTAAGTTACTTGTCAAATTGTTACACTAAAAGAGTATAATAGTTGAATAACGTAGAAGTATAATTTTTTGACCAATGAGTTAGTTAGATAAAATTATAACGAGAGAATTTCTTATAAAATTAATTTTTAAGAAAATCCAAATCGCCTTCGAGAATTTGACGCTAATAAAAACTCATCAGTTTTAATTATCGCATAAAGACGGAAATTTTATCGCGAAGGCAAAATTAAAATATCTGACAACCGTTTAGCAAAAAAAAAATCAAAGAATTTTTAACGAGAACATGATAAATGTCCGAGATTAAATTATTAGGATCGCAGAAAATTGGGCGGGGAGATAGATGTCGTCAGTAATTGCGATCACTTACATCCATTAGCAAATTCCGATAATTTTTCATTTCAATTAGCAGGACTCAAGATTCCCATCTATAGCATAAATCAACGTTCTGACATTGACAGGATAACATCGTCGGGATTGACGTTTTTCTGAAACCCTAATACAAATTTGGGAAAGAATCAACCGTACCGGTCATCATCATTAACCGCCTGGATGTATCCACCGCTGGATAAATGCCTCTCTAAGGTGATTCCTTTCACCTCGATACTATGCGTTGAGCTGACACGTTGTTTGGAAAAACTCTGTCAAACATTACTACCTAAAATTCTTACAGCAATATACGTACATACAAAATATGTATTAAATATGTAAGTTCCTGTATTTGAAAATAATGTTTTCCCCCGAAACTGTATGTATAGGGGCTAGCGCCCGATATTATTTTAACGATTGCGGCAGTAAACTCATTTACCTTAACTGATCACAAAGCTAGTTATAAAGTAGTTATAAGAAAGAATTCGCATGAATCATAGACGGGAATGGGACAACTGGACGCCAGGACAATCGGATGCCGCACTGTCGTAGACACGTATACAGAACGTAGAAGAGGAATTTTAATCAGTTTCTATCTACTAGGTAGTAGTTTTAATTCATTTTACTCTTAACATAATGTTTTTTGTATTGCGGATTTAGAATTACCATGCCTAAGGCTTTATATAAAATAAAAAAAACACTTTTTTCGTTCGAACTTAAATATATGGACGATTAAATCATTACTTACGAGTGCATATTTAAATTCTCACCAACTATTAAATCATAATATAATAATTTAAATACAAATAATCATATTAAATATTTTCTTTAAAAGTATACCTATAAGTAAATAACGTCTATATAATTTCGAATTGCGTGGCGTTCAGTTGTCCCGGCGCCAAATTGTCCTAGACCCTCATAGACATATCGATTGCTTAGAGGCCAGAGTACTCAAAAGGAAAATGAAAGACGTGAGTTCAAGTCCTACTAAGTCCAATTTCAATCAATCCAAAATTTTCTAATATGCAGGCTTTTAAAAATTATGTTTTTTTTATATAATAAAGCATCGAATTTTTATAAACATAGTGTAATTATCATCATCATCAGCCTGAATCTATCCACTGCTGGATGAAGGCCTTTTCAAGCTGCTTCCACTTCTCTCGGTCCTGTGCATTACGTTGCCACGTACTTCCACAGAACTTTATCATTTCATCGATCCAGCGGCCTCTAGGTTTACCTTGTGGACGTTTTGTACTTCTTGGATACCACTGGATGACTAGATTTGTCCAAAAATTGTCTCTTCTTCGAGCTATGTTTTCAGCCCATCTCCATTTAAGGCTTTTAATAAACTCTATTACATCGCAAACCTTTGTCTGCTTCCTTATCCATTCATTCCTTTTTTTGTCCTTTCGCGTTATGCCCAGCATGCACCTCTCCATACCACGTTGTGCTACTCTAAGCTTCTGGATCTCTCTTTTCTTTGTGTACTTATATTCAGTATTAAATTTTAAAAAATGTAATCATTCACGTATTAGCCAAATTTTCTTTGGGTCAACACTTATTTTATTATCCACAGTCGATGTTTTCTTTATGGCGAGTGGACGGGATTTCAACTTTGAATAGATATATTTGTCTAAATATTCCGATACTTTAGTTAAAAAAACTAAACAATTTATTATAACTAGTACACTCGAATTATGATAGCAAAACTGGCCGGAACTCATATAGATAGTTTGCAACTGAATCAAACGAATATATGGATCCGGGCGACAAGAATTTAAAGGACGGTATCTCCCGGGTATCAAGTAACAGAAACACAGTATCCCGCTTCGAAAGCAGCAAAAGTCGCCCCTCACAGGAAGTTCGTTCCCAAGTCCGCCACTCGGCCCACTTCCGAACAACTTCCCTCAAAGAGATAGACAACAAACGGAACGGTGATCTCAGCGATACACATCCTGCGCGTTCGTATGCTAGCCTGATACTTGTGCCGACGAAAGTTGCGGGGAATAATAAAACTCGGCGGGAAAACTGAGACAAACTCCATTAATAAATCAAGCTAATGGCAGAGCACCTTGCTACAGGTAATCTGATAGATATTAAATTTAATATATGACCTTGTATGAAAGCCGCGCGCCGTGTGCATATTAAAATCCAAGCCCGGATGGTGGTGGCTTACTGTGTGTTAAAAATAAATATCAGCAATATTAGTAACGAGTCCTATAGAATAATGGGTAAGTATATAGTGTAAACTTTGCCGCTAAGGTTATCTTTCATAATAACGGCGAGAAACCTATTAGGCGAGAGAACAGACATGTATAGGTAGGGTGTAGCACGATTTGGCGCCGGGACTACTGGACGCCACACAATTCGAAAATAAATGGACGTTAGGTACTTATACGTACTTAAAAAAAATATTTAATATTATTATTTATATTATTATACTTATAATGATTTAATAGCTGGTGAGAATTTAAATATGCACACGTAAATAGTAATTAAATCGTGCATATGTTTAAGTTCCAACGAAAAAAGGGCTTTTTATTTTTATATAAAGCCTTAGGCATGGTAATTTTCAATCCGCAAAAAAAAACATTATGTTAAGAGTAAATGAATTAAAACCACTAAGTAGTAGATAGAAACTGATAAAAATTCATCGTCTACGTTCTGTTTATATGTCTTCAACACTGCGGCGTCCAATTGTCCTGGCGTCCAGTTGTCCCATTCACTATAGGTACGTGATCGGCCGGCCTGGCAGACAGTTGCCTACGACAAAGTAGATATATATATTGTACAAAATATAGTTTTAAATATTATAAAACTGAACTGAACCCACGTATTTCATTTTCCTGTTGAGTACTCTCGCCAACATAAGCAATCGTTCTGTCTATGAGGGTCTAGGACGATTTGGCACCGGGACAACTGGACGCCACGCAATTCGAAATTAAATAGACGTTATTTACTTATAGGTAGGTATACTTTTAAAGAAACTATTTAATATAATTATTTGTATTTAAATTATGATATAATGATTTAATAGTTGGTGAAAATTTAAATATGCACTCGTAAATAATCATTTAATCGTGCATATGTTTACGTTACAACGAAAAAAGAGTATTTTTTATTTTATCTAAAGCCTTAGGTATGGTAATTCTCAATCCGCAATACAAAAAACATTATGTTAAGAGTAAAGTGAATTAAAACTACTACGTAGTAGATAGAAACTGATTAAAATTCCTCTTCTACGTTCTCTATACGTGTCTACGACAGTGCGGCATCCAATTGTCCTGGCGTCTAGTTGTCCCATTCACTATAGGTACGTGATCGGCCGGCCTGGCAGACAGTTGCCTACGACAAAGTAGATATATATATTATACAGAATATAGTTTTAAATATAATAATAAAACTGAAGGTACAAGTCGGTTATGGGGAAGCCAGGAGTGAACCGCGATAATTGTCAAAATTCGTGAATTCAAGAATGCAAACCTAACCTAAACTAACCCAAACAAACAAAGAATCCAGTATATCGGCTATTTTCAAAATTTGCTTACCGCTGGCTTCCCCATAACCGACGTGTACCAAACTGAATGTAGTGTTAATGAGGAACGGGCATTCATTTCCTTGCCACGAAACCATGGCGGAACTAAATTTGATGGAACTAGGTCGGCATGCGCTATGGATGTCTCAGGCCGTCTCAAATCTATCAACAAACCTGTCCTGCCTGTTTTTCAAATGAAGCAGATTCCAGCATTCTTCGAAGCCACTAAATAATATACACATCGTGTATACAGCGACAAGCTGCTGTCACCAGGAAAGACGCTAGAAGAGTGGCGAGCGAAAGGGAATCTTGGAAGTGCCACATCGTGTCTGTAAGCGCTAACTAATATGTTATCAAAAAATGTGATCGTTGATAATAGTGAACAGTTCTATTGTTATATATTTGAAGCGTCCCGTTCAACTCATTCAAGTAATTTGTATTTTCATTAGGTTTTCCACTACGAGGGGGGTCCTGAATCTTTCCGCTTAACTCCATTGCAGGCCTTGGTAGAATGCACACGTACATAAGTCAAAATAATATCTTTATTAATTTAATCAGCTCAAATAAATCTAATATCACAGATGTTTCTAAGCTCTCAAATCCCACATATTCGATCATCTGGTGTCCTTATGAGGTATCCTATAAGCTTATTTTAGAACGCGTCTAGAAGAAATTTGTTCGATGTCTTTATTTTAAGACATTTAACTATATTCCAATAATTCGTCAAATGATTATTTTTCGACTGCCTTTCTACAAGGCATGCTTACTTTTCACTCTCTCGTCGGTCTCTTTTTCTCTTGAAACACTTTTGCTTGTTAGCGCGAGGGATGGTCTCCAATCCTGGTGTCCTAATAAATTTGAATTTACATGCCCCTGCCAATTACCTACGTGGTCGCAGCCATGATTTATTTTTCCTCGTTTCCATGTTTCCTCGTGTCAAGCCTATCAGGCACCATTAGCGAGGGGTGCAAGATTAGTAAATGCACTCCCTATAGACATAGACAATTTCTCAGTGATGTATTTCGCATTTTATTTTTGAAACTTTATTTTTCTGTGTAAAATTGTATGTTTTTTGTTTTCAAAATTTAATTTTTCTGTGTTAAATTGTACTTAAAGCCGCGTTGACACGGTCCAAGTACGATCCAAGTACACTTGGACCGAGTGCCATCCAAGTGCACTCTTATGAAAGATCTTCATACTAATTATTCCTATCCAAGCTACTTGGACCGCGTCCTACTCATCCAAGTTAACTTGGATAGGAATAATTAGTATGAAGCTGCCACTTGGATAGCACTCGATCCAAGTGTACTTGGATCGTACTTGGACCGTGTCAACGCGGCTTAAGTATGTTTTTATTTAATTTGTTTTTCTGTTATTATTATTTTTATATTCTATATTGTTATATTTGTTATAATGTAAATCTCATGTTGTGTACGTCTTGAATTTAGATTTGTTATGTCCACAATGTTTTGTATTCTTAAATAAATAAATATTTCATATCATTAATTATTACTGATGACCTAACGCCATTTGAGTAAATAAATAATATCATCATCATGATCAGCCGGGGTCAATGCACTACTGAATGGAGGCCTCCCTTAGCTCCCCCCACTATTGTCAGACCCAAATTCTTTGCTACCACATACATCCACCGAATTTTATGAGTTCGTCTATCCAGCCGGTTTTAAAAAAAACAATAAGATGATACAATTTTATTATTAAATAATAATATGATCCTATGTCATAGTCAAATTGTAATACCGTCAAATGGAGACCTGATCCTGCTCGGCATGCAAGGAAGTTTTTAACATCGACGTGAATTATTAGCTGACAAACTACGCAGGAGAGAGAGAATACGGAAAACCATCCCTTCGTTTAATGGATAATATCTACTATACATTTACTTAGCTATTTACTATAGAGAACGAAACGAACAAAACCAATGGAAAAGTGCACGTTTTAAAAGAATCTGTGAGACGCGAGCGAATTTATTGCCACGATGTGTTTTCAACGCTAAGTGCACCACTTGTGTCATATGTTTATAATACGAAGAAAAACTACAGTTTAGCAGACCAGATCTATGGAACAAACACTGATGATAAAAATACTTTATGTATAGAGTTCATCATAACAATATATTGTATTATATGTAGGGATTGCATTACCGGTATTTCAAAACCGGTATTCAATTATTTATCGATACCGAAATACCGGTTTCAAAAATCCGATATAACGGTATTGTCGGTATTAAGAAAACATACAAGTTTATGTTTTTTTGATAATGAATTTAATGATATTTTTTCATTACTTACTACAATATTGTATATTCAATTTAATGTACAAGTTTTATACTGCCATAATGCAAATATATTAACTGAAACCAAAAAAAGTTAAATAACATTAAAACAAAATCTCTCAACTAATAAATAGAATTGCCGCCATGAATTAACATATTTCAAAAAATAAAATAATTATGGCAAATATTTCCAATTATTCTATAACTATTGATGCAACGTTGAGTACATCCAAGAAACGTTGAATTTTAGAGAGATTTTCCTGTACCTGTACTTATAGTATTTATACAAATTAGCAGTTCTAAACTATAATAATCTTACATATTTATAAAGGTCAACATAATAAATGTAGATAGGTTGCTACAAAACAGTGTTTTTAATAGATTTTAATAGTTATATTTATTAATAAGTACTTTTTTCTATAATGTGTTTTGACGAATACCGGTATTTATACCGAATACAAAAATAAATACCGAAATACCGGTATTGATATATTCATTCGCTATTGAAATCCCTAATTATATGATAGTTACACCTTTTATCGATTCAATAATATGATAGTGAACTAGTAAACTGTAATGTAAAGTATGGTAATAGTGAGAAGACATTGTGATTACAATTTAGCATAATATTTTCATAGCCAGCCTGGGAAAATCCACTGTTGGATGAAGGTCTCTTCAAACTAATCCATTCAGTTCTTTCCGCTGTTGGCAAGTAGAGTATACGTTTTATAACAATGCAGTTTTTGCACATTTTACTACATTTAAACGCCTCTTTCTCTGAATACATCGCATAAAATTAGATCAAATGATATTCACTTGTATTAATATATGTAGTAATAAGAAAATACAAATATAAAAATAACCCTAGAGTCGGAATGCAAAGTTAGAAATCATTTATTCTACTAGCGTAAAACTTATCTATTTTTCGAACGAGCAGAGTCTACCAACGGTCTTGGGCGTGGCCCCCACATCCTGAAGCTGGCCCTTAGGCTAGGATCTTTGTCGGGCCCCCTACTTATCGCTAATTTTAGTTCGAATTGAGATCAAAATGAAGGCATTCTTTTGTTCTACCTATTTATGTGAATCAACGTTTTCCAATATGAAGACGGTTAAAAGTAAATATAGAAACAGACTCACAGATAATTGCATTCGGATGGGAGTGACAATGTAGGTAGGTACTCACCGAGAATTGAAAAAAATGTGGTGGAAAGTGAATGTCATTCTTTTCACTAATTATTTTTACTTTACTTTTACACTTGTTTCAAGATATTTTTCAATTATTAGTTTGTTTATAAATAAACAATGAAAGTATGCATTTTATGTTTTATTGGAAGTCCGCATAATATTATGAACATATATAATTTAGATAAACACTTTCTGAGAGTATATATTATAACCAATAGAAGAAATCTTTTTTGAAAAAAAGTAAGCCAACCCGACGGGGATCGAACTCCGTATCTCCCAGGTTTACGCCCTGATCCGTTGCAAAACCATTATGCTACGAGGTGACATACTAATTGCGACATATTTTAACTATAGGTCAATTTTAATACCTACTCATCAGTGCTCTTTATTAAAATTGACCAATAGTTAAAATTTGACGCAATTTGTATGTCTCCTCGTAGCATAATGGTAATGCAACGGATCAGGGCATAAACCTGGGAGATACGGAGTTCGATTCCCCGTCGGGTTAACTTACTTTTTTTCAAAAAAGATTTCTTCTATTGGTTATAATTTATAATACATTATACTCTCAGAAAGTGTTTTTCTAAATTATATGTTCAATAATCAGAATGATATATTCTTAAATCTTGTGAATTATTCATTGAATACAAGAAACAGTTAATTATAAATAATATTATGTATGGTACGATAAAGGACGATGATAAAAAATATATAAAGAAGGAATGTGTATAGGTAAGTAGCTCATCTGACAATTTCAATTTCTGAAAGTAGTTCACATTCTTATTGAGTTTGGAGACCACTGTTCTAGCACTACTTGGGCATCGCTTAAATGTTTAACATGCCTCATATTAATATTGTCAAAAAATTTTTTTTGGAGGAATCGAAATTCGACAAGGTCATAATAAAAATTACACCAATACACCGTAATTTAATTTCGCCGCCGGCTTTGAATGCTCCCCCGCGAAGTCGGAGAAATCATCACGCAAGCCGAGAAAAAATCTCATTAAAAAAATGTCACCTGTCACACGGCAGTGGAAACTCAGAAAAATTTCCGGCGAGTGTCATGGGGAAGAATCGAACACGAGTAAGACGACGGCGTCAAAGTTGGCGCCGGAAAACTTTTCGCTCGGGACGACTTTTAGTGAAGCTTTCCGCGTTGTAGGTCAGCTTTATAGTGTGTGTACTTTCAAATAATAATATGACACTTGACTATAGTTTTGTAATACAAGTGATTTCTAGATACTTATATCTAGTTATGATAAGATATTTATATTATTATTATTATTCAATACTGAATATACCTATGTAAGATTTAAGAATGTTAGATTTAAATTATCTATCAAAATACACAATTTAAAAGTTATTAGTAATGAATTTTGGTGCAGCTTTTTCTGTTTCGAGAAACCAATCAAAAGAACAGATTATCATCAAGGTTTGTTCCAGCTACCATTATTTTATACTCCCGACGCCCCCCCATATATAACCGTTCATACAGTCCACTACTTCCATTACATATTATATTGCAACCATAGGACATAAATATATACTTTTTAATTTTGCCACAATACCATTTTTCAGATTTCATATACTTACTTAGGAAGTATCTAACATTAAAAGCAAATATAAAGCATATAGTATGTTTTACTTATAAAATAGAAACTTCAGAGATCACAGAGATATAATCAATAATAACAGAGAATACTTCAAACGGTACAAGAAAATAGATTAACAAGACAAGATGATTCGCTAGACCAAATAACCAAATTAACTTGCCAAATAATTAGTTCAGTTCAGGTATGTATCACATTTGACAACTAGAAACCACACTTATCACTAGAAACAAGTTTCGATAGTGTAATGAGCTTATTTTCAGAAATAGAGGATCTGTATGATCAAAAGGATCAGAGCTAATCAGACTAAGCTGACTGGCTGTAATACTACTTTGTTTTGCCACCACCACCCGTCAAGTATGTACAGCCGTGGATATGGATATGCCGCCTTCCATGATGCTACAATTAATGTATGTGACACAAGTGATGTTTAGTGCTCATTCCATCCCGAAACGGAGCCTCACGGGAATGACGATACAATCATGCACCGTAGTGCTTAAAGAAGGTGAAGTAGAAGATAAAAATTACGGAGTTAACAGTTAAATCCTCACCCACCTACATAATGTTTGCGGCGTCCAGTCAATGGGCAGCGCCATCTATGGGTTTTTTTTGACGTCACACCGCTATTAGCTATAAATTAAGAAAGTGGAGTAACTAAGACAAAAATGCCCGTTTCTTATAGGGTTCGAATTTTTTAGTTTGGCATAAATTACATATTGTTTTTTGTTCAGTTTGTATTAGAGAGTTAGAGCAAGTGTAACGATCTATTTTACTAAGTTTTTATTAGCTCGTATTATTGTTTGTCCAGTGGTTGTTTATCCTGTACAAATCTTGCAATCGATTTTTAACTAACTTCCCAACTAACTAGACATTTGAAACTTTTAGAATATATCAGAACACGATGCCAATGCATTCTTTTAATACTTTTAGCCATCTTTAAGTAGAATTAAATTCATTTTCAGTTAATTCTGTTCTGTAATCCTATCCACTATTATTGGTTGCTAAGGGGGTGGTCCTAGCAACTAAATTATTAATATATACGTGCGTTACTATGGAAATCAAAATGACATTTCAGTATTCTATATTTGTTTGTTTGTTGCAAAATAGCAAAAAAATGATTTGTCAACAATATTGCCTTATTTGTCCTAAATTATTAATACATACAATTGTCAAGTTTACATGATTCAACAGAAAATTTAAGAACGTGGTATACCTGTAAAAAGTTTTTTTTATTCTATTTTTTAGAATAAATACACTGCAATATTTACCACGAAAGTATAGCGGTAGAATAATAATTATTATCGTTCATGCCGTTACAACCCTCGTAATAATGCCGGTAAGTTGAATACCAATTTAATGTGACATAAAAAAATCGCGTCTAGGTGTTTATTGAACAAGCAGTTAAAACCGAGTATCGTAATATAGCAGCGGGGTGGGAGAAAAAAATAATGCGAATCGAGGGGCATTATTCTCAGTATGCGCGCGGGACGAATCTAATAGCCGAGATAAAAATAGCTCGTAAAACTTCCTTAACGCCTTCATAATAAGCTTCTCGTTGGGTAAAAAATGCGTAAAGCCAGAGGAAAAAATTAAGCTTACGACTTTGACAAAAAACGCTGCGGTTTTTATAATAATTTACATATCATAATCTCGGCGCTTTCCATGTAAATTGGGTCTGAGCGCGAACCGCAAAGGGAAAAAATTATTATAATCGAACGGAATCTGGATTTCGGAAAAGTCGTTTGGATATCAGACAGATATTGCCGGATTAACTGCGGCCCTTGCAAATGACACCATAACGAAATCGGGGATTTGGAAATGTCTTTTATTATATCGTGTGACGTAGTAAATTGACGTTGAAGGGACGTACAGTCAGTCGTACATGGCAGACGGTGTAGTCGTATGTAAACAGGTTATTTTAATGTGAATAATAAAAGAGTTAATACTACATACATATTGTATCAGTGGCGAAGGGTGACTTTTGGAAAGAGGTAGGCTGTGGAGATCTGACAAAAAGAACACACTTGTCAGGTTTATTTACGAGAGATAAGAAGAAAATACGATATTACTACTAATGAATAGCACTTTTGGAAACAGGTAAGCTGTGGAGATCAGTGAAAAAGAGCACACTTGTCAGGTAACTTACGGGAAATAAGAAGATAATACTTTCGATATTAGGTACTACTGATGAATAGGTGCACACTAATGACAACGGCACGCTGGTCATAGGTTTCACCGCTGAATTTGTCGAATTATTTAAATCACTTATGGCAGTAGAATTCCACGCATACTTTTCTTTACCAAACAATACGCATCGCCAACAAAAAAGTTTGTTTAATGTAAAACTGCCAGTTAAAAACAAATATTTATCATATAAATTGTTGTGAAAATGTCTAATATAAGTTTTTTTGCTGTATTCAAATCTAAATGAACACTACACTACAGAGACACTACACAATTTAATAAATACTTATATATTTAAAGCATTGGCGAATGATTTCGGTACAATATGAAATAATTTATCCACATTCAAAACACAGTAACACGCTGAATTTTGTATTATAAAATAAACCTTTATCACTGCTTTGAAATGTCAAAATGACATGAACTGTGAATATCATGTTATGTTTGTCTATGACTGAAATAACCTAAATAATAATCGCGAATTAATACAATATTTATTTTTAATAACAGTTATATGTGGTCGAACACAATAGTTATTATTTTTTTTAATCATCCTTATTATTTATTATTTGCTTTAAAAGATAATCATATACAATAAGCAAATCAACATAGCGCATAAGCTTGTCCTGTTTACGCTTCTAGGTCGGGAACAATAACGCAAATATGCATGAAGTTGGCAACTGAATTGCGGTAGAAAATTCGGCTTTGATTATTGTCGACATAATTCTAAAAATAGCACTCACCTTGTGACGTTCCGTCATTTATTTTTGATTCGAAACTTGACTAAATTAAACGCTCTACTTATAAATAACGACGATAGATGACAATCAATATTTTTATTATAACCTAGTCCTAGACAATATAGATATTTATTTATTTAAATTAAATACTTAAAAATAGAAGGTAAGCTTTAAATAATCGCTTAGTATGGAGCCTTCGCCACTGATGAATAGGTATATATAACTAGAGATAATTTTATATTGCAACACTCGAAGGCAATACCGCAACGTGGTAGAATTGGTTGCAATAGACGTAAATTTTTTTCTTCTAGGATTTGGCGCATTGTAAAATGGTGGCAAAAACAAGATCGCGATAGTCCTGCCTGTATAATTACAGGCTGCCAGAATATTCTCGTAAAGATATTACGGAAAAAGCTTAGAATGAAGTAGGAAATGCAATGTGTTTGAAGATTGTGAGTTCTATAACCAACAAGTTCGTCAGATTTTAGTTTCTGCGTGAACGGATGGACTAATGGAAAAGTTCACAGAAATAAAATCTAATGTCTACTAAGAATGTGCGAATTAACCTGCAGTTAATTAATTCATTAGCATTAGTAATAATTATGGCTCAGCTTTACTGGTATATCGTATATTTAGGTAACAACGGTTTCTTCTAAATCCACAGTGTCTATGTGATTGTTTTTACTGCTAATACTACACTATTATTCCACAATAAACGTGCAGCATTATTGTGACGTTCGACAGTTTTAGCACGCAATAAGACATAGTGGCAGGTGCACCGAGAGAGACAAAACGAAGTACTACGTACTATGTGCAATGTAATTATGGTTCGAATACACTAACGTAATGGAAGGGTGGATTATAAAAACAACATAAGATAGTTTTTTTCATATTTGAGATTTATATATCATTTTTTTTAATGTAGTCTATCCGCTCTCATTTACCGTTCTTTCAAAAACAGCACATACTTAACACGAGTTAAAAGGTGTTTAAGTTTTTTTTTAATCATTTGACAAAAGAGTGTCTACAAATATATCATAATAATTTTAAGTCAAATAGCATCTGCTTATTACGTATTTTTCTGATACCGAGATACTTCAAAAGTTTTAATGATTATTATTTTTCAATGAAAAATAAACACATATTATGTATAACACCAAAAGAAAAAAAAAACATAATTACCAAGGAAGAATTTATATTATGTTTTTTTGCTCTCCTGTATTTAGTTTTGACATATGTTCTTTTTGTAATCCAATGTTCAATTATTGAGTCTCGTGCGTAGTTGTAGTGTTAAAAAGAAATGTTTTTTTTTGTAAAAAAAGACGTTTTCAGGAAGCAGGTACCTAGGTACTTGCATGATGGCTAGATTGAGCATTAGACGTACACGAATTAATAGAGCAATTCATCACAAAACACAAAAAGTAACAGGCTCTCAGAAATGAATCACGGTAATAAATAATAAAATAAAAAAAGTTCCGCAGAACACTTTACGTGAGAGGCCTTTAAGAGGCGCACAGCGTAAGGCAGTTAAAATTCACGATTGAAAAATTGGCTCATTCACGGTCATAAGTGATATAAAGGCGATGTGAAGGCTCGCCCATTAATCTAAGGGATGAGAGATGCTCGTGTATAAATAGAGACGAGGAAGGAAATGTGGGAAATTTCGCCATTATGAAATATAAAGGATAATAAAAATAGATTGTAATGCTCAGTGCCTATAACTCAATTTTGAGGCATTCTGGTATTTATTTATTGTTCGAGTTCTGTACCTCCGACACGAGTATATTAAGGTTATATGAGAAATGAATTATTGTCAGCGGGTACTTAATACGTCATTGTAGTATTGACTATACGCTATCAATTATAGAGATCAGTTCTTTACATTAGATATTTCCTTTTCAAATTCTTTCTTTTGTCCTTTAGTAGATTTTTTCCTTCAAAGTATATAGGAACACTTATAGAAAATCAGATGTATAGTAACTGCAGACACGAACGCTAGCCACATTTATACACATACAATGTGCATTTCCTGTGACTCAAGTACCGCTCGTACCCTTTAAATTCAATTACATTACCCAACCTCATAGGTTCCACAGCGGACTCACGCACTTTCTATTGTGCCATCCTCATACACTACTTACTGCTGGGGTGGTTTGTGCATGAACAAATTATGCAAATGTTCTGTAGCAGTATTTTTGGAGGTTTTCTACCTTCGGTGGAATACAAAAAACTTGTTCCGTTGACCAAGGTACAGGAGATTGGTCCTGGAATACGCAGCAAAACTTTGAGATCCTTTAACGTTCTTTACGAGGCGGTATACAACTACACAATGCGTATTGAGAAGTAGCACGTAGTGGAGGAAAAGACTATAATTATAAGATTCTGAAAAGAAAATGTATTTTTAACGAATAATTCAACGAAGATTTTTATTTTATTAGATACTAACTGTTTCATTACGTCATAAGTTATAAAGTCTTTACAAAGACAATTTTATTCATACAATATGATCACAAAAATGCAAAGGCAGAACTGCAATTACAAACAGATTATTTTACAAACAACAAAATACGAAATGATAATATTACGGCTTCAAACATACATATTTTTAGTAAACCTTCACGGAAGTAGATAATATTTAGCACTTCAGCCGTCGATGACCGCCTTGTGTATAGAATAGACCCAAAGTTATTACTTGTGTTATGTTTGTTTTGTGTTACGAATTTCATATTTAATAATTAACAAGTAATAAATCTTATTTTATGATAAACTTCGTATACTTACTATTTTTCTTATTTGTATCAATACATACATATGATAAACAACCGTCGCCGCCTTGTGTATAGAATAGCTACGCAGAATTGTTATATATTTTTCCATAAAAGTGTGGTCATGTATTTAATGTAGGTAGGTCCCCAATTCGTTCAAATAGAGAAAAAAAATATTTTTATGAATTATTATAACATATGAAAAGGGTGAGAGATTGGTTAAATTTAAGCAAAGTTACCGGGAGCGCAGAAAGTGTGAAGAAAAATTACAAACAGACCCCGCGGTTTTCCCAAATGGATAGTAGGTACAGCAAAGTCCGCGGCCTTTTATAAGCTCGAAAGAGGGAAAACGTAAAAAATTGGCTCCCAGATTCGGGTTCTGCCATTTTTCTTTCTCTCAAAGCACCATCCGAAACGGCAACACTGTTTTCAACGATAATAAAGAGGCAAATGAGCTTTATATTCGAAAAAATTCTTGGGTATTATATTCACACACTTTTAACATACGAAATTTAATGTACCTACCCGTAACATTGAAAGTTTTCTGTAAAAAGACTAATTCGTATAATATTTTCGTTGTTTCTGTCTAAATACGTAAACATACTAAACGTATTTATTTTTTAGCGTAACCAAGAAAGGCCATAATAATATTAACTCTTTAAGTGTCACGAGCGAGTATTTTCGTTTATTTTAGTTTGTATGTACCGTCACGCCATAAGCAAATTAACTCGCGAGATCTAGTCGATGTCATAGTAAAGTAGTTCATGGTATATTTAAATACCAATATTTATTATTTTTGTGTGAAAATGTTGAAATGTGTCAATTTGGTAAGGGGTCATAATTTTTCATCATTCTACGCGTATTTTATTTCACGTGATTTATTTTATTCCGAAAATTGCTAGGCTAGAGGTACACGCCTAATAAAATTTGGTTGGCAGGGAAAATGTTAATAACGAAACTGAAGTTTAGCATACAATTAGGATTTCAGAAATATTTATCAATTGACGCAAACCTATTGATTTAGTAAATAATACGACAAATTAATAAGATATTTATGTATGTTACGTAGTATGTCAGACCCAGATCTTTAATGATAAGGCTGGCTCCGTGGTCTGGTTCTCACCTCTTCTTACTCACTAGCACTACCACTCTCGCGCGATACTGTTCATTGAGTCGCCCTGTGCGAGGCAATTGATGGTCAAAATCAGTGCACGTAGGACATCTGAATGTTTTACATGTTATATGGCTATACGTGTTTATACTCATACGGTTGCAGAATGACTGTTGCCTGTTAATAGTAGAGTATCCTCCACGTAACCTTGCTATTTGGAATAGATTTTTTTGAATTAAAACGTGAGTAAACCAATCAAGTGCTTAGAATTCACTAATACAATAATTAATTATACGGCGTACGTGAGAAACCAATCAAGTGCCTGGCTTTTACTAATATAATTATACGGTTGCGTATACACATAAATCCTGTGTACAATGGAAAGGTTACGTGGAGGATACTCTAGGCCTGGAGAGGATAATGGTATCAGGTGGGTAAGACTCATTTATATTGTATTAAAAATTGAAAATATCCTTCTAGATGATATCGCTATTTTGACGGAAAATATAAATTGATTGTGAAAAATACAAAAAAATAAATTATAACTGAACTGAACTGGACGGAAGTGTATGTTTTTTTATAATACCGTGTCTTTCTCTTAAGTATTAATAAGTAATAAAAATACATTACTTAATGATAAAACTACAAGTAAGTAGGTATTTGAAAAAACACGATTTTTAAAGTGATAAGTAATTTTGTTGCCTGACTCAAAAAATGATTTTAATAGCCATGAACACCAATCTCCGATAACAGACTAGTTAAACTGAAATTCTGGTTTTTATTTTGTTTTTGAGGTTCAAGTATTTCGTTCACATGTATATTTATTGAACTAAACCCTTCAGCTTATCTAAGGTTAATACAATATGACAATAAATCAAATAAGTATCCTCCAATGAACAATACGAAAAAAAAAACAATTTATTCACTTTATACGGGGAAAGAGATAAAAACGTTATCCGGGTAGCAGGGAAAAAAACATGAATTTCCATCGAACCACGATGATTAGATAGAAAATGAATAGACGGATGTCTACCTACATGTGTTTTCTGTCAAATCTATTTTGGGACAGCGGGACTTTAATCCCTCAAAGGCTGGATAATGGTCCTTCACATTTTGCCATACAGCCTGTGCGAATTCTCATTAATCACGGACGCTAAAGGATCTATCCGAACGCATTATAAAAAAAATCTGCGATAGCTGAAGTGTAATTTCCATTAGTCTTATACTCAAGAGTATAGAGAATAAATCATTGTTATAACAATTACAGTGTATAAACCGAAAAGCTAAGCCGAGCGGAACAATAAGAGAGCTTTCAAAGCTTCGATGTACGAGTATAATGTGATGTAAAGATAAACTAAGTAGGAAACTGAGTTGATTTATTTTATTTTATATAGTTGATATTGATTAGAACACAGGTCGACAAGTCGGTACCACCTTTTATGCTAAGTAAGCTTCAACCTCCACCAAATTAACATAAAAATAAATTGTAATAGAGTGAACAAAACACAGAAAAAACAATAATAAAATTAAATATTACACGTTGATTATCAATCATCCAATTTTTTTCGTTTAGTCTGCATTTACCTGCACATTAAAAATCATCTCATTTTCGTTCAGTAACTATTTTTTTTTCTTCAAATAAATTATAAATTATCCCGATTATTATATTTACTATAATTATTAGTATCTAAGATTTATTTTTTTATTACTGTCATACATGACAATTTTCAGTAGGTATTATGTTTCCATCTACTCTAAAATTAACAAACATTGCATTTGGTTTCATTTTATTTGTCTCCGTTTCTACACAGTTAAACATGACCAATTTGATTACTTTGCTGCCGGTAACATACTGTTTTCGCTAGCGGGTTTATTGATGGCTACAATTTTATTAATTTTGTATTGAAACTCTTTGTTTCCAATTTCAATCTAATTTTCTAAATCTAATTTCCCGAGTGTCGCATAAATTCACAGTTACATATATATATAAGAATTATATAAACGATCTATACAGCAATTAAAAATTAATCAATTTCGATATTGAATTTTGCAATATTGCCGATAGTTTTTTTTCAGTTAGGTAACTATTTAGTTAGTGACCTCCTACGCCGTGAGACCACCCAATGGATTAGAAACCTGTTTTTAATTAGAGAAAAAATGTAAATAAAAATCAATCTTACATAGTCTCCAAAATTCAAAAGTTCAGATTTTTTTTTCTGGAAAAAAAATAGGTACTTACCTAAATATATAATATTAAATTGATCAAGGCGGAATTAAGCGTAGTCATCACATCTATAATACAGAAAAGAGAGAAGTCTTAAGGCTATACCTCAGCTGAGGCATCGTCTAAAAAGGTCGTGACTAGGCGATGCGCGGATTGTGCAAATGACGCGAGCCGGACGAAATATAATTTGTCATAATAATTCAATATGCGTCCTTTTAATGTTATGTTTATTATTATATTCGTAATAATAATAGTACATTCATTGACATGTTTTCTTTTTCAAGTATATGCGGAACGTTTTTTAGTCATCTTTACACGATTTAAGAATATATTCCTCCGAAGCCATCACAAAACAAATTGAAGTGCTCACAGGTCGACTATCGCTCTCCGACTGGCAACGCGCAACGCGAAATTACGTCCCACATACTGTTGAAAATTATTTGCCGTTTCACTTATGTACCTACGCTCTTAAGAGTATTCATTAGGTATCTACTATTATATCGTAATAAATATATTATCAACACAGTTTTAAATTTTGATTCAATTATAAGATGAATATTTTAGTGACCAGAAAATAAATTAAAATGAATCCTTGAGTAAACATATTTTAGGATTATTTTACTTTAACGTTTGAAAGGTTTTTTATTCGTATTTCATAACGGCACGCCCTTATATTGACAAACTGCAGTGTGACGTCGCAAATTGCGGATAAAATCATTAATTAGTGTATACAAACAAAAGAAATTGATTTAGCACAGAAGCATTAATTAGTAACGCTATCGTGGTGGAAACTGCAATGCGCGAAAATCGGATCAAACACGCATATCTACATTTCCACAATTAAGGCTATACTTCAGTTAAGGGATGGTCTAAAAATATCGTGGCTAGGCGATGCGCGGATTGTGCAAATGACGCGTTCCGAACGAAATATAATTTGTCATAAATATCCAAGATGCGTCCATTTAATGTTATGTTTATTGTTATATTACCAATAATAATAGTACATTCATTGACATGTTTTCTTTATTAAGTACATACGCAAAGTTTTTTTAGTCATCTTTACACGATTTAAGAATATTATCATCCGACGCCTTGACAAAACAAATCGACGTGCGCACACCTATCTATCCGTCTCCGATTGGCGACGCGTGAGAAATTTCGTCGCACCTACTGTTGAAAATTATTTGCCGTTTCACTGAAGTACACTCTTAATAAGCCATTGTATCGAAACCAAATGGGTTTTATAATTTTTTCGCTGCGAAGAATGAGCGCAAAAGATTCAACTATTCTTCTTTTTACCCGTGTACTGAAACTCTGCAGAAACAGAGGAGCCAGGGGTTGAAAGTTTTTTTTCTTCTTTATTTGGAAGCAATTGAGCTCTTCTCTGAATGGAAGGCTATTCTGCTTTACAATGGTTTACAAAAGTATACATACATTTTTTTTTTAACGACAGGCATAAATAGTTACATTATTAATGATACAGAATTACATTTTTGTTACACTATACACTAGACATTTACGTTACATTTTTGGAGAAATTCATGTACAATTTTCATAACTGAAATATTTGGTTTTGCCAGGAACGAATTAATCGTAAAAGGAGGGTATAACCTGCATTTCCCCAACTTATTCAATAACACTTCTCTCTCCTGGTCATAGGCATCACATTGCCAGACAATGTGGTTAAGATCTTGAGTGGGATGTCCACACTGACACTGAGGGCTATCTACCACTTTAATTTTGTACAATGATTCGTTGAGACTGTGATGCCCTGTCCTGCTTCTAGCTATTGTCACTATTACATCTCGCTTTATTTTACAATGTTTACTAAACCAAGTTTTAGGAGATCTACTATAAAAGTTTTGATAGTAGTGTGTTCCCTTTTCTTTCCCAAGATTTTCTAAATATTTACCGTTATTTTCGCTCATTGTTTGTTTAAACTAGGCTTTAAAATCTGTGTATGGAATTCTTATATTTTCTGATGGGTATTTTACAGATTTTTTTGCCAATTGATCAGCAATTTCATTGCCATTAATTTCTTTATGTGCTGGAATCCAGTATATCTGTATATTTGTACCGTGTTCGTTACTATTGCTAAATTCGGAAATGTTGGTTCTAATATTAGGGTTGAAAGTGATAAGTGTAAAATGGAACATAAATAATTACCAATGTCGATCACACATAAATCATACATTGTTTTTAATACTCGAATAAATTACAGCATCGCTAAAGTGTTAATCGATGAAAATTTCATTCGGTTTGAACTGTTTTCTGCAATTATTTGCAATTAAGTTAATTTTTATTCGAACCAGCGTTCGCTTACCTACCTACAAATAACCCGTAACGATTATAATATAGAAGCACAATGAATTAAGCAAATATTCAAACGCAATCATGCAATTAAAACAGTGCTTGTTCTTTCCATCCGATATTCATGAAAATGTATCTGTTAGTTCAACCGCAGAGAGAAAGGATAACGTAATAACCGGGCATGCGCATTGATTAGGTGAGACCCTCGGTGACGAAGCCCACACCCGGCGGCACGCGCAGTTTCCGGCACGCGGGAAATGCAGTGCACGAAACCCACCCTTCCCAATCGAACCGGATGGATTCATTTTGAAATTGATCCGGATCCAACGCGAGTTATATCGACTACACACATCGAAATATGCTTCATCGAATGTAACACAAATAATGGGATTAATTAGTCAGATATGGTTTGCTGATTGACTTGACAATACAATGAGTCTACAAAGGATTAATATTGCGAATTAGAAATGAATGCGATCTGTGAAGTGATTAAATTATTTGGAACAGAGAATATTATTTAATTATTATATTAAATTTCTGTTAATGTCTTCATTAAATATTTTTTATATTTACTCTGACTTGATTGTTATGAAAATTTGAGGAATAATAATTATATTATGCTATACTATATTGTATCGTATTTTATTATAATTAATACAGTGTATCTCATCCAGGAAATATACAGTATTCAATTCAATACAATTAATTGGATTATGAATTGGTTTTGATTCATTTTTCTGCAACGCTGTCTCTCTCTCAAGCACGTGCATTTATCTTTGTTGCGCGATCGCATAAATAAAACATCCACGTCGCATCCCTCTCCCGCGCGCTGCACTTATCGCCTAATCACGTATGTAAGTGCATTTAACTCACACGTTTTTTAACCCATTTTCTGTATTGTATAAAGATTCATTATTTGATGTTTAATGACAATCATGTAAAATAGATCGGCATTATCGAAAGAGATACTTACCGATCAATCTATATCAGTATTAAAATCGACGAGTTTGTTTACGACATCAAAATAGTAGATATTATTGTTAGCTTAATAATATTATTTGGCACATCGACAATACTTTTGACAGGTGGCTATGCCTAATTTAATTAATCAATATGATCTACAAATATTTAAAAAAACATGTATGCAGTAAAATCAAGGATAGACTTTTCTTTAAAAAACCACTGGAAAATTTCCGTTCGTTGAATAGCCAATTCTTATCATTACATGCAGACAATAAGTTCTTAAAGGTATTTTTGAAAAAAAATATAGTTTTAATGTATCTACAGATCCACCTATATGTATTACAGTTAATTTTAAAAACATCGATTTACTTAAGTACCTACGTAAAAATGCGTGCTTCAGTGGTTGCTTGAAAACAATTTTTTTTTTGTATTACCTATGACAATTAATACTGTGCCGAAACTTAGCACTGAGCTCAACCTTACTGATGCCAACGCCATGGTATACTTAACATCAACCAGCAGCGATGAGAACGATCTACCGTAAATGAAAAAAGACGTTGGACGTGGCGCGACTCTGAAGTCCGAAGCCGAGAGTGATATAGTAGTTATGATAAGTTCTGACGTAAAGATTGAGGATTTGTGGTTTTAACCCTTCATGAACCCTCACCGAGCTAGAAGAGTTAAATAGAGTTAGTCCTTTTAATCGTGGCTTCTCTGAAATACGCGGCAATCTGGCTCTGAAGGCATTGCGTGAATCAGTTTAAATATTTTTTTTTGATTTCTTCATATTATGCTAACACGACGAAGTGGAGGATTGACATCAATGTTGGACGCTCGGGTATTTCCAGAAACACCTGAATACCACGACTAAAATGTAGACCAGTGACCAGTGAGTTTATAGTAGGTATTTAATTTGGCCCTCGTGAAAAGAAATGTTGCCCATCACTAGTGTAGATTATCCAACTAAACGAGAGCAATTATGTAACTAAAAGGAGAAAATCTGTAGGTAATATCAACACTATGCATGAAGTCTACATCTTCGCTTAACAGTTTGCCTAAGCCCTAAGCTCAGGTATTAGGTACACAATATAAAAGATATAAATCGAATCGTCGAAAAATAAAGAAAATAAAACACAAAACAACGAAATAAAAACGAGCTTAACCGCCATTCCGAAAAATACATATTTTACGACAGTGCTGCCAACGTTAAATAAAAAAAAGAAATAAATAGAAGCATTTAAAACATTTCACGTTAACAGGGAGGCATACTTCATAAACGGAATATAAATTTTACGCAAATCTTTCCATTCCCGGCTGCCGTCAGCGGTTTATCCCCATACGAACATCTGCCTCTATCGCTCTACATTTCTGGGATACCGATAGAAAAGGACAAAATGGCATAAAGACGGATTTTCTACCATTTAAATTTGGATGGTCCAATTTATTTATGGCAATTTTTCGTTACTTATTATATTTATCATTTTCCATAAGTAAACATATTTAAACTGATGTAGTTTGGAAGTACGTAGGTAATGCACCGAATTACCAAGACAAAGTCACGTGGTGCATACAACAATATATTATTTTCGCTTCTAATTTCAAAATTTCATCATACTCGTAACAGAAGAAACGCCGTTCAAGCTAAAAATATAGAGCGGTTGTACGAATGCACTGTAAAACTTTGAAACACTGCGCTAAAAGAGATATTCATATTATACTTTTTCGGATTACCCCCTTCATCCCTAGACGAACGCATTTCAAAATTGATCAAAACTATCATTCAAATAAAATTTTCAATAAAACGTCACGCTGAGAAGTTGAATGTTGACTTTATGTTTAGCGGGTTCAAAATGTTTTAGCCGCTTGGGCAAGGGGAGGGCGAATTAAGAGCATACTTCAGTGAAACGGCAAATAATTTTCAACTATAGGTGCGACGAAATTTCGGACTCGCTGGCAATCGGAGAGCGAAAGTCGAGCTGTAAATACGTCAATCTGTTTTGTGATAGCGACGGGGGAATTAATTCTTAAATCGTGTAAAGATGACTAAAAAACGTTACCAATTTACTTGAAAAAGAAAACATGTCAATGAATATATTATTATTATTACTAATAGAACAATAAACATAACATTAAAGGGACGCATGTTGACTTTTTATGACAAATTATGTTTTGTTCTGCACGCGTCGTTTGCACAATCTTCGCGTCGCGTAGTCACGATCGTTTTAGACCGTGCCCCAGCTGAAGTACAGCCTTAAATAAATTGATTTTGACAAGATTGTTTTTGGCGGTTTTCAAGATTTTTTCAAGATTCTTTTTTTGCGTTGTGTTATCTTTCAAACGATGAGTCATTCATTGCTCTATTCGATGTAGGCACTGATAACGGTGAACAAAATGTATGTAGGGAAAATCTGAAACCCCTCATTCTTGTGCAAGCAGCGCGTTATTTTATAAAAAATGTGTAGTGTTTGATTATATTAAAATAATAATATTATGAGCTAGCTACTATTTGATTTTTTTTCAATTGTCTATGACAGGGTTTCCCAAACTATGTTCCGCGGAACAACAGTGTTCTGCCGAACTTGAATAGGTGTTCCGCGACCATTTGGGAAGGTTTTATACACTGCAACACATTTAAAGATAACATATAAGTAAAACTAAAATAATTAAAGAATCTACTACATATTGAAAGGCGAGTGATGATGAATCTCCACTGATGTTTATGACGTCAAGTATCTAGATAGGTCATGGCTCCCAAAAGGGGGGGGGGGGGCTGACAGGCCACTAACCTGGGGGCCTGGACTTACGGGGGGGGGGGCGTGAGAGATCGACCAGCCAAGTGAGATAAACACACATCACAAACATGCACTAATAGTAAAAAAAGGCGCTGTTTCACTTCAAGCATACTAACATTTAATAATATGTGGTTTTATCATACTTACAACTTTTGATTATTGTCGATATTTGACATGTCCATAATTATTGTGGATATCAACATAAAATTGGGTGTATTAAAAATCGCTAAAAAAATTACCCTTAATTTTACCTCGAACACCATTTGGAATATGCAACTGTAGATCGTCACATTGCCTTTAACCTTAGCGGTAAGTAGGGGCCCGCCAGAGATTGTAGCCTGGGGGCCTGCTTCGGGATGTGGGCGCCATGATCTAGGTACAGATGGAGGACCATCTTTTCTCACACCGTGCGCATGAAAAAGATGGGGTATATTGTTTTTAACTGACCGGCTGACAAGTCTTGTCAGTTTAACGACAGTTGCCAAAATTGGCAGAACGGTTAGCTGCGCTAATAAATAACATACAACATAAACTAAGTATTCCGTGGTAGTATTCCTGGTCTATGATTTTGAAATATAAAAATGGTTCATCAAAATCTATCCATCAATAAATTTATGACGCCGTGTTTCAAATACTGTCAAAACGGAACTATGCAAAAGCGACCGCTTTGTATTTTATTATATGTTAAAATTCGAAATTTCCCTTTCAAACATTTCAGCACCGAGAGAGAGAGACCTTTGTTACATTTTCCAATAAAACGTAGAATCGATGGCCCGTAAATTGTACCGAAAATGGAACTGAACGTGCACATACTATCGGCAAAAGACACCAAACTAAACGTGATTATTCTTTCTATTTGACCTATATAAAGAAAATAACATTCGATGAAATTTATCTTGACCATAGAGAAAATTACAATTAATTATATAGCATACTTAAATTTGGATATAATAATTAACACACCAAACTTGAACAGTATTTTTGAAGCATCGCCGGTATTCCTCTATGAATTGAAAGCATATACCACAGACGCCCGTAAATTCTCTTTTACTATGTAGGTGCCTGGTGCAAGCAAGTGAAAATAGATTTTCCTACGTGGCTTAATATTCAAGCAATTAATTCTATGCAGGCACTGTGTGCTTGAAACCAATATTTTACTTACCTATATATTATAAAGAATTCGTTACCTACCAGTTTCAACTGAAATTTTATGTCTCTGCTGTCAGGCAGGCCGTTGGGCGGTTTAAAGTCGTCGAGTTTTTCCCTAGTGGAGCGTCACAATTCTGAGGACTTTTCAAACATGTTTGGTATTTTACTCGCCGAGACGCCAGAATTTATTTACGTATGATAAAATGGATTAATTTATAAAATAGAAATACTTACTTTGGGTCGACGTTGGTCGCCAGTTATAGTATTTATAAATTAGAAACACTTCCGGTTTTAGTATTTATTCCGAGTTCACAAATATTAACAAACAATAACAGAGAATACTTCTAACGGTACAGGAAAACAGATTAACAAGATAAGATGACTCCCTCGACCAAATGACCAGATGAACTTGCCAAAGGATTATTTCAGTTCAGGTAGGTATCACATTTGACAACTAGAAACCTCACTTATCACAAGAAACGAATCTCTAAATAGAGGACCTGTATTATCAAAAGGGTTAGAGTTAATCAGACGAAGCTGACTGGTTGTAAGACTGTGCGAGATATGCGAGAGATATCAATTACGGAGTCAATATAGAGTTAAATTCTAATCCGTCTACATAGTGCTTGCGGCGTCCAGTCAATGGGCTGCGCCATGCATGGGTTTTTTTTCAAAGTCATGCCGTTACAATTAATTGAATTTATAAAATTCTTAAAAGACAAGATACATTTTGAGTTATCTTCACTCCCATATTGTTTTATGTAAATCTATAAGTATATAAATATCACAATATCTACTTCAGGGTTATAGAAAGACATTGTGGTTTGAAGTGTAACTATGAAAGCTCAACTTTTTTACTCATGCCTTAGTCAGTAGCAGAGCGTAGACAAATCGGACGACTTATTGTCCGCAGACTTTTGGCTCTTCAAATGAGCGCCTACATTAAAGTTAAGTACTTATATTATTCTTTACCATTTAAAAAACATTATATGTACTGTCCTTATAGGTACAATTAGTAGACATAAATGAAATGTTTGTTAAAACGTAGTTATTGTTGTGACATTGCTTGATTGTTATTGTTTAAAAAATGTATTAATTTAATAATTATTATTAATCCTGGGTAACTCAGAGTAGAATTTCAAACAAGTCCAACCTTCGTCAAACCATAAATTGCATTCACATGAAGTTTTCCATGAAGGGTAGATGAAATGATCCTAACTATTTACATCATGATATTAAGAATGCAATAAAAAACGCATTGCGAAAGCTCGTGCACGACTTATAGGAAATACGTGAATAACTCGTTAGTCGAAAGTATGCAAATTAAATAAATTTGATTATATTTAGTGCGGAGGAAATGCTGCAAATGCAATATACCACTGTACGAATCGTATGAATACAAAAAAGAAAACACGGAGATTAACGTCACACACGACATGCAATGTCATGATAACAGAAACAATACCTATATTAGAAAACGTAAATCAAGATATACAACGAAACACTGCTGAGGCCAGTACCTATTTACATATCGATACAAATGTTAGGTCAAAAGGTATTTTATATACCTATGGTCAACAATAACAAATCTAAAACCGGTCTTATGATATTTAAAAATTAATAAATCTAACAGCGATATTGGGAGACAAGAATGAAGATGTAGTATAAACCCATATGTCACAATCTAGCAGTGGCGAAGACTCCATACTAGGCGATTATTTGAAGCCTACCTTCTTAAGAAAAATATTTTTTAATTGCTTAATATTGACTTATTTATATAATCACTTGATAATTTTATAGGTATTCTATAAAATAATTTATTTTGCCAACGAAAGATGCCGTACGTGTAGGAATGTTAAAAACAATCTGCAAATGTTTTAAAAAATATACCACAGCGCGACATCTTTCTTGACGTAAATAAAGGTGGGATTATGTTTCAAATAATTCTCAATTTTTTTCATATGGACTTTACGTCACGTAGCCCCGCCCAGTCTATCGAATTGTATGAACTAAGGTAAGCTACGATCGCAGAGCCTAAAACTAAATAATTAATAATTAGATAATTTAAAAAAATAATTTATATGGTGTTTAATCGAATATTAATAAATATAGACTGTTTTTTTTAAATAAAAAGAACTTTTATCTAATGAAATTTTATGTGTACATATATGTTTTGAAAAAATACGTAATTTAAACTGATCGCTTAATTTTATGTCGTCAGTGAGTTTTTGGAAGTTTCATTAAATTAGTGTATCGTTGTCATTAGTGTGTACCTATTCATTAGTAGTAATATCGTATTATCTTCTTATTTATCGTAAGTACCTATACCTACCTGACAAGTGTGCTCTTTTTGTCAGATCTCCACAGCCTACCTCTTTCTAAAAGTCACCCTTCGCCACTGCAATCTAGTAGGTATATAATTTTGGGAAACAGAATATAACATAAAATGAAGACGGGTTGGTCATGTCAAATTAATAAATATACTTGGACTATGGATGGAATACTAAAACAGTGGTGATTGAGTGAGTGACGTGGTTCAGGATGTGCGAGTATTCGACATCCAGGATTCGTCGATTGACCTGAACGGGGTTGATACCACGTGTGATGGGTAAATCATACTATCTAGAAAATATATTATATTCTAGATTACTAGCAATATTATTTTTTTACCAAGCAAAATAATATAATTTAGCATTTAAATTAACTTGCTCATATAAATAAAAATATAGGATACACAAAAAAACTAAATTATATTTTGTACGTGCGATATTTAAATCGTTGGAGTTTACAAAAAAATGTGCACTAATTATGCGCGACGGCGAACAATGGGAGCTTTATTAAAAAGCTCTGGAAAAACTTTAACGGCCAGTATGGCATTATATTTTTGTAAATCGAAAAGAGGTTGAGTCACATCAACTTCACTATTTAGTATCAAATGCTCAACCGGTACCGAATTACTCCACCTATGATGTCAGTGCGTTCTTTATCAAATTATCAAGTAGGTACTTATCGTGCGACTATATTTTTATGCAAAAAGTCGATCATAACAACAAACACGTTAGCCGCCCCTATTGTAACACATTACTATATGTAGGTGTGTACATATCTAATGTTATTGGGTTTGTTTGTTACAATCATATATAATAAGTAGAACAGGCAGTCTTCCCCACTGTTGTATCCATATTCCGTCAGAGGAAAATTTCCAAATACGTCTGCATAATATGACAAGCATTGGCGGCTTAATCCGGAAAAAACTAGCAGGTCAATTTTGAATATATTATTTTAATTTGCCTTTTCGTTGTATACTGAAAAGACGTATTGCAAATTGATTTTTTATACATTATAGAATAAGTGCTAGAAATTGTTATAGGTAGGTACCTACTTACCCTTCAAAAAATGTCCGTTTTTCATAACGCCAACCCATCGTTAACCGAAATTGCACACAGCGCGTTATAATTTTTTGTAAATTAGGTCCACTTTTCTTTCTTTGCTTTTTGAAAAATCATCAATCACACGATTATAAAAATTGTCTATTTTTCCCACATATTTTTTTTCAATACTGAGCATTGCAAGAGCGCTCAGTCTATCCTGGCCCTATTGCGTAGAAAGGTTTTTATTCTTTTGAGAGTGGAAAAACATCTTTCACTTTCAACTGTTGTCATTGGTATGACGCAAATAAATTGGAGAACTTTGATCGACTCGGAAAATGTTTCGTTGAAATTATTGCTGAGTAAAAAATGTAGAAGAGAAACTGCACTATTAGCGCCATGAAAATCATCTCGTTGATAAAACACCAATAATTCACTTTTTAACTTGATTATGTTTACACACACTTTACCACAGTTTAAGCAGTTTTACCAATTTTACTTGACGTGTGGGAAAATTATTTTTAAAATCAGTGTAATTTTCTTTATTGAACAAATCGGATATAATGAGATGATCGTTGGATGCGAATCGTGCTTCCATTTCCATTATAATTGTATCACAGACTTCAATTGCTACTGCGTGCGTACTAACTGCTTCACAAAAATGTTATAAATCACTAAAAACCAAACGTTGTGTGTATATGCAATAACTGCACCAAAAACTCCTTACATATGATTAAAATAACCAAAGGCATTCGTCAAAACCTGTCAACGAATCCGAACCGCATACACAGTTGCGTCTTGAGACCAATTATATAGTCAGTGTTATCATTCTGTTTCATTTAATTAGGTGAAAAAATCTTTTGTCTCACACTCGAGCATTGCCGATATTACAGTAATTCACGCACCGTTACAAGCTTCGATCTCGTATTTTGTGTTATATCGATCTCTGTCTTATGTATGAGAAACGAGAGAGAAAATTTTATAAAAATATTCAATTTGGGTCAATTTTCAGACTGCCGGCGAACACAATATTTTTGTTCGGGGAATTATCGCCCAAACAAAAAAAAGCCCAGTAGACAGGGTTGACACAATATCGCGCGCCCTATAATTTCAAATCCACCGATTATTATTAATATTATTATATATGACATTGCACATATTATTAATATTTTTATGTCGATTGTAAGGTATTTATTTTGGCAGGTCAATGACCGAATGACCTAAGCAGGAAGCCGCCAGTGATGACAAGGTTTATTAATGCAAATCCTAAATGATGGCGTGGTTTTAACAGTAAAGCCATACACAAAACACTCTTAATTTAATCACCCTTTAGCCATATATTTTATGCGACAATTAACCTTGCATTTTAATTACGAACATAAAACATTAACGATGAGAACTGATTTAATTAACCAAGTGTAAGTGAATAATTAATTTTTCTACTATATTTTACAACGCTCTTATTAGCTCGTATTCTTGTTTGTCCGGTGGTTGTTTGTCCAGTACTTGCAATCGATTTTTAACAAACTTCCCGACTAGCTAGAGATTTGAAACTTTTAGAATATATTATCAGAACATGATGCCAATGGATTCTTATAATACTTTTAGCCATCTTTAAGCAGAATTGAATTCATTTTCAGTTAATTCTGTTTTGTATGGAAAGTTATTTCAGAAAAATCCGTAAAAAGTAAAAGACTATTATTGGTTGCTAAGGGGGTGGTCCTAGCAACTAAATTATTAATATATATACGTGCGTTACTATAGAAATAAAAATGAAATGTCAAAATGACATTTCAGTATTCTATATTTGTTTGTTTATTTGTTTTTTATTTACTTCATATCAAGTACAAGTTTGAGCATATTGAGCATAATAATTCAACAGAAAATTTTAAAAGTTGTATGTAAAAAGTTCTTTTTATCTTGTAATTATTTATATATATATTTCAAATTATAAACCTAAGCCATCCTTAATAACGCTTAGAAAATTTGAAGAATGTAAATATTTCACGCGTTCTGTTGATTATTTCACATTTCCATATTATCATTATATTTACATGTTTACATTTCCGGAACATCAAATCGTATAAAAAACGAAAAAGCAGCCAATGAAATATCAATAGACTTTAATAAAAACTAGTAGGTACTTGTCCAAAAATAGCAAATTACTATCTTTTGTTTTGTTGAATAATGTTCCAATTTTGAAATCAGATTCTAACTTGTAACTGTCAGATATCATAACATTTTCTACTTTAAAAAAATTAACACGTAGCAGCGCCAGATGTTAACAACCTTGAATGTGGTTTAGTTGTACAACATACATTATTACTGAAAAATTCCATTTATCTACTCCCGAAATCTCTATAATTTGAATCGAGCATATTCTTATAGAAATTTACATTTTAAGACATATATCATTTTCAAAATCGTGTTCCCTATCCAACACCACGTCTATTTAACTCTAAACGCCAAACCATAAAATGTGCAGGAAAGCGAAATTTAGAAATAACGAACCTATACTTAATTCGATTTTAGTTCTGTAATATCGAAATATAAAAAAAATATTTCTTGTATTTCAAATTACAATCAATTTTAGGGGATTTTGTCCGATTTCAAATTTATGAAAAATTCAATACATTGACAAGAATAATGTCACTTGGGATACTTAAGAAGTGGCATGAAAATAATTGTTTCTTAAATTCAATATCATCATCAGCCGGGGTCAATCCACTGTTGGATGTAGGCCTCCCCGAGCTTCTTTCAACTCTCTCGGTCCTGTGTCGTTCGCTGCCACGTATTTCCGCCGAACTTTACCAGTTCGTCAATCCAGCGGCTTTAAGGGCGACCCTGTGGCCGTTTCGTGCCCCTTGGGTACCACTGGATGATGGCATTTGTCCAGTGGCCGTCCTTTCGGCGAGCAATGTGCCCCGCCTATCTCCATTTCAGCTGTTTGGCTCAATATAATCCTATGCATTTATGTTTATAGATAAATATTAAAAATTTCATAGAGAATCGATTAATATATTACGTATTACGTTTAGGATAGTTTAGAATTGAATAGATGAACATAATATACTTCTTCATACCCTTCAGGTTTGTAATATTGTTTAATACTTCCTATAAACCTACTCGATATGCCAGTACTGCGCTGTAGATACTAATTTACAAATTTCTGTAATGTAATATAATATCTACTGTTGTGTTAACTATCAGTAATTATTCATGGTGGAAATGCATTGTACTATTATTTTAATTTAATAAAACGCAGCGGTTTTGTGTGTCATTTCAATGAGGTATTACGAAATATTAATACGAAATTTTAATCAAGTGTTTTTGACATAATATTATTTTTGACAGGATACTTCAACGTATTGGTCGATTGTTTTTGTCACTTTTAGAATTTGTTATTTATTATAAAATGCCTGTTGTGTTAAATATTTTTTAGTTGAAAATATCCCTCTGAGGCGGACGAAACTGGTCCAGATTAAATAAAAGTGGAATAAGTACGATACAAAATTTATTAAATTAAATTATTAATATAATATAACTGATTTACAATAATTCTCTTCCCCACATTCTTATCAGGTACGCAGAAAATTGTGTAGGCATAGATAAATGAATAACTAAGCCTAAGAGTGAGTCTAATTCTACGCAAGCTAGACTCATGCTATAAATCATGATACTAAGAAAGGCACCTCAAGGAGCTCAGAATAATAATACATATTCATAATATGTAGGTACTTAATTCGTACCTATACGAAAGTAGGTACTTACCTATTTATGTAAAGAAGTTGTTGTAAGGTTGTCATTGTATTTGGAAAATTTATTGTACACAAAAGAATTTGACAATCTGTTTTTTTTCTTGGTAGCAAAATGAAACAATAATTAATACCTCTGAGAGTCCTGAGGTTTCTGATTTGCGTGCCTATATCAAAATGTTTTATTTTTGTTTTCAAAATATTATACTATTATCCACAAAAGAGATAAATAAATAATTACAAGATAAAAAGAACTTTTTAAATTTTCTGTTGAATTATTATGCTCAATATGCTCAAACTTGTACTTGATATGAAGTAAATAAAAAGCAAACAAATATAGAAATACTGAAAACTGAAATATCATTTTGATTTCCATAGTAACGCACATATATTAATAATTTCGTTGCTAGGACCAACAAGCAACCTTAGCAACCGATAATAGTGGATTGGATTACGGATTTCTTCCGAAATAACTTTTCATACAAAACAGAATTAACTGAAAATGAATTCAATTGTACTTAAACATGGCTAAAAGTATTAAAATAATGCATTGGCATCGTGTTCTGATATATTTTAATAGTTTCAAATGTCTAGCTAGTCGGGAAGTTAGTTAAAAATCGATTGCAAGATTTGTACCGGAGAAACAACACCGGACAAATAAGAATACGAGTTAATAAAAACGTTGTAAAATATAAGGTAATAAATATAAATAAAGTATATAGATTATTGTTTTAATATATTAATTATATTTTCTTAGTTGTGACATATTTTTTAAATTTAATTTAACATAACAAAATTCAAGTTTTGTAAATATGGCTGTCATAGGACTCAGTTACAAACCACACCCTATCTACCTTCAACAGTCACCCTTCGCTACTGCTATCTGTACATAAGCTTTGTTATACATAGCTCTGTTTTCCCGCTAATTTACTGTGGTTACGGTCAAAATGGTAACTAATATTTTGTATCCGCGTTCATTTTGTAACCCAAAACCATAAACACGAAAATTTTGCATAAAGATTATCAACGCACGTGATAATCTTTATCACAACAAATAATAAAAATATTTATTTTAGAAAACTGAAATATTTACGGATGAAAACAAACAGTGATATTAATCAAATTAAAAACAATTCATGTGGAAATTCCGCTTCATTAGTTATGCGTTATGATAAAAACCAATTTATCGCGTTTTAAAATGATTACATTTCCCTGAATTTCCGATTTAGCAATTCAAATCAGCCGTATTGTTTGTTATTTTTAAAAATGCGATTGATGTCCGCTGGTAATGAAATAAAAATAACAGAAGTCTACTTCAGAATTAGATAATTGGGAATAATATTACTTCATTCATGGATTCGCGGTATAAAAAATACGATTCGAAGTACCTACCGGTTCAATAATTTTATTCAACACCAATGTCCAAATACAAGTAGGCTGTGATCATCCAGTATCAAAATTGGTAGGACGTACTACACTCTGCCATTTTCATTCTTTAACTTAAATAAACGTAGGTATTATATTATTTGGCTGAGAACACTGAGGCGGTACAAATTAAAAATAACGCTTGTAATTTAACGTAAGCTGTGAAAAGTGTTGGGTACACATTGCACTCATAGTTTTCTACTGTGCAAAGACTAAAGAGCCTACTGCGTGACGGTAAGAGAAACTACAACTCAGTTTAAAGCAGTTGAATTACCAACTTCTCCTTATCTCACAGTCGCGGCAGATCATGAGTAATGTAATACGAATCGAATGATTCCAAATCGATCCAGAATCTTGCCTATAAGGATGACACAGATATCAGTTTTTATTGATTTCAATAAGGAAACAACTAACAATTTCAAGGTTTTGTGTTGTTTGCCATTCACTGTAGAAAGGTCTTTACTTTACATTTCAACAAAAAAAGTCAAAAATTTCTTCAATGTGTCATAAAATCGAAAAACCCTTTCCGAGATAAATAATTAATTCAGTGTTATAAATTATAATTTCTAGGTTAATTTATTATTAAATTGTAAAATGTCATTGGGAATTACTGAATTCGACTAAACTAAATATAAAAAACACACATTTTCCTAAAAATCTAGGCTCTAAAATTAAAATGAGAATTTCTGCAAAAAATTCAAACGCCATTATCTTTCAACAAGGTTTTTTCGTTTCTTCTCCCATTGAAAAGTGAGATGTGATTAACACATGAACCTGTATATTCATGCGACATAATTTAAGTAGGTATGTGAACTTCAGATTAACCAATCACAGAATCCCTCTGATTACCAAATAAATATTTAACAACCTTTTAGACTATTTTTAGTGAGACGACAGCTTTGTGTACATAGATAATATGATTATAGGTCCAGTGGCGAAGGCTCCATACTAGGCGATTATTTAAAGCCTACCTTCTAAGAAAAATATATCTTCAAGTATTTGATTTATATTAAAATAGGTACTTAAATAAAAAATATGTATTCAAAATATAAAACAATTGAGAGTCATCTATAGTCAGAATTTAGAATATCTACCGTTTAATTTAGTTGAGTTTCGAATAAAAATAAATGGCTACAAGCGCCATCTATTTTCAACTGAATTAGCTTCGGATTCCGATGGTCAGAATCCAAACTACATTTTGTATCGCTATGACGTCACATAACATCAAGCATGTCTGTAAATTTGAACCGAATCTATAAGCGCTACAGAATACGCTTACTGTGGGCCCCTAGACTCTTTAGGAATATGTTTATTGTCGATGTCTGTCGTTTTAAGCAAATAATAAATACATAAAATGATTAAAAATATAATTATTAAATGATTAAAAATTGATTTTAAAAATAAAAAATAATTGTATCTTGTGATGTATGTCATTGTGTTGTGTACATATTCATCAGTAGTAACATCGGATTACCCGTAAGTATATCTGACAAGTATATTTTCTTTCTCATATCTCCACAGCCTACCTCTTTCCAAAAGTCACCCTTCGCCACTGATAGGTACCTACATCTAGCTATATATGTCTACATTTTATTCCATACATGTTTCATATGGACGAAGTCGCATGTTTTCACTAGATAGTTAGACTTGAGTAAATCAGGTTAGCAGAAGGATAAGGAGATATATAAATAAGTATTTTCAATAGAATTAACAGGAAATTCATTCCTACACACATCGCGTTACGGGAGCTGGCATGGATTAAAGGCAGACGAGCATACAAACTATTCTCAAGCCGTTTATGTGAAGAATGACTTACCCATCATTAAATTAAGCGTAACAAGCACAAATTGCCGCTCCCGCGTAAATTTCTGCTACCCTTGCAAAAAGCCTGACTCTATTTCTATTTTTGACGACAAAAGTTGCCAACAGGGGGACAGAAAGCGGGGTGGGCAAGGCTATATCGATTTTTAACTACCTGAGCTGAGCCTCAAGGGTTCGCGACTCGCAATTAACGGACAATTATGTTCTCTGGAGCACCTTTTAGCAATTTATGGAGCCGTGGTAGTTTTACGGATTTCTTCGCTTGAAAAATGAAGACATTGTTCAATTGAAAATAAAGGCTTACGATGAAATCTCTCTCCTGGAATTTATATTAAAGTTTTGAACACTCCAAAGAATAGCTGGGAGTCTCATTTACGTACAGAATGCTTTGAAATATTCAATACGAATTTGAATGCCTTCTTTATGCATAAAATAGAGAAAAAATATTTGAACATTAATTGAAATATAAGTAAGTACCTACTTATGTTAAATGAAAATACTTTTATCTACGATATATAAATAGTAGACATTGCTTGTAGACAGTGGCGGCTCAACGAATTTTTAGGTGGTGGGGTTTACTTTACCCATTAATTATTAAATATACCTAGGTACATACTTTATCAGAATATTATAATTTAAATCCCAAGCTAGTAATATTAATATGATTTTTATTAATGGTGATTGAGGGTAATTTTATATTATCATAGTACATATCAATATTTCGAAATGTAATTAACTTCTTTCTTTCTTTCCACCATGTCCGATCCTAATAGGATCATATGGGCCTCCACAGGGTGGAGGTTTGTATTAACAGATTTTATTTTTTACGAGAAATGGATGTCAGCCACTTGCTCAACCTATTAGGTCCATACTCTGACTCATACACAAATTGAAACGTCGGGGTTATTTTAATGCATCCCCAGTATGCGTTTACTAAGGACAATGCATTCGAGTCCTGTGTTGAACGAGATTTGTACCGCGGCAAAGGGATTTGACAGGGTGATCACGGTAATCGAGAAATTGACCTTGCTAGCTTTCTTAAACCCCATTCGTTGCGGATCTTTTAATTAATATTTAATTAACTGATTTAAATAACACGCTAATTATATCCAATGGCCACCTGATGGGCAACGCACCAGTTGGGGTGAATGAATGAATGAAAGTAATGAATATTATTTGCAATAACACAAAATCATACTTGTATTTTTGACACGATAGGTATGTGGGGATGGTCCCTACTAACCCCTAAGGCAGAGCCGCCCCTGTTTGTAGATACTAAAGCATACTATTTAGAATATTGAATAGCCTCGTCTAACATAAACGTATTATAATATTAAAATATAATGAAATGTCGTTTCATCACAGATATTATAACTAGAGTTGGCGTCCAAAATGAATGTAAAGCGAAAATAATTTGACATATTCTTTGCTATATTTATGAGAGTGAATGATTAAATATATAGTTATTGATCAAATTATATTATTTCATTTAGAAAATGCATTATTACGTAGTATTCATAGCATATACATATATTATATTGTTTCTACGACACGCGTTTTGCTCATGTGAGCTTTTTAAAGTATGGGGACCAAAAATAAACATTAATTAATTAAGCTTGTGTATGGTCAATACCATGGGCAGAGACCTTAAGGGTTCGCAGGGACCATCCTCACATCGTTATCATGTCAAAAATACACGTCCTATATTTTTATCATTGTCATAATACACCTACTTAATTACATGATTGAATGAACTATTTAATTTATTTTACCCATCTTAACCCGTCGCAATTATAAAAAGATTTGTATTATTATTATACAAATAAATAAATTAATGATTGTATGGATGATTGATTACGCGGTATTAAAATAAATAATCAAATTAAATACGCCCTATTTCGAGGTGACTCCTATGTAAAAATTAAGAAAACTATGGCGTCTATTATGCGCTCACGCTGAACCTGTCGCCGCAGTACATAATATATTATTATCTCGTTCTGTAAAACTAGTATGCATAAGCATTAGTATACGCATACTGGGTAGGGAATCAATTAACCCCTAGGCGAGTAAAAACGCTCGCTGTATATCATTTTTCAAAACTGATAATGGTAAGTCTACAATAATCATCATGATTAATTACGTAAATATTTTTAAACACGCTTTTTAGTAAGGACTCAGATAATTAGGTATATTATTGTTACAGGTAAACGTTAAATCACTGATTAGCCCAAAATAGTCTTTCTATCTAAGACTGGTACAACACATAATATGAACTATGAGTTACTAATATTAGATAGGTACTTATATTTATATCAATGGAAGCGATGGTTATATAATTCAACTCGATTAAACTGAACCCGGTTCTACTCTCTTGCGTTGTTTCACTTGAACTCTTTTAAGCTCTTTCCAATTAATAACATATTGTATATCTGAGATTTCATAAATAAGTCAACTAAGGATGACTCAACTCAGCGATAACTCAGCGAGTCTTATTAGTCATTACTAGGGCTCGGATTTATATGCTAATGCATGTGTTGTTATGGTGTATGCACAGCTATGGGGGTTGCACAGAAATCCGGTTCGAAAGACGCAGAATCCAAAAATAAAATTTTATTGTGCATACAAATGCACATTTGAGACGTTAGAGCATATTTGAGACATTAGTGCATATTTCATTAATAAATGCATATTTTAGGGCTTTTGCATTCATAATTTTATCGAAACATAACTAAATCAGGTAGATGCACTTGCATTTTTAATACCATCCCCGAGAATTTCATTAATTTATCAGAAAAAGTGAAGTCAACTCGAGCACCTTTGTTTAAATTTTGCGCCATCACATTTGTGGACGTTGAGAGATCATTTTCCGCATATAAACAAAATACTGACAGATATGCGGAAAATTTAATGCCAGAGAATATTGAAAAAAATATTGTAAGTAACTTAATTTTTCGGATAAAAAAACAGCAAATAGTATTTAGGAATAGTTAAGTATGTGGTTTTTGCTTTTTTAAGTTGTGTTTAGTTTCCATAGTTTACATTTACATTTTGCATTTCTTGTTCAATTATTTGTACCTACTTGTAAACAAACTATTTTGAAAAATGATTTTTTGTTATTCGATTTTATTGGTGATATTGGGTGAAGTGGGTATTTACAATATTTTTCCATAAAAATGTCAATTTATAACGGCATATTTCTTTGGTTTTAGTGCATATTTCAATGATTTTAAGTGCATATGTTCATGCATATAATCATGTTTTTTGTTGCATATATATCCGTTCCCTAGTCATTACTGATACACCTTTTATTTTACCACGTGAAGAGTCGGGAAAGAAGGACGTTACGTTGCCGAACATTTATTTAATTTATTATAACCGTGTTGTCAAAATGGACAGAGAGATATTTGCAGATTTGATGATTCAGAATAAAATCAGATCTGACAGTTTACATCTTACAACAAAGTATAAAAGTAAGACTTTTAATGGTCACAACAATTACACAGTTTCCTATAACATTAGTAGGTACTTATAATACACCAAAATATTGTACTACATTTTAAATATTGGTACACAGACGTTTAGTGTAGCCAATCAAATAAATCTACTATTCTTCAACTAAGTAACTATTACTAAATATTTACAAGTTGTATGAGTTGGAAATGCAGGGAGACTGTTTGCTAAAAAAAACTACTCCAGAACGTGCGCAAACAGAATAACGGAGCTCATTACTGACCGCACACGTGGGGATATATATTTACACGTGCCGTAATAAAATAGAAAAAAACCCAGTTAGTTAGCTCAGAGAGAAAATGCTAAAAATATATAGAAACGAACCGGTGGTAATAATTTCAGTACATACGGCGTAATAAAAATGCAAGAATATAGAATTTTTTACGAAACAAAAGTATTGATGTATGAAATGGGGGAATGGATACCTATATATGGGTATTTATGAGAAAAATTTCTAGTGATACTCGTAGCCTATAGGGCTGCATTAACGTCGAAAGAAAAAAACTGTTTTAATATAAAAAATAAGAAGTAAAGAGTCGGTGAGTCATTTACCTGGTAGAACTCTATTTTAAACTCTATTTAATAGGTACCTACGTTAATATGGTTTCCAAAAATATGTAGGTACATACGTATGTATTATTAAAATGTTAAAAGATATTTTTTTTTGTTCCTGAGTAAACAGTTCTTTTTTTTTTTACTGAAAAAGAAGATCTCCACTCTTTATGTAAGTAAAATTGGGGCTCAGGTTGCGGTCATTGGATAACATGTGGATGAGAACGAAAATTGGTATCATGAAACACTTACTGGAATTCGAAGATCATTTAGAGTTTATTTAATGGGAAGGTCACCATACCTGAAACAAAATACATAGTTTGATTAAAACTAATGGTACATCATAATATAAGAAATAATACATTGAGAAAAAGTCAGAACAGTTATTAAGGCTTTCACACGATCTACTATACAAATGATATACGTGTCGAATGTCGATTACATACATTATTATTCAACATCGTTGTTAATGTTATAAAATATTATTAGATATACGATGTGAATCAATATATATATATATACTTTGATTTAATGTAAGTCAATAACTTTACTGACCAGATTCTCACAGTGATATGTTTTATTGTTAATAATATACCAATGGATGTTTTATATCAATAAATAAGAGATACCTTTTAGATAAAGTATAGATTAGATTCATTTTGTGATTTTATAGAGTAGGTGTGTTCCCACAATATTGAGGGAAGTAATAATATAATTGTGATGTATCATGGGGTCGATAGTTATGATGGTTTTGTGTAAAATCTATTGATTAGGGACTCTCCCATAATCCTTGTTCGTGAGAATATATTGCAACAAATATCTATTCAGTAATATTGAGCATCTAGCCCAGGGATGGTCAACCTGGTCCCTAGGTTTTAAAGTTCCCAGGGGTTTAAAAACATTATTAAAAACTTAATTACATTTAATTAAAATTTTACTTAATTAAACTCATTTAACTTAATTAAAACGTTATAATCCATTGAAGAGAGAATTCACTTTCATCACTATCTGAATTGTCATCTATAAAAGAAGATTGTAACTCCAGAAGATTTTGACAGGTTCAGTAGCCACCTCAACGAACTTAAATTGGACATGGAAAAACGATTTGAAGAGATTTTTAAATTGTAGGCGTACCTATTACAGGATGAAAAATCTTCAAAGAACCTGATTTGCTATGACGAAGAAAGAAAACATAAATTCAATAGTGGTGGATATGAAAACCTATGGCAAAATAAAAAAATGCCTGTCGTATATCCAAATACCTACATAATATGTGGACAATGATATTCAGTTTATTGATACCTTTCCTTACTTGATATCTTGTGAAATCAGGTGGGAGGTTAGAAAATTTTACTACTAACAAAGATACAAAAGTCTGCGGTATGTATAAAAAGGTTGACAAGCCCTGATCTAGCCTATATAACGGGACTCTTGTTACAGATCTCATACTGTTTAGTTATGTATGTTAAATACCCGTTGATACGATTGTTTAATAAATGAATCCAATAAAGTATTTTAATAATATCAAATCGTTAATTACTAATTTTGGACTAATTGTAGTAGTCTGATCAAACCATGTTAAACATTAAATTGTGCGCAAACAACCCACTCGTGAATAGACTGGCTCGCAGGCCAGGTTTTCATTGCACGAACCGTCTAGACCAGTCAACCTTTTTATACTTTCCGTCGATTTTTGTTAGTAGTGAAATTTTCTAACCGCCCATCGGTTCCACAATAATCGTGATTTATAAAGTAGTTTTTTTTACTTTATAAAATTTATAAAGCAGAGTTACATCAGGTTAAAGCATATAATAATAATTACTTACCGAATAATTTATGTCAGACTTTCGCTAAGTATGATACAAATAGTATATTTTCGGAATTTTAAATTGTCACGGGGATTTATAAGAAAACTAATGAAAATGTTTTTAAACGCCTACCGCCCACCATGAAAGCTAGAACGCCCACTAGTGCGCGAAAGGGACCAGGTTAACTACCCCTAGCAAAGACACAAGAAATCAATGCGCGTTTGCCGCAGAAGAAGCAATGAGACGCGGTAAGGTAATCGTCTTAAATGATAAGTAATACGCAGTGCGTGCGGTGCTGTAATAGCTTAATGCAGAGAATGCAAAGTATGCAGCGTATCTCCGGCCACACTGCAAACTTTTCATATAAATCCTCTTGTCATCGTATATGACACACATTATTTCTCAGCATTAATAATGCATTGTGTACGACGTATACTATGTTCGAGAAATAAATATCTAGAATGCTTCCTAAGTAGAGTAGCAAAATGTTAAATGTCTTTACACGAAGTAAATTACTATGTTCACTCATAAGCTAAGTAGGTATATAGGCAGTGGCGGCTCGTGGATATTATAGCTGGGGGTGCTGTGTTTGATTAAAAATAAAAATAAATGTTTATTTGGATTATACTTTACTATTAACATCAAAATTATTAAAATTAAACATTATAAGTGTTTTTATCTCATTATAAAATTGATTCTGCTGTCTTATGTCCTTGAAAGAAGGTCTATAACCTTTTAGTTGCCATCGTGAATCGCGTCTAGCTCAGACCCGCTGTACCCGACAACGTTCTCAACACGAAAATACTGCCAAAGCGGCAGTACCAGACCTCTTTGCGGCGAGCCCCGCTCTCCGCGCCCCTCCTTCGCCAATTCGAGCATATTCTATCGAAAATGGTACTGCATGAAATCACGCGATGCATCAATTTTATCGCGGTGTATGATAATTATTATTGGATGTATCGGTGCGCGGGCGAGTTTAACACGTTTAAATAATATTGATATTTTCATATAATATACATAAATTTAAGTAAGTATATTATAATATTACATTTTTCTCAATTTGCTTGGGCGTGCTGCAGGTCCGCAGTGCATATGGACGTGCCGCCACTGTAATATAGGCCTCCGCAAAGTGAAGGTTTTAAAATTAATAAAAATTGTAAGTCACTGGATTGCCACTTTGCATTGAATTAAATACACCATGTCGAGAAAATTGTACGTATGCAGTTGGCGTAAAAAAGTTCGGAAACCGATGACCGTATAGCATTAAGATAACACACTTAAAAATACGTGATAAAAACTACCGGGTTACGAGGGAAAGGGTATTTCAATAAGACATACAATCATATCGTATATTATTAAAGTATAACACTTATAGAATTATTTTACATGATTCAAAAGTAGATGGTTGTATTATTTCGTACTTATCAAACACCTGTCAGTTATTAGTCAGCGTTATTATCAGATATTTGATACTAATAAAAATATCAAATTAATGTTATTATTGAATCTAATACAATTGAAATATTACTACCCGCAATGCTTTACGAACAATGTGACATTTTTTTATCCCAATGTTATACAGTCATTTCTTTCTGGTACGACAGCTCATGGTAAACTGTGACACGGTTACATGTAATACGTACAATTGACAGTTTTAAATTTAAATATGCAATAAAAACAATGTAAGTTATTAATTGGACCAGTCGCGTGTTCCAACGGCTTCGTATTTTACTCACAACTAGATCAGGGCTGGGCAAAATTTTTGGACGAAGGGCCACTTTAGGAACATAAAATGAAAAGCCGGCCGGGCCACAAGTAAATAATACATTATAAATTATCATGAAAAAGGAATTTGTACATACAATAATAAATGATTCTCAACATTTTAACGACTTACTTGGCGGGCAGCAGTTTTCCCAGGCATGAACTAGAGCAGGTTTGGCGAACCTTTTTACGTATGCGTGCCAAAATTTCCAAAACATTATTTTTTGAATGTCTGACTTCGAGTAGTTCGATCACGAAAAAATGAAAAAATAGTTCTAAAGAATTCTATTAAAAAGTCAAAAATCAGAATTAAGTAATTGAGTTCTTGAGTATTACTATAATACCTACTTAGTTTGGTTCTTTACGCACAAATTGACGCCAAAATTGGTCGGATCAGATGAAGCACCTCTCCGCGATGCAACTTCCCCCACCGCCTAATGAGGTCAGTGTTATAATATCTCTATAAGTGACGCATAAACCCTAAGGACCGATTTATGCAATTTAAATTAATTATAATGCTTATTCTTGAAGAGTACCTATCTGCCTGTTAATTTTTATAGGTACAATGCGATCTGTCATATATGTATGAATTTCGTCGTTTCCGTTTGCCCATCGATTGATACATTTTATTGGTAAAAATATTATTAAAAACTGAATAAAATAAACATTTTTATAATTCTATAATATATGTTTAGGACATTAAGGTACTTATTTGTAAAACTTTTATTACTTCTTCTAACTTCTATTTTATCCTCTGCAACATTACATTCGCGTGCCATGCAAAATCATCTCGCGTGTCACTGGTGGCACGAGTGCCATAGGTTCGCCATCCTTGAACTAGAGTAACTAGACCAACGACGGTGCAAAAGAAAATAAGAAGAAGCCAGAAGAAAGAGCCAAACCTACTCGAAAGGGGAGGTTTCCACTGTCCATCAAGATTTACGCGAAACCAAACTTTGTACCATATCAGTCGTAGCGGTTCTAATTATGCACAATATTTTTTATTCGGCGCTCTTGTTTAAATTATAATATGTATTTCTCCACCGTTGATCCTTTTAATAATTCACCTGTTTCATTTAAACGCGCTATCTCCAAAATGATGTATAAATAGATATATAATATACTTATATATATATTTTTTTTTGAATGTTACTTTTTTTGTATATAATTTAATTATTTATCTTCCTCATTTTTCTCATGTAATTTCTTTATATATATGTAATTCTTACTCTCTATCTTGTTAGGCTTAACTATATTAGAATGTATACATGGAAACTTTGCTGGTTGCAATAACTTTTCATTATTATATTTTAAATTTTTGTAATCAAAATGTAACTGTTTGTTTCCTTAATACATATATATTTTTTTAATTTAATCAAAATAAATTATTGTTCCTTCATTTTATTGTTTATTTTAGCAACATGTCTGTCGACAGAGAGATATTCGTAGGCTACACGTGAATGTTTTGCAGAATTGTAACATTTTTAACAAACTCACGTATATAAGAGAAAAAGTACAAAGAAGACAATTAAATTAAGCCGTACAGAATCTTGGGTACCTACTGTAAAAATTCCTTTGTAGAGTTATTACGAGTAAGTACGGAATTTGTTTGAAAGAGGTTTTACTGTTCATTTTTTCATATTACCCACCTAGCCATAATACGACAGTAATAAAACAGCCTTAAAATGCGTAGAAACATACTTTTAATAATACAATTAAGCATTGTGTACATTGTTGTTTTACATTATTTAGAATTAGACTAAAGACACGAACTGGTAAAAAAAATATAAAAAGCTCACAGTAAATAAAGTTTTTTTTTTTTTTTTTTAAATAAAGGCGACATAATTGGGTCGTCTCTTAGAAAAGAATCGCACTCACGAGTGGAAAGAAAGACAAACCATGAATGCCTGTATGGGGTAAATATCGAATTTTATACCGACTGCCTTTCGATAAGCGTTGCCGTATAATAATTTTAGCAAATCGAGACAACCTTATAATGCATAGTTCAATATTTCTAATGTTTATTTCTATAATATCAATCATAAATGACACAACATAAACTACAGAACTCTTTAACTATCAAAATAAAAATATTAAACAATATTTCTTCCCAACACGTCTCGTGAATAATGAACAAGTACCTAATTCTGATTTTATCAACTCAATAGAACATCTGTGTCTTTCATTTGACCATTTTAGATTCATCTGAGAAAATTCCCGTTCGGTATAGCAATTATAATATGTGAGTATGGTTAAAATAAATAAAAGTGAGTGTGTGAACACGCGTGCATTTAAACAATTGTAAAATTGACATTGTATACATAATTGACCCGAGTGATATATAGATATCCGTGATATTTAAGATCTATAAAAATAGCTGAAATGAGTTATCGTGTAAACTAATCAGAATACCCCTTCTGGAATTGCATAGACATGGTTTGTCCAATTTAAAGTAGGCTGTGATCTACTATTTCTTATCAAAACTGGCAATTAAGTACTACTTCCCGTTGTCACTTTCAATTTAAATTAGCGTATTATATTTGCCTAAGGGCCCTAAGGACTTGTTAAATCTCGCCAAATCATTATCCAACTGTGGCAAAGAGCCTACTGTGCGACGGTAAACGGGAGAATAAGCATCTGTTTAAAGCGTTATTCAAACATCATTAATTATTACACACTGTGTGAAAATACACATACAATATTTAAGTATTTTTTGATAAATTTTGAAAATATACGAACTTTTAGGTTTTTCTTAAATACACATCAATATTTTATTATCCTGGGAATTAATCGCGACACCCCTGAACGCCGACTTTGAAAACATCTGCTCTAAGGCAGTGGTGCCCAATCCCCGGTCCGTGGATCAAATGGTACCGGGCCGCCCAAGGAACATTGAATTATTTCCATTTTATTCACTGTGGTGTATTTTTCTCGGTTTTGTGCGACTTTCCATGTGTATCGCTCTTCTCTCTGTTCACCGGTACTTTCTCATGTTTAATACCCTGAGATTGCCACCACAGCACTTAAATCCCTATTGCCATTTCCGACATCCTATCTGTGTGAAGCGGGGTTTTCTGCAATGACAGCAAACAAAACAACGGAATAAACTGGACATAAGCAACAGACATCGGGTGTCATTGTCTCTATTACCCACAGATGGAACCGTCTCGTTGCAAAGAAACAAGCTCAGGGTTTTCATTGCTTTAACGTTCTAGTGAGTTAAAATGTTAAATCACTTTATATTCATTTTTTGGTGGAACTGTATTTTATTTTGAAGGCATGATTAAATACAATTAAATTAAAATTATTGAATCAAAACAATCTAAAATATAAACAATCAACGTCTTCTCCTCAGCGGGCCACGGTAAAAAACGTTGACCGGTCCGTGGCGATAAAAATGTTGGGGACCACTGCTCTAAGGTATCATTATGCCGATTCACTCCAGATTTGTCATAAGCAAAACGTAACTAATGTTTATAATATGGGTCCCGCAAAAACAGACATACATAATAGTACTTACCTATAGTTTGACAGTAAAAAACACATACTTACGAAAAAAGCTTTGCTTACAAGCGTACAAGTTTCATTGTGAGTAACTTTTTGTGACAAATAGCGTAAGTTGTAGGTACAAAATGTTAGCTAATGCGAAGAACTCAGAAGACCTGAATACGACAACTCACTTTGAACTTTCGTAATAGTTTGAATTCTATGAAAGCTCGGAATCATAGTGGGTGCTTGCTTACCTACTATGTTTCGCAATATTCTCGGCGAACAAAAAAAAACACTGTCTTCCTACAAAGGTGAACGAAACTTATTTTATATTCTTCAGTTTAAGTAAATTCAAAGAAAGAAAGTAATGTAAGTGTTCCTTGTGCTCGAATGGTCTTCGAAATTATAATAAATAAGATTCTCTTTGACGCAACAATAGGATGTGAGAAAAAGTTTGTTTGAGCATTTACTTTATTATTTAAGACTTCCCAGTGTGGTTACCAGACCGTCACCGACAGCGCTCGAAATTAATAATTTCACAACTAACATACCAAAAATATGAACAAATATATGTAATTTAATGTAGGTATTGTACATAAAAATAATTACAAGATAAAAAGAACTTTTTATATACAACGTTTTCAAATTTTCTGTTGAATCATATAAACTTGACTTGACTAGCTTAAGGTCGGACATGCTCAGCGTAGGTCAAAATGGAGCTTTTATTGCATTTTCAAAGCATTATCCTGGATATTCTTTAAACGTTGTGGATAATCTATTTATATAATTTTGAAGCCTTATTATCCTTTATATTTATTTTAAACATTTGATGACTGCATAAAGTATTTGTATTACATAAAATAGTGTTCTTTTAAACCTCTCGCACTAATGTTTTAGAATATAATCATATTTCAGTAGTGCAGTGGTGTTAAGATTTTTTATAATTATTAATTTTTAATCGCATTTATAAATTCATTAGTATAATTTATGTCGACATTATTATAGTGAAATATTTACGATAAAAAATTATATTGATAATCTCTGTGATCCCAAATTTGTCAAGAATTATGCATTTTATTATTCAAAAAATGGGCAAGATAATTCTAAAGATACTAATTATAAGCTATGTCTTTGACCATTCAAGTGTGATAAACATCCTACGAATAATGATTGCTTTATAGTAATTATTGACTTATGAATAAGGTAGTGTTTTTTTGAAATACGCCATTTCTTTTGGCATTCCCCAGTGATTGAGCTGATAACGATAAAAAAATGAACTTGATAGAAATAATACTGAAATGTCATATTGATTTCCATAGTAACGCACGTATATATTAATATTAATAATTTAGTTGCTAGGACCCACTTAGCAAGCAATAATAGTTTTACTTTTTACGGATTTCTTCCGAAATAACTTTTCATACAAAACAGAATTAACTGAAAATGAAATCAATTCTACTTAAATGTGGCTAGAAGTATTAAAAAATGCATTGGCATCGTGTTCTGGCAAAGTTTCAAATATCTAGCGAGTTGGGTAGTTAGTTAAAAATCGATTGCAAGATTTGTACCGGACAAACAACCACCGGACAAATAAGAATATGAGCTAAGAAAAACGTTGTAATAAGTGTGTTAGATTGGTTCTTATATATCTAACCTAACCTAACGTAGCTCAGACAAATAGTGGCATGCAAGAACATGCGAATATTGTCAGCGCCTTAGGCAATAAACGGGTAAATCCCGTCATAAATATTTTTATTTTTTTTACTACGAGTACCAAAAGTTTCGTATTAAACTTCTAAAAAATATAAAAAAATAAGTGAATTTAAGTGAATTCATAAACCGAAACGCAATATTTAATTTTTGATCTCTCGGGGGTTTGGTTTCATGAACCGGAGCTGCGTTCCGATGTGCTCCGGTACATTTCGAGTACTGATTAGGTCGATCAACAAAGGAATAAAATTTCGACCTGACTGTTTTTATTATAAAAACTAAGTCCATTTACAGTCAGATCACGAAACTGATAAATACGATTGCATAGCATTGTTAAGCAATAATATTGTTTAGCACTGCCATTGGAATTCGCAATGTAGTGCAGCGGCCTAACTATAGACGTGGTCATATAGTATGTATTTCTTTATATAATTTTGTGCACGTCAGTGGATTAAAGCAGTGTTTCTCAACTTACTAAAATTTTTCTGGTGTACCTACTGTAATTTTTGGCGTCCTTTGTAAAATTTACATTATAATCTCTTAAACCCGTACACCTGCGTGCATTGTGTTTTTGTTTTTTAAATAGATTAATGGTTTTACCAGACGAAATCAGCCACGATCAAACTTATTGTTGAGTTAACGGTCTGCAAAATATTTCTCCTATTGTGGCCCGCAAGTGTAAAAAAGTTGAGAAACATTGGATTGAATAACCTTTGAAGACATAAGAAAAAAATTGACTAGCGCAGATCCATGGACGATTGCACAATCGTCTTCAAGCCATCTCTGTCCCGAGCTCTATCTATTTTTAAGGGGTCATACATAACTTGTCTGCATCCCTATTTATGTTGCCTATCCAAATCCACGGGTGACCCAAGGGATAAACTAAGAATAAAAAGGGATGAGCCACATTTGGGTTTCTTTAACCGGTCCAAGTAATCTTCAAATTTTATTATTGAATATTTGGATATAGGTACTTTTCTTGTTCCTCTATAAGGCTCGCGAAGTGGTTTCCAAAATTTTATGGATGTAAGCCATTTTCTCAAAATATTAATCCCATACTCTAGATCTAAATACACAATGATAAACAATATATGAATTTTACAATAACGGGATTCTACCCCAAGACTGAAGAATTTATAAGAGGATAATTTACTACTGGTACATCGTGGGCGCTTATCCCGTATTATAAAATAATATTATTATATAAGTCACTGCGCCTGCGATTAATATTTAGGTTAATTACATATCCGTGTGAATTGATATCCAATATCGAACACTGTGATAAAAATAATATTCGAAGCATTTCCAGCAGAACCAATGTATTGAACCATTATTGTCTACATTAAGGCGAAGTCTTCACTGAGCCTTTTTTAAAGAGGCACCTAGCGGAAAAATACGAAGCTTGCAATTTGAGACATTTTTTTGATAATTTACAATTTCAACTGTATTAATGAACAAATATGTATCTGAAAACATTAAAAATAAAAATATTTTTTATTTTAAGTCAAAGACAAACTTACAATTGTAAAAAATGTAATAAAATGTGAATTTGTTCTATCGGACCGCACCCTATTATTACATATATTTTATGGTCATATTTATTATTAAAATTTAGTTTATTAAGTTTTCTAAGCATCACCTAAGCGATTTTTGACTAATTCATAGTTTTAATATTTTTTATATCTATTTTAAAAAACATCGATTTTTATAAAAAATATAAATGTGTATAACTTGAAATCCTTTTTATTTATATCAAATCAATTATTCTTATAAATATAAATAAAATATTTATATTAATACATATACATATAAAAAATATTAAAACTATGAATTTGTCAAAAATCACTTAGGTGATGCTTAGAAAACTTAATAAACTAAATTTTAATAATAAATATGACCATAAAATATATGTAATAATAGGGTGCGGACCGATAGAACAAATTCACATTTTATTACATTTTTTACAATTGTAAGTTTGTCTTTGACTTAAAATAAAAAATATTTTTATTTTTAATGTTTTCAGATACATATTTATTCATTAATACAGTTGAAATTGTAAATTATCAAAAAAATGTCTCAAATTGCAAGCTCCGTATTTTTTCCGCTAGGTGCCTCTTTAAAAAAGGCTCAGTGAAGAATTCGCCTTAATAATGATGTTATTAGTGGCTAAGTGGTATATTTTGCGAGAAATTATTTCCGATAAAATGCAAAGTTCGATTTAATGGGAATACGCATTAATAATTATATCAACACCAACTGGATCCCTTAAAACACTATATAGGTATTATTTTTTTCAGTTTAAATGCATTAATTAATTAAAAAGGAAAATATAATAAGTAATATAAGCAAATAAAAATGAATTTGACAGATTGCATAATTGCCAACTGAATTTATCAATAACAGTTCATCAGTACCACAGAAGAGATTAATAAATAGAATTCCGATAGGCTGTACCTACACCAATACACTACATTTTGACTCAGGGTTTTGAATGTGTGAGTATCCTACAACAATGTAGTGTATCCTCCACGTAACTTTGCAATTGTACACAGTGAAGAGTTTTGTATGTAATACGCACTGTGTATTAGTGTGTTAGTAAATTCCAGGCACCTGATTTCATCAAATAATTCAAAATAATTTTTAAAAAATCTATTCCAAATTGCAAGGGTACGTAGAGGGTAGTATACCACACATTATAAACGTGCAATAGTGTGTGTTGCAAGCTTCTAATACACCAATATTGAATAAGCGTCAGTGCATAAACAGAGAGCAGTTGTCAGAACGAAGGATAATCATATTCTTAACACGTGTTTAAGTTTATCCCATTCTTCCACAATCGAGATCGGTTGCCTATTATTATACACCCGTTAGGTATTTCATTTACCATTTTTTCTGAGTTCCCTGATCAAGATCACATTTCCTGGGTTAGCGTCCATAATTGAAAACGATAAAGACAACTAAACAATGCAACATTTTGTATTTCACATTGTATTAGTTTAACATTATATAATTTAGAAAAACACTAACTGAGAGAGTATATCACAACCAATAGAAAAAACTTTTTTTTTTTGAAAAAAGTAAGCCAACCGGTCGGGAATCGAACCCGGCATTTCCAACGGGTAAACACCCCAAACTCGTCGCATTCAACCATTATGCTACGGAAGACATACTAATGACGACAATATTTAAGCTATTGGCTATTAAATACCTACCACTCAGCGCTCTTCGAAATCATGTTACTTCGGCAATCGATTTTTGTTTATTAAATCAAAGTAGGTAGCTATTTTACTATTACAAATGATTACTAACCGACGTCTAGGAATTTCTCCAATATTTTTTAAGCAACTTCTTGTACTTGCTGATAATTTTTAATTAACTATTTCTTTTATTCAAACGAATAATTCACAAGATTTAAGAATATATCATTCTGATTATTGAACATTATTAAATATTTAAAATATAATTTTATATATATATTTAAATAATATATATTTAAAAACATATTTAAAAAAAAAAAAAAAATATTAGCAAGTACAAGTCTTCCAAGTCACATTATCTACATAATATATCAATATGAGGTCGATATTTTTTATATTTTTTCATTAAACCCCAATACTACCGAGTTCTATGTGCACTTTACAAAATATCTGTGGTACTACAGAGTTCTATCATAATCTAAAAAGATCTGTCGTTCTACAAAGTTCCATGAGCTTTGACATTTCGTGGTTGTGAATACATTTAAAGTTGTTAAAATGGTTTTAATTGCAATATGAAGAGTAAAATCTTGTTGTTTTGTATTTTAAATTTATTATTAGGACTTCATGCAGTATGTTTAACTAGAAACCATGAGTATTGACATAAACTACTATTGCTTTGAGATACATAACCTCAAAAAAATGTTTCGTGGTATTTGATATCAACAGTAAATTGTGAACTCAATAATAGATGAATTATAATATTATGAAACGTAAGTAAGATTTAATTATATTATCGTTATTTTTTAAAATTTCGTTACATACGATGTCACAGTTACATACTCACAAACCGTTAATTACAATACCTACATACTTGATTATTTTTATAATGTGAATGTCGAACGAAAAGTGTACATTTTATTCGTTAACCTTTTGTTAATAAGAATGTCTAAATATTGAGAGAATTGTAAAGCTATTTCATTCATTGATTTAATGTTTTAGGTTTAAAAGTCTTCCTGGAAGTGATATAAATGTTGGAGATATGTCAAATCTTAGTAGATGAGGTGAAGAAATGGTTATGTTGTATTCTAATATCCCTATTCCTGAGAATTCCCACATTATAGATATTGGGTATATTAATTATACAATATCATTATGATGTTATGATGGATCTGAAAGATATGCCTCTTGCTGGCTTAAAGATTATTCTAAAACTAAGGCGAATTTTTAGAGAATTTTTACACAAAATCCCCTCAGCCATTAGTAACAACAATCTTGTATACACAATTACAATAAATGTATCTGATGTAGATTGAAACAACAAGTCAGTTGAAATTGAACAATCAACATTGGGCTTGTTACATCAACAATAGTTTTGTATTTTTAAATTATATTTTCAACATAATTTTCATTTTAAAATGGTATTAAACAAAAATTACAAAAAAAAATATTAAAGTTTTTCCGAATTTCCCATTTTCCCAACAATTTCCATACGTTGTCTCCGGAAAAAAATATTATTATAGATAACTTTCAAGAATTTTATTTATTTTAACATGAAAAGTGAAACTATGTGTCCTGAATCACTAGGATTTCCATACAAATTTCAGTTAGAACCTTGTAGTGAAGGCGAGTTGTTTGAGTTTCAGGTGGACAAAGTTCTAACTGAATTTATGATATATAAAATTAACTATTAAAAACTACTTTTAACGTAATTTTATTGATAGTTACACCATAGCAATACCATTATTGATATATTCAATCAAAAAAATAATTGAAAACATTCACAATTAATAAAATACAAGCGTTCAAAACTTCAACAGCCCATAACTTTTTTGCTGCAGTTGTCCACTTAGAACCATGTAGTTCTCGGGTCGAGTTAGTTTAAAGTTGAAACCACCTACTGCAATACACTGCCATTATATACTTGTGTTAAGAGCGCGATGGCAGCGAATCTATTTAGCTGTATCAAACACAGTTTATGGTTTATTCATTGTGTGTCATTTAGATCCAGGTAATTGATCCTCACAGTGCTCTTCTTCATCTCATCTCTAATCTCACACCCAAAATGATACAAATATCAACAATCAAACATCGTAAAAGTCATTCATGATACTCACCATCAAACTTATGTGGGGTAAATAATATGCTCTGTCTGAATGAAGCAAATAAAGTGGAACAAAAGATATTTACACTTAGCTGTCAGGACATGTCTCTTCTGTGCAGAGTTAGGCTAAGGCTATATTTAATTTCTACGTCATATCCGATTATATTGCCAGATCTAGCATTTTTTTTAAATGTACCTACCTAGGTTATTCGGTGACAACACAATCCATTAACATTTGGGGGCGGTCTGGCACTCTACACGTGGGTTTTCTATAGATGATATTAAAAAACTCTTAAAAAATATGCATGTTGTTGATATGCTTGTCAAGATAATAGAACGTAAATATTCCATTAGTATCGTAAATATTGAGCGTGTAAATGAAGGAAGCGGAATCCACTAGTAATATATAATAATAATTAATATAACATACGATATTCGATGACTACATTGTTTGTTATCTTTTTCAATATATTTTGTTCTCGTGACAAATAATGATTTTGATTTATTTAATTTAAATGCTAGTGTGTAGACATTTTTTATGTTTAAAAAATCTAACGTGTTTTGCTGTAATGTAGCCATTTTGTATTAAATTTGTAAACGATAGTTCGCTATACTGCTTTCGTACTAAGGCCGGTTATATTCGGGTCGGGCACGAAGCTGTGAATTTCAATCGTATTGCTAGTTGTTGCTTATTCTTCGAATGGAAAATAAATGTTTGTAGAAAACTAAACTATTGTAATTCGCAATTCAGTGCCACGGCCTGACTACAGTCGGCCTTGCTATTTACGTATATTTTTATTAATGCTTGATACTTTTCAACTTTATGCGTTGTACTCGTATTTCAGTGCTTGTATTCTGCAATGACTTATTCTAACATTTCTACCCCTCCATTACGATATCATTAAGGTCGAGTTGGAAAACATTTCATAAATTTAAATATACGAGGACAATAATTATTTACGTACAGCCCCGGGGTGGGCGGCGAAGGATGCTGGTAATGTGCCACTGATGCTACAAAGGATACAGTATTTGGGAGGAGTCGAGCGTACCGACTAATTAACAGGTCGTGGCCACCAATTCGCTTCCATTGTCATGCTAAATAAATCTGTCCTCCTGTCATTTAATCAGGACAATTGTTTATATTTTATTAAATAATTTAAGGATTCATCTGATCTATATAGGTATAAAGTGCACTGATTCACGCTATACGTATCCAATCTGGTTAGATGTAAATTGTACGTAAAACATTTCACCGTGGCATTGTTCGCCTTGAGCTTTTTTATCGAATAGAGATGAGCGTATAGTGTACGGTCTCTAATTTTATTAGATTCCATATGAACATTAATTCAATTTTCATAGCTAATGTTGGCAAAATTCATGAATTCAAGAATGAACACCTAACCTAACCTGACAAATAATTCAGTTTATCGGCAATTTGCTGCTGGCTTCCTGTGAAATATAAATCGACAGTAACCGTGTTTTATTTAGACATGAATTTTGTGTCAGTACTACACGACCCAAAGAGGTTGGGATAAAATAGAATACTTACAACATTTCACGGTGAAGTGTGATACGGCGAACTGCATACGTACAAGTTTCCAGATACGATCCTATCTAATTGCGATGAATAATTTTACATATTTACATGCAAGAAGTTTACGACACTCTATATAGCGCTCTCTAAATTGCGTTACATATTGGCATTATTTAATTAGTTACCTTAATTACCTACACATGTCAGGATAAACTATTTTTTTATTCAACAAATGAGACATAAGATTTGAGAATGTAACATTCTATAATTATACTGCATATACATTATTTGAAAACCAAAGCCAACATTATAAAATTAGATTAAAGAATATAATTACGCAATTTAAAAAAAATTAAATTAAAAAAACGCAATTCGATGAAAAATTCATGCAATAACTACTAGTTAAAATCATCGTAGTTCAGTAAGATGCCTGTAGCTTAATTGGAAAAACATAACGGCGCGAATCTAGCTGATACAAGTTTTTTTTTTTTTTTGTTACTTTAAATTACTTCATTTATTATGTATAAATATTGTTAATTTCGTTACATGTCTCTTTGTATTACCCAACTTCATGTTGTGAACGTCTTGATTTTATAATTTACTAGCTGGTACCCGGCGCGTTGCTGCCGCAGAAGAAATAATTCTAGAAATATCGATTGAAATTTGAAAGAGTTATCATGTTTAATTAGGAATGATAGAAAGAATGATATTTATTTTACTTCCGATAATGTATGCATTTATTGTAATTAAATGATATATAAAGGAAAAGTATAAATAATATGTATTTTATTTTGTTGACTTTATTTTTCAAGTGCTTTAGGGTAGACAATATTTTTTGGTTTTCCGTCTTTAGCAAAAACAAATAAATTTGTTGGCTGTCCAACTCGTGAGCATGCAACATACAACTGGCCATGTGAAAAACATGGATTTTCTAGATTCAATCCGCACACTTGAAGTGATTGACCTTGTGCCTTGTTGATGGTCATTGAGAATGCAAGTCGAATGGGGAACTGCAATCGTTTGTAATCGAATGGCATGTCAGTGGTAATGATGGGAATGCGTGGAATGAGCACATCTTCTCCTTTCGACTTTCCATTAAGAATAGTTGCCTCGATGACATTCGGCATCAGTTTCTTCACAGCAAGTCTTGTTCCATTACACAATCGGGGTGGATTAATGTTCCGCAAGAGAATAATTGGCACGCCGACTTTCAGTGACAATTTGTGCGGTGGCACACCAGGAAGATCCAACGAATTTAAAAATTCGATTGGATAATTTACAACTTCGTCCGCATTCATGACGCTGTCAATTGATTTGTAGGTAACAGAATCGCCTGCAATTTGTTCTTGAATTGCATGGTTGATTGCATTGACGTCGGTGTTTGTTGCTGCCAAAATAGCACGTCCGCAAAGCCATTTATGATTTTTATAATTACTGATAATTTGTGGAAAAACTTTCTGAATGAGTTGATCGATGGTTGTCACAACGACGCAAAAGTTCAATGGAAATGAAATACATTTTGTGGTAGCATCAACTGGTACTTTTCTTTCACCAATGTCCAATAACTGTTTTGAAAATGTGGCTGCCGACGCATCGCACTGTAAATGTACGCGCATATTCGTCTTTAATGTGAGTTTTCGCACATGTCTCCAAAGATGCGATGCTTTGAGGCAAGCATTTAGCTCATCAGCTGGTGTTGACATAGGTATCACTGGAAGAGTTTGTCGAAAGTCGCCAGATAATAAAATGAGAGCGCCACCGAACGGTTTTGCGTTTGTCTTTAAGAGTTCGATCAAGTGCTTCAAGCGATTTCTTATGAGCCATAGTGCATTCGTCCCAGACAATGACCTTGCAAATTTGAAGAACTTTCGCCATGCCAGAAACTTTAGAAATGTTACATGTTGGAGCTTCCAAGAAATGCATATCCAATGGCAATTTGAGCGCCGAATGCGCTGTTCGTCCACCATCTAATAATGTAGCCGCAATACCCGATGAAGCAAGAGCCAAAGCAATTCCATTTTGAGATCGAATGTGAGCCAATAACAAACTGATGAGAAACGTTTTTCCAGTGCCGCCAGGCGCATCAAGGAAGAACAGACCACCTCTGCCATTTGACATTGCATTTGTAATTGTGTCGTAGGCCAATTTTTGTTCTGCAAGCAAAAGTTGTTCGTTTGCTTCAACAAATGCACGCAAATCATTAGCATTGTACTGCTGTTCTCTCACTAAATCGCGATCATAAAGGTCAAGTGCAGAACGTTGTGGCGCAATCATGCCAAGTTGAATGAGTTCTTTGTTGTTGATGGTTAAGCATATGCCTTCGATTTCGATCAAAGCTTGATTGAACATATTTTCCGAAAACTCAATGGAATTGTCATTGCTAACGGTACGAACACGGTGCAAAATGTCTTCGCTTAAATCCTCTCTGAATTTTTCCCACAAATCTTTCGGGTTTGATGGCGAACATGTGGTCAAAATGATGGCGAATAATGTTCGAATTTGTCGCGGATGACAGCTGGCACATGCGTCCGTCAATGTCGTTTCCCACTATTGGTCATCTTCGAGCAAATGAAGCTTTTGGCAAGCTTCTCTGTACGTCTGGCATTCTACGCCGTCAACCGTTCTCAAATATGCAAATGAAGTAGGACCTTTGACATTGACCAACAGCATTCTTAAATAATAACACTCGGCATTATTTGGATGTACTGTGTAAATATGGCCCAATGCGTCAGACGAATACAAATTTTGATAGCCTTCAACACGCAACCCTTGCTTACGTCGTTGAAATTTCTTGGATGTAGCATTCCATGTATAGTACTTAGGAACTTCTGCGTACAATATTGTCTTGGCAAATACATCTTCTTCACACAACGCAAAAAATGCTGTAAGTGTTGTATGCGCTGGTTCAGCAACAACATTTCGTGCAGTGTCTGCCGTGAAATATACCCTTTGTCCATTTTCAAGATGAACACTGAGATGAACAACATTGGGATTGCGACCGTGAATTGGGAAACTCAAAATACGCCAAACAGCCTCGTTGCTGCTGATATATCGACCTGTTTGAAATTGACTCACTTCATCGTTGCGCTCATCAGGTCTATCAATACTGACTACTGCCATATCACTGCCTTTGTTGACGTATTTGCATATATACTTGATAGATTTGACGGAATGACAATATTCAACGTTGATATGAGCTTTGAATGTTTTCGATAACAAAGGACAATATGGCACAATCCATCTGTTGTTGATTTCAACGTCAACATTTCTCATTCTGATTGTTGTTGTGTGACCTCCATCTTCTGGTTTGCGGCGTCTGTATTGTGGATATCCGTCATCACCAGTGCGTGTTTCATGAACTAAGTCTCTGGGAAACTTTTTCGTGCATTTATTGTTCACCATGCAAGGAGATTGTGGATTCATTGCTCCGCATGGTCCATGCACCATGGTTTTCGTCACAATATCGAACAACAGTGGATCTTCTTCAGGATTAGGAATTTCTGCACAAATGACATCATCAATTTGAGCTGCGTGTATTTTAGTTTTGAGCCATATGAGAATATGAGCATGTGGAAGTCCTCTCTTTTGCCATTCAATCGCATACATCCAGCAGCGAGTTTCACCATAAATGTGATACTTCACAATTAAGTCCATCAATTTAGTAAGCTTTTGTTTGAATATTCGTGCAGTCAAATCGTGTCGATCGGATGGAACCTGACCGGGTAATAGAAGCTCTTTTATCTCGTCCCATGCTGGATTGCATGTAAATGTGATGAAAAAGTCGGGTCGGCCATATGAACGCACATATGTCATGGCATCTTGTGCATATTCATGCATATGCCGTGGGCTGCCATTGAACGTTGCTGGAAGTATGACCATTTTGCCAATGTCGGAAACATTTCCATCTTTTGACATTGCATCACGTAAGTGAATGTATTCTTCTGAACGCAACGATGTTTGATTTAAGCGAATGAATAACAAACGTTCCGATTCAATTTTGGCATACATGTCTACCACGTATTGATGAAATAATTGATGGCATTGCAGAATATGATTTGTTCCATTCTGAGGTATCATTATGCGGTATGAATAATAATTCATCGCTGATACTTTTTTATTGAGTTGTTCACCTGTAAGAATAAAGTAAACAAAAGATAAGAAAAATGTAAATTACATTTATGAATGTTTGAAAGTTTAAAAAAAAAAATTCATTTGATAAAATGAAATAAAGATATCTTTAGTTACCTGTAATTGGATTAGTTTGCATAATATTGAAGTGATATCCGTCCTGCCCCTCCCAAAACATTATGGGATACTGCAACGCATCGTAAGATCGATGTGTTTCAGCGACACGTTGGATTGTATTATTTCGTCGTTGAAGAATTATATCACGCGTATCACGTTCTTCGCCAACTATGACAATCGCAACTTCATTGATGGTAGGTGTGTTGTAGCGTCCGGCATGCTGTCCGCGTGGTGTTTTGTCAGCTCGTATTTGAATTGCGTAGTTATCCGCCGGTAAGTTGTCAATTGAAGTTTTGAATAATTTTATCAATGCATTGTGCTGGTGGAAAAATGTTTGCGAAAAGGATATTATGTGGCGTTTGGTGCCTGCAATTGCATCGCAGCGTTGATCAACTTGTGCATCATTGTCACCCATAAAGTAGATCTGTAGAAATTTATGTTCAGCGTTGGAAACCGGTAAAAATGAACCAACACGGTGATATATTTGTCCTTGAATTTTGAAAGTAGGCATGTACTGATCTTGGAAAACTTTATCGGCTCCAAAAGATGTCATTTGAAACGCTGATTTATATTTGCGAATGTTCTGCAAGAAGTGTTTGGAATCAGGTGAGTCGCCCGAAAGTAATGACAACAATGGCTCAGGTGATGGATACAATGTCGGCAATTTAACTTTGCCATTCGCGCAGCACATTCCTGGTGTTTCATTGTTGAATTTAAGTGAACCGCAATGCCTACACACCTTATCCATTTTGCCGATATTTACACTGGAATGCGAACTGTAATTGTAGTTAACATCATATTGGAATGCAGCAAGATTCAAATCAACATGTACTGTTCGTCGAGATCGAGTAGCTCGTGAACGTTATCTTTCGATTCTCGCTGCATGTTGGTCGTCTGATTCTGATGCGCGCGATCGGGTGGCTCGTGAACGTTTTCTTTCGTTTCTCGTTGCATGTTGGGCATCTGATTCTGATGCGCGCGATCGGGTGGCTCGTAAACGTTCTATTTCGATTCTCGTTGCATGTTGGTCGTCTGATTCTGATGCGCGCGATCGGGTGGTTCGTGAACGTTTTCTTTCATTTCTCGTTGCATGTTGGGCGTCTGATTCTGATGCGCGCGATCGGGTGGCTCGTAAAAGTTCTATTTCGATTCTCGTTGCATGTTGGTCATCTGATTCTGATGCGCGCGATCGGGTGGTTCGTGAACGTTTTCTTTCATTTCTCGTTGCATGTTGGGCGTCTGATTCTGATGCGCGCGATCGGGTGGCTCGTAAACGTTCTATTTCGATTCTCGTTGCATGTTGGTCGTCTGATTCTGATGCGCGCGATCGGGTGGTTCGTGAACGTTTTCTTTCATTTCTCGTTGCATGTTGGGCGTCTGATTCTGATGCGCGCGATCGGGTGGCTCGTAAACGTTCTATTTCGATTCTCGTTGCATGTTGGTCGTCCGATTCTGATGCGCGCGATTGGGTAGCGCGTAAACGTACTCTTTCGATTCTTGCGGCATGTCGATCTTCTGAAACTGATGCACGTGAATAAGCGATTCGTAAACGATCTGCTTCATTGCTCGCTTGTCGTTCCTCGTTTGTTTGAGAAGATCGAATTCGCTTATTTGTACGTGCTGCGCTGGTAGAACTACTAAGTGACGAACGTTTGGGAGGCATATTTTTTAACGAAGCAATTAAAAAAATATCGTTTAACTCAAATTTATCGGCATCGATGATAATAATGTACGATAAACTGCGAATGACATCATGTACCGTTTGACGTTTGCTGTTTGTCTTTAGCCGATTCTCTATTGTTCAACAAACAGAAACAAAAGAACACTAAATTAAAATCGAATCCAAAATATGCAAACGTTATTCATTAATAGTATTAATATGTAGTAAAAAAAAATCAAAATTGGATGGAATAAACACACAAAAAACTTTGTATTTTATATAATCTCCTATATATTATTATCCTGAGAGATTTTTGAAAACGCACCAACAACTCATTTAAGCGACATTTTATTGTTATTTTTACACCTTCACTTTGAAATGTGCGCTACCGATTGAATTGAACACATTTCAAAAATTTTCCATGATGTTACAGGTACGTGGCGTTTATATCCGATATTTTCTTACATACCGTATACGATCGCCATATTTACTGTTGACGCCTAATGAAATTAAATGTTCGTCGCGTAATACATTCTAATCCTTTATTGACAGATAGAACTAATTATTTTTATTCAAATGTCACCATGTACACATTGGCGCGCTTAATTTTTTTGCGGTTATTTTTGGAACGATTCGAAATCCTCGCATTGTCTGAACCCCACTGGAATTATTCCATAGATAACGTAATTGTATTCAACATTTGATTTTTTTTAAATACTTGTGGCTATTCACACACTATTTTTTAATTGAATAATTACTTAAATATATTTGAGGCTATTACAATAATACTAATTGTTTATGCTTAATGTGAATCATTGCAAATAATGCAACAAATTTAAATCTTTTTGAAAGACATCATTATTATTATAACGGGTGATATTAATAGTATTTTAATATCTAACTACTATAACTATATCTCTACTAACGAATTTGTGATATTATACCTATTTCTATCGTCCTTATCATCATTGTCCTGAACATATTCACTGCTGGATAAAGGCCTCCCATAGCCTGATTATACTCCTTTCTGTCATTTGATTTGGTGTATTTATCAAAATTGGTGATATTATATTATATCTATTTATAATGCCATTATTATCAAGAGCTTAAATCAATTCACTGGTGGATGAAGGCCTCTCTAAGTTGTTTGTATTACTGTCGGTCATATGAATTGCTATATTTATCAAAATTGCTGATATTATGTTTACCCATTCATAATATTGTTATCATCATCATCAACCAAGATCAATCCACTGCTAGATGAAGGCCTCTTTAGGCTGATTCCACATCTTTAGGTCTTATAAATTCCTTTTCTTATCAGAATTGGTCTATTCCTCCCAGATATATTAGGTTTTGCTATATTATTTATCAACATTTGTCTCGATATAATGTTTAAATTTATTTTTTGTGCTGACCTTTTTCTATTATGTATATGAGACCCGAAAAAGATTAATATTCACGTTATATTGGATCGCTATTTATGATAATCACATATATTTCTGTATATTCGAATATGTGTCTAATTATTTATCATATTTAAATGCACATACCTACACATATATTGTATTAAAATTAAAATGTCAGTGTTAGCAATCGGTGATTGTTTTGCTAGGATTAGCAGCCTGAAGTGGTTTCAGACGATATTGTGAAGGCCAGACTCCAGAGTAGACTACGCATATGACTCCAAATTTCTATTAGCAGTGATAACATGCAAATCGTAAAACTGATAAATCAGCGAAATGTCAAACTGTCTGACGTGAATAAAAATCCATCACAAAGGGAAAACTATGGCGCCGTCTATACATACTTAAGAAGAGTCTGCAAGACCTAGCGAGACAGACTGGCGACCGCCAGCTGACTCTGCTAGTAGATACTAAATCAGAAACCTTTGCGGGTATGCGTACAAAAACTGACAAAAGTTTCAAACAGCAATCGGATGATGGTATAGGAACGCATACGAATAGAAGATGAAGAAGATAGTTGTACTTATTAAGAACCCTTTGCGGGCGTGCTCACAACAACTGGTCAAATTTTCATCGCAATCGGATGAATGGTATAAGAACGCATACAAATAGAAGAAGATAGAATAGAAGAAAAAGAAAATAGTTGTATCAATTCAGAAACCTTTGCGGCGTGAGCACAACACTTGATCAAAATTTCATTGCAATCGGATGAATGGTATAGGAACGCATACGAATAGAAGAAGATAGAATAGAAGAAGAAGATGGTTGTACTAATTCAGAAACCTTCGCGGGTGTTGGCACAATTACTGACAAAATGTTATTGCAATCGGATGAATGGAATAGAAACACATACGAATAGAAGAATATAGAATAGAAGAAGAAGAAGAAGAAGAAGATAGTTGTACTAATTCATAAACCATTGCGGGTGTTACCACAACAACTGACGAAGGTTTCATCGCAATTGGATGAATGGTATAGGGACCATACGAATAAAAGAAGATAGAATGAAGAAGAAGAAGAAGATGGTCGTACTTATTCAGAAACCTTTGCGGGTGTTGGCACAATTACTGACGAAAATTTTATTGCAATCGGATGAATGGAATAGGAACGCATACGAATAGAAGAATATAGAATAGAAGAAGAAGAAGAATAAGATGGTTATACTATTTCAGAAACCTTTTCGGGTGTTAACACAACAACTGACGAAGGTTTCATCGCGATCGGATGAATGGTATAGGAACCATACGAATAAAAGAAGATGAAATGAAGAAGAAGACGAAGGTGATAATTTTTCTAATTCAGAAACTTTTATGGGTGTGCATACAACCACTTACCAAAATTTCATTGCAATCGGATAAATGGTATAGGAACCATACGAATAAAAGAAAATAGAATGAAGAAGAAGAAGAAGATGATGATTTTTCTAATTCAGAAACCTTTATGGGTGTGCATACAACCACTTACCAAAATTTCATTGCAATCGGATAAATGGTATAGGAACCATACGAATAAAAGAAAAATAGAATGAAGAAGAAGATGATAATTTTTCTAATCGAGAAACCTTCATGGGTGTGCATACAACCACTTACCAAAATTTCATTGCAATCGGATAAATGGTATAGGAACCATACGAATAAAAGAAAATAGAACGATGAAGAAGAAGAAGATGATACGGGACAGACACACAGACAGACAGACATACAGACAGACAGACATTCATTTTTATATATTAGTATAGCCTATACTCTTCCCGCAAGTGCAAGCAATAAGTTTACAGAGTTTTATCGCAATCGGATGAACGGTATGGCTGCGCATTAAATACGAACAAACAAACACACAAACACACAAATACACAAATACACAAACACACAAATATTAATTTTTCTATATTAGATAAAGTCTAATATATATAAAGATAAACATTTGAATTTGAAATAAGAATATACGTTAAATGTAACTATAATTAATTATATAAAAAGTTTGGTCGAATAGAGAACACTGAGGGTTTGCTAAACTACCTATGCATGAACATGTAAATAAATACTAAAAAAAATGTTTTGACAAAATTGTAACATCGGAGGTTTTAACATAATATTAACGATAATATAGTATTACTTTGAAGAGAAATAAAATAATATTACATAAACATCAGTCGCTCGCTGCTGTAAACAAATACAGTGTAGGTTTTTATTGACGCAACCGATTCAGAATATTTTTAAGGGGGTCTCAAAATAGTTAGGTATAAAATTATTAAATTATATGAAAAAGTTCAATATATATATAAGATACACTAAGCATAATAAAATTCCTGCAACTAACATCAAATCAGCCTAAATTATTAGTATTTTGAATTATTATTCACTATTCATTCTAATTTCAATTAATTTTATCAGTTTCTACATGTGCGTACGTTACAATTACTTGCGATATTACATTCAAAGATATTATTTTGAACAGAAACCAACCAGCAGACCTTAGATAATAATTGAATAGAAAATCCACAGAGAAAACCACTAAAAACGAAGAACAAGCGATATTGACGTGCAAAAAACTAGTGAGGTTAATGATAATTCACTCACTAATTGACCTCATTGTTGTTCTGGCGATTTTGGCAGATTTTGCTCACTGGCAATGTTCGTTTATAAGTTCAAAATGTGCTACGGGATGGGAGGATCAGTCTGATAAAGGTTTAAATACCAAAAACGACATTTCACACATTTTTCCCGAAGCGGCAGCTTACTGTGACTGCACGTGATAGGACAATGATAATACATATTGTATTTGACGTCTAATCTTATCATAATATATCATCTTAGGCGCGATGCAGAACCATACTTAGACGCGTAAGTTCCTGAAATACGCGTCTAACTTTAAAATGTCGATTTCAACAATCTATGTTCAGTGAGAAAAACTAAAAACTAAACTATTATTCTTATTAGAATGCCAAGTGGAAGAGAGAAAGAACTTAAGGGCCCACATGCCCAACGTAGGTAAAAATGGAGATTTTTTTGGTATTTCCAAAGCATAAGCCTGAATATTTCTTAAACGTTGTATATAATTTTGAAGCCTTATTATCCTTTATATTTATTTTAAACATTTGATGACTGCATAAAGTATTTGTATTACATAAACTAGTATTCTTTAAACCTCTCGATTTAATGTTTTACAATATAGTCATATTTCAGTACATCCATGTGCAGTGGTGTTAAGATTTTTTAGATTTATTAATTTTTAAACGCATTTATAAAACCATTAGTAAAATTAATGTCAACATTATTATAGTGAAATATTTAAGATAAAAAAACTATATTTATAATCTCTGTGATTCCAAATTAGACAAGAATTAGGCATTTTATTATTATAAAAATGGGCACGATTAATACATTTGAAGATAATTCTAAAGATACTGATGATAAGCTATGTCTTTTGACTATTCAAATGTGATAAAAAACATCCTACGAATAATGATTGTTTTATATTAATTATTGACCTAAGAATAGGGTAGTATTTTTTTTTTGAAATACGCCGTTTCTATTGGCATTTCCCAGTGGTTACGCTACAACATACGGCCGTAGCCATAAATTGACAAACGATAAATGAAGTAGGGAGTAAGATCATGTTAACGCGCGTGTTTGAACATGTACCATGTAACATGTAAAAAAACGATTTTTATGTACATGTTCAAACACGCGCGTTTACATCATCGTACTCCCTACTTCATTTATAATTTATTAAGATTTACAGTAGATACTCATGTCATTCTAAAATACTTACATGAATATTTTTAGTAGGTACGTTGGAGTTGAAATAAATGTTTTTATTTAAGGGGTGCCTCGGATACTCACCCCCTAAACACTGTACAAACGTTTAGTACTTTAATTGATTATATTTCATTGTAGGCATTAAATACATATACCATGATAATTGGGTAAATAATTAACAAAGCAAAACCAATAATATTATTATCGAAAAACAATTAATTAAAGAAAAGCAAAAACAAATAAGGAGAGGAAACGGAAATGGAGAAAAAAAGAGCAAATAATTTGCCCAACGTGGAGTACTAACAGCTTTTTGTACACACATCGATCAGGAGCACATAAATTGTGATAGAAGACCGGGTAAATGTTTAATCGATCGTATAGCAAATACACTAAAGTACGTTTAGTGGTTTTTTCTATACTTACACTCTTATTAGTGAATGATTCCCATCTATACCTACCGCAAAAATTCAATTAGCACACCGAGGCGAGCGGATCATCTCAAAGCTTACAAATATAAGCCCATTGTCTCAACAAAGCAGGGAAGACAAAGCAGTGTACTTGAATCAAAACAAACGGAAAATTCTGCCAGTTTTGTTTTAAATGGAAGACAAAACACAATGGCGTGGGGTACTCAAAATAACAATAATACTTATCGCTACTCTCCCCTCCTCCCCCGTTCGTTTATTATTTTATTTTATCTTTTTAAAGTTTTATTCTTGACGTATGTGAAGATTACAATTCGCAATACAATATAGTTTCTTTGATGGCTTAATAACTTGAGGTACAGAATCATAAAGCTCACGAAACGAGCTTTATAAATTAATACATACATATTATATGCCTTAAATTAAACATTAGTTCTATCGACGGAAGCTGCTTCATAGAGTTAAATTATTTTTGATTATTATATAATAGAATGTACATTATTAGATCTTATGAATAAAAATATAGTTCATCAAATTATAGTAGGCAGTAATTTTACTTCCGCATCAACGCAGTAAGTAGTGATACCGAGAGGAATGGGTGAGAGGCACTCACATGTATGCTGGCAGCGTTCTTCACGAGTATCACCTTGATTGAGGGTTGTGTGGACATCAGGACATATAATTCAGGATAAAACACGTCTTTGATTTGACAATTTCCCTGCGCAGGGACGTTTAATTACATTAACTTTCCAGACATTGGTTGGGTTACATTATTAATTACACTTAAAGGAGTCTTAGATTTAGCTATGGCACAGTCACTATGTGGGAGCACGTGTTTGAACACATTGGCCAAACGGGCGCGAAAACGTTTTGTCGGGGACGCGACGCGTGGTTTTGAGGTGGTTATAGGGATTATTAATAACACAATAACGGGGAAAGAGATTCACTAACTTATCATATTGAGACAAGCGTGGCCAGGCCACGCCGAGCACGTGGTCCTGGACACCTACCACTCTCCCGGGAGAATTTGTACTCCCCGCAATTATCTACGACGGATCTATCGGTGATGAGACAAGAGGGAGGGGCAAAGGGATGAAACAAAAATTACGGTACATTTTTGTTTGTCTCTCGGCAAGTTACCATTTCCTAGTAGCTGGGCTTAGGTATTCGCCCTTTTTGCCCGTGGATACCCGAGATTCGCATCGTCGTTTTGAAAGATAATATTTGTGAGGTAGGGCTGTGCAACCTTTTAGTTGGGGAGGTGTTTTGATATTAATGTTAAATGCCTGGTGCGGTATTCGAGACTGAGTATTTGGTAATAGTAGGTACCTACATAGTTCATTTCGATTTAAATTTTTCCATGCGATTATCGAATTTGAATCAATGTCATCGAACTGTTTTGATTTTAATTATTTATTAGTATTATGAGTAAAGTTGTTATGAGTTGAATTGAAATAGTCGCATTGATTATCGCGTATAAGCGAGAACATCACTGCGATGATGAACAAAGAATGTAGTAGGTATGTACCATAGATGTATTAAAACTACAGATAGGCAACGATTTGGCTTCCTCATACAACTGAATGAAGCATGCCGACAACAGCCGATAACTCACGAGAAATGGCTACGCGATAAAAAAAAATGCAGGGCATCACGGAGGATTTACTTTGGTCATTATAACGTACCCATATAAATTAATGTTAACGTGGAAATTTTGCCGCAAATTGATTACCAGCCTGTTTCGTCATACTTTTTCACCATACTTGCCGGCTTCACCATACTTTCATATACCATGCCGCCCCTAGGTATGTACCGACAGGCCGTTGATAGGCCGTTGCGACGAGTTGCACCAGCCGACCGTTTAATGGGTGCGCATATTAAATGTCAAGTTTAAACGGGTCGGAGTCAAGATCAGACAAACAATTGGTAGACAACAGGCCTCGACAACTGCGTTCCGGCGGTCATTTTATGGACATCACTCGGAAATATCTTAAACGATCTCAACGTTTACTTAAATAAATAAACCAATAATTTATTTAATAAACAAAATAATTCATTCGCTGATTTCGCACACAGTTACCCCCGTTTCAGACGGGACACCGGTGTCGCGCTCGTATATAATAAGGCGGCCTTTGTATTCGAATAAAGGGGCCTTTGTATTATGTTTATGAACGCCCAGGGCTAATGAGTCAACGCATAATTTCGCGATATAAATTAGAACATAAAACTGGCTGCGGTTATAAAAACATGTGTATCGGCGGCTTGAGAATGTAGCGGCCGACGGAAAAGTGTACCATGCACGCTTTGACTCATTAGCTCGGGGCGTTCATAAACATAATACAAAGATCCTTTTATTCGAATACAAAGGCCTCCTTACTATATATACGAGCGCGACACCGGTGTCCCGTCTGCAACCGGCCTTACCCTTGCTGAAAATTTTTTTCTACGTCTATAAACTCTCCGACTCACTTTGCTAATAGCCATTTAAACGTTATAATTATTTATATAGTGACTATCCAACGTTATATTAAATTAAATGTGTTATTTTGTTATTATTAAATCAAAGGTCTCGGAATTTTGGGATTAAGTCATCGGGCGCAATCTATTGCTACCCCCAGTAAACACACGCCATAACACAATATTAACAACTACCTACAAACCGAAAAACTAGATTATTATTTATCCAGATAATTGTTACATAACAAGGCAGTCGGATAAACTCTGTACTGTTTACCTCTCTTTGATAAATTAATATCAAGCGCCAGACTCGCTGAAGGAAAAATAGGTCAACAAAATCCAGGCGAAATAATAAATTGACAATTATTTCGTAGCAGGTACACAGAAAGGGGTATTTATTTAGCCGATAACAAACAAAACAAAGCAATATGTTTATGCAATCCCCCGGTAATATGACAGCAAACAGAGCACGAGTGATTTCAACAAGATATTGATTAATTTTATTTATATCAGGCACGCAGAAATATCTATTAATATTTATAAATATTATCAAAGTATTCCCCGCCTATCAAAGATTGTAGTGAAACTATATTCGCCACTATTGTCCGACAAAAAAATCTAGGCACTAACCGAAGGTCGCTGTGGAGTCGAAGTGCGTTTAACTAAATAGGAAGGCTTGATAGTTCACAGTTTTAACACGTGGACAACTCGTCGATAACCGGAAGTCGTTGCAGTCGAAGTGCAGTTAAAAACAAGAGGTGCTTATTAGTTCACAGTTTTAACACGTTGAAAAGAACATATTCTACGACAGTAGTGTAAGATCGTTCAATCTAAATCGAAATTAAACGAAAATTTAAGCCCTATATGCTACACATGCAGTATCAGACTCGTCTGCATCACGCTTTACCGACTAATGACACATCAGTTGTGTTACTACGGTTCGAATGAGGTGGAGGCGTCACTTGAATATACTGTATTTACCAACAACAAAAGCTGGAATTACAATACTATCAAAGGGTTCTCATTTTTCAGAACGCATGATTCGTTTGTGTATAGGGGAGCGTGGGGTAATGGGAGCTTGCGGGTAATGGGAGCCACTGCAAAACAGGTACCATCTAACACTAAAATGACTCGGAAATGACCAAAACATCTTCGTCAATCGTCGGCTAAGCCCGTCGATCGCTGTCGGCTGCTTAGTGGCACGTGCACGCGTGTGGCGAGTGGAAGTGTGTTTTGGGCTAGGTGCTTATATCAATTTACAATACATAAACATCAACGTAAGTACTTACAATTTTACTTATTTTATCATATTTTGTGTCCATTATATAGCCAGATACATGTATTTTTGTTTAGTAGTTTCAGAATCAAGGTTTAAAATGGTTTGGTTACATTATTATTTTTCAAACTTCAAAGTGGTTGACATTCGGGTAATTGGAGCCTAGGTGGCTCCCATTACCCCTATATAAATTTCACACCTCTTTTACTAGTAGAAAAGATTTTAATTGTTCCAGATGCCCAGAAATAGAAAGCTGACGACTTTCAAGGCTGGTTGGACGGTGACTTCGTTGGAAAATGCCCTCCGAAACCAGAAAGATTATATTTGTATTTTTTGCTTAGTTTCATAACATGACGTGTTGATTCTTTTGATATTTTTAGTACTAGAGCACATTTTTATTGAATTAAATTAGTAAATATTTAACATTTTATTGTACCTATATCTGTTATAATGTGTATCAGTGTTTGTAAGCATATTAAAATATGAAGCTCTAATTACATACTTGGTAAATTTTTGGCTCTCATTACCCTACATGTGAGGTAATTAGAGCCAAATGTGTTTTTTGGGAAAACGTTTTTTTTAGAATTTTTAATTGGAAATTGCAGTAATATTATTACTATGTAACCAAAGGACTCATTTCAAGTCTTAATAATAAACGATTAGAACATTTTGTTACTTTTTTTCAACAATTTCCTTAGTAGGCTCCAATTCCCCCTTGCTCCCCTAATAGTACACACTTCCGATCTTTGCCTCCACGCCTTACTCTTTCGAGTGTATGTCGTGTCGTAATAAACAGGAAGCACCTTTCTCAGTTGCGCTGGTAGAATTCCAGGAATAACCTACCTAACCTAACTTAACCTAACCCAGGATCCTGGTCATAAGTGACAAGCAGTATGCAAGATTTTTAGTTTGAATATTCCTAATGTTATTTCAGTAGGTACAACTTCGATGAGAGGGTACATTTTTTCTCGCCATACGATATAGCAATTTTACTAAATGCTAAGTATTAACCCTCATGGTAAATCAGGTAACAACTAAAGGTCGGGCAGATTTGAGTAACCCTTGTTATCAAGTATATGAAGGCACCCCCGTAGAATGTGTTGCACAACTACTTTACGCCATATAAACATGTATGGAATTCTATTAAGACATCCGTGGTCGGAAAATCAAACAGAAGGAGTTTTGCAAAGAAGATCACTTTACGAGGATCTTAATAACCTTTCAGGAGTTTGAACGAAACCCTTTAAAAAAACACCACTGCTTGACTTGATGCAATTCCAGGTGACATGTAAATTGTACGTAAAACATGTCACCGTGGCACAGTTCGCCGTGAGCCCTCTATCGGAGAGAGATGACCGTATACTACACGGTATCCAATTTTATTAGATTCAATATGAATATTAACTCGATTTCTATAGCTGATTTTAGAAAAATTTATGAATTCAAGAATGAAAACCTGACCTAACCTAACAAATAATCCCGTACTTAAATCGGCTATTTTCAAAATTTATTTGCTGCTGCTTTCCTGTAAAGTGTAAACAGATAAGAGAAGTGTTTTATTTAGACATGGATTTTATCTCAGTACTATACGACCCAAAGAGGTTGGGCGGTCTTTATATACGGCCATATTATGTTTTCGGTATAATATTTCACGGTGATAATCTTGTACGTATGCAGTTTGCCGTATCACACATACGGCAAACTGCATACGTACAAGATTCCGAACGCGATTTCAGTTAAGGTAGCTTGATAAAATAAACTTTGTTCAGTATTATTAGTCCCCTTTATTACCAGGAGCATAAAACACGCGAAGAGGTAGATAGAACTGGGTCGCTGATTACGGTGTTAAATTATTTGTTCTGTGAGCGAGAGGTAGAGAGAAATAAAAAAATCAAGTTTATCGAGCTATCAGATACGTAGACAGCCGAAATGAGACAATTTTTCCTGGAACACCCGCGGGGGATCTGATTGGCCACTTTGGTAATGAAAGAAGAAAATAAAAGCGGGAACATTTTTATGATTCGAGCAGTAAACTACAAAAGTTATATAATGGCGCTGCGGTTGTTGTTGGGCGATAAAGATTTTCCCGCCGTTGCGATCTGTCAACACACAAAACATTTAATAGTGCTTTTAATGAGACGGGGATTTAATTAAATTTTTAATGATGAAAAAATCTTTATTATGAAATTGTGTATGTTTTAGTTTTATTTGGAGAAAAATATACAGTTGCTACAAGATTATTATGAACCATAAATGTATGGTGTTGCCAACGACATTGACAAAAATATGTTGGTAAGAAAATCAGCTACTTAACAGAAAAACTATTGTTTTAAACCAAAGTCATAAATAATTACAAGATAAAAAGAACTTTTTATATATAACGTTTTTAAAAGTCATAAATAATTACAAGATAAAAAGAACTTTTTATATATAACGTTTTTAAAAGTCATAAATAATTACAAGATAAAAAGAACTTTTTATATATAACGTTTTTAAATTTTCTGTTGAATCATATCTTGACTTGACTAGCATAAACGATCAAAATAATTTATAGTTGATAGAAATAATACTGAAATGTCATTTTGTCATTCATATTGATTTCCATAGTAAAGCACGTATATATTAATAATTTTGTTGCTAGGACCATCCGCTTAGCAACCAATAATGGTGTCGAAATAACTTTCCATACAAAACAGAATTAACAGAAAATGAATTCAATTCTACTTAAAGATGGCTAAACGTATTAAAAAAAATGCATTTTTTTGTAGTCCTTATTCCACTTTTAATCAATAAATTAGAACCGGTTTCGTCCGCCTCAGAAGGACATTTTCAACTGAATATATTTTTCTCAAATGGTCTGTTTAGCTAAATGCAAACGTTGCTAGAGAAAAGGGAGGGACATAATATACTGTGACAGTTGCGAAGACCAGAGATAGATAGAATATGTTGGTTTTGCTGAAAGTGTCCGAAGCCATGACATTTTAAACGGAGCCCATCTTCATATTAATATTATCGGGGTTAATGTGAAAAAAAAATATAAAACTGAGGAATATAGTCTAGATGAATTTTCATGGGTAGAATAATAATATTATGTAAGTTGTGCGCAGAGAGATCTCTTAGTTAAGCAATCAGAACGCGATGTTGGCGCGCTCGTATAACAAGGAAAAAAAATGCCATCAGCAATCTTCTCTGCTTGAGATATTGTGTTGTGAATGAAAGTCAAAGTTTCTTAAACTCTTTTTGTATAAAAAACTTAATTAAATTAATATTACTGATTCAATATCGAGTATAGGGTACATTCAAGGAATCGTTGTCACCGCATCCCTCAACCCTTCGGCTCTTTTCATTGGCACAAACACGCATTACAATACAATAGCATGTGATTTCAACCAGAAAGGTAATCTAATAATGTCTGGTATACGCAGGGCTCGAAATGGAACGGAACGCACCAGAGCGCCGATCCGACTCGTGAAATTTGTAAAATTATCGCTCCGTCTCGTGGAAAAAATATGTTGACCGTCTGAGCTAGATAGGCCATAGAATAGAAAATGACACACTTATTTTCATAAAATACACATACGATTTGATGACTTTATAAATATATTCAGAAAATTTGTCGAGCGCTCCGGTTCGTAAAATTTTCCATTTCGAGCCCTGGGTATACGTAGTTTCTGTAAGAATGTATTTTTACTCCCGACAGTATCATTTGCAGCTTTCTGTATCGTATTTTCATTTATTCCAGATATAGCCTGGTGACAGGCTTAAATCTATTGTATAATAATATAGCTGATCGGTCAGTTTGATTGTATACTGTTTTCGCAGGTGCGCAAATTGATTAGATGGCGTGGTCAAGGATGCACGAGCGATTGGAATCCCGGATAAGGATTGTAGAGGATATACCGGACTGGAGAAGACAATACGACTTGAGAAAGCCAGGTTCCACTCCGGGCTATTGCGCCATGAATGTATATAATAATAATGATGCTATACGTAAGAAATAATATGTCACCGGAGACGCGTCATAGGATGCCCATAACAAATTTCAAATAACAGTGATATTTGAAGTCAGAAAGTTTGATATTCGCACGACGTACGTATAGTTAAGTATTCCGGGGAGAAAAAAATATATTTCGCCCTGCGAGAGTTGGCTGTCGATCAAATGTTAGAAAAATTATCTTGTCAAACAAAATGAGATGAGGCCAGCTAAGAAAGCCGAGCAATGAATAAGAAACAAGGCTCCTGATTATAATCTTCTCAGAGCAAACATTCAATTCAGAGACACGTATGAGTATTTCTGTTTGTTTTGAGGGAATTGAGATGAATACGCCTTCTTTTCTGGGGGGTTATTTAATGAAAAAATCGGCCCAATTATGCGTAAACAACATGCTACTCATTATTATTAACAGTTGCTTGAGGTTTTATGTTGCAAGGCGGCATAATGTTTGAAGAAATAAAATAGATATGTATTATTGACACACAAATTATACTAATGTGTAGAACTGTAGACGAAGAAATTTCCTCAGAGCCTGATAGTTGGCAAGACGGGTTGGGGTAAAATAAGCCTCTATAGCTGCACATCAGCGGCCATTTCAAACGTATATCTCCGTGAACTCTTAACCGATTCTAACATTTATGTTGTCGTTTTTTCATTCAATTAACATAACTTTGGATAATTTTGCTCAAAAAGAATGTACATACTTATACTACAGTAAACTTTCTGGCTCGTATTCCTGTGTTAAATATATTGGGTAGGTATATGTAACACCGGAATACATTGGGTGATATTCGTCGTTAAATTAATTTAATCAGCATCTTAACACTTACTCATACTTACTTACATAAGCGACAGAGCTGAGAAACATAAGTGATCGACGTCATGCATTTAATTTATTCGTAAGTATTATAAAAGTACATGTATGATATACCTACTTGATTATTTTCACATCTGCCAAATACGTTTATCAATTCTGCCACTATTTCGTGGCGTAGCTAGACAGTAAATGGTAATTTACAGCTGCCCAAGATTAAGCATGTACCTATCTATACTTAGGCGTGTACATATACAAAGCATTTTGCGTAAATTATATCCTAACATAGGCCGACATAATTGCATCAGGGTCTTTTATTGTCGGTATTTTTATTGGCACTCTTTACTTCGCGGTCTCTTGTCTTCTTTCCTTGATAAGTTCGTCCATCCCGAGAGTTTTACTATAGGTATATCTCTGTAGTCCTTTCATGCCTATACCACGTATGACTGCCGATGTCCGACTTATTCTATTGACATTTGGTCATATCGGCGACCTTTATCACATTGCGTACCTACTACTGTTTGTCTTCTTATCGATTGGTATAATATGTTATGCAGTCTTTAAGCGTTATGCACCAAAAATGCACCTTTCCACGATTCTTCACTATTGCATGCTATGTTTCCCTTTTACATTTACAAGCCGAAATGAGAAGAAGATTTATAATAGAAAATTCTCACAATTAGACATCTGCCTAGCACTAGAAATAGGTAACACATTTTGACAATCTCTTATTTTAATCGACAGACATTTCTGCTAAGTATGTAAATGTTCCTTTTATACATACCATACACTATTGAATAGACAGTGGAAACAATTTTCTCAAAAATAATATGCTGAATTGCACCCTGAATCTACTTTTTATATGGAAGAGGGATACCTATATAAAGTTAAATCATGTAACCTTTTTGAATGTCCTTTCAGTCTTATTCGACCAGAAGTTCGGTTGAGTGAACCGGTTTGCTCGGGTTGCAGAAATGTGCAGGAGGTGGAAAACGGGACGGGTCGAGAATGGCTGATGACAGTTGAAGGATTTCGAGAATTAAATTTAAATCAGAATTAAAATGAAACTTTCGCATGCCGCTGAAGACTTATAATATTACAAGCGATGACAGATGTTTCTTTCTGTGTGTGGCCGAATGTTTCTAGATGTTGGTTGTAGCTTTATTGTGAATATTTTGTTTAACCTTTTGAGTCCTAAAAAGACCACAACTAAATACAAATAAATAAATATAGACGGTTTAATTTAAAAATCTATAAAAAGACATCAATACAGGAATATTACGAACTGTAAGTAATTATGTAAAATAATAATATAAGCTATCTGATTATTTGTTAACATTTTCTCTATAAAATAACATAATATGTAGGCACGTATAATAAAAAAACTACTACTGCCATTCACTACATTCGACCTGAAGCAGGATGGTTGGGAAATTAACATGCTGTCTCACTTTGACAGTTCTGTCTCGCAGTGTTCAAAATAATTTAGCGCAGTAAAACGTGATATATATAATTATATCAACCATATGTCAATACCATGAAACATTTTACAAACGTCTGTGACGTCATAATTTTAAAGCTTTATATTTTGATTTGTAGTGTTATCGAGCTGTGTTCTGTATCAATTAAGAAAAAAACTAGTCATTAAAAGATATTGTGAATTTATCGCTTAAAACACGCGATTGATAGATTGGTGGATTGGTGGATTGGAAACGTCATATTATAATATTATTTATTAAACATTCATTCACGTACAATCAGTCAGAAACTATAATTATAAAATATGATTTCGTAATGTTATGACTTATGACATAGCGCATCTGCAATTTTATAACGTTACGAATTAATATAATTTCATAATAATTTCAACATATTATTTCATGGTGCGTCGGTCAATACATAGCGGGTCAGAATAGATTGGGCATCTCATTCGATTACAAATTCCTGTTAAAGACACATCGCACCGAATTACCATTATATTTGTTATATTGCATCGATTGTACGCTTGTGGTAATTGGAAACAGTAAATAAATTCTCGCCTCCATCATCACGAACAACTACTACGGTCTTTCATCTGCAATACCTATCCTCTGCAGAACCAGAATACTACAGGTATCTGACTTATTAAGCGTAGATAGACCATAATGAATAATGATTAATGAAATTATTATTTTGTTACATAAACAGAAGGTATTATACACATAAGAATAAAGAATGTTAAAATTCTTATTTGCGACAATATTGAATTTTCTTTTAAAGTCTTCAAAACAAAAAATCAAAATATTAAAAACTCCTAAAAAAGGTTGGTCCGAGAAGCTTTCGATTCGAGTCATATCTGGTGGTTGGGCCATTTATATTTGCATTGTTATCCTTATTCCTCACCTACCCCGAATACAGTATTATTGCCACAAGACCAAGTGACCGGCAGTTACGGGTCACTAATCGACCGTAGGTGCGAAGACCGGAGAGTCACTCAAGACAGCCGTCGCGCGTGGTCAGCTCGAGAGACATAAAAAACGGTCGTGTTGCGGGCCTGTTAAAAGACTAGCCGTCGTTAACTACCGAGTGATTCAAAAGTTAGTTCAAAACACTGGTGTGTGTTTGCCTGTTATCGCTTAACCGCAGTTTATTGATTAATTCAATCCTACAGACATACCTATCCTCATCAATCATACAACTCATCATCATTCATACACCCAATATTATATCATCCATCGACAGTGTATCGTCAAGTGCCGCGCACCGGGTAACCCGACAAACAATACCGCGCGAGTGATAGTGCAACCAGACCACGAAGCCATCATAAAGGTCAGTGTCTGGCATTCTGTTAAATTTCCCCCACCCCTAGATCCGGAATCCACATCATCCTTACAATTACAGTCCACTTGCGAAAATCGCTGGAGAATTCCCACATTGTAGAGAGATATTATAATTATCATGGTCTTTAATTTCAATAGAGTTTGCAGAGTAAGTTTAACCATAAACTTTACATCGAAAATAGCAACGTCTTAAAAAGTTACTTAATTTTCATGGATTTAATTTATTTCCACGATAATCTTAACTACTGCCAATTTCATTTTAAATTAGAGACGACCAAGAAAATATCACACATTAAACGCGTGATATTGAATATTTTTACACGTTATTACTCTTCTATCAAGAATCACCCATTACTAAAGCGAACCTTAACGCGGTGGATTTTGGGTGGTTTCATCTCGCCATTCTACCCCTATATCTCTACAGTCTACACCGTTTAAGTATGTAACAAAGTACACTGTCCGTAAAATTGAATTACTGTTTGAATTACTCACCCGCAGTGTCATTTCCAAAGCTCTTTTTGACGTAGCCATTGGGATGGGTAGTAATAATGAAAATAATATCGCAAATGTAACGGATAAGTTAGTTGTCTGCGACTGAGTCTCTTTTCCGTTGAAGAGAAACAAAGATTGCTTTTTATGATGAGGTACTTAGTCAGATAATAACGAGTAATTTTTGCAACACTAGTTTCATTAAATTGATTAAGTATACAGATATTCCGTTGGGGGATTGAAATATAGGGATGGCAATACCAGTATTACAAAACCGGTATTCCAGGATTTATCGATACCGAAATACCGGATTTAAACATCCAAAATACCGGTACCTTCGTTATTAATACTTTGGACGCGGAAGACGCACACGGTGCGTAATGACCAGGCGGCCGATCGATGTAATTAACGTGCATTTTAAAGGGGGCAATTAAAATCTCATTATCTATTCAGCAGCGAAAGCGTTAAGAATGCAGATACATTAACTTTTTGGAAAACGAATTGAATATTTGCAATATATTTGTAAAAATCAACAAAATGTTATGAATGTATCTACATACATACATTTTATATATATCTGATCTCAATGTTTTAAAGATTTTTTTTATAGCTGTAATTATTGATAAATACCTACTTCCATTTTCTCTATATGTTTTAAAAAATACCGGTATCCAATAAGAAATACCGAAAAACCGGTAATGATATTTTTATTCGGTATTGCAATCCCTAGGTACATATAGGTACCGCCTAAATATAAGACAATAATAATACTTACTTAATAATGTCAGGGGAGACTTTATCAAAATTGATTTTTTTAAACCCGTACCCTACCTATACATATATGTTAACTATTTCTTTTTTTTATTAAGCTACATAATAATAATAACAAAGTACTTATATAGAAACAAAAATTACATAAGTATACATAATGGGTACCTGGGTACCTATATACCTACATAATATTAAATGACAGGTTTAATAATGTGGTACGTATTATAATTTATACTTAAAAAATACATAATTTAAAAAAACACACCTGACAAATATATAAGGAATAAAAAAAAAATTTTGGAAAAAAAATGACACAGCAGGTCCGAAACCTGCGTCTATCGAGAATCGGGCCCACGTGCACTGACCACTATGCTATAGGTATCTTATCTAATTGCGACGAGTTGAAACTAATGGTTCTTACAATACTCTCTGAAGCGCTTTCTAAATTATGTTACTATATTGGCAATAGGCTTTTATATTTGAAATCAGTCATAGTCAAAGAACTATTTTCAACTGTATCAACTGTATTAAAATAATGCTACAAGTACGTTTTGTATTATGCTGTTATGTTTCAGTTTAAAGGCGACATTTATTAAATTCCTTATAAACCCAAGGAGAAAGAAAATGTCATGCTACCAGGCGACCAGGGGGATTGTCTGGTATAAAAGTCTGTCACTAATAGACTTTTCAATGCAGACATCGATACCGTTATATTTCCCGCGCAAACTTTCGACAGATTAGGGTTGTGCATAAACATATACAGCCAAAATAAATAAACTGACATATTATCATCATACTTGAACAAAATAATATTCGATTCTCACAGAAATGGCCCCCATAAGAATAATAGCTATGGATTATTTATTATATTGGTCGTTGGACTCGATATTGAGAAACCGCAAAATAGTATCTTATCTACAGCGTGACTGTGCATATTACTGATAAGTGATAACTATCGAAATGTCTCATTTACGTACTTAATCATAATATTAACGCCTATAATCATTTGATTATATATTCTATAAAATAATTTATTTTTCCAACGAGAGATGCCGTATGTGTAGGAATGTATTACACAGTAATTACACAACAATCTCCTAAGGTTTTAAAAATATACCACAGCGCGCCATCTTGGCGTAAATAAAGGTCGGGTTATGTTTCAAATAATTCTCTTTTTTTTTCATACGGACTTTACGTCACGTAGACTCGCCCAGTCTATCGAATTGTATGAAATAAAGTAAGCTCCGATCGCTGAACCTAAAACTAAATAATTAATAATAAGATAATTTAAAAAAATAATTTCTATGGTGTTTAATCGAATATTAATAAATAAAGACTGTTTTTTTTAAATTAAAATAACTTTTATCTAATGTATAAATGTTTTAAAAATACGTACTAAATTTAAACTGATCGCTTAATTTTATGTCGTCAGTGAGTTTTTGAAGTTTCATTAAATTAGTGTGTACCTATTCATTAGTGGTAATATCGTATTATCTTCTTATTTCTCGTAAGAAGTATACCTGACGAGTGTGTTCTTTTTATCAGATCTCCACATACTACTTCTTTCCAAAAGTCACCCTTCGCCACTGCGGCTTGGACAGTGGCTCCATCCAGAGATATGTGACTTGGATGGCGTACCTTATGCATCAGTAAATATGCATCACACCACCTTCGTATTGTTAATCTTCTAATTTATGGATAGATATTATTTGTTTAATACACTTCAAGAATATTTTATTAATAATTGTTTTACTTTATCAGTTATCATGCTCACTGTAGCATAGATTACTGTGCCGCTCAGAATTGTTTTATCTTGTGAAGTGAATATTTGCTATGAACCTCTGTGGTCAGTTTGGCCATTGGAATATACCCCCTGCGGAGTATCTTTATCCGAAAAGAAGGCCCGTACTTAGCCTCAGAGATAGGGGTCTCCGGTTGAGCGAGACCTTAAGTCATCCATGTAGGCTAATTCTTAGATGGTTGTAATTGAATTCATTTTCATAACACTGATTAAAAATAAACATTGATGATTTGGAAGCACAAGATATATTAAGAAGACAGTATACATTTAATGTCAGCGGCGATTTTCTTTAACGCAAACGACGCCATCGATTGGTCAGAAAAAATAAAAGGACACCTCCAAATTGTACAAATTAGTCATACGTATATTTACTAAATTACACCAAAAGTGATACGTAAAAAAGGAGTTTATTTACGCGAAAAAATTATATAAAATGAATTTTAACAACGTTTCTGTAATTTATACAAAATAAAATGAATCGTTTGAGTGCTCCGATTTATCTGGAACATGTCTGGCGTCTACGACAATAAGTGCGCCACTGATAAATGTGCCGTTGCAAAAATAAAATACGGAAATAACTCAATATGTTTTATTATTATTATGTATTAGCAATACTGGCAACCCTCGCACGGTTATCCCCGTTCGCTGAAAGTTTTTTTTTATAAAGAAATTTAATCTCATTTTCCCCTTATTACGTCGACAAGACGGGCATTGTGGCGCTGATCTACGATTCGTTCAGCAAAGAATTCTTGCGAGAGGACTGACAGGCCTTACCTTACCTCTGTCACGACATTTAAATTCTAAAAGTGTAGAAAATTTATAATGTTACGTGGACACAATGGGAGCGTTCTGCCTTATGCATGTTGTAGCAGAATAACATTTCGGCAGTGAATGGTTTTGTAATCATACGGCTTTCGAGTCAAAAGGGATGAATTTATTTCATTCAACATTGGGTTTAGGTACTATACATATTTGATATCTGAGGAAATAGAGGTAGAGATCCGGCTCTCTTGAATATATGTCTTCACAAACTTCGACAATTCTCTAGTCACATATAATTTTAAGTTGGTACCTCTTATCACATTAAAAAGGGTAAATTAATGTTTATTAAAATATACATATTTCTTGTATACCCAGAGACTTTCGGTACACTGGTAAGTGGTAACCATACATTTAATAAAACCTAAAGTGATTTTTTACGCGCAACAATATACCAATATAAGGAATCCAGATTCCAAAATCAAAAAAACGAGACAGTCGGCCTCGAACTAAAAGTTACAATTTATAATTATAAATTTAACATTACAACAGGCCATGATATCCGCTGACTAGTGTAGTGAAATAGTAGTGTAATTAGTAATAAAAGATAAACAATCAAAAAAACCCAGGCTTTGGGAAAATCACAAATCTATTGTGACCTTACCGAGTTCGAACCCGGATACCCCGGACTGCGCACTAGACTACGAGTTTACTGTCAAACAAACTATTAATTATTAAGTGTTAAAATACTAACATTTTAGAGTGCCTATAAATTATTCTATTTTTTATTTAAGAAAGAAAATAGTTTTGATTAAAAATATGCATAAAATAGCCTTAGAGACAAGATATTGCAATGAGTAAAGTTTCCATTTATAAATTATAATATACCCACTAAAGCACAGAAGAGATTATTAAATATAATGCAGATACACTACATTTTAAAGCAGGGTTTTGAATGTATGAGTGAAATGAAAATACGAAAATGAAAAACCTTCAAATACACCAATATTGAATGAGCGTCAGTGCATAAGCCGTGAGCAGTTTTCAGAAAGGAAGGAGAAGCTTGGAACGACGTATGCTTGACACGTGTTTCAGTTTATACAATATTCTTCCACACTCGAGATCGGTTGCTTGTTACTCCATACCCGTTAGGTATTTCAGTTACCATTAATTCTGTGTTCCCTGTACTAAAGACTAACAAGATAGAATACATAAAATAAAACGAAATTACACGAGAAAAATTAAAAAAAAAGAATATTGAATAATACATTATAGACGAAAAGGTAACATTTTATAAAATATATATTATATTACTGTGTTATAAGCATAACTGAAATTCATAACTGAAGTTCTAAGATGGTTCGGAAAAAGAGAAAAGACATACATTTGAAATTCGATTAGTAACTGTCAATAATTATTGGTAACATACATATATGGAGTTTAAATGAAGTGAAGGAACAACGGTAAAAAAAATATAATCAAACTCCTTAGTAGGTATAACCTACATGATATTATATTGTATCGCAAATATCGAACCTCACAAAGTAAGACGAATTATCGTTATATATAACAAAAAATGCGACTACATATTAATATATTATATGAAAATTAATACATCAACTCTATTGATAACTATATAACTAACAACTATTGATTTATTTCTCGCAACATCTTCAATAAATCTAAATTAAGCGAAGAAGGAAAACTATTTTTCTTGTTTCCGTCTATACATTTTCATTTTTCTGTGAATAACAATATACCAGGATACCATAAATGACGTCTAGTAGATAACCGTAATATACAAAAGGATGATAGATACATCGCTTTTCTGTTTTCCGTTTTCGCTGCCTTTTGTGTAGCTATTTCTTTTATGATATCCTTTACAATTGAATAGCTACGGTTATGATGGAAGACAATTTTTTGCATGTATTATCTATGGCTTGCTAAAAATATAAATAAAATTTGAAATAGAATTCTGTAAAGTACCTATGTTTAAAAATTAATTTGTTACAATACCTATTTCAATTTCAACGCAAACCTAAACCAAAAATGAATATAGAGCCATTATTTAAATTGGTTAAGAATTTAATCCAAATACGATATATCATGATGGAAACATAATATCTATATAAGTATGGCATCTCATTGACAACAGTGGATAAGACAACATCCTTAACAACAACAACAACAGCATCTCAAGTCTGTTTGTCCACATCACCCGCAGACGACATTAATTGTAATATAATGTGATGCCACAGTGCCAGAAGCTGAAAGAAGGGATCGAGACTTGGTTCTAAGTTATGCAGATTGTGAAGATCACACCCCACATAGCCAAAATAAGAACACCGACCTATCGAATTGGTAGGTAGCCATAAAAATCTTATTATGTAGTGATACGCCTAAAATCAGATATACCTACCAGAGAACGTTATTTATTTTGGCTGGTAAGTATACCTGCCTTCCCGGAATTTGGACAGCGGATGGTTTTTGTTAGAAATCCTGTTTCTCAGTCAGCATGATTTGACCAGGGCTTCGAACCGTTATTCTTTTTTCATTTCGGTTTTCGTTCCGGTTCAAGTAAATAAATTATATATATCGGTTCGGTTTCTGTTTTCATTCCGAATACAAAAACGGGTTTTCTGGTTTTTGGTTCAGCTCTGAGTGATTAATTTTTATTTATTTGTGTTAAAAAAATCTACCATAATTTAGAATATTTTATGGTACTTGTATGTTAGCCCGGCGCCACGCTCTGGAGAAAAATAAAAGATTTTTTTTGTTCCGGTTCGATTCCGACAAAAATAACGGTTTTTACGGTTTAGTTCCGGTTTTAAGTCCTGGACTTTTAACACCAGCTTAGAATATAGGTACCTACAACATACCTTGTGTTATTAGTGAGCGTTGGTCAAAATATTTGTAACACCATGTAATATTTGCTACAACTAAATCAGTAGCCTAAGTAACTTTTCATCCGTCTCCAATTTGTTTATAGAGAAGGAGGTTTTCTTCAACGTATTTCGGTCAAACCAGAATTGCATTGGGTTTTTTTTTGGGATTATGGAATATACGGAGAAAATAGTAAAAAAGCAATCGTTGGGGGGAAAATTAAATTACAAATTGTAATTCTAAAAGTTAATTGAAAACACTGCTTCAAAGATAATGGACAACTATTAAAAAAACAACTCGCTAGAAATGAGTTTTAAATGTAAATTGGTAGAAAGATTAAAAATGAGAAAAAAATATCAAAGGGACGAAATTTAAATCGCTTCATTTAAAATTCAGATTTATTCAAACCATGACAAACTACAGCCATCAAAATTTAAATGATCTCCATTATATCAAGACAATAGTTTTAACCAGGTTTCCATAACACGGCAGGAGGTATCTGTGCAAACAATCGCAGCGCGTAAATTATTTGCATACGTAAACGCCGAGGATTTTCCCATGGGCGAGATATAGCCGAAACAGTTCCGCACGCTGAAAAGGAGTTGGGATTAATCACATAGCCCGCTGAGCATATCCACCTCCACTCGTATCATACCCGCCTGATACCTACATAATATGCAGAGTAACGTAAAATATGCTACGTCTAAATAGAGTTACCACTGTGAAATTGAGGTAATTTTTACTGTAATGATAAGCAGTCATGTACTAGGTAACAACACCTTTCAACTTATGTTTGCCTGATAAACATAGATACAATATATAGGTACAATAATGTTTTATATAAATATAACATATTTTTAATAAACTAAAGATATCTATGTTCGTATAATAATATGGTCAGGTTCTTTTGAATATTGACACACGAATTGATAGAGAATTAACAAATTTAAAAATAAAACCCCTACAGTGACACAGTTCAAATTTGAAATACTCGTAAATGGATCTCGCGATGGATCGAGGGAAGTGGGTGAAAGAAGAAGTAGAAGAAGAGTCTGGGCTTCTGTATACAAATATTTATTTTGTAAAGCACTTGAAGCATCAGCTATGGGTACCTATTAGTTTTCATTCCATTTTAATTTTATTTTTAATTCAAGAGATTAACAAATGTAAGCAGAGTCGGATAAAGATACTGTAAATTAGAGGTGGGAAACTGGTCGATTTTGAAGACTACGTATACTTATTACCAGTATAAAAAAATACTTAGTATCAAAACTTGTTCCAAAATACTTACTAGTATTTGGAATACTATATAGAGCGGTTGGCGTGCGTATGCGACATAAGTCTCATACTAAACTGGAATTAAAACTTAACTCCATATTAGTATTTGAAATATCGGCTTCAATAGAATCTCTAAAAATACACTGAGCTGAGCTTCTCGAAATGTCTCATTAATTATAAAATTTTAAACACATTTAAAATTTATGAGTTGTTTTTATGTTATGTTATAATATTCTTGTTAACGTAAAATGAATAACAATGATTTTTTAAATTGTAAACTGCGTCACCTCAGTCACCTCACCACATTTCCGAGGGAATAATATGCTGCTACAGAAAATTTATGACCTATTTGTTCATACATAAGATGACGTCATTCGCATGCATAGACTAATAATTAAAATATAATTGTATTCAAGTGCTACCTCGCTCGCGCGCATTTAATGTCAATAGTATTGAAAGTCTACCAACTAGCCAGCGACTCGCGATGATATGATCACAAGTTTTTTGGAACATGTTTATTGGGCAACACGTACTGAGTATGGGTAGTTTCATCCGATACTTGAGTACACAAACTGGTGACAGTATTTCCAACTCACCTCTACTGTAAATGTGTAAATGGATGAACGCGATAATGCAATAATCGTCCTTATTTCAATATAAGTAGACTTATATCGCCTGTACACGTGCATATATTTACTTGCACCGATAGTGTGTATTTTAAACTATCGCGACAATAACTGTTTAGGCGTAGAAGTGGTGAATGTCTCGCCAATCTCATTCTTCAAGATTAAGCGAGGCGCGATGTTGTCATTGTATGGTGCCATTTGAAAAGTCGTGAGCTGTGTAGTATCTTTTTTTCCCGGCAGGTTCGCCACTATCGTTCAACTGCGCAGGCGCAGATATTACACAACCCAATCGCCGCGTGAACATTCAGAAGCTTCTTAATATTTTTGATCCATGCATGCAATCTTGCAACTTGCACGATAATACGTGTTTATTACACGTGCATTTTTTGGTATGGCCGTAATAATACGTACTGTCAGCAGTAAATACATGCACATTTAAAAGGGGTAAGTATTAATTTTTCAACTATGTAGGTAAATTTACCTAATTATGAAAGAATGATATTTTATGATCTGCCTCAGATGACAATGAATAGAATCATCTATGATGGCCCCGTTATTCTTTAGTTTAGAGTTTTAAATGATGTGACAATGATTATTGACATCACTTTTATTAGAGTAGTGATCACGAATTTGATTATGTAGATTAGGGGTACATCAATTTGATAGGTAATAATAAGATTTAAAATTCACAATATAACGTGCATACAGTGTTAGAAATCGGTGTGCAATATTAAATAGATACATAGAATTATCACTTGCAGAGCATATAGATGAAATTTGTGGTCATTCTATCGTCGCCAAAGTCCGATAGATCGCTTCAATTTATGGCTGGATTAATTAGCGAGGTAGTTAGCGTAGCGATTTGGTGAATCGATGCGACCATTTGCTGAAACTGATAGCGATCGCCACCAATAAATCGCCAGTGGTGTCGGAAAGTGGCAGGATAACAACTTATTACATCCCTGAATTTATTCATAAACTTTTTGCTCGATTAACCTTTCCATTCATCATTATCGTCAACAAAACCCAATGTGGGTCTTGGCAGCTGCTTCCACTCCCTCCTATCTCGCTAAGGAGATACCCGTTCGCACGACGGTGACACGTTTGGCGTGGAAGGTTCACATTGGTGTCCTTGAACAGACCCACATGATACGCACCTCTAACTGAGTCATGATGGCCGAGTTTTGGCAACGCATATCAGTCTGGCCTAAGATACTGACATAAGTTGACTACAGACTATATAGGTATATTTCGGAGGCTTTTAAAAGTCACTTCCAAACATTTGAAAACTCAATGTCATTAAATTATGAACCAATACAATTATCAAGAGTGCAATAATTGTTCATTTATGACACTAAAATATTTCCATCCAACAACTGTTTTTATCATGTCCAACCTGGACCCTATCCAGTCGCTTGGGGCAGTCCAGCTATCTTAGTTTCGGCTGTCCAAGTCCACTGTTTCTCACAGGAGACGCTAGTAAAGTTCACCTTACTCATCTGGTAAACTATGCACATGGACGATTCAGGGCTTTCTTTATATTTAAAATATCATATTTTCGCCCACGTAAGGAGTGTAAAGCTCCTGCGGGTCTATTCTATACAAAAGGCGACTATCGACCGCTAACGTGCTAACGTGATAATGTGTTAGTATTTGTTACATACATTTTATATTGAAATATTATAATTGTAATTGTATTGTAATCACTAATCAGTCAAAACTGTCTCTCTCTCGCTCTCTCTCTATCGCCCGTGCTCTAAATTTTAGCACAGGTAAGGGGCATGCCGTTAAAATATATCATTTTTTGCAACAATTAATACCGGCTAATTATAATTGTTACAATACGTGTTAATAATTTGATACAAACTTACCCATGTTAGCGGTTTTGGCGGACGAAAGCAGCCTTTTGTATAGAATAGACCCGCTGACCACAAAATGTCATTTTCATTATTCTCCCTTTGAATCCCTATAATCCTTTATATTTATTTTAAACAGTTAATGACTGCATAAAGTATTTTTATTACATAAAATAGTATTCTTTTAAACCTTTCGCTCTAATTTTTTAGATTTATTAATTTTTAAATGCATTTGCAAAACCAATAGTAAAATTAATGTTAACATTATACAGTGACATATTAACGATAAAAAATTATATTTTATAATCTTTGTGACTCCAAGTGTGTCAAGAATTAGGCATTATATTATTCAAAAAAATGGCACGATTAACACATTTGAAGATAATTCTAAAGATACTCATTATAAGCTATGTCTTTGACCATTCAAATGTGATAAACATCATACGAATAATGATTGCTTTATAATAATTATTGACCTAAGAATAAGGTAGTATTTTTTTGAAATACGCCATTACTATTGGCATTTCCCAGTGGTTAAGCTATAACATACGGCCGTAGCCATAAATTGACAAATGATAAATGAAGTAGGGAGTAAGATCATGTTAACATTAACTTCAGGATCGTGCTTTGAAAATAGCATAACACCATTTTGACCTACGCGGCGCACGCGCCCCCCCCTTAAGAATAATTTAGAGACAAAGTCAGAACCATCTATTGACAAAATTTCTTCGGCGATTTATTTCGTCACTTGTATTATTTGTGTTTGTGATAAGGTATCCGAAATAAACAAATTAGGTACTCAATAATTCCAAAAGCATCGCCGCCGATGATAGGCAGTTATTATTATTTATAGATACAATCTTGATAAATGATAACTTTTACACCGCCCAACCACTGTTCGCGACTCCACTGCGAAGCCATCGCATTATGAGTAAATTTGTTATTCCGCTTGAGGTAATGCAAATACGTACACATTCTGATTATGCGGACGTGCGTACTGATTATCGACGACAAAATGTTACCATTTTGGTGTTGGGGAAATGCAAACATTCATGTTTTAAAATGATTCATTTACTCACATGATCAGAATACAGAAATAATGATTACTAGATATTTGAATAAATATATCACTATTTTGAATATCTATGTGTCACCTAAAAGATATGAATATTTACCGAAAAAGTTTTCGATATATTGGATTTCTTTTTGTTAATGAATTAAATAAAGCGGACTCTTAATTAAACTTTCCAAATGACCTCAACCACCGTAGTTTATATGTTAACAACAGTTATGAGTAAAAAATAAGCGATAAGATCATTAAAAATGCCGAATCGGAATACTGCATGTATATAATTATAATCATAAAACAATAAAAAGGTAAGACATTAGAAAAACAAAATCAAAGAACCTGTTATATAATAGGTCACACTCATTCACAGTCTGAAAAAGCATCAATCCATGCAACAGCTTCTGGTTTAGCCTAGAATATGGCTGAAACTTCTCCAGGTATGCTCCGTGATCTGAATCTCACAACGCTCGCAAAGTAGGGACTTTTCAAGCCCTAGTTATGCATCATATAAGCACATCAGGAAAATCCATACCGAATTCGGTTCAGAAACACGTTATATTTTCGAGTCTAAAAGGACCTACAATCCAATTTTAGGTTCTGACGCTCGATTTTAGGCAGTGACGTGAGACGTCACCGGGTATCCACCTGCTCGATCTGCAGTCCAGAAAGGAATCCTCGAGTTAAGACGCTTCGATAGTGCAAATGTTATGTCAGAATACTGAGTAGAATAATATATAATTAGTAACCACATTTTTAAAAATTGCTAATTTCGAAAATGATTTACAATAAGCTATCGCCCATCTTAAAGAAATACAGATAAAAGTCAAGTGTCAAATAATCATTAAGAAAAAGGTGTAGTTTTATTATACATGAATATGTCCAACACATGTAAACACTGGTGCAACCACGTTACATAAAGGTAGTTTAGTTCATGAGCTGACGCAATAGTCCTTTGTGAAGGATTGGCTTTACGTGACTAGGATTTTCCAATTTACCTACAAAAGCAATCAGCGGGCGCTGGACCGAGAGAAGAGGCTCGACCTATTTAATAGGTATGTTTCTGAGAATCTGAGGTTTTCCAAACTATGTAGAATATGTAGAATTTTATAAAGTAAATCAAAATAAATATCAGGAAAATGAATTATATACAAAAATATATAATATACGTTTGTATATTGTAAGTAGGTACAACTGGAAAAACTTGTTAAGGTAAAAAATGCAAACTACTCAGATATATGAGAATAGAAAAAAGGAAAACTGGAATGGCTCTAAAATAAGTAGGTATAGCGTGTGCGACGAGATCCTTAAAAAGCTCTTTTATACAGAAATGAAAGCTGGAATGAAATACATATTAAAAAAAAAACAAACTAGAATAGAAAATACATTTTCAGAAAATACGACCGTACCGACATAAAATTGAAACAACTTTCAGCTAGAATTTTACGTTTCCATAAATATCGTTGGTAATATACAGTGGCCTAAGTCAATATTCACTGTATATTATAATTTAATATGCAGTAGTAACTCAAACAATCGTTGACAGCTAAAATGATATGACAGTAGTTAATTGCGGCCTGATTCGACAGAAAGTTTATTTGATTAAAGTATATTGACCGAAATCCGATGGGTGTGGGCTTTGGAGAGATTCTAACGTCGTCTAGGCCTATCGTGTTACGTATGTAGTTAGGTACCTACTAAGTAAGTGCTGGTTTTCTTAGAGAGAACGGAAGAATACTGAGTGACGGTAGCTCTTATCCTAGAGGGCAGCATGTGTTGAGAGGTTATTTTTTGACACCGGAGTGGTGGAGTGAAAACACGGAAGTTAAATAAACAGTATATTTTTTTTTCATATTACGTATTGAGAGTTACTACTATAATTATCATTTTAAACGGGACATTCTATTGTTCCGAGTGCCCTGCCAGACATTTACATGATTGTGGAATCGAGAAAATATTTTTTTTCTAAATTGTAGCGATGAGTTTACGTTCACGTTACAATATATATATCGTCCACATAATACAAAAGTACCATAACTGCAAATTCATCGTTTCTATACAATCACATTTGAAGTTTTACTAAATATACTACTTACTAACCTAACCGATTTTTTTTTTTTAAAAACGGTACATGTTCAAACACGCGCGTTACCATGATCTTACTCCCAACTTCATTTATTGTTTGTCAATTTATGGCTACGGCCGTATATTGCGGCTTAGCCACTGGGAAATGCCAATAGAAATGGCGTATTAAAAAAAAATACTACTTTATTCTTAAGTCAATAATTATTATAAAGCAAACATTATTCGTAGAATGTTTATCACATTTGAATGGTCGAAGACATAGCTTATAATTAGTATCTTTAGAATTATCTTTAAATGTGTAAATCTTGCCCATTTTTTGAATAATAAAATTCCTAATTCTTTTCAAATTTGGGATCACAGAGATTATCAATATAATTCTTTATCGTAAATATTTCACTATACATAATAATGTCGACATAAATTTTACTAATGGTTTTATAAATACTTTTAATAATTAATAAATACAAAAAATCTTAACACCACTGCACATGGATGTACTGAAATATGACTATATTCTAAAACATTAGAGCGAGAGGTTTAAAAGAATACTATTTTATGTAATAAAAATACTTTCTGCAGTCATCAACTGTGTTAAATAAATATAAAGGATAATAAGGCTTCAAAATTATATAAATAGATTATCAACAACGTTTAAGGTATGTCCAGGATCATGCATTGAAAATAGCATAAAATCCCCATTTTGATCTACGCGACGCACGTCTCTTAAACACGTCCCTTAAACACGAAATATCTGGAGTATGAAGACACTTTTTTCTTGTTTTCCTAATAACTTTACCTTCTGGTATTTTTACTGTATAATTATATGAATCTTACAGTTATTTTTTAATTTAAAATAGAAAATCAAGATTTTTGCACTTGTGGTCTTTTTGCATTGGATTGACGATATAAGTAGGTATATATTATAAAAATGCTAATAAAAGTTTTATATATTTTGTTTTATTTAACATAATAAAATGATTTTTTCGATCAATATAACACAAGTATTAAATCATCAAATTACCAAAATAGCACATGCGACTAGGAGTTAACATAATATTAGTAGGCTTATAATCTGGCATTTACAAACATTAAATAGTAATCGTGCTTTCCAATAAATAACAATTTGTGTTACAGTCAAACATTTACCACGTATAATGTACAAACAGTAACTATTGTAGAATAATTATTGAGCAATCACTGCCACAGTTAAATCATTAATACTGTGTAAAGCTTGTCTGAGCTTCTGACCAAATTGTGTAAATATTTCAATAATTAATAATGAATTAATAATATTGACTTAATCTAATGTATTAATAAGGCAGGTTTAGATGAAAAAAAATAATGGTATCTGTTTATTTGTCATGGTTTATATAGGTACCTAGCAAATAAACTGATTTAACAGTACGTTCCGTGAGATTCTGAACACCAAATTGAACAAATATAATATATATTTACACTAAGAAAAAAAAATTGGCATATATCTATAAGATAAATTAGAATATTGCTAGGTAATTCGTTTTCAATATATTATGCTTCGTGAAGATATTGATTGCATCAATTTAATAAATGTCGATTAAGATAAAATTTAATGAATTTCAGACTTTTATTTCATTTTGAAGTAGATACTTAACTATCCTAATTATTTTCCCAATTGCTGTTGTGGCCACCAAATAATTAAAATCAGCCCCGGTTATAGTTGATTCACTGCTAATACGCTTTAATATAATATAATAAAGCTTTTAAAGAATCCTTTTAACGAAATGCCGTTAAATTAAAATGTAGAAAACATCCGAAATAAGAGAAGACATGTGATATGTTAAAACAACATTTTCCATTGTACATGTCTTACCTGTTACAAGCTTGAACACACTTTAAAAATATTAAAAACGGAAAAAAACTAACATGCACACGTGAAAGAATGTAAGGTAAGGATAAAGTATATATATATATATACACTATCTGTACTCAAAGTTCAGCCCCGTTTCGAGAAATCTTTGCACTTTTCGCATTGTTTTCGTTTTTCCCAAAACAAAAAGCCTTCCAGGCAAAACGTCTCGGTAGAATTTTTCTCAGGCCGGCAGGAGAGTTCAAGACGTAGCCAGTGACGGACTTAGTCTGAAACCCAAAGACAATTAAAAAATCCTATGCATAGTTGTTTATGTATCATTCAAATTATAGTACTTTACATTACACGAACAGTATTTCGTGGGCTATTTCATGAGTCAGTATAATTTGAATTTGTTAAACGGGTAACATTGATTTATAATTGGGTAACACATAGCATGCAAATTTTCTGCGGATATAGAGCTTGTATATAACATGAAGATGATGCTAACAAGAAATGAAAATATAATTAATATTAAATTCTACAGGTTTTTTTAAAAAGGTTTGTCGATAGCTATTTCGGTTGTAACACCATTATTAAGACTATTCAGATAGGCCGTTTGCCTTTGCTTAAATACTATACGTGTATAGATAGAGACATAATACATTTTCTTATTCGTTCCAGCAATATTATGAATTTTTACATTATTATTAATTGTAATATTATTAATACTTTGAAAACCCTAAGTGGGTTTTTTAAAAAAAAAAAAAAATGGATATCGAAATTTTCAAAATTTATCAAAATTACAGTGTTCGATGGTTATTTATTGACATTATTAATCAATTAAAATATTATTAGTATAATTGTCTTAATCGTGTGTTTAGATTATATTTAATAGTGGCGACGAATACATTACCAAATTTTCATTAATTATGTGATTACTTTTGGATAATTCGCGATTAATTTCCAACTTTTTAAGTAAATTTAATTTTAGACCTTTATTACATATATGCAAACATTGTGGCGTTTCATTGTTACTGATGCTATGCGAGTTTGATATCAAATGTTTAGCAAACTGAGAATCTGTTTTACCATTCCTAAAAGATCGGAGGTGCTCTTCAAAACGAGTTTTTATTGACCTGCCAGATTGACCAATGTAGCATAGACTACATGTGCCACATGTTATTTTATAAACTCCGCTTTTCTCCAGTTTGTTGATTTTATCTTTACTATTTTTTAAGTTTAATCCTAGATTATTATTAGCTTTGAATGCTACGTTAACGCTATGTTTAATTTCTTGATAAATTTTGTCTGAAATAATGCCGTGATAACCAATGGACTTGTAATAACGATTTGAATCTTTAACGTTAGGGTATATTGTTGATCTAGCTAATTTAAGTTGTTTTTTATATAGTATTTTATCTACCATTGATGTTTCCCTAACGTTAAAGATTCAAATCGTTATTACAAGTCCATTGGTTATCACGGCATTATTTCAGACAAAATTTATCAAGAAATTAAACATAGCGTTAACGTAGCATTCAAAGCTAATAATAATCTAGGATTAAACTTAAAAAATAGTAAAGATAAAATCAACAAACTGGAGAAAAGCGGAGTTTATAAAATAACATGTGGCACATGTAGTCTATGCTACATTGGTCAATCTGGCAGGTCAATAAAAACTCGTTTTGAAGAGCACCTCCGATCTTTTAGGAATGGTAAAACAGATTCTCAGTTTGCTAAGCATTTGATATCAAATTCGCATAGCATCAGTAACAATGAAACGCCACAATGTTTGCATATATGTAATAAAGGTCTAAAATTAAATTTACTTGAACAGTTGGAAATTAATCGCGAATTATCCAAAAGTAATCACATAATTAATGAAAATTTGGTAATGTATTCGTCGCCACTATTAAATATAATCTAAACACACGATTAAGACAATTATACTAATAATATTTTAATTGATTAATAATGTCAATAAATAACCATCGAACACTGTAATTTTGATAAATTTTGAAAATTTCGATATCCATTTTTTTTTTTTTTTTTAAAAAACCCACTTAGGGTTTTCAAAGTATTAATAATATTACAATTAATAATAATGTAAAAATTCATAATATTGCTGGAACGAATAAGAAAATGTATTCTGTCTCTATCTATACACGTATAGTATTTAAGCAAAGGCAAACGGCCTATCTGAATAGTCTTAATAATGGTGTTACAACCGAAATAGCTATCGACAAACCTTTTTAAAAAAACCTGTAGAATTTAATATTAATTATATTTTCATTTCTTGTAAAATGGAATTCTACCAAGTAAATGCTAACTCAATTAATATATGATGCTAACAGTTTACCGAGGGTAATGATTATTTCATTACCATATTGAATATTGGCGAACAAATTTTGGACCTATAAAGAATCGTGTTTCACACTTGTGTCACACCGTGAAATGTTGTATCGGAAATATATAACCGTATATTAAAGACCGTCCAACCTCTTTGGGTAGTGATATATTACTGACATAAAATTCATGTCTAAATAAAAATCGGTTCTTGGCGGTTTACACTTTACATGAAGCCAGCAGCAAACACATTTTGAAGATAGCCGATATACTGGATTATTTGTTGGGTTATGTTAGGTTAGGTTTTCATTTTTGAATTCATGAATTTTGTCAAAATCAGCCATGAAAATTGAATTAATGTTCATATTGTATCTAATAAAATTGGAGACCGTGTAGTATACAGTCATCCCTTTCCTTTAAGGTGATTCATCAGTGAAACGGCAAATAATTTTCAACCATAGGCGCGACGAAATTTTGCACCCGCTCCCATTCGGAGAGAGAATGCTGGAAACACGTCATTTTGCTTCGTAATGGCGACGGCCGTAATAATTCTTAAATCGTGTAACGATGACTTAAAACGTTACCTACCCATTTACTTTAAAAAGAAAACATGTCAATGAATATATTATTATTGTTACTGATAAAACAATAAACAGAACATTAAATGGACACATGTTGGATTTATAAGACAAATTATATTTGGTTTGACATGCCTCATTTGCACACGCGACCCGCAATCCGCGCATCGCCTAGCGACGATCTTTAAAGCTCACGGTTAGCTGTGCCACAGTGAAATGTTTTACGTACAATTGACATGTAACCATAAAGAATCCAGTCTGTCGAAAGAGTTAACAAGACATTTCCAGTTTTTTAAGAAAACAGTTATTTTAATAAATTCAACTTTTGAATTCCCGTACAATGCTGCATGTGAGTTTACGGATTTACACATAGTTATACTTAGCTATGCAAATATGTATTTAAATTGAAACGCGTCTTATTATCAACAAATTTATAAACGTATGACTACACATAGAAGGTGTAATATATATATAATATAATTAATAAGAGTCTATATGTTAGGATACCTACCCCATACCACCCCTGACCGAAGTTAAATCTTTAACGTTTACGTAATATTAAAGGATGTTATCTCAAAATACACTTTAAACATCAACATTAGATTACCTACATTATCTTGTAACGCTAGTGTGGAGTAACATTATATGACGTCACTGCGAGCCATGAAAGTTTGATAACATAACACTGAAGAAAAGCCAAGGGGCGCAAGTAAAGTTGGGCCATTTTGATTATGTGAGTTTTTTTTTTACAATTATGTATATTGTGTACAGAATGTAATTTTTTTTTTTGTTTGTAATTGCTTTTTTTCGAGAGATATTATTATGCCAATAAAACATGTCACGAGTAATTGGTTTTACAGTCAATGTAAACACAAAAATCGATAGACAATAATAACGCAATTTGATAAACATTTCATGTAGGACCTACTAGTTTAAATTATCGCAATTAGGTAGGAGGCTCGTAGTTTAATTGGTTAAAGCATGTTGGCGTGATACCAGTGGACATACGAAATCAAATCACGTCGAGCATTGTATTTTTTTTTTCAAATGTGATTTTTTTCTTGTGGGTATATCTGAGTTGTTTTCAAGTTATGTAGGTACCTATGTTCAATGAAAATGCTTTTCATTAGGCACGTATTATTATTTTAGCTTAAACAGTCGGTACAAAGAATTTAATCATAGGTACTTAACAACACATAAAGTAAATAGTGATGTGAATGAACTTATATTGTGAAAAAATAGATAATACACTTAAGATAGGACCAACAATAGCAAATATAGGCGTGTGCCATGGACGGTGATGCTTCCCTTCCGACCAATGATTTGAGTTTCCCCATCTCCACCCGCCATGTATATGTAGCCGCGGTTTGCGCACGGACGCCTTCCATGACGTTATAAACGTGTCAGAATTAAAAGATTTTAGTGCCACCCTTCCCTGTCCCGAAGCGATACTGCACGGGACTGATGTAGCAACCATGCATCATAGTGGATAAAGAAAGAGTTTTAGAAAATAAAAAGAATCTTGACTTGCTCTGCCGTCATTTACCTTTAATGACATGAAGTGTCCTCTGTACCCGTGTAGTGAAACTGCCGAAACAGAGCAGTCAGGAGTTGAAAGTGATGAATCTAATCTAAGGAGGGATCGTAATTATTCCGTCCTCCATATGATGCAGTAAATTTTTCAAATGCCTCGACCGGTACATTTCATCGTTAAATCACGTTATATCATCGTCGAGTGGTTGCGCCGTTCGAAAAATTGACGCGTGCTACGTCGTCCCACCGCGAATTCTTTACACTGTACTTTACCGAACAGACAAAAGTTTCTTTTGAGAAGATTCTCGTGTAAATTTTTGTGTAGGTATTGTCACCAAAAATAATTTCGATCAAAATTCTTTTACCACGTCTTTTTTCTAAAAAGTAGGTACCTAGGCACTAGATACAGTACCCACGCTATTTTTACAATAAGGATATATAATAAATCAGTTCGGTGAAGGCGTCCAAATGGTGTCAATCCGCCACTGGCAACTTCTGTGACAATACAAAGCGGAGGGAGAGAAAATATGTCACGTTTCCAGATATTGTTTCTAGAGACGGGCGAACTTTTTCGCGCGCTCACTTTTGAATATTTAATGCCGCGCTTTTTCCGAACGGATGCTACGTACGTATTGACAAAATAATGAGGTGTTCCTCTCGCGTTGTTGTAATGAATGAGAGCTATAGGTAGGTACGTGAGAAATACAATACAACGGATACTTGAAATAATAATACGGACACGTACCACAAACAAAGAAGAAACCTCCCTAAAAAGAAGAAGCATAATAATTATTATATAAACGTGTGTATTAAAACTAACGTTTAAATTAACAGCAAAACATTTTTATTACACACCAAAATTTTAGATTCTCTCATATTATAGTCAAAGCACATAACATTAAATTTGTAGGTATACGTTTTATAACTTTGCACATTTTGAACTTTTTACTACACTTATACGCCTCTTTGTCTGATTACGTCTCATAAAATAAGATCAAATGATATTCATTTGTATTATTATATGTAGTAGATATTAAATAAATAGATAATAAGTATATGTAAAATAGTTTTAGAATATAATACACCATTTTCATCCTAGAGCCGGAGTGCAAACTTATGAAGAGTATTATACTATACTGCGAAGAAAATCTCCGAAACATGATTGTGTTATGATTGTTATGAATGATCGAGATTGTTTTGTTAATTAATGTAAGTTACATTAACCATTTCTAACATGAAATGGTCTACTTGTACCAAAACTAAAACATTCAGACATTCGTAACATCAGTATTGTCATATTATCGTTTTTATTGCTGTGCATTTACAGTTGAGACGGAGATACGATTTTTGGCGTTGAAAAAAAATCTTAGAAATAGGGATAATGAGCTTAAAAAAAGTTTGGGATACTATAGACAGGCACGGATATTGCATATCGTTACTGTTCTGGCAGAAGACACTAATTCGAAAAAATTACATATTGAGTTAGTTATACCAAAATGTTCCTTATTTCAAACTTTACCGTCTGGAAACCTTCTTAATAAATAAACATCTTTATTTTAAAGCCATCCTTTTTACGAGTACTTAATAAACTTACATGATAGACCATTTCAAACATTTTAACAACTTCAAAGTCAAATTACTCAAAACTAGTATTCTCCAGTTAGTGTGTTCTGCCAGAACAGAGACGATATTATAAATCAAGCATGTTTAACTTCAAGTAGGCAGTGATCTACCACACACTATCAGTGCATTCTGCACCTTGAAACCGTGGCGATAAAACAATAAAACAAAAACACCCGTCTTTTAACATCACCAAGAAAATACTAATTTCCCATTCTTCTTGAAAATTAAGATTTCTCGTCTTCTTTTTTGAATTCATTGTAATCATCGTCAAACTATTCTCCTACTATGCATATAGCCTACCTACTGCGCGACGGTAGTTGGAAAATACGATTCAATTTAAAGCGCGTGGTGCACTCTTCTCTTTCTCTCAACCCTGCGGCAGATAGCGAGTATCGAAATACGAATCAAATAATACGACGAGGTTGTGCGGGCTGGGCTTCCTTATGCGTGGTTAATTTGAAAAAAAATCAACTTAATCTAGCTAAGAGAATACTAAAAGAATTGGTTTATACTTCCCCTTCAATATACAATGCAATCATACTATAGAACTGAAGAATATAAGAATATATTGGCGACGACTACAATATTTTTTGTAAATTCCTACAATACCATCTTAAGTATTATTTCGAAATAAAATATAGAACAAGGAAGACAATAGAATGATAAAAATGCGGTATCAAACGAAACGACATATTTCAACGGAAGCAGCCGACAAAGAATGTCAAAATTCCAGCACTTGTGCGAGGTGAGAAACTATTGAACACACACTACACACGCGAGACGTCAGCGGCAGACGGCGATGTGTGGAAATAATAATTTTGGAGCGATCTGTCGCGCTCACGGCTCGAGCGATTCGAAATATTTATCAAACGAAAAAGAGAACGTCCGAAAAGCGCCCCCTAGCCTGTCAAAGTTATAAGGGCCCACAAGGGTTGCCTGAGTTATTTGCAGTGCTATCCGCTAGTGGAGTGTTGTGTTTGGAAATAAAATAAACTACCTAAGTATATACATATTCTGACTATGCTGAAACTTACCACCGCAGTGTGCTATATTACGTAACATTTGTGGGTGTGTCATTTAGTTAAAATTATGTTGTGTGACATCAACTTACTCTCAATGGACTGCCCGATTCTCTCTTGTTAATAATATAATATAATATATGAGGCGTCTAATTCCAAAAAGCGATAAGTCCGCATTTGGTCAAAATCGAGAAAAAAATGCACGTATTCTTTGTATAATTTTACACAATATATATTGATCCATAAATTCCAAAATGCGACACAACCCTACGAAAAAAAATATTTTATGTCTCGATTTGTTACAAAAAGCGCCAAGTCCGTGTTTCATAATATTTAAAGCTTGGTTGATTTCGCGCGTGGTTAAGTCAACCAATAAGGGAACGTTCAATATTGAAAAGGGCGTCTCCCATGCTGTGGCAACTGGTAAACTCACGACAGTGCCACGGAAATATGTGCCTTATGCGGAATAAATTTATAAAGTATAAAGTGAGGTACAAATAGCGCTATGTCCAATTTTATTTTGCCTATATTTATTACATTTAAAAGTTTATCGGCTGAAACAAATTGCCATTTGGTTCTAATTTCGACATAGAATACAACGGAAAAAATAATCTCATGTTAATACAAATAATTGAAGCTTGAAACATAAAAACGTTGTTTCCCGAAAATATTGAATTGTGGACTTGTCGCTGTTTGTAATTAGACGCCTCATATATATAAGTAGGGTAAATTTATGATGGGTGCTGAATAATCAAGATTTGAGTTTGACCAATCCAGCTGCACGCCAATCAATCCCAGAGGTTTTTAAGCCACAAAATGTGACATAGTCCTCTACTATGATAACCGTTAATTTTTCCATGGATAACAAGATGGGGAATGCTATAATTCTGTCTTCTGATAATACAGCTGTAGTACTGTAGTTGTCTGGTTTTGATACTACATAGAACTTCTCGGTCGTTTCCCATTAGTTTAAAGACGACAACATTTATTAGTCACCCTATCAATCCAAAGAACTTTGAGAATGCGTGAACCTTTTTTTAATTATTTCTATCATTGTCATGTTGTGAACGTCTATAATTATTTTTTTGTAATGTTCACGCTTACTGTAGCCAAGTGGGTAACGTATCAGCCTGCAATGCAGACCGGATTTGAACCCCGGGTCTGGCGAAAATATTCGCATTTTGTATGTGTATTTGGATCCAGAATATAATAGGCTGAGTAAATAGCTAACATCAATCTCTCATGAACACAAAAACCTCCACCTGTGGCCCATACGATCTTCTTAAGATCGAACGTGGTAAAAAAATTCAAGGAAAGCGCTTACTCAGTTCAATTCCTAAGTGATTATGGGGAAATGTATTCATATATACAGTTACTTCTACTTGTTGTCTGTCGATAATCTATGTTATTGGTGTTTTCGACAATGATAAAGAAATTTTCGATATATAAGTGGAAATATTAAAACAAGTGCTTCAGGAAAAGTGGCCGATATGAATTGGGATGTTTAAAACTGCATTGACGTACTATTTAATTTCACCCTACAATCCTAACACTATTATAATAGGTTACCGATACATATCGTTATAACAGAAAACTATAATTACTTCCACTTCACGTAGATTCATATTATTTAGAAAACGAGCTTAAAATAAAATTCATCCCCATCCCACTGTAAAATACACGTCACTGGCATTTAGTGCGGGAAGCATCCTAAAATTCCACACGAAAAGCTTCCAACCGGACAATGCATGGACGGAGGCTATAGGTATCTACACATAGTGAAGCTTTTGCGTAATATGAATAGGTCGGAGGCTCTATACAGGTCGTGACATCGAGAACGAGCCGTAATTAGCGACGACGTAAAAGGTCGAAGCCCAAAAGACAGGGAATTTCAATATGAAAACTATCAGCATCTCAGGGGAAGAATAATACTAATTAGTAATATACAGTAGTTATACAATATTCATTAGTTTATGTAACATATAACGAGGTATCGGAAATATAAACGTAGTTTAATAAGTAAGTACATATAGGTATATAATAAATAAAATAAAATTGAAGTGTCCATCTGTGATTTCGAAATATTTTCCTTTCGAATAGAGTTTTGACTATTTAAATTGATATGTAAAACTACATATAAGTAGTTTATATTTTAATTATTATTATATTTTTTGTTTCGTTAAAACTTAAAGACAATGTATGTAGAGTATAGTATACGGTTCATAACTTTGCACTCCGGCTCTAGAATGAAAGTGATGTAATATATTATTCTATATACCATTTGATATAATGTTTTGCAAGGTAATCAGACAACGAAACGTATCAGGGTAGAAAAGCAATAGCAAAAATAAGTGGAAAGTTATAAAACGTGTAGGTTACTTGAATAATGACTACATTGCTGGTATTCAATAGGTATCAATTTGGTCGAGTTTCATCTAGGTATCTCAAAAGGTCTCGAATAAATCCAGTGGTCGGTAAAAAGACAACATAGCAGCGGTGAAGTGGTGAGGTGAGGGTATATGGGGTTGTGCGGCTATATCTAATGGCTGCAGATCGCACGGGTCTAGGCGGGGCTAATCCTGGTCAGATAGCAGCGATGAAAAGATGTGTGTAAAGACGCGCGAACCTGGATCAAACCGTTGTCTATATTATTGATTAAAAAAATCAAACCGATTTCTTAGTATGTTTAACTGCATATCTATTATTATTTAAATGTAGCACGCGAGCGAAGTCGCGGGCTATCGCTTGTTATACACCTAATATATAAAATTAAAGTTAAACAAAAGCTAGAAGTCTATCTACATGCATACTATGCCCCACCTATATAAGCTCAAATTACTATATAGTAAATATATTGAAAGTACAGTATTCACCAGGTCAACATTATAAGAAAAAAACACGGTATATGTATAAGTGGAAGATGTTACATGTTGTGGCTCAAGAAATTAAACGACTGGTTGGACAGCACTGAATAAAGTGAACATTATCAGTAAGTAGACGATCTCCGATAAAGGATCATAAAAATAAGAAACAGTAGAAATATAATGGGTTAATGGGTACTTAGATAATACAACAAAATGGAATTAGTAAATAAAAAATATAAAAAAATAGTAATACTTCAAGAAAAAAACACTTGAAAATTTAGTGTTCCTGGAAATCCCCACATGTATAAATAGTTTTATGTGTGCGTGTGGCACTAGGTGCATGAATATAACATGAATACTGTGAAGGGGTGTGGTGAACTGAGAGGGGGCGAATATAGGGATTCGCACCCTTTCCAGTGACACCAAAAATCATATAATAATTTGCCAATATATATGCAAAAAATATAGCAATACGATATTATATTGGAAGCGATAACAAGATATGATATACAAAAATAAATACATAAACAGTAGGTATGTATCACAGATAGATTTTTATTACAGATGACCACAATATAATGGTCAAATATTTTATAAAGACTTTTAATACAAAGTCAGTATATTTTTTACGGTGAATTCACGGTGCTATAGTATCGAGATACATTCTTCTAGATCAGGGGTGGCAAACCTATGACACGCGTGCCACTAGTGGCACGCGAGATGAATTTACACGGCACGCAAACGAATACCAATAAAAATTTTCAAAAAAGTTTTACAAATAAATATTATACTTGTAGCTGTCAGTGTGTTAGCGATCAAATATCAATTTTTAATGTATCAAATTATTCGACCGCAATAATATATGTGCACGTTTCAAGATCATTACAATTAATGCTATTTGCAAGAAATAATTTGGAAAAGGGAATTATTTACCTGGTAAATTTAAAATGAAAATCAGATAAAAAATATTGTAAAAGTTAATAGTAGATACAAGCAGTAGCGGCTCGTCCATATGCACTGCGGAACTGTAGCACCCCCAAGCAAATTGAGAAAAATGGAATATTATAATATACATAAATTTATGTATAATATATAAATATATCAATATTATTTAAGCGTGAATTAAGCTCGCCCGCGCACCGATATATCCAATAATTATCATACACCGCGGTACTGCAGTACCGTTTTCAAACGAATATGCTTGAATGGGCGCAGGAGGAATGCGGGGAGCGGGTCACGCAGCTTTAAGCTTGGTCAGTACTGCAGGCCCGATAATGTATCGCCGTTTCTGCGTTCGTACGTGAGCAGGCACGCGGAGCGGATGAAAGAAATATAGCTTTAACGATTTATTAACGTTGTTAAAATTTATTTCTGCAAGCAATTTATGCAAAGATCTTTATTTCGATTACTTATTAATATAATTAATAATTATTATTTAATTTTGATGTTAATAGTAAAATTTAATCCAAATAAAAAAAAAATAATCAACTGGAGCACCCACCCCCAGATATCTTATCCACGAGCCGCCACCGGATACAAGATACAAGGTTTTAATAATACCCAATACTAAAAGCGTATAATAATTGATGAAATAGTTCCTTTTAATAGAGTTCCTTGATTAAAAAGCCTCAATCAATTTAAGCAAGGTAAAAAAATATTAACACAATGAAGTTTTAATTATTGAACATCTGACCACCTTGAAAGAAAATTCCAGGTAAAAAAGTTACCGCCGAAAACTTGGAGGCTGTCTTGTATTAATTAAGCTAAAAACGGCGAGGAAAATTTTAAAGTTTTCCTAATTAAATTCTTCTAAGCTTAACGTTATGTTGTGCTTTTAGGGCTCAATGAAAATCAAATTTTGGAAAATTCGGTTGAAGTTAAAACTACCTTAACTAACTTTTGATGGAAACTTTACAATTTCTCTACCAGGCGCTAAGAAGGTTACACGAAATATTTGTCAAAGTAAACTTTCAGATTGGGCAAGAAACTTGTGAAGGGATTTTGTTTGTGAACTGTTTTAAAATATGACCGATCGGTGGTTTGTTCAGGAATACTTATTAATTTATGCAGGAGGCCGACATTGTTTCAATTGAACCATATTTCAACCTTAATGTGCCGACTTTGAAATTAAACTTTATGTAAGATGGAAATAAAGGAAGAAGATTTTATATAAATAATAAATAGATAATTTTAAAATACGTTAATAACGTCATGTCTATGACCCATTTTAATAATTTAGCGTTCAGGTGGCAAAACCTGGTATTTTGATATTTTTACGATATTATGAAATTAATTACTATATTCATATATATATATGTAGCTGTAGTATAGTAACGATCAAATATCTATTGTTTAATGTATCAAATTATTCTGCAATAATATATTCCCAGCGAATCAATTTCCAGTAAACAAATCTTAGCTAGATCAGCAAGTTGATTGGCGATATTAGATACGGTATATTATTACATCATATCACAGCACATTATATCATTACGGTGTATTAGCCGAATAATCATTTTTCATGGTATCATATTTTCTTACGACGGTAATAATAAATAATATTTCACAAGCCACTCGATTTAAAACGCTGACTCTATAATTAGTCCAATATGATTATGTACCAGAATTTAATGTTAATGTATTACTTTTTATTGTATAAATAACGAAGAATAATTTATCTAAATGTCACTCGAATCCAAGTACCTAGCTCGTAACTATCTCAGTAGATTATATGTACTATCATTGTATAATATACTATTGTACCGATACGCTGCTAATAAATCTCACCCTGCTACATCGTAGACTTCATTATCATCATCCATAACCCACACATCGAACACCACAGTAGTGACCCAACATATATAATATAGGATGGAAAACCTCGATATCTCATATCCTAATACTGGAGTTATGATTGCTGACATTTTTTTACATTAATTAATAACCATTCAGATTCACCACAATTAGTGTCAAACATTAAATTTAATATACTCATAGTCAATATTCGTTCTCACATTTTCCCACTTTTATACATTCATACATAATGTAAAACCAAACTAAGTTACAATATTGTTCGGTTGCTCGATTCTGCAGAACCTTGAATCTTGACATTGAGCGAGTGGATCTGTTTTGTTCTCAGGCTTCTTTTAAATTGAGTTGCTTCAAAATCTACGACTAATAATTAAATCTGGATATTTTTTCTTATACTGCCTGTCTTATTTATCTACATATACCTATATACTTTTATGTTTTCTATTTTTTTCTCTGTTTATCTTATGATTACAACTAACGTAGTTTTATTTTATAACTATTTTCAACAATTCTCTAATTATATTCATTAAAGTTGTACCTAATATTTGATTTAATTTAATTTATTTTATTATGCTTTTCTGTCCGCCTGTTATTGGGAACATAACGTATTATTTTATTTTATATTATAATTATACTTATTCTCTGTGATTGATCCTGTTGGTTGGCCTAAATAAATTAAATTAAATTGTGTTGTCTTCCTCCAAAATGTTGATTGTTTAACATATGCAGATGTTGATTAAATAGAATATCACGTGAAATCTTTAAAATAAATGAAATAACAATAAACGAAAATAACCAATGCTAGAAATTTTGGAAGATAAGTATATGGTCAGATGTAGAAGACGGAGAATGCAAACGTGGCAATGAAGATCCGGTGCCCATCTTTCATGCGGCAGACCTCACAAAAGATGGACGGACAATTATGAATCAACTTGGCAAGCATCTGAATGAAATAAATCTGACGGTTATAACAAGAAAAAGTATGTCAACTGTGCATATCCTGCCGGGCTATACATAAATAATATGATTTAATAGAATGCAAAAAAGACAACATAATAATATTATTATAAAAAAAATATTAGGCGCACAGAAAAATGACGCTGTATAAGATATGTCAAAAGATTGTACATCATTCAATAGACTCGTAACGAATACAAAATGCACCGCATTGCGGATGCTTTGGAACGGAGTCACATTTAAAAATTGCAGGTAGCCTTTGCAAACCGGAATGTGCCTTGACGTTTGCAGCCATGCCAAAAACGTTTCCGTATAACATCAGTTATTCATACAAAAAGCTTCGATGCAAATTGGATGGAAGCCAGATAGTTAAATTGGTAGACGTTATAACAATGAAGCGAAATTTGCAATATCAAATTATATAGCTGTTTAAACTAGCATAATATTCAGACGCAAGCAGATTTCGTTTGTAGTTGGAAAACTTACTATAACTACCTACTGATATTGAAACTCTATATTGAATTTGTTTGATTGAATTGATATTGAAAGTTGTAGTTTTGTTGATAGCATAACTAGGTAATATAATATTTTAATCAGGGGCATCAATCATACGCCACTATTGACAATATCAGAATTTTTCCCTGCATCAATTCGTTAGTGGATGGCAGAACATATTTCATGGTAAGAATATTTAAATTCTAACAATTCTGCTCGAGTTGACTTCAAAATAAACGTGAACAAAGCTAATTAATGCGTTACATAATTTTAAAAACACTGAGAAAATATATTATAACCAATAGAAAAAAGCTTTTTTGAAAAAAGTGAGACATCCCGCAGGATCGAACTTGCATCTCTCGGGTTTCGCGCCCATGCACATATACCACTATGCTAAAAGCGCCATACTTAATTGCGGCAAATTTTTAACGAAATGCGAAATTTTTAAGAGCATACATAAGTGAAACGGCAAATAATTTTCAACAGTAGGTGGAACGAAATTTCGCAGTCACTCGCCAATCGGAGACTAACAGTCGGGGTGTGAGCACGTCAATTTGTTTTGTGATGGCGTCGGAGGAATATATTCTTAAATCGTGTAAAGATGACTAAAAAACGTTCCGCATGTACCTACTTGAAAAAGAAAACATGTCAATGAATATACTATTATTATTACGAATATAATAATAAACATAACATTAAAAGGACGCATGTTGAATTTCTATGATAAATTTTCTTTCGTTCGGCTCGCGTCATTTGCACAATCCGCGCATCGCCTTGACACGTTCTTTTTAGACCATGCCTCAGCTGAAGAATAGCCTTAAGGGGACGCTCTACAGAAATGCCCTTGAGAATTGAAAATATGATATTTTTATATGTGGTCCGAAATAGCTGGTCTACTAGTAATATTAAAAAGTCGCCGCCGATACGTGGGTCAAAAGTAATGGCCAATAAATTAAATTTAAAACAAACTAACTCGCTTCAGCTTAGTGAGTATGGGGTGACCAAAAAATAATATCTTTTAATATACTTAAATGTTACTAAATTCAATATGTTAATCAGCTTTTTGGTGGAAAGTATTGCAACCGATATGGTGGATATTGTGACGTTTTTAAACTTAGAGTTTAGTTTAGTAGTTTAGAAACTTAGAAATAGAATAATAACTTTTTAACCTGAAATTGTACAAGAACTAAACATACGAAGGATTTTGAAACACATTATCTACCTACATTTTTATTTCGAGTGCTATCCAAAACATAATTAATGAATAGTATTTATTTTTAATGTGTAAGACCTACATAATTATTTTTAAAAAAATAGGTAAGTATTGTTTAATTCTAATGCATATTTAAAAAAACGTACAATATATCTAGTGATGTACCCAAGTTTAGAGACACCTTTACAAACTAGTAACGCAATTACTTTTATAATATAATATGTATCTAGTGATGTACCCAAGTTTAGAGACACCTTTACAAACTAGTAACGCAATGACTTTTATAATATAATATGTACTAGTGAAACAATAGGTAGGTACCATTATTGTATTTTGTTGGTTGAGTAAAGCCAATGCACGAAATAATTTATAACGCCTAAAAATAAATATTACCTTTTAGGCAGCCCATATTATACTGTTATTGTTTTTCACATTGTTTTCATTCCGCCGGCTGGCGAGAGCGTTTACGGCACCTAATAAATCATTGCAAAGAATTGCTCTAGCGACAATAATTATTTTAGATTTTTAAAATAAAATCTTCGATGACCAGGTATTTTGTTGTAAATTTGATTTAAAATGACGTGGTGCTCGCTCTGTGGACTCTCTTCGACTGAAATATGAATCACACTGGCTGCTGTAATACCCACTCTTAAGAGCTGATGCAACATACGTTTTTTCTCGAGTATTATTTGGCACCAGCGCCACTGCATGATGGTTATTTTATTTTAACGGCGACCCTAAGATTAAAAATCTCCCCAGAAGAACCTGCACAATTAACCCAAAACGTCAGGGAAGGAAGGAGTATACACGATATCACCAGTATCACCACACATACCTACAAAACAAGTCATAGAGCATATTGGTTCAAAGCTTTAAATAATAAACTGTCATAAAAAAAACAATCTTGTTAATATCTCCCAACCAACATCAAAGCATATTCATCCGTCATATCAAACTAGGTAATCCGATTACGTTCGACAAATCAGTTTTTACAATTGTCGGCTTTGTAAACAAAATGGTGGACGCCGTGATTGAATTTAAAATGGCCGACATTATTTTGTGGCACGTCGGAGTCATCCGGACAACAGAAAATATGCGAGGGTATATTTTATCATACAGGCCTAGTTGAGTTAATCGAGTTTAGAGTGCAAATTCAACTCTGACACGACACTACAAAGGCTGACATGGGCAGCGGGTACTGCATTATTAATAATAACAGGACAAAATGATTGGCGTTCGTACAACATATTTGCGTGTTCAATTACTGTCGGTTGACGACGTGGATTTACATGTTTACCTAAGCTTTAGAGTTTAGATAATTGTTATGTTACCCTAAAACTTATAAGTATATTATATACACAACATTTGAATTAATTTAAACTGCGGACGTTGGTTGCTTAACGTTTTTGAAATGGTCAATTCACGAACGAGTCCATGATCAGGAGGAAACTCCACATTCAAAATATACCTTAGTTTGCTGCGCCGGGATCTCCATTTTTTTCTTGTCATACATATGCGCGAACGACCACAAACAAACCAACACAAATATGGAGCCTAAACCAACCCCTCCCCGCACCACAATCGGTATTAATCGAGCGTACAGAAGTCTCTATATTTGGATGTGAACCTACAAGGAATCCCCGTACATATGACACATTTTTATTGTCACTTGTTTCGTTAAATCACATTCAAAAATGAAACAGCGTTCAATGACGAATATAATATAGACAGGCTACGGGCACTTTTAGTTGATGTTGTAATTGACATGTTATTTGCATTTGAAAAGCGATTAGCAAAAACACAAATTCGTGCGTCCCGTAAGCATTTTAATATATAAAAAAATTTATACTTACGTAATATTAAGTATACCTACAAATTTTCATATATATAGGTATAAATATATTATTTTTAAGACTAAAACAATCTATGCGGCCCAACGATAGTAGTGTAGTGAAACAGTAGTGCCCTAGTAGAATAGAAACGGTCACATAAATACCCAGTCTTAAGAGAAAACCACATAAATATATTATGTTGACCTCACCGGAAATCGAACACGGAGTGTGAACCCCGTGTGACAGCCCAGTGCATTGCGAATTGGATCACGAGGGCGGCAGGTGGACTGCTATTTTTTTGGGATATTATAAAATAAGCCTTGTTTTCTGTTTAAAACATAAAATCCAGAATCTCGTTTACTATATGGCATATACCTACAATAGAATACACATATTCACAAAAATACATCGACTACATTATATTACAGTCTACTAGTTGATCTATTAGTAGATAGTTTTTTGGTTGTCACACCATTTTAAGACAACAAAGATAAGACGATTTGTTACAGCAAATAATACAATTAAAAGTATTTAATTCACAGAGACTGATGTGATCCAAGTTGTAGACTTTGAGTTTACACTAAAGCTAATTTGCTTGTTAAAAATATCGGCGACTTATGTTTACCCCTAATATATAGGTAGGTATCTTTTTGGGGTAGCTTGTAATATTACCACCCCCATTCAACGGTGCACCTGTGCTAAATAGACCGTAATACATAGCCGAATTAAAACTTTCAACGTAGAGAATTCCATGTCGGTAAGAAAATACATTTTAACTACTCCAGAGGGAAAAAGCCGAAGTTGAAACAGTCTAGAATAGAGATATGCTCGTATTGGTGAGCCACAAATCTGTCAGAGTTAATACCAGGAAAACAGCAGAGGCATGTTAAAGGAGAAGGCACGGAATAGAAAACCTAGTTAGCGAAATACCCCCGGAAAACGCGCGGCCCTTTGTTATTCTGATACATTATTTTGTAAGGATTTCCAAAATTCCAAGTTATCGAGCGGCAATTCATTACAAGAGAGCCTCATCGCTGGCGACTTAACGGATGGCTTTGTACCAAACAAAGATGCAATTTAAAAGAGATTCAAACGATTTAACTGGATCCATTGGATGTTTGCCCTGAATGGAGAATTATATTATTAAATTGGAAACGAAAGGAGGGGTTTAAAAATAATACAAGAAAATTAATTACGGCCTTTTCTGTGATCCGAGACGAGTGTGGAGGGGCGAGGGGTTCACAATCTGAAGTGAATGATTAATTAAAAACAGGAAAAGGGACTTAATAGAATTATTTACAGGAAAATATTAATTTTGATAAATATATACCTACAACCCCACAAGCAATAATTAAAAATGTTAATTAAAATGAAACATATCGGTTACACAAAAAATAGGGTTCACCGATAATTGAGCGTAAATGAAAAACTGATTAACAGAGGGCGCTTTGATAATTAAGGTAAATGAGATACTTACCTACTTATGGTACGATTAATAAAAAAATCTTGAAATAATTATTATTAACTTTCCTAAGTATTCTCCCCAAATGTAACATTTAAAAATCCAATCATTAAAAATCCGGCGTAATATTTCTGACCTTATTTTTATTTTTAAATTAATTATTAATCATTCAGATTGACCACAATTACTGTTGAGTTGAGTAATGTTTAATAAAGTTTAATATATTTCTTTTATTTTGTTAACTGTCAATTCATGGTGGAATTGCATTGTATTAACATTTTTAATTTAATAAAACGCAATTTTTTGTAGTACTTATTCCACTTTTAATCAATAGATTAGGACCGGTTTCGTCCGCCTCAGAGGGACATTTTCAACTCTCAACTTTTCAGTTGAAAATGTCCTTCAAAGGCGGATGAAACCGGTCCTAATCTATTGATTGAAAGTGGAATTAGTAGTACAAAAAATTGCGTTTTATTAAATTAAAACTGTTAATAAGTTTAATATACCCAGAGTCAATATTAGTTGTCCATACATCTTTTAAATTCTACACATTCAAACATATAAAACAAATCTAGGTTACTATGGGCGACTCTGCAGAGCTATGAATTTGTAGAACTAACACGCGTAACAATAATTACTGGACGACTGTATTTTTGATAGTATTTTTTTTCTTATATTGTTTGTCTTCTCTTCATATATTGTAATGTTTTCTTTTCAAATTTATTTTTCATTCTTTCATAAGTATTACCTATGTGATTTTTATTTTCAATCATTTTAATAGCTCTCTCCAATGTATTTTTTATAACTGTATTTATTGTTTGATTTAATCAGGTTTTCTATAACAGACTATTACTGGAACATCACTTATTCTTTTATTTTATATCTCATATTGTATTTATTTTTCTGTGATTAATCCAGTTGGTTGACTTAAATAAATATAAAAATAAATAAAGCCCTGTTCTCCGTTACGCAACAGCAACCCTATGTTCTAACTAGTGATATGAAGTCACCCGACGACATGACGTAATTGTGACGTCAGCCAATACACGCTCGAGGCAAGCCGTCCAACGCACACGGCTCACCATGGATATTATTATGCTGAAACACCTATTTGTGTATGGGGACAATGGATAACGCCACTGTTTTAGTAGCGTCATTTTCTAGAATGCTATTATCACTCCGGTAGTACGTCACAATGATGTCATAATATGACGCCATGTCGACCGGGCGACTACAACTCGCAAAGTTCATACATGGAATCCGCCAAACTCAACCTTCGAGGCCTTCTGTAGATAGGTAATTCTCATAAACAATACCTATTTATAGTAAACACGGAAACATCACAATAACTCAATAATTCAGCACGGTGTTCACTATTCAGTAGATATACATGGGATAGGGTGTCGAGGAAACAGGGCGCGAGATAAAAGTGAATCCTAGCATATAAATAAATCGCGTTGCGTCACATATATTTTCGTGTAAGATGAAATGATCACCCCACACGAAAACAATCCGCGCACAAATCTCTTTTGTTAGGTATCCATTTCACACTCAATTATGTGTTATTTATCGTCACCACAGCGCACTTACTATGCCAACAGAGTCGACGCCTGGCCTGCCAGTGATGCCAGATCGTGGGAAATTTTCCCTTTCGAGGAATAATTTTTTCGGCGTAAAAAAAATAAAGTTTCATCCCCAAATGGCCGCGTAATGGGATAAACAAAGCGTCATGATATTTACATTTATTTTAGCCACATCTATATATATTTATATTATATTATGACTTTTGATCGTGTGGGTACGTACCAATTAAGGGTTTTGCAACTAATTGAACCTTATAATAGATATATTTTATTTTACAACGTTTTTATTAGCCCGTATTCTTGTTTGTCCGGTGGTTGTTTGTCCAGTACAAATCTTGCAATTGATTTTTAACTAACTTCCCGTTAACTTCTTAGTAACTAAATTATTAATATATACGTGCTATGATAAATTATTAATATTACTATGGAAATCAAAATGAAATGTCAAAATGACATTTCAGTATTCTATATTTGTTTATTTACTTCATATCAAGTACAAATTTGAGCATATTGAGCATAATAATTTAACAGAACATTTAAAAACGTTGCATATAAAAAGTTCTTCTTATCTTGTAATTATTTGTATCTTACTATTGGTTCCCAATTGCCATATTGGTATTGTCAATACACATTATCTCATCGAGTATTTCAGGGGATGCTAGACTGCGGCTTCTATATAGAGACATATAGACGCGGTCATTTCTGGAACTAAAACCGTTGCAATACCGCCAGCATGCAAATAGCGCCTGACGTAGTACTGTAATCGCATACAGCGCCATGACGTAGATCTGAATACTTAGAAAACGCACAGTAAGCATGCTCGGCATCCACGGTTTATACGCTACTGAAAATATAAAACGCAAAGTAAGTGTGTTTGTTTGTCCCTTTCAATTTTGATTTTTCACCACAGATTACGATAAAGTTTGCATATTTTGGATTCGATTTTAATTTGGTATTCTTTTGTTTGACTTAGCTGTCAGAATTATTAAAATTTTGACATATTACTATCGTATGCCTAGATACAGTTAATTTTATAGTTAAAATTGTATTTTTTTAATAGTGCCTGTATACCTGCATGGATTTACTGCCAGCAATAGCATGTAAATTAAACTATCGCTGCAATAACAGCTGTTTACAAACAAGGATGCTGATTGTCGCGACAATCTCATCTTTTCCGTGTGTGCGTTTATTGTTGCTGCGTGGCGTAGTCAGTATTTTTTTCCAGCAGGTTCGCATAGATCGTTCTACATGGCATGCGCACATGTCGCGGGAGTTGCAGCTACAGATGGCACTAAGCTTTTTTAATCCATGCATGTAATGTTGCAGCTTGCACGACAATAAGTATTTATATTATATTATTATGGTCGCGACAACACGTAAGCCGGGTCGCACACCTGACGGCCATAAATCAAAACTTCCGAGACCCGCCGGTCAGTGTTGCATGATAAAACCTCGCACATCTACCTAGCAAAATCGACATTCGCGCGTAATCTCCCGAAACGTCAAAATATACGCCATTGCGCAAATATGTCATTAGACGCGGAAACAGCGATTATTATGTATTGGTACCGCAGACATTTAAGTAGAAGGCTCTCGTCTGCCATTTTTGTTGATGTGTTGATTGTATGGACAAACGTCAAATGCGGCGACCAGCGATGAACGAGCAATGACAGTCAAGACATAAAACGGCCGACTATGCGGCTGTGCGCATGCGCGGAGTCGATGTCGACATGCAGGTTCTGGCACAATGCAACTCGACGCATGCGGCAGCAACATATTTTTTTCAAGTTTCGCAGTTGCATCGGCCAATCTGCGAAGCTCCATTTTTTGATGACGTTTGTTTCTTCGTTTACGATGACGTCACATCGACGAATTAGACATGCGACGCATGCGGCGAGTTCTGATATGCGAGCCCACTAATGCAGGCATTAAATTCACGCACGTGTAAATGGAATATTAGTAAGTATATCGATCAACGTAGCAACCTCGCGGTACGAATCGCGTACTTCAGTTAGTATCCAATACAATCATACTGTTCGCAAAAATGTTACATGATACACAATTTAGTTTGTGACGATGTGGCTCACACATTTCCGGTGGAAAAGTGGCAGTATTGGGTTGCGAGTTTGATTCTTGTATCTGTGGTAATTTTAACATAACTTTTTCACGTGTTGATTCAGAATAAAGATTCAATGGGTTGAGCGAATGATTAACCATCCATCGTAAAAATAGCCTCTATATTTAACCACGATTCAATGAAACGCCACACACTCCGGAAGTAAATTAAAAACTTGAAATTGTCTCATATTATTATTATTTTTGATCGTGGAATTTTAAAATTACTATCATTAATAAAGTTATCGTAAATTTAATAATGTGGTTTTGAAACACGTGTGCTATTTATTTTTATACGACGTATACTAAGTGATGGAAAAGTTTTATCATGAATTACGACCAAGCGAGCTGCGTATCTCTTGAAAAGATAGATGACTTCTGTTTCTAAATGTTGCGTCTGGTTGCGTCTAACCGCTCTTGGGGGCGAGGGCTTTAGCCAGTTGGAATTCCCGCGTTTCTTGGGCGATATATCGATTTCATTGGAAGGGTTCACTTCAGTACACAGTCGTGGCAGTAGATTGGGGTAAATTAATTCCCTTTATACTTCCTGCGGCCTTGGTGGGGAATCCCCCTCGCCGCGATTTATGTAAAATTGGATATCTGTTGAGTTTATGAATAATTTCATAACGTTCAAAAGGATATTAATAACCACGATAATTAAATCGCTTCATACTAAAATTGCCTTTTATCTTATGTTACTTTATCGGTAAAAGAAAGTCATTGAATATACACATACTATTTTTGGTATTGAAACTCATTAGATATAATATTTAGTGTGAAAGATCGCAAGTTGTGGCGCGGCACGGGATTAATAGGCATACACGAAAGAGTGGGGTAGAGATTCCCAGTTACTTAGAATATCATTAAATTTGCAGTATTATTCTGGAATTGGTAAAATGTCACGTCCGCTACGGAAGTTTCTCATTTTAACTGGCTGTAAACTTGAACAATTAGACAAAATTATAAATGAGATATTTAGGTACTTCAATCCGTATTAATAGGTAGGTACTTACATTATTCGTGGTGAAATAAAATGGGTAGCATACTGTGGCTGTCGATGGTTTCGTAAGAACAAAGCAGTGTCAGCAGAATCCATGACATATCAATCGCTTTCAAATTAATGTTATTCATTAATAGGGTAACGTGGCATGAGAAAATGCATGTTAGGCATCACGCTGAAAGATCACCACATAAACCAATGGACAATAAATCAGATAAGAGTACATCATAATATGATAGAGATCATTCAATAGATAATGGTAATTGGTTGGATATGTCGTTCCGTGAATGCACAACTGCTGGACAAATGCCGTCATACAGTGGTACCTAAAGGCCAGTAGACGCCCTAAAACTTGGTGTACGTGGCAGCGAAGAACTAGGGACCGAGAAGAGAGAAGGGAGCTACAGAAAGCCTTCGCCCAGTAGCGGATCGACCCTGGCTGATAATAATGATGATTATGTTATAATATAATAAAGCAGAAAAAATATCATATTATATAATAATATCAATATCATATTATGTTTATGTAAAAAGCTTCACAATTCGTAGGGACGATATCTCTTCTAGTATGCATGAGATTATAACAATAAGTATTTAAAAGGAAATGACTTGATCGCAGTGTTACATTCGTTTAACGCAGAGAAAAGACCAAAACGTGAAAGCTTGGAAGAGCTTTCAAGCTTTAGTGCTTTTATTACCATACGCGGAATCGCATTTTGCCCCAATTTTCCTTCACATATTACTATTATAGTAAAAACAAATTTAAGTAACAACCGTAAATGGGATTCAAACGGACATTACATCAGATGAATAGCATACTTGGTACAAATTTATACTTATATTTACTAATAATATGAAGTGCATCTACCTACTTATATTATGTTTTCAGTCCGTTTGTTCGCTTATAGATATTTTTGATGAAAATTCAGGTTGTAGAATACATCGATGAGTGGCCGCGTAGTGTGTCAATAATTTCTAACCCTATAACCTAAGAAAATCTATAAACTAGATATCGAGCAATTATTAGTAGTTATATATCTGTCTACTTTTTCTTCAGTATTTCACAAGTCGTGGGCGATCGCTAGTATAATAATAAAATATCTAACCAAAAGATTCAACCAATGTCACATGTAACTCTACGTTCTTTGTCCTAACCCCTAGTAGGACGGATATAATGTTTATGATGCTCTAGATCGAGCGGTTCAACTATTTCATAATATAATAAACCATAAATGTAACATTCTCAAATCTTGTGAATTATTGGTTGAATAAAAGAAAAGGTTTATTAAAGCATTACAAGCACAAGAACGTAAAATAAATACTTTGAGTAATCCGTGACGTCGGTTAGTAAGTAAAGCTCAAATTACATTGGCAGATTGCGTCTGGCCCGATCGTCTGCCACGACTGTCAAAATCTATTCTCTATGGTTTTCAAGGATCGGGAGCGATCGTGAGTAAAGTGGGATAAATTCTATTTCCCGTCGTCCCGATCGTTTTGACGTAAATTTGCGCGGGAATAATGTTCAGTGTTGCCACCAATCTAACGAAGAAATAGTTTTTGGTCAACCTATATTTTAATTAATAGAAACACTATGTTTATTTTAAACCAATCAAAAACAAGGACCAGATATCCGAACACCGCCCACTAGGTTTGATAGCTCAGTTTTGATGTAAATTTGCGCGGGAATACTGTTCAGTGTTTCCACCACTCTAATGAAGAAATAATTTTCGGTCAACCTATATTTTTAATAATAGCAACACTATGTTTATTTTAAACCAATCAAAAACAAGGAGCAATGCGATTGAATCGTTGCGTGTAATTGCAAATAGTGTAAAAACGAAGGCCACAACGGTCGGCGAGGATCGTTAGATCGGGTTGGGTCTGCGCGTCTGCCAATATAATTAAGCCTTAAGGCATTTACAACTATGCCCAATTCATTGATAATTAATTGTTAGGCAGCTGATAAAAAGCACCTATAGGTGTTGACTTGTAAAATTTGTTAAACCAAGTCCATACGTGTTCTGTATTAGTATGTAATACTGTAATATGATTATTATGGTTCCATAGTTCGAGTCATTAGTAGTTATTTAACTGTTCATTACAGTGTATTATCGATCGATCGTTATTCGATCTGCTACATTCCCGCATATAAATCGTTCATTTGTTCATACGAAATTACGAAAACATATCGCTCTTCTATGCTTCGTTCATCAGTACTGAATTGTATCTAGTTTGTCGTATATTACTTCTGAATTCATCGTTCTTGGGCAGATTAAATGAAACATATATACATACTGTGATACAAAAACAATGAACGTTATTGTTATCTCTAAATTAAGTGGTTCCTCTCCCCCTAACTGATTCACATTGTCAACCGCAGTCGTCCCCAGGGGCCTTATGTTATAACTTGCTAGTTGAAGTCGCCCGGTCGACATGACGTCATATGAAATCATTGTGACGTACTACCGGAGTGATAATAGCATTCGAGAAATTAACGCTACTCAAACACTGGCGTTATCCATTGTCCCCATACACAAATAGGTGTTTCAGCATAATAATATCCATGGTGAGCCGTGTGCGTTGGGTGGCTTGCCTCGAGCGTGTATTGGCTTACGTCACAATTACGTCATGTCGTCGGGTGACACACGAGTCGATAGTTAGGAAATCGCAGGCCAGATGTTCGTGTTGTAAACAGCGTATTGATTTACATTTATGCCGGGTCCACACTGTCAACATGTCGCGCGACAACCTCGTTAAATTTTACGATAATTATCATAATTACTTAAGAAATTTTACGATAATTATCATACTTATCGTAAAATTTAATGAGGTTGTCGTGCGACATGTTGCCAGTGTGGACCCAGCAATGCCACACGATCTTGTGGAATCTGACGGCAACCGTTCATTTATTCAAAAATATGACGTGTTATTCTAATTTCAATTTATTAAAAGAATATTACATATTTTAATTTTTCCCTCCATCGTTTTCCCGCATTTATCGTTTGGTTTATTTCATACCTTCAGAAACTATAGTTAGAGAAACCTTTGAACATAATAGCGCCTGTACACGTGCATGGATTTACTGGCGGCAATAGTGCTTATTTTAAATCGTTACAATACCTGTGAACACGTAAAAGTGCTGACTGTCTCTCCAATCTCATTCTTCAAGAGTAAGCGAGACGCGATGTTGTCATTTTATGGTGCTATTTCGTACTATTTGACAGGTAGTGCAAATCGCTCAACCTGAAAAATCGTTCGTAGTTCGTTTTTTTGCCGGCAGGTTTGCCACTATCGTTCTACTGAACAGGCGCAGATCGAAATAATCCTACTGTCGCATGAAAATTCAGAAGCTTCCAAACTTTTTTGATTCATGCATGCAATATTGCCTAGGATAATACATGTTTACCCATACATTCTCTTACTGAAAACAGTAAATCCATATGTAAACGGGGTATTATAATATAAGGTACTTTGCTTCCATTCCGACCATGTCCGATCCTAATAGGATCATATGGGCCTCCACAAAGTAGAGGTTTGCATTAACACACACAATTTAAAAAACAATATGTGTACTTGCCAGACTCAGGATTCGAACCTGGGACCGACGGCGTTATAGTCCAACGCTTAAGCCGCGCGACCACCGTGGACCTTGCTTACTGTTTATAATTATCGTACAGGTACTGTGTAAGTTGATTGTCGTGTAGGATGGGCCGATTGTCATAAAACTGTTGGACAAATAAATACATTTTGAAACGTAAACATACTCGACAGTCATGTTGTCGCGCCTAGCAGCCAAATGCGGCCGACTATGACAATTTCCCACCCTTCCGCCGCGGGCCGCTACCAAACCTCAAACCAAAAGGACTGCAATATTTTACTTCGAGCAGTAGGGTAATGTATGCCTACCCTAATTAATACCTGGGCACATTAAAGTAATTTATACGAGAGAGCCGGCCGGGTGTCCCCGCAAATGGCCCGTAGCAGGAATATCTTGTGTGATAAATACTTGGTTTACTGGGGAACCAAGCAAGCTGTGACTCGTTATATTGAACATAAATGCGACTATTTAGCGAATTTTGTGTACGCGCATTAACAGAAATTAACATCGCTATAAATAATCCTCATCTGAATTTTGGGAGAATAAAATGGTTTTAACAGCGTATTTATGGCTATTATTTTGTACTAAACAATAATAATTATTCATGAAAATAAAAATTACACAAAATATACATTTAGTAAATACAAACTTTTTTATTCGTACACCGATAAATATTTCCGCGGATAAAATTAAATAAATCTCATCAACCAAATCTACCCTCTGTAGGTACCTAGAGCCGTTATATCGAAAGAAAAAGTATCATTCTTGGCATTGGTATGGTATCTATATCGAAGTATCGGTCAATAACCATCGGTACTTTCAGAGGGTTAGGCATAAAGTCCACTAAAGCGGACTTGCGGGGCGCTCGCGCATATTCTATGTGAATCATCGAAAATACAACGTAATCAAATACGCCAGCGCACACTGGATTTGACGACGCATTGTGCCCACCTGCCACATGATTCATCGTTTTTTGGCTTCTCAGCGATACGAATTAACGAAAATACAACGTTGTCCATTCATTGAACACGGCAAGCAAAATCACGCTCCTGGAAGCGTCGTCGATAGACGGGCGAGAAGCCATTATTTAATAACAGTGAACTTTTTGTTTAGTTATTGCGTGTCCGATATTTCGCTGGTATAATGATGTCATCGCGAATATTAATTACAAGCCCCGAGAAATTTAATAATATTTTTATTGCTTTGTTATGAGAGACGCTGATAATAATAATTATTTTGTGCTCCTTCAGCCCCTTATTACATAGGTGAAGGGTAATGCGCGGGTGGGAGGGGGCCTACTTTGTAGAGAGCGCACCGAGCGTCGCGTTGGTGGGCTTTATGCCTATGGGCGGATCCTTTTTTGAGTTACTTCGCTCTGGGATCTAACACCTACTTGCTCAGCTCCACCCCAGGGCTGCTCTATTCCGGGTAAAAAAAATAATATGTAGGTACCTATGTTATTTTTTTTTTAAATAATAAGTTTTTAAATAAGGTTTATCATTCGTTATTTTCATTATTAATCCTGTTTAACAAAATTACCTCCGACAGCAAACCGTCTTTCATCATTTACCTCTTCTCACTTAGAATTAATTTTAGTGCGAACATTTAATAATAATTAAAAAAAAACATCCGGAACAGTGGAGCACTACAAATTTTCGGCACTCCGGGTAAAATCCCATTGCTACACTGCTGCGTGCTCCTGCTCCGAGCTCCGCTCCAACGCTCTGTAATTAATTTGAAGTCTGTAATGATCGTTCGAGTAATATATTATAACTGTTGTGGATATCCTACGACATCACCCATTACATTAGGTATTCTTTTATTTTCGGACATATTAATAATATTTATAAATGTTGTATAATTTGACTTTCGTTACGCAGCCCCGGACACCCCTTACATACAGCATTGCATGACCCTTGACTTTTTGCACCCTCCACGCTTATGGTTTATGTTTCGTGTGCATACTTACGCGTGTACTAAAACACCTACGAATTTCTCAAATATTTACGCTTGAGGTCAGAATATGAGAACACTTTTCTTGAGGTCCATATTTAGAGGACCAAAAGCTAGCAGCATTTTTCTTCAGAAAATTTTGTCAGAAATACCCTGTTATAATAAATTCTATTTTACAATCTGCTATGTCATCCGCTGAAATGAAAATATCGTAATATATACGTACCTGTGTAGATACTTAACTAACTGGAAGAAGCCGGTATTTTATGCGTTTATTGAAAGCGCTGTCCACAATGATATTATATTTTAATAGTGTGAAGAGAGAATGTCATTGTTGCTTGGATGTTTTAAGGTGAAAGTTTTTTATTTTGTCGTTAAGGGGGACATGCTCATCGTAGGTCAAAATTGAGTTTTTATTGTATTTTCAAACCATGATCCTGGACACTCCTTAAACGTTGTAGATAATCTATTTATATAATTTTGAAGCCTTATTATCCTTTATATTTATTTTAAACATTTGATGACTGCATAAAGTATTTTTGTTACATAAAATAGTATTCTTTTAAACCTCTCGCTCTAATGTTTTCGAATATAGTCATATTTCGGTACATGAATGTGCAGTGGTGTTAAGATTTTTTACATTTATTAATTTTTAAAAGCATTTATAAACCCATTAGTATAATTTATGACGAGATAATTTTAGTAAAATATTCACGATAAAAAATTTTATTGATAATCTCTGTGATCCCAAATTTGACAAGAATTAGGCATTTTATTATTCAAAAAATCGGCAAGATTAACACATTTGAAGATAATTCTAATGATACTCATTATAAGCTATGTCTTTGACCATTCTAACCATTTTGACCTACGACGAGCATGTGGGCCGTTAAAAGAATACATACATACAATACTAAAGATGACAGCTTGAGGTTATAATCGCGGATACGGATGTACTGGTGAGATTGATATGATCAAGCGATTGATTATATCAATGAACTGAGAAACTGAACTCGAGCGGAATGACTGGTCGAGTCGAGTGACTGGACTCAATGTGAGAGTGGTACGTCGAGTGATGGACTAGTGACGATAGTGAGGATTTACGGATTGTCCTTCCTATTTATACAAATGCAGTCCATATATTACAAAGACATTGTCGCAATTAAAAAATCATAATAAACCCTACCGATCTAGTTATGATTGAGGAAATGTTGATAATCATTTCCACTTCATTGTTTTGTTTTGACAATAAAACATACATAGTGTGTCACACACGTAATACTGAGTGGTATGATTGCTACAGGCTAATAACATAAAATGGGAGCAAAAACAAAAGAACAATAATGGAAGGTCACGTCAGAATATTGAAAATACGATTGAATAAAATTTTCGGATGTGTCTTACTTACTCATATGACGTCTACAAAACAATATTTATCACTTTAAAAGTATGTTAAAACGAGGGTTCACAATATTATCAATCATAATATCAAGATATGTGTCAAATTTATACCAATCGAATATTGAAATAAACAAAGGAAAGTTAGAATAGCATCAATAAACATACATTCAAATTTTTACATACAGAACGTTAGGAAAACCTTCTGAGCTATCCAAAAATGAATATTATAATATTAAAAAGACATAATATCCTTATATGAATATGGTCAAATCAAATGCTTTAAGTAGGTACGTATATCTCTTTTTCAAGAGACAACAAAAAATGTGTGAATAGGAATATGATTTACGACCACTCCAATATATTTATGTACTTTTCAAAAGATATAAAAACACTTTTATATATTTGGCCTGGCATCTTTGAGAGATATTTTTAAGACGACAAGAACACAATGATAATAATACGCGATAAAAATATTAATAATCGAATATTTCGTAAGGAATGGGAGAACGTTCTTGCGAATCTAATCTGGGGAGTGCTTTGAACGAGTCGCCAATCTATGGACAACGTTCAATATTTAAAACAATTGATAGCAAAGCCTACTGACGTATTTGCATTACATTTTAATGTAGGTAATTTATTTTGAGATGTCCTTGTACAAACTTTTAATTTGGTTCATTTCTCTGATGGAAAAATTACATCACTAACAACTAACAATCAAACTTTATATTATATTTCTTCCCGACACGTATCGTGAATATTGAACAAGTAATTCTGATTTTATCAACTCAATAGATCATCTGTGTCTTTCATCTGACCATTTTAGATTCATCTCAGAAAATACCCGTTCGGTATAGTGTTATAGCCCCGCAAACATCGCCACTTGAGCGTGGTTTTGTATTAAGTAGGTACATATTCACTGTCGTGAGCAATCGTCAACTGTAAATAATACGAGTTAGATTATTCTGAAACATAATGGATCGTTTTGACATGTTCGTAATTGAATTGTACATATTATATTTATGTTTCTCGTAATAACAATTATACTATGTCGACCAAAAAGTATAATATAGTTCACTCGGTGGCTACACAAACAGTCAATTTTAATATATTCTTATTTCAATTGCCACCGAAAACGCACAGAAATTGTGTTTGAATACGTAACAAGTATCTTGATTGGATTCATTAAGCATATTTTTGTTTGGGAGTATTATTGTCTGTTCAAATAATGGATGAAAACCTTCGAGGCAAACGTCAACATGACAGCATAGAGAGCCCATATCGTGCGCCGTTGGAAGGGGCAGAATTCGGATATTTTCGGTCGTTCTCGGTAATTTTTAACGCAATGGTCGGGTCCCTTCGGGCGAAAAGGGAATTTCTACTTTCTACTTCGCTCGTGACCGCGCGAGGAGGATGATGCTGATCGCACACGTATGGATGCGGCAGGTCGCAGACAGGTGTGCATAGCATAGTCTGGACATGGGCAATGGATAACGATATACTTCAAAAGCAAGTTGCGCGGTATGTGAAGTTCGCAGCGTATTGTCTGAACTACTCCATACATTCTTCTTGTTGGAGTGACACTCGTGTCTGTCGCTCGTTCTTCAGCTATTACTTTACCGCGCCTTGTTACTGCCGCACTGGCAAACCCGAATATATTGCTAATATCTAAACACTCCACGTAACTGCGATATTAGTTTATATTTTATAATTTGTTTAGTGATACAATTCAATATTATATTATTTTGCGGTCCGCGTATAATTCCTCAAAGCTTACGACCGTAAGCTTAGGATAAATAACTCCAGAAAAGTCCTCCTACCCCCATTCGCAAGGTTCCGAAAAATAACTCCCTTCGCAGCTGTTTAATCGTCCATTTATTTTTTCGTCGGGAAAAACACTGATCGCTGACCTCTGTCCGAGCGGGGGAAATAAATCTAATCTTGCGGGATATCTCGATGAATGGACTGGCGAGCCATTGTGAGGCAGGACAAGTGAATATGGCCGAACTTTCTTTATCATCCATCCCTCCTTCCTCTCCGTCTATTTTAGGGTGGATATTTTCAAGGCTTTCGATTGTCGCAATAAAATAGAGGAGTCGCATTCAAAACTGATATTGATCAAAGCCTTTGTTTATTTTGCAGAATAAGAAATCGTTGTTTCCATAACGGATTTGATAGAATCAACAACACATTACTTATCCTTTCAATGGATTCAGCATTTTATTTGTCGGCAATTTACGATAACAAGTAAATTGCAATGTTCGCCTTTAAGCAGCGAATATGACTATCCAAAGGGTGGGAATTATATTAACACATTTTTTTACGAGTAAGACAAAGTTGTTAACCATTCGTTTAACATTGTTTAACCCAGAGTGGCGATACTACACTCTAGGGTAGTATTTTTCAATCTTTATTGTATGGCGGAACCATTGGAGCAATAGGTATGTAAAATCTCCCCTACCTACGTGGATAGTAATAAACCCAGGTCGCAAAAACGACTAAAATCACAGAACATATTAACAAATATAATTCAGACAGGCTATACACCAATACACTACATTTTGAAGCAGGGTTTTGAATGTGTGAGTGTCCTACGAAAATGAAAAACACCGATATTGAATGAGCGTCAGTGCATAAAACGAGAGCAGTTGTCAGAATGAAGGACAAGCTTAGAATTACGTATTTTTGACCTTGACACGTGTTTAAGTTTATCCCATATTATTCCACACTCGAGATTGGTTGCCTGTTACTCCACACCCGTTAAGTATTTCAGTTCACATTGATTCTGTATTGGAGGCGAGTCTCGTGTGTTGCAGTGCGTAATGCGCTGGCCTTCCACCCCCGAGAGTTCTGGATTAAATTCCCAGTGAGGACACAATATTTATGTGTTTTTCTCAAAGCCTGGGTGTTTGCGATTGTTCACAATTACCACCTCGCACGAAAAAGAAAGGACATGGTTATTATTAATCCTAAAAAATATCTGTGTTGGACTGGAAATGAAATAATATCGTATAAAACATAAATAAATTTGAATTTAAAATCAAATTCCATGAATTACCCTCGGTCAATAGAATTAATAAATTGAAGCATTAGACCCAAAGCCAGACCGATGTTTAATTATACTAGATACATTATCTGACAATGTAATTACTTACAGTTAACAGTAATATTAAAATAAATTAATATAGTCCCGCTGGAAAATCTAAACATATATATTTTAATATAAAAAATCTTTCCACGCTTTAAATTAAAATATTAAGTCTCTTTAAAGATATTAATTGAATTGAATACTCGAGAAAGCAGACTAATAACAAGATTATTAATTCTCTCAACAAAATAGGCTTTTTTCGTTTGACGCTTTAATTTCAGGCGTAATCTTTAGCGACAAGTCAGAGAGAGAGTAGAGTAGAGCCAAGATATCGACCGGAGAGGGACGCATTCATCGCGAAACGCTACGAGAATATTACTGACCTAAAACCGAGGGGATGTTTTCTCGCAAGACAGAGAGAGGGAGATAGAGGGAACGGCGCCACGAATCTTAGGGCCGAGTTGACGTGGGCAGACTTTGAAAACTCAAGAGGAAAACCGTGCTATAGTTGCGTCTAGGGATTGCAATAACGAATGAAAATTTCAATACCGGTTTTTCGGTATTTATTATTGAATACCGTTAATTCTTAAACATTAAAAAAAACAGAAGTAGATGCTTATTAATAAATATAGCTATTAAATCTTTTAAAAATATCATTTTATAGCAAAAATCTACATACATACATTTATTATGTTGACATTTAAAAATATGTATTGATCATAATTGTAGAACTAGTGATTTTTTACAAACAATTTGAATATATTGATAATTTTAACTAAAGCCCTCAAAAGTTCATCAAATGCAAAAAAGTCCGGCTGCAGGACAAGCTTCTTAAATTCAACGTTTGTACAGCCATCAATAATTATAGCATAATTAAACATTTTTGTCATTGATGTTTTCTATTTCGAAATAATATTATGATAATTCATCATGACAATCACTTATATAAATATATTTGATAAAATTTATTTTATTATTTTTTCACCTCTGTTGGATTCACTCAATATATTATTTGCATTTTAGCAGCACATAACTTATAATTCATTTTCAAAAACGTAAACGAGTGTGCTTTCTTAATGCCGAAAATTCTGGTATTTTGGATTTATAAAACCGGTGTTTCGGTATTGATAAATACTGAAATACCGGTATTGCAATCTCTAGTTGCGTCAGGAATCTGTAACGAACTGTCTATCTATAATGTACCTATAGTGTGCAGTGTCATAATACGAGTGTTATTGTCTCTGATGCAAGAAACTAAAAGTCGACAACGATCAAGTATCTGTATAAGGGTAACTATCGCTAGTGAAAATTAATATCGTAAGATCACCTAACTTTACTCCAATTAAACTAGTTTGCTAGAAGGAACAATGTTCAGAAAAAACACCCATAGAAAATAACACAGGAACATCTCAGGCTTAATTTAGGTTTTATATGATTGTGAAATGACTTATTATTCCTCTATATCAGGCATGTCCAACTTCAAGTAGGCTGTGCTCTATTAGGTATAGGTACAGTATCGAAACATACAGTGATCTACCACTTCCCATTGTCATTCTTCAACTTAAATATATAGACGTATTATATTTACCTGAGGACACTGATATTTTACAAATTAAACAAAAAAACCTGTCCTTCACAAACACAAAGATATACCTACTCAATTTTCCATTCGTCGTATAGTTGATAAGTTTTGGTAATATTTTGGGTAGTCATTGCACCCATCGTCAAACTATTCTTCTACTGCGTAAAGAGCTTACTGCTCGACGGTAAATAGTATATATGCCTGATTTTAAAAAACAAGGATTCAAAACTTATCTTTCTTTCACTCCTGTGTCAGCGCGTAAATGATGCAATACGAATATAACGAGGTCACGCGGGCATTCACATTGTTAATTTTAAAACTACTTTCAGAAATAAATGATAACATAAATGATTCGTCTTCAAAATCTCAATAAAATCGTATATACACGCATATTAGATTTTTGCGGCTCAATTCTTATGGGCGACTGCGGTGGACGCGTTGGGCATGCCTGGTCTATGTGAATTTTTATATAGCATCTTTCATTCTAATCACTTTTGTTACAAATTTGCTAGAGGTAGTAGTATTGTAAACTTTACCTAAACATTAAGAAAAAAATAATTGCTAGCATTCTCCTGCTGCAACATTTCTAAGAGTAATTTAGTGACCTCATTGTAAAGTATAGAATTAATTTGATTTTAGTTATACAGCACCTACGATATAAGTGTTACTTGAATATTTTGACTAATGCCACATGCGTTTCTCAAGTCTGTCATTATTCACTGCGCCATTTACAGTAGGTATAACGCATTTACTGCTGGAAGTACATATTGTCACGTAAATGCAAGAGTAAGCACTTATTGTCGTGCAAGTTGCAACACTGCATGTAACGATAAGACAATTTTAGCGGCTTCACAATTTTTATACATAGTTGCAACTTCCGTAATCCATGCACGTGAACGTTAATTTAACGACGACATTTCTGCATCTCGCTCTTACTCCACATTATAGTCACGTAGAAACAAAGTGAATGGTGTATAATTGAAATCCTACCTGTAAATTTGGAGGACAGTGGTCTAGCAGCTCCAGCATGTGTTGAATATTTTGGGCGTCCTGAATGACGAAATTCAACTCCATGTCAAATTCGCCACCAACCAACTGAAACACAAAAAAAAATCATATTAATACATAAGCAAAAATTGTGTGAACGAATAACATTAACTAAATTACTACAAGAGTGGTTGTTTAAATACGAAGCCATGTGACGCAATACAGTAGAGATAAATAATATAATATATTGTGGTGATGGACCTGTTACGTCCTTCATAATGTTTAAGAAAAAACCCCAGTTGGCACTCGGCCATCTGGGTCGTTCTCGGAGGAAATAGGCGGACAACGTCAAGAGGGGTGCATACAGGTTAGACCATATATCCAACTGGAGCAAGAAATCTCGGGATGGAGAGACTGGATGACGATTGATCGGTAGTGGCCAGAATTCTCTGCAGTGCCAAAATATTATTTATAATATACGCAGGTATGTATCATTATTTGCAGTACTTCTGGTGCTGATTTACATAAGTAATCATGGCACATCATAATATCAGCAATAATAGCTTTGATTCGAGAACAAATGTTTGCGGTGGATATTAAATACCTATGCGGGTGGTGTGATCTTGTCAGAAACGAGGTGATTAAGCGGGGTTACAGCCGAAAGTGTAGATATCATGTTATGGAGTAATTTCAATTGAAATTTGACATACCCTCTAAAATCAGGCATACCTAGAGTTGGGTTTCGGAGATTCGGGATTCGGAATTTCTTTATTATCAAATATTAATTGAAAAAAAAAGATTTTCTATATGAATAAAGTGGACAGGAAACACAAAACGTTCAAAGACTGATCGAGGCATTTAACACAATTAAGCCAATGTCGATTCAAAATGAGCGCAATTCGCAATCAGGGGGAAAAAAGCTCAGAAGCGTACGCGATTGTGAGACGCAGCGATTGACAGTCTGTGTTTCTTGAAATTCTATTTTAATAAGTAATGTTTTGAATTATTTTTGTTTTCCTACTTCTATTTTGTTTGTCTTCTTACATAAATAAAAAAAATCATATTTTTTTGGAATTTGTCTGTTTTTACACTGATTTTAGAATTTTACAGGTTTTTTTTTAAATTTCCCGATATCTCGAGAATTTTTTCTGAAAATTCCGAATCTCGAGATTGTAATTTTCTCGGGAAATACCCAACTCTAGGCATACCTAATGCTAATTTCTTTGTGCCTAATGTGCATGTTCTATATTATAGCGGATGGCCTTGATTTTTTTCTAGCATACCTACATATTTATATATTAAAAACATCAATAATAGATAGCAGGTCAAAAGTCTATTTTCATATCCAAGGTAAAAATGCAACGTTGGCTTCGTTCAAGAGACACAAAACCTGGTCTGCCTTTTTTTCAAACCAACATTCTCACATCCTGTCCTGTAATGCAGCTAAATACCGTTCATAATACGCCTACAGCGGAGCTCCATAACTTTTGACTTGGTGCAGTGGAAAAAAAACATAAAAACCATATCCACATGCTACACCCAATGAGCGTGTATATGTTTATATTTCTTTATAGGAATAAAGTTTTTTTTCACTCTATTGCAGTGTGTTAATTAACTAATCAGAATAATGTATGGTAACCTCAGTGGCGGGTTTAGTGACTTGGAGGCAAGAAGCGCCGACTGATTCTGAGGCTCCCTGCGATAAAAAAATATACTTAGAAAAACCATACATTGTAAATATGAATGTATCTTTTCCTTGAATCGCAATCTGTAGGTTAAAATAATTATTATTAATGGTCCACAGTGATTACACATTAGTATTTATCTTGTCTTACATATTAGTATTTATCTTGTACTTATACAAGTATGTATATATTGCTTAGGCTAATGTTTTATTTTAACTCATTCGCTGCTGACTATATAATGAGATTTTAATTAGCACCTTTAAAATGCACGTTAATTACATCGATCGGCCGCCTGGTCATTACGCGCATGTGCGTCTTCAGCGTCCAAAGTATTAATCAATTTGTGAGAAAGACGCATATTTTTAAGATATTCGAAGCCTTCTTTAAACTTTCCAGCTGATTACGTTATTTGCGTGAAAGAAAATCGTCACTAGGTAACCTGGTTCATAATAAGTAATCGTAATATGTCTGGATTCAACTCCTACATTATTGATGTAGGTGTATATACCTACAACCTAAATCAATATTTTATTGCACAACTAAACGAAGTAAGAGATAGAATTTTCCAGTAAACCGTTTCATTGCAATCAGGCGAACCGAAAATCAAAGAGGTATATTTTCAAATAACAATATTATTGCGAATCCGTTTTTGGCGCTACAAAATCCCATAGCAACGGATGTGAAACGTTTAGGGATTCAGTGGGTCTATTCTATGCTTATCGACCGCTAAAGTGATAAAGTGATAAATATTATCAAACTTAGGGTAGGTTTGTATCAAAATATTATCACTTATTGTAACAATTACACGAAGTTGATTTTTATTGTTGCAATAAGTGCTATATTTTAACAGCACCTATCTTGCTGCTGTTAAAATATCGCACTTATTGCAACAATAAAAACCAGCTTCGTGTAATTGTTACAATAAGTGCTAATATTTTGATACAAACCTACCCTAAGTTTGATACTATTTATCAATTTAGTGTTCGATAAGTGTAGAATAGACCCACAGGAGGTATCAGGAGTATATGAATGCTTCGGCCGTACGTGGAATGATTATACGAGTGGTATTTTCGCTATTTTTTACGCGTATACCTTGTTAAAACACATGCTGGCCTGGGATACAAGGTGAATCAAATATGCGAGTCTAGACAGAGCAATTTACTTCGCAAAGCTGAACGTTTGTAAAGCTTTAGATAAAAGTCTTGTCCTTTCGGAGAAATGGGTTTTTTCACCTTACTTATATTACACCTGGTGACAATGAAAAATAAAATCCACCCACGCCAAAGGCGAAATGTGTTATTTGAAGTTAGGTAATTCACGTGTATACTTTCTACAAAGGAAATCTACATTTAATTTTGTTTACAAGAAGATAATTGCGGGTCGACTTTTCCTTCGAATTTCATAATAAGCTGTCATATTTTTTTACCTACATAGTGAACGATCTACAGCTATACTACACCAAACATGAAGACTGGTTTTTGAAACGAGGTGAAATAAAATTAGTCGTAAAGAATATGACTCATATTATATGAGGTACGCATTTGATCAGTAAATCTACAGGTAGAGTAGATACCAGTGGCGAAGGCTTCATACTAAGCGATTATTTAAAGCTTACCTTCTATTTTCAAGTATTTAATTTAATTTAAATAAATAAATATCTATATTGTAGGTTATAATAAAAATATTGATTGTCATCTATCGTCGTTATTTATAAGTAGAGCGTTTAATTTAGTCAAGTTTCGAATCAAAAATAAATGACGGAACGTCACAACGTGAGTGCTATTTTTAGAATTGATAATCCAAGCCGAATTTTCTACCGCAATTCAGTTGCAAACTTCATGCATCTCTGCGTTTTTGTTCCCGACTCGGAAGCGTAAACAGACAAGCTTATGCTCTATGTTGATTTGTTTATTGTCTATGCGTATCTTTAAAAGCAAATAATAAATAATAAGGATGATTAAAAAAAATAATAACTATTGTGTTCGATCACATATAATTTATAAATTGTTGTTAAAAATAAATATTGTATTAATTCGCGATTATTATTTAGGTTACTTCAGTCATAGACAAACATAACATGCTATTCACAGTTCATGTCATTTTGACATTTCAAAGCGGTGATAAAGGTTTATTTTATAATACAAAATTCATGTGTTACTGTGTTTTGAATGTGGATAAATTAGGTCATATTGTACCGAAATCATTCGCCAGTGCTTTAAATATATAAGTATTTATTAAATTGTATAGTGTCCCGATAGAAAATGTGCGAATGATTGCATTTACAAATTATCAAAGCTTGACCTTCCAAGGGTTCATTTAGATTTGAATACAGCAAAAAAACTTATATTAGACATTTTCACAACAATTTATATGATAAATATTTGTTTTTAACTGGCAGTTATACATTCAACAAACTTTTTTGTTGGCGATGCGTATTGTTTGGTAAATAAAAGTATGCGTGGAATTCTACTGCCATAAGTGATTTAAATAATTTGACAAATTCAGCGGTGAAACCTACGACCATTGTGTCGTTGTCATTAGTGTGCACCTATTCATCAGTAGTAATATCGTAAGTATTATCTTCTTATTTCCCGTAAGTTACCTGACAAGTGTGCTCTTTTTCTCTGATCTCCACAGCTTACCTCTTTCCAAAAGTCACCCTTCGCCACTGGTAGATACTACATACCATCTTAATACATAATGGTTATTGACTACTGACAACTGATATTAATAATATAGTAGTCTACATAATATAGGTATGGATTATTAAAAGCTCATAAGATACTACCTTTTGTTCTATTATAATACTGCGTGCATTTGAAATAAATAAACACACATGACATAAACCCAAAATCAATAATGGTCTGTTACTTTTTCAATAATTTTAAAAAGCTCAAATACTGACCGTTGAATAACCTAATGGCTTCTCAAAGTTCTATAAGCCCCAAAGAAGCGAAATTGAATTATGCTTTTACAATTTGTTAGAATAAATTAAGTATGGGAAAACCAAGTTTGGAAATACCTTTTTGATAGTAATGTTGTAATACCATTCACGGAAAATTATTGTAATGTACAAATTTAATAATCCAAAGCTACACTTTTAAATAGTATTTCAGTTTCTGACCACCGCTGATGATAACGATAATTAATTATGATGAAAACAAAATTATTTATAACTAACATTTGAGAAATAACAAACATACTTAATAACAACAAAACAATCGAAATTCTAAGGGTTTAATGGGAATTGGATTAGTTTCTTTTTGAACTTTATACCTACGTGGTAAATATAATGTATACGTATCTATTTTTATAAAAATGCCCAAAAAATTTTGTATTAAACTACGAGTTCGCCCCTGTCACTAACTTTCATAAAACATTTCGAATGCCGAAATAAAACTGTTTACCAATTTGTTGCATAGCAACTGAGAAATAAGACAAACCGACATTTTGTTTCAGCTATCTTGAAGAAGGCTTTATTTTCTATGTGTCACATACAAATTGGTATACATGTTACACCGAATGTGCGAAATTGACTATTACATGAAATGGGCAAAATTTTGGCTAATTCATGTAATAGTCAAGCCTGTTGCCTTATTCACGAATTAGGTAATTTTTCTGCTGAGTACATGAATTCGCCACGGTATGGAATTCTTGAACTGTCAACATGACAGAAGAAAAAGTAAATTTAATACGGATGGTTTTATTAGTTATAATTGGACATAATATAATATTATTATTATTAGGTTAGGTTAGGTTAGGTTAGGTTAGGTTAGGTTAGGTTAGGTTTTGTAATTCTGAATTAAATTATTCAACTGAATGTCCATTTTGAGGTAAGCTATCAAGTGTCAACAATCTATCACAAACATTCAATCGACCATTGCACAATTGATACCCAGCACGAATCAAATCGCGAAAATACTTTTCAATAAAATTCTTCCGTTATCATATTATAGTTCTAGATTTTTTTTGCGCATAGTAAATGGATATGAACCTCATTCAAATCAATGACATTTGACACATTTGTTTAGTTGCAAAAAACACCACGGAGCGCGATCATCTATTTTGACCATAGATAATATAAATGTACATTTTGACCAATCCATGAGCATTTGATACATTTAGTTTAGTTGCAAAAAATACCACCGTAGCGCTACTATCTAATTTGTCCAAGACATGAAGTAGGCAGAAAAATTACTGCCGATTTCACGCACTCTCCAGATATTTTGTCTAATTCATGAATAAGGCAACGGGCTTGCATTTTTCATGATTTAGGCAAAATTTTGACCATTTCATGTAATATTAAATTTCGCACATTCGGCGTAACATACACAAATCAGTTATTTAAAGGTTTTGGCAATCGTCACGGCGTGCTAAGTAAGCACCAGTTGATATTTCATTTTAGATAATACTATTTATTGGTCTTTTTAGTGATACTTAATAATTTGATCGGTGAACTGAGTAGAATAATAATTATCGGTTTTCGGTTATTTTAGAATCGGGACATTAACCCGGTTAATCGTTTTCGGTTTAACCCGATTTGGAAGCTCTAGGCATCGAGATCCCATAGGCGTATATATTAATGTGTAAGTAAGTAGTCAATACAGTATGCTGTGATATTTATTTGAAATAACTATTTCATGAACAATAATTCTGTGTGCTAACGACATAATCTACGCATAGAGAAATTGTTTATTAATTATAATATGGATACACAACTGACTGGACTGCGGTTTCAGTGAATTCAGCCACGAGCGAGCGAATTCCAAGCGGCGCATTTATTATTTTCCAATCCAATCCAATCCAAAATTAACGGTCGCAAAATAAATACATGATAGCTCTAGTACATGGGTGGCCAACCCGCGGCCCACTGGGTGTCAACTTGTGGCCCGTGGAGCAGTGAGAAAATAAAAATAATATCAAATGCTCCCGCTAGATGTGCTAATTTCGCAAATTGAGATTCGATATTAGCTCAAGATTTTAAAAAGCACCGTGTGCTTTTTGCTGCATTTGCAACGCCATTCTCCGTAGATGTGAATTTATTACTGGGAAATTTACAAATGGAACATTGTAAAATAATATGTTGCGATAAACAGTAAGTTAAAGGAGAAATTCCATCAGGTTGGTTTGGAAGACTTTTACAAAACATATTTGGCCAAGGAGAAATATCCTGCATTTTACAACATGCTCTTATGATAACTTCGCTATTTGGAAACACTTACACGTGTGAACAGCTTTTTAGTCGGATGAAGCATATCAAATCCCGAGTGAGAACACGAATCACTGATGTGCATTTGGAAAACTGTTTGCGTGTAGGAACAACCTCACTCGATATCGATATTGATGCACTTACCTACTTAGTTCTGCCACACAAAATCAAACTTCTCACTAAAAAAAATATTTTTACAATATTTTGTTCATTTTTTATTATTTAAAAAAAACTGTCATCTAATAAATATGCTTGATTCTCATTTTTCTTTTATTTTATTAATATAATATATAATTAATATATATTTCTTTTTTGTTTTGTATAATAAAAAAAATCGGATGTGCGGCCCGGAAGGAAATTTCATTTTTAGAATCTGGCCAGGCTGCTGAAAAGGTTGGCCACCCATGCTCCAGTAATTACCTACAAAATAGTGGTCGAAATAATATTTGGAACTAAGCCCAGATTTCATTAAATGTAGCTTTATTTATGGGTATTTATATTAGTATATTGATGAATAGCTCTAAATTTTAATCAGCTAATTTATGGTCTGCGTAGGATTCTATCAGCTTTGTACATATTGATCATAATAAAATGTGAATTCTAATTATTTAACAAATTAGTATTATCGAATAAAAGTTGTTCGTGGAAACGATTCAAATGGAATATATAAACAAGTACCTAATAACATATTGATATTACATGACGAAACAGTATAAGTAGGTACTTATATGAAAAATTAACTTAAAAAATGTGAGATAGAAAAAAATATAAGTAAGACAATAATCGCGTGATATAAAAAATTTACTAAAATTTATGAATCCATATAACAATAACCACTTAACTCACTCAAATGGAATATATCAATATCCAAATTTTGTATATATAATGAAGTGATCTATAATAATTACAAGATAAGAAGAACTTTTTATATACAACGTTTTTAAATTTTCTGTTGAATCATATAAACTTGACTTGACTAGCTTAAACGACCAAAAAATTTGTACTAGATATAAATAATACTAAAATGTAATTTTGACATTCATATTGATTTCTATAGTAACGCACGTATATATTAATAATTTAGTTGCTAGGACCATCCGCTTAGCAACCAATAATGGTGTCGAAATAACTTTTCATACAAAACAGAATTAACTGAAAATGAATTCAATTCTACTTAAAGATGGCTAAACGTATTACAAAAATGCATTGGTATCGTGTTTTGATATATTCTAAAAGTTTCAAATGTCTAGCTAGTTGGGAAGTTAGTTAAAAATCGATTGCAAGATTTGTACCGGACAAAGAACCACTGGACAAATAATAATACGAGCTAAGAAAAACGTTGTAAAAATGTGCTAGGACCAATTTTAACATCATCACATAGCTGCTTATACATGAAACAGGATTCAAACTGTGCTCTGTATGAAAAGACTTACTTATCGTTTTATTCAGAACTTTTGAGTAAGTATATATTATATCCCATGAACATGGAATGACCGGTCGATCGCGGGATGGTTTTTGGTTGATCGCACTGTCGTAAAAATGCAAAAAACATGTACATAAGCTGTTGTAATATAATGTGATTTCATTGTGATTTTGAAAAGCAGCATAACGATTCCAAATTGCAGCAGAATGAGAGGAAGAGAAGATGTGAATACCGGCGCTTTACACTGAGGCATAATTTGTACCGTTGCGCAGTCGGTTTTTTGCACAGTGTAATAATCTTGCCAAAAGTGCAATGAATAAAAGAAGACCAAAACTTATCATTTTCACGACGATTTGTTCATAATAGAGAAAGACAACACTGTTATTCTATAATTTGTAACGCCAAAGTATTCTCAGCCAAATATAAAACCTACGTTTGCATAAGTTAAAGAATGACATCGGGTATGATATAACACTGCCAGTTTTGATACTATTGTAGATCACAGCTTACTTGAAGTTGTACATGCCGGATGTATACAATGTCGTTGTTATTTTCATAGCAACCAAAGGTATATAACTAAAAAGTTTTATGTTAAATTTTCCTCGTTAAAGTACTAAAAATATACCTAGTATAAATTACGTTTAAGAATAAGATCTCGTTTATAGTGTTGACAACTGATACGTATAATTTTAAATTTTAAGTCGATGGCCCAACTTAGTCATTAAAGCATTCATTATACCAGGGTTTTCCAAACTATGTTCCGCGGAACACCAGTGTTCCGCCGAACCTGAATAGGTGTTCCGCGACCATTTGGAAAGGTTTCATATACTGCAAAACATTTAAAGATATTCTACTAAGTAGAAGTAATAAATAAGAGTGTATTAGAAATACAAAAAAAACGCTAAAAATACCCTTAATTTTACCTCGAACACCATTTGGAATATGCAACTGTAAATCGTCACATTGCCTTTAACCTTAGCGATAAGTAGGGGGCCCGCCAAAGATCCTAGCCTGGTGGCTCGCTTTGGGATGTGGGGGGCATGATCTAGTTACAGGTGGAGGACTTTTTTCACACCATGCGCATGAAAAAGATGAGGTATATTGTTTTTAACTGACCGGCTGACAGTTTAATGACAGTTGCCAAAATTGGCAGAACGGTTAGCTGCGCTAATGAATAACATACAAAATAAACTAAGTGTTCCGTTAAAATTTCCGGGTTTGCGAAGTGTTCCATTGCAGAAAAAGTTTGGGAAACCTTGCATTATACTATGGTAACGTAGAGTCATGCATGCGACTTGCACATTGAATAATGGGGCGAAATATTATTATTCGGATAATGTAAAGTAAATAGCCAAAAAGGCGAATAAGTAGTTCATACACAGTCTCTATTGAGTCGAAAGCAATAATCGTAAGTATTAATATTAAATACACTCCGCCACACTCTCATACGGTTCGCAATATTATTGTATAGAATGAAATATCGCAAGAAAAAATATCAACGGCGGCGGGTCGTTATGGGATTCACTATTAAATCTCTCAGTTTGGGGAAAACGTAACGAAATTTATGAGGCATTGAGTCGAAAACGCCCCTTATTTTCCGGCGGCCGAAACTGGAGGAAAAACACAGCCTCTCGCGAAAAATGAAAGCCGTAATAGAGAGGTATGGCGAATAACACTGTAAAAGGGTAGAAGCTAAGCAACTTTTCCACCGTACAGAAATTTACGTGGTATTTTTTTTATATATCGGGCAGACGTGTGGTAAATTTTAAAAATACCACCGTCGCAAAATAAGATTACACTACAAAAATACGTTGAGCTTTTTTACAACGAGAAAGAGTTTAAATATAATCTAGTAAAACATATATTAACATTATACTTAACCCAAAGCTTTTTAGGTGTATTTTTGAAGCTTCTCCAGGTTTTTATTGTTGCTATACCTACCATACAAAATAAAATAATATTATCAGCGTTTCACAAAAATGACAGCTGCGACCCAGTATATTTCAGTAGAATGAATATGATCCAGTTTTCGTGTTTCCCCTCCCTCAGCCAACACAGTGGTGGGTGTTCTAACACCATTAAACTGCACAGCACTGCCTATATTTTTAACAATCTAACTATACCTGTAGAGTAAATTATCTTTATATGTTAATAACTCAACTTCTCTTTTCAAACTTATAGTAAGATAATAATTGTAATTAAAAAAAAAACACTTTAATATTCGCGTTATAATACTTTGTCAACATATAAAATTATTCAGTCATCTGATTGAACATAACGGTTATATTATCCTTGCGTAGATTGGAGAAGGGATTGCAATACCGATATTTCGGCATTTCGTATTGAAAATCGGTATTCGTAAAATAATTGGAAACAAGAGAAGAACGAATCTACCAATAAATATAATATATTATGTAAAAATCTTTTTAAAATATTAATATTTTACCATGTGTCATTGCTGGTCACCAAGGACGATGAAGTGCGACCGAAGTAACCCACACATCGCGTAATTCGATAAAAAAGACAGTCTTGCCTATTATGTTAATTAATATATTTTGTTTCCACTGTCAATACCGAATATTTCGGTATTGTCTTAGTTTTAAAACCAGTATTTCGGTATCGAAGAATACTGGGATGCCGGTTTTGAAATATCGGTATTGTAATCCATAGATTGGAGTCTTTTGTTTTGACAGGTTTGTCTCTTTGTATGTGAGTGATCAGACCGTTTACTCATCTATTTCACCATGTATTTGTTTCGTGTCATGTTATGTACAACTTGAATTTTTTTATGTAAACTGATTATAAATAAATAAATTTGAATTCAAACTTTGATTTAATCAATACAATAATTAATTTAGTTGAATGTACTTGTCCATGGCCGTGGCTACATATATTATAATTTCAAAGAGATGACTATATAACAGCACTCGGCTAAAATTAGTAAAATTAGTAGTCAAAATATCAGTGAGCAAGTGAATCAAAGTTCGCATAGAATATCCAATGTTTTGTTTCGCTCAAAAAATAACATATTTTTGTTACGTAGCAGAGGGAATTCCCCCAACTTAGTCTGGCGGGAGTTGAAAATAAAACTTTTCAAAAAAGTATAAACATGAACAAACAAAATGAAAAAAAAAATGGTTTAAAAGTTAGTATTATTTTCATATTACCATGTATTTTTTTTTTACGAAATATACTTTTAAGTTTATGAGTTTCTATCATTTGAAAAGAAAAACAGAATATTTTGACTTCCAGAAAATGTATATTATAATAATATATAGGTAGGTAGGTAGGTACATGTTTTTCTTAGTCAATTCTCGTGATGTCAAGTGATCGACACGAATAACGAATATTATCATAAAAACGAGTTACATTCTAATCTCCTATCAGAAATCAAGTTCAACATATAATTTAATTTTAGAACAACGATTAACACATCGTAGATATACCATTTTCATTGATAAAAACTTTTCATTGCTTATTGAATCACTATGAACCAATGACATTAATTGCTATGAACTAATATTGTAATTATATATATATATATATATATATATATATATAAGGAAACTTGCATAGCATATAAACTGCATTGTTTATACCACGTTTGTAATCAGTCACTTCGAATACCAATATCTCAAAAGAAACTTCTTGCAACAATGTGAGTTGTGGTGTGGGCTGAGAAGCGCGCATTAACTGTCATGTTGTGAACGTCTTAAATTAATAATAAATAGCAATGTTCACTACAGTCATATTACATGTAAAAATAAATAAATTCAAATTTGATTTAACTTTTTTTAAATTTTACTGTAATACTATTGTACGACAATAATTATTCATGACGTAAATATTGGTACAATCTATTAACACTTTGGTTTTAACGTAAATAATTTGAAAACATATCAGATCTGAATCAGGGCGGGTCTCGAACCCACAACCAATGAATTCCGGGCAATGTGCTTTACCAATTGAACGACCGGCTCCCTACTTAATTACGACGAAATTAACTAGAAGGTATGCATATACCTGAAGCACTTCACAAATTGTGTTGATTTTGGAAATCGGCTTATGCGATTTTGAAACACGGTAACATTAATAGGTACCTACTTGATTCCTACACGTCAGGATCTTTCTAAAATTTTAAGTTTTAACGTAGGTACCTACTTGCACTATTAACGTGATAACCTTACATCATGGCCCCCACAATGGAGGGCTGATAGGGCTCTAGCCAGGGGCCCGGGCTAAGAAGGGGCCCGGCGCGTTGGGTCAACCAGATAAGTGAGATAAACACACATCACAAATTGATCCTAATAATAAAAAGTCGCCTGCTGCACTAAACTACAATTATTGATGGGTGTCGATACTCACAATTCAATAATTCAAGTGGATGTATTAAACACGGTAGCCGTGTCGGCATAAGATGGCTATTAGATATAATTAGCATGTTATTTAAATGTGCTAATGAAATGTTAATTAACTGGACCACAGTGAATGAGTTAAAAAAATACTAAAAATCGCTAAAAATAAACTGAATATTCTTGATTTTACCTCGAACACCATTTGGAAAACGTTGATGTAGAGCGCCATACTTTTAATCTTAGTGATAGGTAGGGGGGCCTATTAAAGATCCTGGCCTGGGGGCCCGCTTCAGGGTGTGGGGGCCATGCCTTACAAATTATATTTATCAATCTTTCTAAGAATTCTTGCATTTATTATTTATCTATAAAGTCAAATAAATACCGCTTCCTCTAGAGATTGACCCAAAATATTGCGGCCATAAGTTTTAATAGAAGCAAAGTCAAAAACTTATATATGCATTGATATAATAAAAAAGTTACCCACGGAATCCCTTGAAAAAACACCTCAGAAACCGAGAGTCTTAGTAACGGATTACAAAGTAGCACAAACAAATCAATTCCGATATAAATCTGACGAATTCTCAGGGAGTAAGTTTGAAACTACAAGCTCTTTTGGTGTAACCCTTGTCCCTATTCCATGTGACAGGTTTAATGCGGACAACTACTCAACCTTTCTGTGTCCCCGATAAAAGCCCTTTTCAATGTATTAGGACGGCAAGCAAATGAGGGTGTCGGCTCTGTCCAAAGGTTGAAGTTTGGACGAAGGTTAGATATAATCTGGACAATTTGGGAGGCTAAAAACTTGGATCTTTCGTGAACAATGGTCATCAATCCTACTTTGTCACATACTCCAAGTGTGCTTATTAGCAGTGATGTAAGTTGCACGCGTGTAGGTGTGCTACGTAATTATACAGATCATTAGGTGTTTTAAGGGGCAAACAAAAATAAGAATTTTTTAATACTAAATTATCTAATATAATGTTTGATTCTTATTATTGAAAATACACAATTTAATTTAAATACAATAAAATAGTCTTGAATGATGAATCAAATAATTTATTTAATAATTATTAATAAGTGCCTAATACAAGGATATCATAACCCATAACATAACACTCATAACAAGAATTTCTAAGACTCCTGACACCAGCTATAAATCATGTTAGTGTTTTATGTATATTGCAAATAGGTACGTAATAGGTACACATACCAATCTAATACGTGATCATATCTAATCAGTTAGCCCATGTCCTAATGGCATGATTTGATTTTTAGGCACTCATGATATAAATTATTTCGCCCATTGGCTTTACATACAATAATGGTACTACCTACCACTTGTTTCACTAGTATAAAAGTGAAGTTTCGCAGGCAATAAAAAGTCACTTTCTTTTTATAATAGGCAGACACTAAATTCTACGTTTTAAAAAATATGCATTATAAATAAACAATACCTATTATTTTTAATACGTAGGTCCTAAACATTACAAATAAACACTATTCATTAGTAATGTTTTTTGGATACCACATGAAATAAAAATGTAGGTAGATATGTATTTCAACATCCTTCGTATGTTTAGTAATCGGACAATTTCAGGTTAAAAAGTTATTAATATATTATTAAGTTTATATCGTGGCTAACACATAATGAAAAAAGTTATCATATCCATCATATCATTTGGAATACTTCCCACCAAAGAACGGATAAACATATTGAATTTAGTAACATTTATTAGAAAGTAGATACTATTTTTTGGTCACCCCATAGCTTCACTTTACAAGCTTCACTTGGAGGGAGTTTATTGAGACAAACATTGGCGGCAACCTTTTTATATTAACTAGTAGACCAGTTATTATGGACCACATGTAAAAAAATCATATTTTCAATTCTCAAGGCTGATTCTGTAGACGAAGAGCGTCCCCTTAACAAGTCGCGCGTTCTCCAGGTGCAAGTAAACTAATTGAGCAGTCCACATGTACTCGCTGAGTGATATCTCTAGCGCGACAAGCGCAAGCGAATGCGAGACCCTAGACAACGCGACGTTATAGCCATTCGACAATGAATAAAGGAGAGTTGTTACGGCTAACTGAGCTTGTAATCGGCGCAGCACATTTTTGGTTCTCGAGCGTAAAGCGCGGTGGGACACGCGCCACCTGCAGAAGGTCTTAGACGTCGATTTTCCCATAAGATCAGCAATATTATAACCTTGACTTCATATTAGGTACCTAAACCTATCTATGTAACTGCAATACATCTTGAAATCCCCAAGGTGTCTAATAAATAAATATTATAATGGGTCGCCCGACTACCTACATCCCGAACGCCGAAATCCCGAAAGCCAAATGGTAAAATCCCGAAAACAAAAATTCCGCAGGCATTTGAATTCATGTTGGCTGTCGGGATTTCGACCCAAACTTCATATAATACGTATTTACTTAGACTAAATGTTGTCTTTTCGTCAATTAGAATTCGATTAACATGTCAGAAACATATGGTATGTTAGGTCGACGCTGATTTAATGATTCGATTAGACATTAGACCATGCCCCGCATCTAGTTTGACGTCGCTTTTACGGTGGATTTAATATAATATTACAGACATCTTACACAATTTCTTATTCTGAGATGGAAATTAACACTTGTCAATGAGAATAATATTATATTACCTTAAAAACACCTTAATATATTTACATAACTAGAAAACTTGTTTCATGGAGAAATAATTATCATTGGAAATATATAATAATACACATTATACATAAAGTAAAGTGAACAATAAAAAAATCCAGAATGCCCAATTTCCATTGACGAGTAATATGTAGGTACTGACGATTTTGGACTGGTCGATGTTTTTCCTGGTTGATACATTTGACCTACTAATGGACACTAATAAAATGACCCTCGTAACCGTAAATGACTGCCCGTTATTTTCACTATATTCACTTCTGTAAAGAAGATGAATACAGATGAACGGGTCAAGGACGATTTGGCACCGGGACAACTGGACGCCACGGAATTCGAAAATCAATAGACGTTAAGTACTTATAGGTACTTTAAAAAAATATTTAATATCAATATTTATATTTAAATGATTATATTATGATTTAATAGTTGGTGAGAATGTAAATATGCAGACGTAAATAATGATTTAATCGTGCATATGTTTAAGTTCCAACGAAAAAAGAGTTTATTATTTTATATAAAGCCTTAAGCATGGTAATTCTCAATCCGCAATAAAAAATACATTATGTTAAGAGTAAAATGAATGAAAACTACTAAGTAGTAGATAGAAACAGATTAAAATACCTCGTCTACGTTCTGTATACGTGTCTACGACAGTGCGGCGTCCAATTGTCCGGAGTCCAGTCGTCCCATTCCCCAGATGAACTTGGTTGAAAAATGAACACTACCCACACTAAAATAAGAGTGCACATCATACATCACAATGTGTTATCATATTTTGTTATCATGTGCGAGTACAAACGTTTAAATATTATTATTACTGGATGTGTATACCTTTTTTGACCTTTGACCATATGTGAACTCCTCGGTCGTTGAAAACAGACGCCACAAATATTGTGTTGCGGATAACGATATATTTTTTCCGAGACTATGTATACTTACAAACTATTATAATAATAGTTAGGACCAAAGAAACATATCTCAATATTTACCATTTAGTTCTTATCTAAAACCAAGAAATTAATTGAGATAACATTTTAAATGGATTTACAACTTCTGAATGCACACGTGCGCGATATCTGAATTTTATGTGAGCAGCATAATATTTAATCTCCATACTCGATTTGTACACGTGCGCACTCTTGGACATCTGCACCATCTTTAAACTTTGACCCGGGCCAAGAAATCCATTAACTGTTATCAATGTTATTTTGCGTTATTATGAGCCCGTGCTCACTATTGGAATCCATACCCTTGGACTTTGATCTAAGTCAAAGAACCCATTAAGCTTTATTAATGTTATTTTACGTTGCTGTAAGCAGACGCCCTAGATGGACACCTGCAGATCAAATTGGACTTTGATACAAGTCAAAGAACTTATTAAAGTAAACTGTATACAACCACAGGAAATGTTATTCCCGATGTCTTTTGTCTCCAAACCATTGTACAGTACGTAAGCTTTGTCTGTTAAATTAAATTAGACCGCTCCAGCATCTTAGAAGGTAACTAACCTGACAAAATTACCTTCAAAGACATACGGTCTTTAAACGTACAACTGTGAAGAATTACATCAAGGAGTTTCACAGAGTGTCCCGATTCTGGTCCGAAACTTAAGGAAGGTTAGTGTGTGTGTGTGTGTCTGTGTGTGTTACAAAACAATATATTTAAAAATTATAATTATCGGACGAAAGCTTTTAAATTATATATTTACCGGAAACGTAGTCTAGGCTATTATTAGTTTAAGATACATTTTCTCGTTCATGTCAATATTGGCGATGCGAGTATGGTTCCCGGCTGGCTAAACTCATCCCAGATGATAGCATCCACCGTTTGTAAAAGATAAAGATTTTTTTAGGAATACCGCAATAAATGGCATGAGGCTTTTCTGCGGCCCGCGGGCCATGGTTGAGAACCACTCGTGTATAGTGTATATTATATTACTGTGTATGCGATAATATGAGGCAATTAGGATTAAGAGATTCTGATTTAACCCTAGTAGAGATTAGTGACAAACACGACAGTGGATACTAACGAATAACAACGGGTGACAATTATTTTGATTAGACAAAAACCTTGAATGCTCCGCTGGGCAGACCGTAATATTAATGGAAATTATTACATTATTATATTGTGAGGGAGTGGTCCAAACTAAATTTAGATTATGAACGTTTGACATTTCTTGTGGATTATAATAATATTATTATCTATACCTACCTATACCTTAGTTGGCAGACTCCACACAAAACTTTCTGATGCCTAAACGTATATAAATAGAGACTTATCGAAGAATAACGTAAACATTGAAATATTATACATCAGGGTTAGCGAACCGTACGTACAAATTTCCCAAATATTATTTTTAAACTGTCTGACGTGCCGAGCTGTTATGGGGGATAATTAGTATTTAAAAATTCTATTAAAAAATAATGATGTTTTAGATAAATCACTCACAGAACATATCACACATAATATAGCTTTATCGCTTTTTTCAATCACGCCATACATTTCGGTCCACTAATTATTTTGAAACTGTGTGCCAGAATTACTACTACTAGCGTCACCAAGTTTTTGTTTTTTATTTGGTGCAGTCATTTTTGTGGGTAGAAATGAAATTGTTGATGCATTAATTAGTTTGGTTCTTTACGTACAAATTAATTGATACCAAATTTCTCCGATCAGATGAGGTTGTCTCTCGCTACAGTGGTCTCAAGCATTGTAAATCGATCAAAATTAGAGGTCCACGGCGCGGTATTCTCCGCCGTCTGATGAGGTTAGTGCGATAATATTATATGCGACGCATATAGTCAAAGGACCGACCTATACAATTATATATTTACATTAAACGTAATGCTTATTCTTGAAGAATATTTTCCTGCTTTTTTATATAACGCGATCTGTCACTTTTTATTATTATAGGTATTTTAATCTCTACAAACGAGTGCCATGCAAAATCATTCGCCATAAAAACTGCATGGAACGTCGGACAGTTGAAAAATATTATTTTTGGAAATTTTGGCACGCGTACCTAAAAAGGTTCGCCATACCTGTTCTATACCAACACAGCGTTGTGCAAATTTCAGAAATATTGGCCAAGTAGTTTTTGAGTTGTAACCGAACAAAAAGTCAAACAGACAAACATCTTGTTTTGTTCTTGGTGTATGGCGACTAGCTTTCGCATTTCTCATCAATCTGTGATATAAACTATAAAAATATGTTAACGTAAAAAAACAAATCTTGCAATTTTTCACGTTCTAACGTAACAGAATAATATAAGGGCATAGGTGGTCAATAAGCAATATGTCGTTTTGGGAAAACCGCACATTACTCCCATCCCCTTCGGGACATACCCGAGAGATAAAAAAAAGAAAAACGACAGACAAAAGCACCAGGAGAGCATACATTAAAGACGGTCGACCGTACGTTGGATAACGCGACAGATATGGCAACGCGTTTCTAAAATCTACTACTGGGTACGTATTAATACCTAATATTATGTATGTCGCTAATAACAAAGGCCAGGGGCTCTATGTTAGAACTTGCGAGTGCAAGCTTCCCGGTCGAGATGACGTCATATGACATCATTATGACGTACTACCGGAGTGATAATAGCATTCGAGAAAATAGCGAGTGGTCAGACAGCGGCGCTATTCATTGTCACCATACACATATAGGTGTATCATAATAAAATTTTCTATGGTTATTCTGTGCGCGGTCGGCATGCCTCGAGCGTGACGTCACAATTACGTCATCTCGTCTGGTGCCACACGAGACGAGAGTTAGGAAATCGCGGTGCAGGGGCCCGATTTCCTAACTATCATCTCGTGTGACACCAGACGACATGACGTAATTGTGGCGTCAGCCAATACACGCTCGAGCGGGCGGCATGTATTGGCTGACGTCACAATTACGTCATGTCGTCTGGTGCCACACGAGACGATAGTTAAGAAATCGCGGTGCTGCACCGCGATTTCCTAACTCTCGTCTCGTGTGGCACCAGACGAGATGACGTAATTGTGTCGTCACGCTCGAGGCATGCCGACCGCGCACAGAATAACCATAGAAAATATTATTATCATACACCTATATGTGTATGGTGACAATGAATAGCGCCGCTGTCTGACCACTCGCTATTTTCTCGAATGCTATTATCACTCCGGTAGTACGTCATAATGATGTCATATGACGTCATCTCGACCGGGAAGCTTGCACTCGCAAGTTCTAACATAGAGCCCCAGGGGCCCGATTTCCTAACTATCGTCTCGTGTGGCACCAGACGACATGACGTAATTGTGACGTCAGCCAATACATGCCGCCCGCTCGAGCGTGTATTGGCTGACGTCACAATTACGTTATGTCGTCTGGTGCCACACGAGACGATAGTTAGGAAATCGGGCTGCAGTATTACATTATCGAAGATCTTTAATGATAAATATTTTGTAAAATATGCATTTCATAAAAGATCTTTTATAAAAGGTAATAGCATGGCATTATATTTTATCAAATATTGATAGATGGTAATAAGCATGGCCTCTACAAAGGAGGGGGGGCTGACAGGGCTCTTGCCTGGGGGCCCGGCGAGGTTGGTCAACCAGTTAAGTGAAAAAAACACACCATAATTTTTCTCTAATAGTAAAAAAGTCGCGTGCGGCACTATTTTCCTAGATAAAAGAATTAACATTTAAAAAATATGTGGCTGTGATGTAATTTGATGTGATATGTAAAAATGTGATATGTAAAAAAAAAAATTCGGTAAGGTACATGTTCAAACACGCGCGTTAACATAATTTTACTCCTTACTTTAATTATAGTTTGTCAATTTATGGCTACGGCCGTATGTTGTAGCTTAACTACTGGGGAATGACAAAAAAAATGGCGTATTTCAAAAAAACACTACCTTATTCTTAGGTCAATAATTATTATAAAGCAATCATTATTCATAAGATGTTTATCACACTTGAATGATCAAAGACATAGCTTATAATAAATATCTTTAGAATCATCTTCAAATGTGTTAATCTTGACGATTTTTTGAATAATAAAATGCCTAATTCTTGTCAAATTTGGGATCACAGAGATTATCAATATAATTTTTTATCGTGAATATTTTACAAAAATTATCTCGTAATAAATTATACTAATGGTTTCATAAATGCGTTTAAAAATTAATAAACGTAAAAAATCTTAACACCACTGCACAGTTATGTACCGAAATACGACTATATTCTAAAACATTAGAGCGAGAGGTTTAAAAGAATACTATTTTATGTAACAAAAATACTTTATGCAGTCATTAAATGTTTAAAATAACTATAAAGGATAATAAGGCTTCAAAATTATATAAATAGATTATCTACAACGTTTAAGGAGTGTCCAGGATCATGGTTTGAAAATACAATAAAACTCAATTTTGACCTTCGGCGAGCATGTCCCCCCTTAATTATTGATTAATTCACGTATAGAATTTTATTTTATAATTACTTAATTTAAGTGTGTTTCCTGACTTACAAAATGGGTTTTATCCAATATGGCGACGGGTTGCATGTGACTTGGATAGGTACCACAAAAGGACGTCACGAGCAGTGTTTCATAATATTATGCTGAGTGCTGGCAACTCAATAAATCAACTGGATTTATTTTAAAATCACTAAAAATATACGAAATACTCTTAACTCTGGGGTTACGTGGAAACCACTTGGGGAATACTATTGTAGAAAATCACACTGCCTTAAACCTAAGCGATAGGTAGGGGGCCGCCATAGATCTTGGCCTGGGGCCCCGCTTCAGGATGTGGCGGCCATGGTAATAAGTGCGTTGTAGTATTGACAAGATGAAAGTTTCAAAATTTAGTACATTGGCATAAATTTATACAAATCAATGATTTTACTTGAAGTCTTCGAAGGGTGCTATTGTTTTAAACTGATAAATATATTATCTTCAAAGAAAATCAGTAGATGTGACCTTTAACATGATATATGTGTATAGAAATTAAAATAATTATCAATGGTACTTAAACGGGAATTTTAATAGAAAACATGGCATCACTGGGTGGGTCTAGGACGATTTGGCGCCGGAATAACTGGACGCCACGCAATTCGAAAATAAATAGACGTTAGATAGGTACTTTCAAAAATACATTTAATATTATTATTTATATTGTATTTATATGCCTACGTGAATAATGATTTAATCGTGCATAATATGTTTAAGTTCCAACGAAAAAAGAGTTTTTTTTTTTTATATAAAGCCTCAGGCATGGTAATTATCAATACGCAATAAAAGAACCTTATGGTAAGAGTAAAATTAATTAAAACTACTAAGTAGTAGATATAAACTGATTAAAATTCCTCGACTAAGTTCTGTTTACGTGTCTACGACAATGCGGCGTCCAATTGTCCTGGCGTCCAGTTGTCCCATTCCGTCACTGAGTTAGTCTTGTTTTGACAGCTCCCTGCGAAATGGAAGTCTGGACGAAATTAAACAACAAAATTATTAACAGTATTGTATCTTACAATTATGTTGCCTATTTGCCACACATATTGCAAACATATAAATAAAATACTGGCCACAAAAACGTACGATTTTTTTATGTCCATTGTTTGAGGCTTACTTTTATAAAATCATGTTTTGTAAAAGAATTGATAAAACGTCTTTGGTGTGAAACGTGTGTGTGGAGATGAGCGGAGTATGAAGAATTGTATAGGAGATTGAGATTGCGTGGTTTATTTACGGATTGAAAGTACATTTTATATAGGTACAATAAAGACAAGATATAACAACTTTTAACCCCTCACGATTCAATAATGCTGACACTGAGTATCCAATGCTTAGACTATAGATACATCTAGACGCCACCCGTTTCATTGCTAAATGAAGCCGCGTGCCTGGCGTTTGGTTTGTGAGCGAGCGAACGCATTCATCTACAAATGTTCGAGACCATAGACCATTTCGCTAGTGCTCGCCCAAAGTGCTCGCACTAGACGCTCAGAATTAAAATATAATTTTCTATTTTTTTACGTTATATAGTATTTTTAAGCGGTCAAAATGCAACCATTAGATAAAGATATCAATAATTTAAGTTATTTTAAAGAAACACTAGGTCACTGATATTAAAATATATAATAAAATACAAATAAATTATCACGAACATGTATCAACTTACCTATGAAACGAAAAACCATCTTCTTGAATTTCCTTTATTTTGTTAACTGTCAATTCATGGTGGAACTGCATTGTATTGTTGTTTTTATTTAATAAAACGCAATTTTTTTTTATAGTACTTATTCCACTTTTAATTAATATATTAGGACCGGTTTCCCACTGTCCCACTGAAGCGGACGAAACCGGTCCTAATATATTAATTAAAAGTGGAATAAGTACTATAAAAAAAAAAAATTGCGTTTTATTAAATAAAAACAACAATACCATCTTCTTGCTTATCAGTACGGCAACCACATTTTAAGACAACACACAGAACCATCTTTTCTACTTAATTAACCAAAAATATTTACCACTGACTTTATGTTTAACACAAAAAATATCAATTTTAGCAACACGAGCTCGCAAGTTATCGACGCTATGTGAAGCGTTTCGCCCCAATTTGATGGCGATACTTTTGGAAACTGGCTTGTAGCTAGTAGACCTTTTATCTTACTCTAGCGCGTGTCGCAGAGATTATAAGGGTGCCGAATACTTTCTCACTCGCACTCATGCATCGTTTTTGTTCAGGCCTTGATCCAATGCTTTCGGTGAAAAATGCACATTAACATAATAAATATAACTGAAATAAAATTCTTATTTGCAAATGGCAATTTAGATTCATGTGAAATTTGTATGTACTAAACATTTTATTTTCGCGTTCAGCGTTTCTCACTGAGCTAGCACTAACCGATACTGCTGACGGCCTGTGAAAAAATGTAGGTATATAAAATAATTAAATACTTAATAATATTTTCGCTATCGATTCATATATCACGGATTTTGCTGATAATGCTTGTTCTCACATAATTCGTTGATCGCAACACATCTTTTTCAAAAATCCACATGAATGGATCAAACAAGAGTACCACGCAGGTTTTCTACTGACACAGGCTGTGAATGCCACTGTGCCACGACCACTTCTAGGTCTGGAATCATGACTTTTCGTGTAGGTAAATTATTGCCTCTACGAATCACAAAAGAAGCTGCGTCCCTCATATTATTTATACTCAAGTCTAAGAAAAACACTAAGCTGGAAACGATTATTGAATAACGAGGGTTGCCATGAGCTTGGCATTAAATGTGTCAAAAGCTGGTGAAAATGGAATTATTAGAAAATGACCTGGTCATATTGGGAAAAATTAATCAACCTCCGGATTGACAGCATACTTGAACGAAGCCTTACCCCACACTGCATCTACCAATGAAAACACTCCTAAGCCAGGATCGTTATTTTTATCATGCCATGGGGATAACGTACTGTTTCGAGCCCCTGGGATATAATCCACCTGCATTATTTTATTCTCTCACCCTGGCGACATATTATTATTCACTCCTGTTACCCCAGAGCGAGTCTAACCATTTGAAGCGACTACCTGGCGGACAGAGGGTGATGAGGTAAAAAGGATTGCAACGTGACAATTTCTCAACAATAATAAAATAAAGGACCCCCGAGAGAATTCAATTGAAAGGGTTCAAAGGAAAAAGTAAAATTATAACGTGGTTTAAATTTGGAAGCATATTATTTTGTTAAAGAATCGTGTTACGTCATAAGAATACCTATGGCTGTCAGAGCGGGGAAAATTTTCGTGGTTAGGTGAAAAAACATCTGTAATAATGGATAACGTGGCAATGGTGTTTATAAAAATTAAGATAAAATAATTAAAACGGAATAACTGTTGAATGTATTGTTGCAAAAATGACGTTAAAATTTGATAGCTCATTTATTATGAATTATTTAATAAGAACACGGTTTGTCATATTATTATTTTTAACAATGTTTGACAATATAATTTCAGTATATATTTTTTTCCGACCATATCCGATCCTAATAGGATCATATGGGCCTCCACAAGTAGAGGTTTGTATTAACAGATTTTGTTTTTTACGAGAAATGGATATCAGCCACTTGGTCAACTATTGAGTCTATACCCTGACTCACACACATATTGAAAAACAATATGTGTACTTGCCAGACCCAGGATTCGAACCTGGGACCCACGGCGTGATAGACCAACGCTTAAGCCGCGCGGCCACCGTGGGTTTTTGGTTAGTTTTAAATATTGTTAATAGTATAAAAAGTGTAGTGTTTCTTAAAGTGGACATTATCGCTGGAGCGATCCATGGGGGTGGTGTAGCCTCGTAAGCATTTGGGGGCGGGCAAAAAGTAGAAGAACATTTTAAAAAAACTGTACGTAACACAACACAATATGACGTTTAATCTGTTGTGCAGAGTAGAAATATAGATACATAAAAAACGTAAATCGGTCACATCTTTTTGTTTGTTTATTTGCAGTTTTCCAAGGGGACGGTAGGCTAAATAAGTTTAGGAGTCACTAGTGTAAAGCTTTCATATTAGGCTTTAAAAAAATATACCTATATCATCAATTCATCACATAAGAAATTTTAATTAACACGAAACAACAAAAGCAATGCTATGTATATTTATCTATACCTAATAGGTACGTACATAGGTATATGGCTATTCCAACAAATAATAACTCAAGAAAAAAATGTACTTATTAATTTATTGGAAATAACAATTTTCAATTGAGAGTAAATTGCTTTTCTGCAACATTATTTGTTGAAAACTATTTCCATTACAAGTTTGTTGTAGAAGTTTCGACTATGTATTGAAATAAATGCACTTTAAGAAAGTTGTTTAAGAAGACGTGTGTTGAATTAAACATAGGTAAAGGTAAAATGACAATTAATTACACTATTAATCAATTTATTCATATTAACAGATTAGTTTAAAATGTTTTAAATGTATGGAAGCTAAACCAAGATATGTCACGGAGAGTATAAGCCTTCGTAGACGCATCCTCAAAGTTCACCACTGAAGGGATCGATGAGGTGAAGGTGATGAGGTGAGATAAAAACAGTGGTTGTGGAGATGAATGTAGATGTTTATTGTTTTCATGTAGTGTCGCGGTGAGCTCGTGCTCAGGCCGAGCCGCGATCTGGTTGCGACGACTACCGATCTATTGTTTTTTTTTTAATTTCAATTTTTAAAAAAAATACATACGGTGAACATTACAAATTATAAATTTAAGACGTTCAGAACATGACATTTAAAAACAAAGAAATAATATTAAACAGTGTAAAAAAGAAATAAATATATGCAGCATCACAAAAACAGTATGAAAAGTAAAGTAAAAGGTACAAAAATTATAAAAAGCAGGTGACTGTGTCGAGTGATGGACTCGAGATGAGTGGTGACGAGTTATGGATTATCCTCGCTATTTATACAAATGCAATCAATAAATTACAATAGTCACTATCGCAAATTAATTTATCATAATAAACACTGTTGATCTTGGCTAGGTTATGATTGAGGAAATGCTGGCATTGGCTTCCGTTGTGCCACCCTAGTAATGCTGAGTGGTATGATTGCTATTAGATTATTAGATATCTCATTGAAACTGTATAAATTATTCTAGCGGTACATAATTAATCTGAGTTAAGTGCTTGACAACATTGATTGAAATAATTGGATGCGAAATCCAAAACAGAGAATCTTAAAATTTCGTATTAGGGAACCAGAAATGTTAATTAATGAAATATATTGAGATCTTAATTCGCATTAAGGGTGTGCTTGCAAGCCTCTGTTGATGACGTAAGGGTCCCTAACAAGTCATTAATCATGAGGGTGAATGTATAGAAAGCTTGTTTACCACCATAGAACGGAGCGATCGGATATTTTCATTTCGAAAATATAATACCTACTCTACTTTAAATGGGTGATTAATGATACGGCGATATGAAAAACTTTTGACTTAGAAAAGCGCGTAAAATTCGCGCGATTTTTTGACAATACTGATACAAATAAATGGCGACTGTCAATTTCCAAATGCCTTTATTGAAAGCCCGCGTTATCTCGCGCATTTCAGCGGGGGGAGAAAAACATCCATTGAAAAATTCTACCTACGTATTTTTGTCATAAATAAACGGCTTACGGTTGGGAATTTTACAATCTTCTCTGGGTAGTTGTATATTTTATTGCCAGCAAACACAAAGGAAAAAGTTGATAAAAGTTCAAATAAATCAGGCGACACTTTTTTTTATATATTCGTAAACCTTTCGAGAAATAGGTGCTTATGTAAATATTTTTTTTGCAATATGTCGCAAGATAAGTAATGTTAAACACTTACGCAAGGATAGTGTGTTAAAAATGAGGAAAAACGACAACATTCATACGACGTGGCAACACTGCACAAATCAAAACATCTTGTACGTAACTTTTTTTAAAAAAGAGAGAGAATTCTCGTGGAAGAAACCAAGTAGCAAAGACCGCAAAACCTTGGTGCACACTAAAATATGCGTAATTTATGTCAAACGGAGTCCGTCTCTTGGATGAAGGACGCCCCTAGGTCCACCCGTGTCTATTGAGCGGGTTTCAATGCTGTCCATGTGGGCGTTAAGTGCCTCTTGGGTACCACTGTACGATGGCATTTATCCAGAGGTTGTCCACTCGCTGAGTAACATGCCAGCCCATTGACTTTTCATCTGCTTGGCGACCTATATCACATCATGTACTCTTGTCTAGTTCTTTCTCCATTGGAGCATTTTGTGATATGACTCCCAACATGCACCTTTTAATGCCACACTGCGATTTTAATTTCTCTTCGAATAAAAGTCCATGTTTCACACGCATACGAGATCTTTGGTAGCACATATTATATATATGTAATAAGATGTAATATTTTATGGTAAAGACTTCATGACAAAAGACATTCTCGCTGGACTTGGTACCCTATTTGGACAAGACGACTTAGTGCCTACTATAGAAGTTTTCACAGCTATCAAATAGTTAGGCAGGTAAGTATCTACAATCATAGACATAGTATAATACAGAATAAGGACTCAGGTCATATTATATTCAGGCAGGAAAAAAATGCAACCGCGTCTATGTTGTTTTGCTGCCCCGCTTCGTCTTTCCGGACCTATGCTACCAGTTATAAGCCGGTCCGCACGGTCTGCAACGTGTCGAATACGTCGATGTGACGTCATCTTTATTCACAAAGCACACGTTGCCAATTGGAGCTCCGCACATTAGTGCAATGCGACTTTTTAGTTCGTAAAAAAAACATCGAGTGCTGGTAGCAAAACATAGCGTGAGTATCGGGCTTCGAGTCCAAGCCGCCAGAACGCATATGCACACCTACGAATTGCTCAATTCTATATGCGCGGCCTTCATATGCAACATCGGAGCAACGTTCCTAGAAGGTTTGAGTTATGGCTGTGGTGCAGACGAGGCGAGCTTACTTGTGAGAGCCGGCTAAGATGTGCCAAGCACTGCATATTTATAATTTTCAAAGATGTTTTTTTACACAACAGTGAATACGTCACCAGCGTAACGCAATAATATACATAATGATATTCAAGGCTGTTTATGTTTTACTTTTAGACCAACAGAATGTGATCAAAAGCTCGCAGAGAAACGCACAAACTGGCATATTATGTATGATTAAAATCGCCTATACCTACACCCTTCTTGGGTTTACGGTATTTTAAGTTCAACAATGTCGTTGGACGGACGTGACGACGATGAAACAGGAACGAAAAAATGTAGGTAATAGGTTAACCAATGAAATTGTTTGGTTGCGTGAATAAAGACGCCATTACATCGATTCTTCAAAACGAAGATATAACACAGAACAGGGAAACGTGAAGAGATAGTGGATTAGCCAAGATTCATGCCGGATTGTAGAGCCAATATAAATTGAGACGCTTCCACCAGGGGTACAGGCACAGTTATTTGTATTCCTCTAATATAGAATTATTGCGATTGATAATAACCGTACCTACTGACTCCTGACCACTATACTGTCGACCAGTGGCGAAGGGTGGAGGTAGGCTGTTAAGATCCGACATAAACAGTGCACACTAAACTTTGTCATTCATGCGTATTTGTTTTCATTGAAATAAGACTATAATTTAAAGATGGTGTTGGTTAGTTTTTGGTAATATTCATCTATCTATAAAATATCTAAAATTATGCAATTAAATCATACATAACTTTAGATACTATATAGGTAGAATAATATTTATCTATTATAGATTGGGTTAGGCTTAATGAATTTAAAAAAAAATAACAATATGTGTAATATTATGTATTCTTAATCCAACGAAAACAAATTAGTATGAATGAAAAAGTGCGCACAATTTTGTCGTATCGCCCAAAATATACCAAAACTATTATGGTTTGGTTTAGGCAGAGTTTAATTGATTTTTAAAAACTAACCAATACCATCTTTAGATTGTAGTTTTAGTTCAATAAAACCAAATACGATTGACTAACAAAGTTTACTGTGCACTATTTATGACGGTTCTTAACAGCCTACCTCCACCCTTCGCTACTGCTGTTGACATGGTAGCTTCGCTGGTAAGCTCAATGAGCGTTGACGTGCTATCCGATCAACATTCACACGTGGCGGTGAAGTATACGATGCAAACCACATTCTCTGATGGTCTGATAACGACACAACGTTCTGAAATATGTACCGAAGGGAAATGTATGAATGTATGCACGAAAAAATATGTTATTCTGCTCACTGCTTCACTGGCCATTATCGTGCCATCCGATTGACAGGCAGAAATAGCGGCAGCTGCCACCGACAGCGACAGTAACACCAGATCGTTACGGATTTAGTATAACTTTTACGAATATTAACTGAATGTCATAGAATATATACACAGATTTAAAGATACGTCGCGTGTGTATGTGCGAAAACAATAAACAGGGGCCTTATGTTAGAACTTGCGAGTTGAAGTCGCCCGGTCGACATGACGTCATATGACATAATTGTGACGTACTACCGGAGTGATAATAGCATTTGAGAAATTAACGCTACTAAAATACTGGCGTTATCCATTGTCCCCATACACAAATAGGTGTTTCAGCATAATAATATCTATGGTGGGCAGTGTGCGTTGAGCGGCTTGTCTCGAGCGTGTATTGGCTTACGTCACAATTACGTCATGTCGTCGGGTGACTTCATATCACCAGTTATAACATAGTCCTGCAGAGACATGTCCGAGGTGTCGATTGCCGGATGGATCTTGGTCGATGGCAAAATAGATTCATAGGAATTAAGTGGTGAAAATGTAAAAAGCGTTCAATGTTGAATGAAGTATAATTTTATTGAGATTTTGAAGAGGAAGCTTTAGTCATTCTTTTACTATTTCCGCAACCAGCTTACGTATAAGTTGCCTTCAGATTAAGGCGATACTTCAGTGAAACGGCAAATTATTTTTAACTATAGGCGCGACGAAATTTTGGACTCGCTGTCACTCGGAGAGCGAACGTCGAGGTGTGGATACGTCAATTTATTTCATGATGGCGACGGGGGTATTAATTCTTAAGCCGTGAAAAGATGACAAAAAACGTTACCCATTTACTTTAAAAAGAAAACATGTCAATAAATATATTACTAATGTTACTACTAGAACATTAAACAGAAGATTAAATGGACGCATGTTGGATTTATATGACAAATTATATTTAGTTCGGCATGCGTCATTTGCACCCACGACCCGCAATCCGCGCATCGCCTTAGACCATGCCTCAACTGAGGTATAGCCTTAACTATGAGAGGAAGCCGGTTACATGTAAATTGTAAGTGAAGCATTAGGAAAGAGATGAGCGTATACTATACGGTCTCCAATTTCATTAGATTAAATATGAACATTAATTCAATTTTTATAGCTGATTTTGGCAAAATTCATGAATTCAAGAATGAAAACCTAGCCTGACCTAACAAATAATCCAGTATATCTGCTATTTTCAAAATTTGTTTGCTGCTGGCTTCCTGTAAAGTGTAAACCGACAAGAACCGTGTTTTAGTGAGAAATGAATTTTATGTCAGTACTATACGATCCAAAGAGGTTGGACGGTCTTTAATATGCAGCCATACATTTACGATACAACATTTCACGGTAAAGAGTGATACGGTGAACTGCATACGTATAAGTTTCCGGACACGGAGGAAGCCCGTAGGGCCTAGTCGTATCACTCATTCGTGTTAGAAAAAGAGAACATGGGCTTTAAACGGTGACGTAGTTTTCACTATCGTTGGCCATTAAGGCCCACCCACATTAAGGTGCATGTCGCGGACTATCACGTGAACTCACGGCGATAAAATTGTCTATGGTTTCGTCATTTTGCAGAATATTTTGAGCGTGCACCATCTCGTAAATTCACTGAATAATGACACTGATGAAGAGTGCCTACTATAATGTATTAGTAATTTGAATTATTATTATTAATTATTCATGCTAATTTCAATTAATTTTAACAGTTTCTACGTGTGCGTCATAGAATATACATTGTGCCAACTGCTAAAAACAAAAAAGAACGTCAGTTTGACAGTTTGACGTGACGGACGAAAAGTGCAGGCATGTGGAATATGATAAAAAGTTCAAAACGTCATGCAGGTGCAGATGCAGTGAAGTTCAACGTGAAGTGCGCTCCTTCTTGTTTGAATGATTACGGCAGATTTTTCCAACTGGCAATGTCCGTTTAAAGGTTCAAAATGTGCTACAGGATGGGAGCATCAGTCTGCTAAGATTGTAAACACCAAGAACAACGACATTATACACCCTTTTCCCGTTGCGGCAGCCCGTGACAGCAGGCGACAAGCACCGTGACATGCATCTCAATGTGGGTGGGCCTTTAGACTCTTTGTATGGTAGGATATTAGTTTGACGATTAGTGCAATGAGTACCTACCTATCTAAAAAAGAATACCAAAACTTATAAAGCTCACGATGAATAGGAGATTAAGTATTTAATTGTGATGGTGAAAGTCAAGTGTTGTGTTTTAATTTGTAACGCCCTAGCATCGTTAGTCAAATATAAATCCGTACGTTCGAGTAGAAAATTGATAAAGGGAGAATGTGGTAGATACTAAATTAAATTCAGCTTGAAGTTAGACATGCCTATAGTATAGAAATGTTGATGACCACTGGATTATATAGAAAAAAGCATAGCATATAACTATCTACTTAACTAACAACTCGTAACAGAAAAAAAACTTAGAATTAAGCTTTAGGAAATTTGTAGATTAACCTACCAGCTGGAGCAAAAGTATTAGGGTCACATAATTTGTAAGTAGGTAAGCTTTGCATTATAATTCTCACATAACATGTCCATCCCAACTCAACTTATCCAGTAATCCCGATGTTATTTGTGTAGTCCCAAGACTGACAGTTTAGAGAGCTTTGAGGTACATACTGAACGTATATAATATACGGTCCATATCACTGACTCGGTTATACAGTTAAAAGTTGACATAGGTAACGAACGAGTATCATACATGTGCGCCTCGTATAATTATGCTTACATATCGCTACCGGGGTGACAGAAGTTAATAGAGATGCGGTGTAATGCGACCGGTGTCGGACCAATTAAGCCAATATATATTCAAATCATCCACGGAAATGTAGCACTAGATGATTACTATTGCAAGGTGTGTATTTACATGGCGATGCTATTTCCATAGTCGCAATCAAGAAGGGGAAATCTGTCACGTCTGTGAGCGCTGCCTGTCACGACGGGTATTCCGGCCGAATTAGCGCGAATAGGGATGTTGACCAGTCATGTAAATGATTCACACCACATTTACATTCTGGCCTTCTGTGGGTCTATTCTATACTTATCGAACACTAAATTGATAAATAGTATCAAACTTAGGGTATGTTTGTATCAAAATATTAGCACTTATTGTAACAATTACACGAAGCTGGTTTTTATTGTTGCAATAAGTGCAATATTTTAACAGCAGCAAGATAGGTGCTGTTAAAATATAGCACTTATTGCAACAATAAAAATCAACTTCGTGTAATTGTTACAATAAGTGCTAATATTTTGATACAAACCTACCCTAAGTTTGATAATATTTATCACTTTATCACTTTAGCGGTCGATAAGCATAGAATAGACCCACTGATACTTTGCGAAACGATACAGTGGCGAAAGGTGGAGGTAGGCTGTTAAGATCCGACATAAACAGTGCACACAAAACTTTGTCAGTCTTACTTACATATTTGTTTACATTGAACGAATAATACAAATTACAGATGGTGCTGGTTATTTTTTAAAAATCAGTTAAACCTTGCCTAAACCAAACCATAATAGTTTATGTATGCATTGGGCGATCGGATAAAAATACTGCACACTTTTTCAGTCATTACTTATTATTATTTTCGTTGAATTAAGAATACATACTAATATTACAGATGGTGCTGGTTAGTTTTTTTCAATTCATTAAACGAAACCATAATAGATAAACAAAAAAACATTTTTCTATCTAAAAATATCTAAAATGATGTATAGTTTAATGCAGGGGTTCCCAACCTTTTGTACTCTAGAGCACATTCTAAAATATCGGTAGGGCGGCGGGCACCACTGTCATGTTATATTAACTTGCCACACTAAGGAATATAAGTTTTACGCTGGCAACACGGAGAAAAGGTCCGAAAGCAAGATGGCGACTCGCGACGGATGAGTTGTTTGTTTTGGTGTGTTGTGATTGACGAATTTGTACGGAGAGAGATTAAGAAACGATTAAGAAGACCAGAGGCTGGTGACACGGACTTACGTGTAGGGCACCAGGCAGGACGGACGTGGAAAAGTGGGCCGGTGGCCATTTCGGTCCGCCCGAATTAGTGATGGCTTTCCGACGTAATCATAACGCCGAGACAAAGGCTTGTCGGCGTCGGAACTTGGATCTACCTCACAGACCTGGAATACCGTAAGCTGTATCGTTCCATTCGTCCATTTATTTATTAATCCCTCTCGCGGGATTGTCAGAGTGTCTTGATTTCCGCTAGTCAGGGTTTGATCCGTTCTGTCAAACCTTTCTCGAAAATATACCTGATTATCATGATATTAACATAAGCTTTTATTTCGCTCCTAGACTCCCAATTTCATAGCCTTTTCAGATCTAGGGGCTGGCGCCCACATACCAGCATTTGTCCTGGATAATATACATTTGTTTTCCCTTTAGAATGGATGTTCCGGAGGAATGAAATTTGAGAACGGCCGTTGGTACTCAAAAAACCCACGACCGGAAGGTAGTAGTCTCTTATATTGGCTAGCCGGCCTATATATATATATATATATCTCCTTTATAAACCTTGACACGAAACCTACGTGACACCACCTATTTTTAATCGACAAACTCCTTCCATAACTTCTCATTTTCCCATAATTTATTTTCTTATATTCATAATTTATTAATAAATAATAAACAAAAATGTTTCAAAATAATAAAACTATTATTCAAATTGCATACACACAGAGAAATGTATTTACAAAACGCAAACAAAGTAAACAAAAAACACATATACAAAGAAAACTTTTTATAAAAAAATAGAATATCAATATGTCAATGTGATCTTTGGCATTGCATATCATTGGCCAGTGCCTCATAATTAGGAGAGTATGACGACAATCCTGTTAGCAAACAATCATAAAGATGCTCATCGGTGAGTCGAGATCTATATCTTGATTTTAATAATTTCATGTTTGAAAACAATGATTCGCATAAATATGTCGAACCGAAAAATGATTCAATTTTATATGCCGCTTTTTTCAAAAATGGGAACTTTTCTCTGTCCACTGTATTCCAAAGGTCCTCTGATATTAAGGCCATGCATTAGTTGAGGCACGGTCTAAAAAGATCGTTGCTAGGCGATGTGCGGATTGCGGGTCGCGGGTGCAAAAGACGCCTGTCAAACGAAATATTATTTCTCATATAAATCCAACATACGTCCATTTTATGTTCTGTTTATTATTCTATTAGTTACAATAATAATATATTCATTGACATGTTTTCTTTTTAAAGTAAATGGGTAACGTTTTTAGTCATCTTTACACGATTTTAGAATTAATTGGCCCGTCGCCATCACGCAGCAAAGTGACGTATGTCTGACTCGACGTTCTCTCAATGAATGCGAAGCGAGTACAAAATTTCGTCGCGCGTACAGTTGAAAATTATTTGGCGTTTCACTGATGCGTCACCTTAAGGATTTAAGCAAAATATCATTCTTAAGCTCCAAAATTTCTAACTCTAGTTCTTCTGTCTTACCTTAAACAAAGTCTGCAATACATGCGGCCATTTCCATTACATTTATTTGGCAAGTGAAAGGATTGATACAGAAGGAAACAATTGGCTCGATATCTGTAAACTGCAAAAATCTCTCTTCAAATTGTTTTTTTAACACTTGAAGATGCTTAATAAATAGTGACCCGTTTAATTCATTGTTACCTAGCATTTTATTCATATGTGGGAAATGCACGAGAGAATTGATCTGCAGATGTGATATCAACAAATCCAATTTAGCTTTAAATGACTTTACAGAGCTTATCATTTCAGCTATTTAAGCCAAACTTTAATGGCTAGTTTTATGCAGAGTTTAATGTGCACTATTTATGTCGAGCTTAACAGCTCCACCCTTCACCATGATATAATACAATTATTGATGGGCAATTAATTATTTAGGGATGTCGGACAAAACATGTATTGATCGTCTGAACCGAGTAAGTACCGACACTGCATTATATGTTCGGTGATAAGCTCGCTGTGGGACACCGACTGAACATAGGACATCTGGACCACCAAGGCGTCGCTATGTAGATGAATGAAACGGATGAAGCGCGTATATTAAAACTTAAAACAGCAAGTAAATAATTACCTAATTATACAAACACTACATCTTCAAATAATACTTGACATACTATGTGGCTGTCATCGGTTTCCTGTGACCCAGATCTCAATTATACCTATTATCATGGCCCCCACAAGGGCGGGGTTGACAGGGCTCTAGCCTAGGGGCCCGGGATCAAGGGGACACCGTCGTGACGGGTCGACCAGAAAAATGAGATAAAAACACATTTTTCATTTTTATCTAATAGTAAAAAAGTCGCCTGCGGCGCAATTTTACTTTGAAGTTATTACCATTTTAAGATATATGGTTAGGCGATGCAATTTTTGGGAGTTATGTGTTGATAGTCGATAATTCCATAATTCAATGTGTTCAAAAATCGCTAAAAATATACTGAATTATATTTGACCCCGAATCTCATTTGGAAAACGACACTGTAGAACGTCCAACTGCCTTTAACCTTAGTGATAGGTAGGGGGCCTGCCAAAGATCTTGGCCTGGGGGCCCGCTTCAGGATGCGGGGGCCATGCCTATTATTATTTATGAAATATTCATTTTCACGTATAATATGATTTCGTATAATTGAGTAAACGATAGTCAGCGAGGTGTCCAATTGACCCATACTCAATGAGATAGCAGGTTTGCAATTTATTGCATAATCATTTCAACATAGTATTCAATAGTGCGCCGGTCAAGTAATAGCAAGTCGTAATTGATTGGACATGTCACTCGATTATAAGTTCCCGTTAAAAACAAGTCGTACCTACCGAATTGTCATTATATTTATTATATTGCATCGATTGTACCCTTGTAATTATTGAAACAGTAAATAAACTCCCGCCTCCTCCATCATCACGAACAAACTACCTACTACCAACTTTCATCACGTGGTGCAGTGCGTAAGGCGCTTGCCTTCCACCCGAGAGTTCCTGGGTTCGATTCCCGGTCAGGACCCACAATATTTATGTGTTTTTCCCAAAGCCTGGGTGTTTGTGATTGTTCCAAATTACTAACAAACTACCTTGTACGAAAAAGCAAGGACATGGTTATTAATAATTCTAAAAAAAAAAACACCTCCACCGCCGAAACGGAATACCTACACATATTATATTTTAATATTTTTTGAAAAAATATTATTATGCCTAATGATGGCTTGATGATGATAAAAACAAATGAACAATTGGAATTTAAAGATAGGTACTATGTACAATTGAATCATTTTTTGCACATTATTTTATAACATGCGATTATTTATCATTTATAAATCCAAACGGTGGAAAGAACACATAGGTACATAATATAATGCTGAAGGTCTAAGCTATCAGAAAGGCTGGTTATGTATGCATTCAGGTGATACAGCTGACTGGACTGCGATCACAGGTTATTTAGGCTCCTCAGCTGGGGCACGGTCTAAAAAGTTCGTGAGTAGGCGATGCGCGGATTGTGTAAACTGTAAATGACGAGTGCCGAACGAAATATAATTTGTCATAAATATTAAACATGCGTCCATTTAATGTTCTGTTTATTGTTCTATTAGTAACAATAATAATATATTCATTGACATGTTTTCTTTTTCAAGTAAATGGTAACGTTTTTTAGTCATCTTAACACAATTTAAGAATTAATACCCCCGTCGCCATCACGAAACAAATTGACGAGTTCACAGCTCGATTTTCGCTCACCAATTGCCAGCGAGTCCAAAATTTCGTCGCACCTATAGTTGAAAATTATTTGCCGTTTCACTGAAGTATGCTCTTAAGATACTCTGCCAACGGATTGCAAAACGTCCGGTATGGAGAAAGTAACTAACGTAAATAAAAACCGGACATTATCTCAATGGAAAGCGACTATTATCAAAATTGCAATGAAGCCTTAAACGGCTTAAACGTAGATTCCAGTTCAATGAACTTATACATGTTTCAAAAAACTCCACGTAAATTCACCAAAAAGTGAAGGGATTAAAAAGCACAGGGTTTTTTTGGGTATTATTTTCTTACCAGTGTTCGGGTACTCCCTGCGTGCGCTTGCGCGGGGCTGTACATTTTTTTGCCATTTCACGGCTAGATACTTGGATACGCCGTGAGTTATGAATATTTACGAGAATTTTACGAGGAAAAATTCCCAACGTTCGCTTGGAATTTTCGCATCTCAAAAATGCTATATTGCAAGCTAGGCGTCTGCAAACAAAAATGTAAAGAGTTTTTAAACAATTTTCGACTTCATAGATAATACTAAAGATCTGGATGAAATCCTTCACAATATAAAATAAAGTTAAGAACACAGCTAGTGAATAGGTAAATAGTTACGAAATAAAATAAAATAGCAACACAAACGTAGACATTCGATTGATCAACGGATGATAATATACCTGCAATATATGAGGACTAAAATAATATATCAGTCACTCGCCCTTTGCTGACGACATTGCGATAAACCTACAGCGCATCTATTCTATACACAAGACTGCTATCGGCGGCTATCAAGGGTAGTTTTTCATATTTTTGTATTGAACTATTATAATGTTTACAATATGTTAATTGTAATTGTTACAATAAGTGCTATGTTTTAACAACACCTCTCTTGGCTTTGCTAAATTTTAGAGACAATTTTGAGTGTTTAGACGGCTAACTTGTTGTAACAATTATAATACCTCAATACAAACATATGATAAACTACTCTCGGTAACCGCCGATAGCAGTTTTGTGTATAGAATAGATGCGTAGGACAAGATTCTAGAGCTTGCAAATGATAGCCACACAGAAAGTTAAAAAAAATAATCGTTTCGAAGACAACGGTTATGACAAACTGCTTTGCCCAAAAGATATCCTTACCAATCGCACTTAAATCGAGCGGGTCAACAACAATGCCCTCGGAATCTCGGATAACAATTTTCCATCTTCAAAAGTGACATATCACCATGCCTAAAGCGTGAAGTGTGCATCCAAAGCATGCTACCAATGCATAAGTATGCGTGTGAAACTAGACACAGATAAAAGTACGCAGGTCGCCAAACTATTAAAATGTCATTGGAAAGGAGATGTCACTCGGCAAGTGGACAACCGCTGGAAAAATGCAGTCATACAACAGTGGTAGCTACCCAACGGGCACAAAATGAGCAAGAACCTACGCCCGAAAATCTGCTGGATTGACGAACTCATAAACTTCGGCAGATATACGTGGACGTGAAGAACTAGTGACTTAGAAGATAGACGCTATGGGAGACCATCTTTCAACAGTGGATTTAATCCGACTGATGACGATTTAAATGATTTGTGAAAGCTGACTTCAATCATTATTTTTAATATGCTATTTCAACAAGACAGTAGGTAAAAATATATATATTTTAATAGTATTTATTGTTCTGTTACATAATAAATATACTGACTAAATAAATGTCACTCAAAATTACTAACGATCACAATAATATTGTAATTCGGAATGCGAAACAAAAGTTTTAGGCATTCTGGGCAATAAAGATAACAACGTCCCGAGGGGTATACTCTGAACCAGGTCAAGGAATATTTTAAAATCAAGTACTTATAATAGTTTATATATAATAAGTCTAGTTTAATAAGTCTAGTTTTGTATAATTACAATAATTCTCTTGAAGGATCTCTCGTGGCATGGTCTTCAATTCAGATTTACAAGAAAAGTTGAAATTTTATGCACTGTCAATGATAATTAAGTATTAGTTGCATTGTGAGGTCGCAGCAATGGTGTATTATTCTAGATCAAAACTGTATCCTATTGGCAAACTTACAAGACGCCAACAGCGAGGGATACAAGATTAATCATTGCTTTTATTACATGGAACTTTCAATATTAATAATTGTTAAATAGCTTCAACTAAACCAAGGCAGCGGTTGTAGGTAACTTTACGTATTGGAATATTCAAATCCCATGGAAGATAATATTTTCGTTTGGCAATACTTTATTAGTATAAATGCTACAAAAGAATAAACACAATGAACTGTGGAGTAGAGATGGGAAAACTGGTCGATTTTGAAGACTAAGTATACTTACTACCAGTATAAAAAAATCTTAGTATAGAAACTTGTTCCAAAATACTTACTAGTATTTGAAATAATATATAGAGCGTTTGGCGTGCGTGTGCGACAAATATTTCATATTCAACTGAAACTAAAACCAACTAAATATTAGTATTTGAAATACGTATCGGCTCAGGGAACTCAGACTGTGTATCGGCTTCAATAGAATTGCTAAAAATACGCTGAGCTCCGCTTGTCGAAAAGTCCCATTTATTATAAAAGTTTAAACATATTTTAAATTTATGAGTTGTTTTTCTGTTTTTTTTTTTTTTTAGAATTATTAATAACCATGTCCTTGCGACACAAAATGTATGACTTATTATTCATACATTCGAACGCAATAGACTAATAAATTAAAATGTACCTATATTCAAGTGCTATCTCGTTCGCGCGCATTTAATGTCAATAGTGTTGAAAGTCTACAACTGGCGAGTGCAGAGAACAGCGACTCGCGATGATATTATCACAAGTTTTTTGGAATAAGTTTATTGGGCCACACATACTGAGTATGGGTAGTTTCATCCGAAACTTGAGTACACAAACTGGTGACAGTATTTCCAACTCACTTCTACTGTGGAGTCATTTATTGGTATTAAAGTTTATTTTCGATTCAAATGTAAAAAAATGTCACGAATGAAGGGGATCAAGACATGCTTTATGAATATACTTCATTTTGTATCAAGCGCATATAAAAAATGGAGGGGAGCAAATTCGCAGATCCCTTACCTCACAATGATGTTATGTAAATATCGCAAAGTGTTTTTTTTATTTTGGCAACACTTTCTGGGAAAGAAAATTGTTACAACGTCAATTTGTATCAGGTGAACATAAAAAAGAATTGACAACATAACACTTTAAATAAGTAGGTAAGTACCAACCTCATTATATTAGTAAAAAGCTTATTCATTGTAGATTTTGTAAGTTAATTTATTATTGAGATGCTTTTAGGGTATTTTGTATCAGGCGCACATAATAAATAGATGGTAAGAAATCGCAGCCTACCTTGCTATGATAATATGCAAATGTAGTGAACTGTTTTATAGAGTCTGACACAAGGAAAATTCACCCAAGAGATTTTTGGCTGGGTATAACGAACGTTCCATAGACTTTACATGCATATTTTATCACAAGGATAGCAAAATTTTAAGCAAACAAAGTAATAGGTATAATATTTTCAATAAAAGGATTACAATGTCATGGTTAATGCGTTACGTAATATTATTTAGGTACTTATATACTTAATATAAATTTTACAAATTATGAAGCCTGAAATACGCACTAGTCTTCAGATGAAGTAAACAATTGAAAATACTGTTGCTGTCTTTTGCATAAAGCACTGAATAAAACGTTATTAATTAAATCATATATTCGCGTATATTCATTACTTCGATAGTCCCTAAAAATAAAGGGGAATATTTCATCAATTATTAATTTTGGAAATGATAGATTTACATAGGTAGGTATGTAAAACAATTTAATTGGCAGTTGTAAAACAACAGGTAAGTCGGTCAAAATAATCGTTTTTGTTATTGAAAATATTGATCTAAGATCTTCAACAACCGATTCTTCGTAGATTTGGTTTACAGATAGAAATGAAGCTCTCGATGTATTTTTTGAGATAATGAACACCAAACGACTTTGCAGAAAAAGGCTAATTAGTTCGATGGTGTCATAAGTACTAAAATGTGGTGGGCGTCTTCTTCTGTGCGATATGAGCATGAGACGTGTGCTCCCCTCCCTGCCCGAGTTAGGCAAATTCCACACCCTTTCCACGTCGCCTTTGCCGTAAGAAGATAGCAGTGGCGAAGGGTGGAGGTAGGCTGTTAAGATTCGCTATAAATAGTGCACACTAAACTTTTTTAGTCATATGTATTTGTTTTTATTGAACTAAGACTACAATTTACAGATGGTGTTAGTTAGTTTTTAAAAATCAATTAAACCATGCCTAAACGAAACCATTATAGATTTGGTCAAATTTGGACAATACGACAAAATTGTGCACACTTTTTTATTCATAGTTATTCGTTTTCGTTGGATTAAATATACATATTACACATATTGTTAGTTATTTTTTTTAATTCATTAAGCCCTGACTAAACCAAACTATAATAAATAAAATATATTATTCTATTTACAAAATATTCAAAGTTATGTATGATTTAATTGCATACTTTTAGATATTTTAGAAATAGACATGTATTTTTTGACTATTATCTATTATGGCTTGGTTTCTAATGGTTTAATTGAATTTTAAAAACTAACCAACACTATCTGTAAATTGTAGTCTTATTTCAATGAAAACAAATATGTATGTCTGAAAAAGTTTAATGTGCACTGTTTATGGCGGATCTTAACAGCCTACCTCCACCCTTCGCCACTGGAAGATAGTAATATCAATCACTTACTTACGCTGGCGCTACATACCATTCATAGACACACTCAGCCTCTTTGTGACCCTCTTGACGTTATTCACATATCTCATCTGCAGGCGGCCCAGGGAATGAGTGCAAACAGCATTTATCTTTCATAAACTGTATGAAAAGCACGAAATCTGTCGCATCTGACAACGTGACCCGCCCATCTGAGTCTTCGAGCCCTCAGGACATTTACTATATTGAGCTCAACTTGTTCGCAGAGCTCAGGATTCGTACGTTTGCTCCACCTTTGGTGTTATTTAACTGTCCAAGAATTTTGATTTCGAATAGTACTTGAATAGCCGTCTCTTGTTTCTCAGCAAGACTACAGGTTTCACATCCGTACAGAGTAATTGGTTTCACGATAACGTTGTATACCCGGAATATTGACTTTTTGGCTAGTAGCTTAAAGCTGAATAGACCCTTCAGTTGGAAAAACGACTTTACGCAACTACTCTAACGCATTATCATTAACACACACTTAACGACATATATTATATTATAGTTATGTCAAGTTACTGTACGCCATTTATTACATACAAAACTTCACATCCATATACTTAACAAACAATATAATGCTTTCTACATTAGCCTATTGACAAGATAGCTGCTGGCTTTTGCCACACTAATAACGGCCATAACAAAACAATTCTCTAGTAAATCTGTGTAAAGCATCCGCTACAGTTTCGGAGATTAATCTCTAAACTTATTCGACTCTGGCACGAGCCATTGTGTCTCTCATCAATTATTATAATGGAGGAATGGCAGAAAATAATGGTTTATAATAAAGGAACAAATGACTCCATTAGGACAGGAACTCTCAGTAATTTATAAAATTTGTAAGTCAAGAAAGCATCCATAAATCATCTCCAGCTCTTAGAGCATTCGCAGAGAGAGTTATATTTAATATTCGAAAGCTATGATCTGTCAAACAAACTTCGCGAAACACTTAATAATTCATAAGCCATTTCATATTAAATTTACATTCAGAGAGGAGCTATTTGAGCTAGATCCGCATTTACGTCTATTGCTTCCATAATAATTTACTCTGTATTCGTTCGGTGGATTTAGAGTTTTGACTCGCTGAAATGGTAAGTAATTCATAACAATTATGAAATAAAACTCTTTAGCCTATGGAAAGGAATGTGTGATCAAAATTCGTCACCAAATGATATTATCCAAAAAATGTATTAGGGCATCATAATGAGCGTAATGATTCGATTCGAATGGTACTGTACAACAAGAAGATTTAGGCACAATCCGAAGGCGCTGTCGTCGACTAAATGGGAGGACCTTTGGAAGTGCGGTTAAAAATGGGAGGAGCTTGTTAGTTCACAGTTTTAACACGTAGCCAAGAAGATGTTGTTCGACAGTAGGTAATAAATTATGACGCATTGTTTAGAAATTATATTCCAATCAAATTTTATATATGGAACGTTGGAAACAAATAAAATATTTTTTCCTGTGAGATCAACACAAATAACGCTTGTAAATCTGTCATCGACGTGGGTAAAAGATTTCCTAGTGCTAAAAATACACAATAATGTAGGTAGATAATAATATGTTGATTTAACATTTCTACTAAAAATAAAACGTTTTAATATTTACCTAGTATCTACTTATATATATTTTAATATCAGCTTTCTACACCTGACGTGTATATATTAATATCTACCTTCATCGACTTTTTATGACGGTATCCCTCTGGATGCATTTAAAGCCATGCTTTTGTTCACAAAGCCGATTCGCGACACATTTAAAATTCATTCTATTCACAGGAACAAAGCTTTGAGATTAGTATCTACCTATCGTCCTGTATAAGTTAGATGCATTCTACATACTCAGAAACTCCTTTCACTCACACTCTTTGTGCAAATAAAATATTATACTTAGGTACATTGACTGTACTTTTACAGTCTGTCATAATAAATCAGTTTTAGCACCAAAATCATTCCAGCCCTTTCTCTCACGATTCCCCGCCGAATTCATCCACCGTAAGAAGACGGTTAGTAGGTACACAAATAAAGCCTGAAGATTTGGAATGACAAAAAAGACACAAACAATATTAATTCGGATTGAATGCTGTCATTTTTGTTTGAATATCTACCTATTACGAGTACTTATATGGCGTAATACTTTGTGTTCAGTTATTGAATCAGTAATAAAAGTACTGAAGATGAAACAAAATCAAATTCGAGACATATACTTAAGTATGGGTGCCTTAGTATTTTGTTTCAGTACTTACGTCTATGTTCTGGCAGAACACACTAACTGGAGAATACTAGTTTTGAGTAATTTGACTTTGAAGTTGTTAAAATGTTTGAAATAATGGTCTTTCATGTGAGTTTATTGAATAATCGTAAAAAGGATGACTATAAAATAAAAACTGTTTATTTATTAAGAAGGTTTCCAGTCGGTAAAGTGTGAAATAAGGAACATTTTGGTACTAACTCAATATGTAATTTTTTCGAATTAGTGTTTTCTGTCAGAACAGTGACGGTATCTTCATTCAATAGACACCCTTCGCCATTGGTACTTAGTAATTACATTCATATTCTATCTATAAGTATCTGTCGATAGTATTTTTACTAAAAAAACGTTTATGATTGCCAAACCACTAGAAAAAGTACCTTAAAGTTAAATATTTAACATTTAGTTAGCTAAAAAGAATTTTTATATGTTTTACATTATTTAGATAAAAAAGTGCCTGTGCTGCTTTTGTTAATTTGATGTCAAAATACACAAATAAATCAAGAATGTCACGACAGGCCCATTGTACTGATACTCTGTAAAATAAATAGCATTAAAAGCCAGGCGTCTAGACAGCCAATACCAAACCATAATAATATATACCTACGAAGATATTTAGTTTCTATAATATACCCGTAAATATATTTCAAGAACATTTCGACCTACATAAATGAAAATGTATTCATTTGCTTTATACCTACATCTCGCAAAAACCACAACAAAAGAAAATGGCCGACGTGTTTTCTCGATGGCAAATAGTGACGTAATTTATCGGCGGGCCAATTTATTTGAGTAGTATCCGAATGACTGATCGTAATTTAGTTTTATGAACAGGCTTTTCAATTTGACCAGATTGATAGCGTTCAATCGATAAGTTCTTTTATGCCATTGGTGGGGGTAGATAATGTTTTAGCAGAGAAAAAATATAGTCAGCAAACAATACTTTAAAATATTGTTACACTAAGTGGTGAGTTGTTTACTCGAAAATGATACTTACTAATAACTATAAGTATCTATAATATTAAACATATATCACTACATACTTAGGCAGTACAGGATATGGTCATGTTAGAATGATAATTTATTTTACACACACTCAAGGGGTGCCTTCATAAAAAGTCACTACCTGTTATGTCATCAATCACTTCGTCAGATATATATAGAGGTACTAACTTAATCAAAATCAACCAGTTTTCTGTAAAACTTAACTGCATTTTTCAGTGGCGAATGATGGAGGTAGGCTGTTTAGATCCGAGATAAATAATTGTGCCCACTAAACTATGTCAGTCATAACTTTTTGTTTTCATTTAACTATGACAATACAATTTGCCAGTGGCGAAGGGTGACTTTTGGAAACAGGTAGGCTGTGGAGAAAGCACACTTCTTGTTAAATGTATTTATGGGAAATAGGAAGATAATCCGACACAACTACTGATAAATAGGTAGGTACATACAAACCGATGAAATTTCAAAAGCTCACTGATGGTATAAAATTAAGCAATTAATTTGAATTACGTATTTTCTTAAATATAAATACAAGATACGCTCAAAATATATTGAAAATATCCGTTGTTGTGAATCTGTTCTATAAGAATTTATAATTTAACCCGTAAACTAGACATTTTAAAATACTTCTATATTTAAAACACAGACTTAGATACAATATCAGATTTCAACTTACATAATTGGCTGAATAAATTGTCTTAGTCTATGAATAAACAAACTGACAAATAAAAATCACGAGATAAATTATTTATTATTTTTAACAACAATCAATATTTATATGTGATTGAATCCCATAGAAATTATTTTTTTAAATTATCTTATAAATTATTTTGAATAAATGTGCACTTACGTAAAATATATGCGCTCCTTAAATAGCTTACCAATATATATGGGCCGCCGCAGACGTGTTGAAATTATGAGAAACAAACTTCATATAAAAAAAGTTTTCGATTCACGCGAACGTAATCCATACAATATGTGAAGCGAAACGAGATGTCGCTTATTTTTTTAAACCTTCGAGACATGCCATAAATGGTGCATATTGAAATAGTGGAAAAGATCGTAAAATTATTATGACAATTATACGATAGATGTCGTTGGGTATATTGAATATATTATTATGTGATTATATTATTTAATATTCCAATATAAGAAAGTAGGCTTTAAATAATCGCCTAGTATGGAGTCTTCGCCACTGCAATTTGCAGATGGTGCTGGTTAGATTTCAAAATTCAATAAGCCCTTCCTAACCAAACCATGATCGATAATAAATATTCTCAATCTATAAAATATTTTTATCTACTGTGACTTGGGTTAGGAAGGGTTTAATTGTATTTTAAAAACTAAGAAACACTTAATCTTAGTCTTAGACATTGTAGTCTTAGTTCAATGAAAACAAATACGTTTGACTGTAAAGTTTAGTGTGCGCTATTAACGTCGGATCTAAAGGCGAATCCTCTACGCACCAGAGGCACCTAGCGGAACAATACAAGGCATGCAATTTGAGACATTTTTTTGATAATTCACAATTTAAACACCATTAATTAGTAATACGCATGTGCTTATCTGAAATCATTAAAAAGAAAAATATTTTTTTATTTTAAGTCAAAGATAAACATACGATTTCGGAAAAAATGTTATAAAATGTGAATTTGTTAAAAGATCCCATCTTATTATTATTACATATTATTTTATGGTACCTTAGTAATATTTATTATTAAAATTCAGTTTAGTTTTTTATATTAGGTAGGTATATCGAACACATTTTTGACGAATTCATATTTTTAATATTTATTTAAAAAAACATGTAGTTGTAAAAAGGTTGATTATAAAATTGTTTTATGTAATTGGTCCGTTCCGAAGTAGGTACGCCCGAAAATGGTTCCAGCCTCTCTAGACCTTTAGAGAAGGCCTTCCCAAACGGTGACAACTTTAGGGGTGTAACAGCATCTATTTATTGAACATATAAGAAAATGCAATATAATTAAACGTTTAAAACAAATAAAAAATAATATGAAACAAGACCGAAAAAAGTAACAGGAGAAGAGAAGGCATTAAGAAGCCAATAGGAATTGCAACGAGTTGCTGAACTTTAATTTAGTCATTCATTTCTTGGCTCGTCCCGCGGGAGACTATTTCATATTATTACTGGGAGGTCAGAGTCGACAGGAGGTATTTCATTTGCGACGCTAAAAGTTTCATAATAAAGCGCGGTGTCCCTTAACTTGTTTTTATATTATGTAACTTAATAAAAGCACGTCTTGAGAAAGCCTAATTAAGTTTACCGGTTTGAATACAAAGCCAATTTCATGAAGGTATAATTCTGTTTGATATTCTTATCACAAGGCTACAATAAAATATATAGGTTTCTACAGTCAACTGGGATGAATTAAATTTGTATGAAACAAAGGGAGTCAACGTATATCATACAACGAAGGGAGAGAAATCGTAATCTAATATTATTACTTTTGTAGCATTAAATGAAAATAATATAACTTTAGCAAAAATAGATCTGTAAGTAAGTACCTGGGAATCATTGTAGGTAGATGCATTTCCGGGAAAACGAAATTTAAGATGTTTCACGCTCTTAATGTTATTTTTGGAATAAGAAATTTGGATAAGTAAAAAAAAATAAAGGGTACTTAGGTATGAAATTGAACAATATTCCGAAAAATTGAAATCAGTTAAATATAGAAAGGATCTTATTATGTATTGATACCAAATACAAACCTTCGCGAAGAGACGTCGCCGATCCCATATCAGGAACCTTACATAAAACAACGCCTACCGTCCCGTAAAATGACCAGCCCTGCAAATGTTCGCTACCTCTGTAAATACTAAATAATATTATAACTAAAATAACAATTCACAAACGATCTTGCGGGAGGCGAATTTCGAAGACCGACGGTCACAAATGAAATTAACCGAAACCGAGGGTACTTATTGCCCTTCGGCCGAAGCAAAATATTACCGTTAGATTTCTAAAAAGTTGAAATGTCTACCCCTCTCCCCGCACCTTACGAGGGGGTAGACACGTTGAAAATAATTCTGCAGTACAGACTACAGAGTCGCCCGCGAAGATAGGAGATGCGTCTCCCGCGCTACCCTGCCCTTACGGGGAGTCGCCTAGTAAAAAGTAAACTCCATCCGTCTCGATATTATAAAAGTGTACATCCGTAGTGTTCTCGTGTTAAAAATTAATCGAACTTAATCGAAGTTAGCCTACCTTAATAAAAGTGAATACCTACCGTTAGATCTATCTCTAAAATAACGTCAGTGTCGTGCCTAATCTAAGATCCCTTTAAAAGAAACCCATATAATAAGACCAATGCTTGTCCATAGCTAATTGCAATAAAACATAGTTCTGCGCGGAATTATAAAATGAACTTCTGTGTTAAACTAATTGTACCTGTTATAATGTCCCTAACTCCCCAAACATCAAAAATGCCCGAATGAAGGAATCCACACATCCACGTGAGTTCACAAAGGTATTAGTATTAATTAGTATCAAAACGCAACGAGTACCTAGGTACATGTACCTACATTTTTAATTTCTTTGTGCGACTATTTGCCAAAACAGATTTTCTTCTGAATCATAGACCAACTTTAAATAGGACACAAATAATCTGCAATCAATGAACTTTTCTGCAATATTGCCGCCTGCTGAATCCTGCCATCAGAGTGCTGGGCACCCCATCACCCCGAGTTGACGTGGTTCTGGTAACTACCGAATTGTTGACAATTACTTGCTACCTACATCAAAATAATAGTTTTGTCACAAAAAAAAGTAGAATTATAATCATTCGTTATAGGAATTAAAAATGCCATTTCCAAAAAAGACAGCCTCGTTGATTGCTAAACAACCATTTAAGACGACGTAAAATTATTTTTCACCATGAAATAAAATATAAAGTTTTAAATTTTGAATAATGTAATGCTAATAAATCAGACGGCAAAAAAAGAATAAGACAGCGATTCTGAAAAGACAAAATTATAAACGTGGTGATTTTTTTAAATATAATAAATTTGTCGAAAAACTGTCTCAATTGTTTCAAATTTTCGCAGAGGCTTGACGGAACAATTAGGAGCATTGTATTATTTAAATCAAATAATCAGACCTGTCTTCTTGAAATAGGTGAGAAAATTTAAAATATTTTTTAACAATTTAAATCCAGACTTTGGGTAATAATTTTTTGTCATAATGCAATTATCGAATTTCGCACGGAGTAAAAGAATCAAGGCTTGTCATGATTCTAAAAATAAAATGGGCGGAATTATGTAGTAAAGCTCCAACCTACATTAACATAGTAAAGAGTGTAGCTAGAGAGCGAAAATAAAAGTACTGTTTTGCATATTTCTATTAATTGTCTTTAATGGTAAAAATATTTGAGGTTATAAATCGTAGGTATATAATGTAAAAATAACGCACGTCACGATGAATAAAATAAAGGTAGGAGAATCAATGATGCGAAGACAGCGTCTGGAAAAGAATATAATATATTATGCGCATCATGGCCCCCACATCCTGAAGCGGGCTCCAGGCTATGATCTTTGGCGGCCCCCCTATCTATCGCGAAAGATAAAGACACAATAGCGTTTTCCAAATGCGCGGTAAAATTAATTTGTATATTTAGTGTTTTTTTTCCATATTTTAAGACATCCATTTGAGTTATGGAGTTGGCGAGTATCGATATGAAATTAAAATTTGTATCGTACAACCGCATAATTTTAAATAATAACATTACTGAAAAAAATAGCCCCGCAGGCGACTTTTTTTACTATTAGAGAGAATTTGTGTGTTTATATGACTTGTCTGGTCGACTCGCCACGCCGGGCCCTTCCTGAGCTCTGGCCCCCAGGCTAGAGCCCTGTCAGCCCCCCCTTTGCGGGGGCCTTGATGCGCACATAATGTATTTAACAGCAATGTAGTAAAGCAGTGTTTCAGAAACATAAAATGTACCAATACTTTTTTTATAAACAAATTTTACATATGATTTTTTCAACCCCAAGTCACCTTGAGATTTGGAACATTTCTTTGTATTCGGAGCTGAGAATTGAAAATTTTCACGTTCAGATTCAGGAATTTTATTCTTATTCCAATGTCATGCAGGGGTTTATTTATAATACATTTTCGATTTTCAAAGTGATAGTATTTTTATGCGTTAGTCAGTGGCGAAGGGTGACTTTTGGAAAGAGGTAGGCTGTGGAGATCTGATAAAAAGAGCACACGTGTCAGGTATACTTACGAGAATAGTACGATATTTACTACTAATGAATAGGTACACACTAGTAAATGACAACGACACACTAATTCAATGAAACTCATTGACGACATAAAAATGAGCGATGTGTTTAAATTACGTATTTTTCAAAACATGTATACCCATCAAAAATCATTAGATAAAATTTATTTTTATTTATAAAAACAATCTATACTTACTTATTTATTAATATTCGATTAAACACCGTTGAAATTATTTTTTTAATTATCTAAGTATTAATAATTTTGGACAAAGTGCACAGTCATGACAACATTATAATATGCGAGAATGTTTTAGGCTCTGCGATAGAAGCTCACCTTATCTCGTGCCAATCAGCAGACTTGCTGCGGTTACGAGACATAAGTCCATACGGAAAAAAATCAGAATTATTTCACACATAATCGGAGATTTATTTACGTCGAGACGTCGCGGCGTTTATTATTTATTTACGGCGCGCTGTGGTATATTTTTAATACCTTTGCAGTTGTTTTGTAAACTGTGTAATACTGTAATACATTCCTACATATACGACAACTCTCGTTAGCAAAATAAATTATTTTTATCTAACATAAAATAATGAAGTGATTAAGTACATAAATATGTCGATATGCAATTAAAAAATATTTTTCTTAAGAAGGTAGGCTTTAAATAATCGCCTTGTATGAAGTCTTCGCCACTGATATAAGTACGTCAACGTAAATTTTACCTTCAGAATCGAGTGAGAGCTTTAATTTTTAAGTTATTTTGAGGTGCCAACCAAAACTTTTTCCTTCAAAAACCAAAAGTGTAGGCTCTTTTAATGTCTTCAGATCTAACAATAGAATATTATATTTTTATCCACCTAAAAAAAATTAAATAAACCAATTACAATACACACAACTTAAAAGTTGTTTGCATACTTGTGGGAATTCATTAAATTAAATACGATTCATGTCAGTAGGTACAAACTGATTTATAAAAGGGAGACTAATAATGATTATTAAACGGAGATGTCTATTTTTTTTTTAAATCCACGTGATTTTATTACAGTATAGAATCTTTCCAGGTACCTAGCAATCTAATTAAATGTTCACGAAAGTGTAGGATGATATCTTCCACCATAACTCCGTCAAAATAAAAATCAGGGGTGATTTTATAGAGCGATCATTATTCTTTTTTGTACTTTTTTCCGCTGTAATTAAACTTCATGGGTATTCAAAGCGTCAAGGAAATATAATCTTTGATGTCAAAGGAATCCGTAGCGAGGAGGTCAGCTTTATACGAATAGCTGCCTAAATATAATAATAAGTTAAGCCTTACGTAATCCTGTTTAATATTTACAACGACTAAAAGGTTGACGTAATAATTAATATCCGGAAATAAAGTTAGTTAAAGCAACGCCATAACATTGTCAATCTCTCACTACATTGCGTAGAAAAAATCTGATGAATTTCTTTTGGAGAACAGGAATTTGATGGACAGGGGATAATGGCGGATTATTTATTTACCCGGGTAGTTAAATCAATATACTGACATATTTTCATATATTAGGCAGGTAGGCAATATACCATTATTACCTTTATCTACATCAGGACTGGCCAACTGGTACTGTGAAAGACTTATTGCATAATTATTAAATAAATGAACAAAAAAAGCATTCAATTTTGTTTTGCTTCTGTATGCTCCGAGGGGTCTAGGACGTTTGGCATCGGGACAACTGGACGCCACTTACAGGTACTTTAAAAAATATTTAATATTATTGTTTATATTTAAATGATTATATTATGATTTAATAGTTGGTGAAAATGTAAATATGCAGACGTAAATAATGATTTAATCGTGCATATGTTTAAGTTCCAACGAAAAAAGAGTTTTTTATTTCATATAAAGCCTTAAGCATGGTCATTCTCAATCCGCAATAAAGAATACATTATGTTAAGAGTAAAATGAATTAAACCTATTAAGTAGTAGATAGAAACTGATTAAAATACCTCGTCTACGTTCTGTATTACACGTGTCTACGACAGTGCGGCGTCCAATTGTCCGGAGTCCAGTCGTCCCATTCCCGCTCAGAGTAATAATATAAAGAGAGTAGGTATTGTTCGGCAAAACGAAGTCATATTTCTTGCGTATAACGCACAGTAGAACGTCAATAATTTTATTCAGTATATGTATTAACTAAACTATGAAACATTCTACAATCATGTTGCTTCTCAGTAACGCTACCAAATTTAAACAAACATAGTTAACCATATCTTCTACTAAATTAACTAAAAATAATTACCACTAACTGTATATTTAACAAAAAAACAATAAATTTCAGCAACACGTGCTCGCAGTTTTTGACTGTAGTCATCCAAATCAATATTTACCGGTTTATATGCTCAGAATATCAGTCATATGCGACATTTCTTTTACCACGGGAAAAACTCTAATATAAATCGTAGCTCTCAGTTCCCAACGAATATGACAAAATATTCATCAGAATCACCACCGCCTTACGCTACAAAGAATTTTCCAGGGTTTTTGCAAGGCGGTTTCAGAGGCCTTGGCCGAATTCAAATAAGCAATACCAGATGCGGGTAGAAGAATTGTTTTCTATCAGGCATATTTCTCAGCCGGCACAATTTTCATTTGACTAGCATCAAGTATAGTAGTTTGCGTGCCAAAATCCTGAAAGAAACCTCGATAGTAAATGTGAGGTAGGTATCCATAAAGGCATCTAGACAAAAAAAAATATTTACCCGTGACGTGTACAAAAAGTTTTAAATAGTCAAAATTACCGTCAAAATTTACCTTTTATAATGTTATGTAATATTCGAAACATGAAATAGCTAATACGTATCAATTTGACTGAATTGTGGTTCGAAGATAAGACATACGTTATCGCCAAGATCGTTAACAGATTCCAGAACAGGGAATTTCCATAATAATGAAATGAAAGTCAATAGGCCAGTGCCAGGGGTCGAAATGGACCGAGTGCACAGGAGCGCCGTTCCGGTTCATGAAATCCCGAAAATTATCGCTCCGTCTCGTGGAAAAATTTATTTAACCATGTATGCATCTAGTCTATACACAAGGCTGCTATCGGCGGCTATCGAGGGTTGTTTATCATATTTATATATTGAGGAGGTTAATTGTTACAATAAGTTAACCGTCTGAACTGCAAAAGGTGCTATGTTTTAAAATCAACTCTCTTGCCTGTGTTAACTTTTAAAGCGAGATAGACAGTTTTGACAGTTTAGACGGCTAACTTATTGAAACAATTATGATACGTCAATACATAAATATGATAAACTACCCTTGATATCCGCCGATAGCAGCCTTGTGTATAGAATAGATGCGCTGAGCTAGATAAGCCATATAATAAAGAATTTAACAAACTTGTTTTTATAAAATATACCTACATACAATTTTATCAGATAACTATGTTAATATTTTTGACAAAGTATCGAGCGCTCCGGTTCGTAAAATTTTCCATTTCGAGCGCTGGCCAGTACTAATTATATTATTGTTATAGATAAACTTAGTAGATCTATAACAATTTTTCCTAAGAGACTTTTAATGTACACAGAAAACACAAATTAAATTCAAAAGTCTAATGGAGGATAACCTACAGAGTTAAAGTAATGGATGAGAGCGAGCTTAGTTTTCATAATTGATATTAATGGCGGCGAAAAAACACGTTTTTTGTTTTAAGTCCGGCTCGCCGGGTTTTTTTTTTCAAATTTAAAGTGACACATAATGAACCCCAGATGAATGTTTCTTTTTTAATACGTTATACCCAATGAATAGCAATTCTAGAGAAAGACAAATGGATTTTTATAATGCGTTAATGGCGCCCGAAAGCTTTAAATAACGCCTGTTTTAGGAACACAAAGCTTCTCGCTTGCATATAAATCGATTGTAATGTCATCACGACTAGTCATTTAAGCCAAAATGATTTCATGATTTTGTTTTACTCAGGTATTTTTTAAGATTGATTTAAAATTTGAATAAGTGAAATCACGATATAAAAATTAGATAACCGCTAACCAACTACGGTGTGAGAGAGTTAAACGGTTCGTAGCTAAAATATATTTTAGATAGGTATAAGATTTATATAAGTCAACCATTTTTCTAGGCTTTGCGTCCATAAGATCTAAGTGCGGAGCCAAGATCCACTATATATAGTAAGGCCGTGACAAGAAGCCGTAAACTTTAACTGTAGAATTCTAAAGTGAAGACTTTTTCATATACATAGTGTACGGAGGCCAACTTTGCGGCATTCGAGAAATTTGCAGCGTCGTATGGGGAGCGGGATAATCCTGACTCTTCTGTAGACTGATCCATTTCAATTCATGACACTCAGTATGCGGGTACACAAAGCGCTTAACGTCAGCGGACAGCAGAGCCAGTCCAAAAAACCAAAAATTTTCTTTCTTAACTTTCTTCTTTAAGCACTACGGTGCATGGTTGCAGCATCAGTCCCGTGCGGCTCCGTCTCGGGACGGAATGAGCACTTAAAATCACTTCTTTCAGACACGTTTAAAGCGTCATAGAGAGCGGCCGTGCATATATGAGGGTGGTGGTGGGCACTTTAACGTATGTACATAGTGTAGCGTAGGTACCAAACAAAACAAAAACCTTAAGGACACATTAATCGTGTCAAACTACAAAAAAAAACTTTGCAATATCCCAAGCCTTTGTTTGCGTGTTAGTAGAAGATTCTATAGACTCGAATACAGACTATATATTATTGTAGCTAAGTGAAATTATATAAGGTATAATACCTACTTAGAGACATATGGATCAATTGGTAATTTTGACTTTTGAAATGTGTTAAAATGTATTTTTCTAAATAAGGTAGGGTTTACATAATCACCAATCCACGCCGTTGACAACATGTCTGACAAAATCTTTTTTCCTTTTCATTCACTTATTGTTGTGCATCTACATTCTCCTAAAGACAAAACTGTTCAATGATTCCTCGGAATCGTTGACTCGGCACACACTTGTTCACCTCTTTCACCTTTCTACTGTAGTGATTGTATGAGCAATATTTGATTGTGTGTTGCGCGGTGTACGGATGAGGAAAGCGACTGTGACAGTGTCGCTGGCCACGGACACTGATTCCCGTCGGTGGGTCACTCCTCGAGCCACTGAGACACATTTATTACCGTAACGTAATTAAAGAGATACTGGACCGAAAGCTTTTATAGCATAAGTTTTGAAAACCTAACATACAAATGTAATAGTAAGAAAGTTAGAATAGGGGTTTGGTTAATTTATTTAACGTAAGTAGGTAAGTAAATTACCATGTTCGATCATATTGGGGAATATATACATATATTATGTAGTAGGATTGCATTAACAGATATTTGTTTTAGGTACGAGAAATGGTTATTGGCTACTCGCTCAACATATCAGGTCCATACTAACAAATCGTCACTGTTCTGGCAGAAGACACTAATTCGAAAAAATGACATTTCATACTGAGTTAGTTATACCAAAATGTTCCTTATTTCAAGCTTTCTTAATAAATAAACAGTCTTTATTTTAAAGTCATCCTTTTTACGATTACTTAATAAACTCACATGATAGACCATTTCAAACATTTTAACAACTTTAAAGTCAAATTACTCAAAACTAGTATTCTCCAGTTAGTGTGTTCTGCCAGAACAGAGACGAAATAATGTAAACACAACATGCACATTTTCCAGACCCACGATTCAATCACGATTTTATATGTCAACACATCACCGCTCGATCAAGTGATGGAAGCAATGTATCAAATAAATATTTACAATTATTTTTAGGCATTTATTAACCTACTTAAAATCTCTACATGACGCGTCATAAACGTGGATATGTTTGATATTTTACTCGCCGAGTTGCCAGAATTCGTCCGTTAACCACTAAAGCCTCAATTACATTGTTATCACAATGTTAGCTTGTTCGATGATTACACTGGGCGACTTTACAGGCAGATTATAAATTCGCCAACACACAGCTCGTAAAGAAGCTCAATGTAATTGAGGCTTAATTAATGTAAGCGCAATCTTTCGAACCGAAAAAAAACCTGTAATTGTCCTTAACTTTCTTATTGATTACCTACTTAATTTGTTAAATTACATTATAATTACAAAGTGAGAGATTTTTTTAAATTGAATTTATAAAATGAAAACGTAATACTTACTTGGGTTTGGTTTCATTGTTAGAATATTTTATGCAAATCTACGTGTAAATAACACAAAATTTCAGGATTATTGGAAAACATTGCGATCATCACAGCGGTTGACTTTCGACAGCTCGACTTTTACGTTCTATTACGTCCCTCATAGAAGAAGGTAAAGGAATCAGGTGACTTGTGTTGAAAGGACCCTGAATTGGTATGATGGTGTTCTCCTTCTTATGTGTCCTCACCGAAGATTAGATTTCTGTGCGGCTCCTGAGTGGTATACACAACTGTTTCATTTAAACACCGTCGTCTTGAAGATAATTTGTCAGGTGATTTACCTTCAGGGATGTGTTTAGACTAGATGGCGAGAAGACGATCGAGAAAGAATAACGCTTTCACTAAAGTCAAAGTAATAAAGCTTATTCAACAGAATGCAAGTACAGTAAAAACAAAACAATGATGCGGTTGGTCGATAGTGTGCGTGCGTATGGGGAGTCGTAATAAATACCTGGCATCCAATGACATTATTAATGGACAACGCACTCAATACAGTAGCTAGCTAGTAAATTCGCTCATAGCGACATTCGCACATGTATATGTAGACGTCACGCAATTTCCATTATGCGATATCACGCATCGGGAATTTATAGCAATATCACCTTTATTATAATGGCGTTAAAATAGTGCTTCTAGTGTCAATGTTCATTTGAGCGAACCCGTTGGAACCGAACCATTCGGCAGACCCGACAAAAAGCATCGGGAATTTATAGCAATATCACCTTTATTGTAATGGCGTTAGAACAGATTATGCCATTCGGCAGACCCGACAAAAAAGTGAGTGTCATTTTTTTTTTCAGATGCTTCGTCCATATTAATGTCATTGCTGACAGCCGATGACCGCGTATTCGTACATATACGTACGCATACAATCGACGAAGCGCATCATTGTTTTGTTTTTACTGTACCTACATACACACTACACAGCATACATAAGCGTTGCAAAGTATAGATAATTTATTAGTTATTATCAACTTGAAAAGTTGGAACGATATGTCATCAGCTTTGATAGGTATAACATATTACTCTCAAATTTGGGACGTCATACTAATGACAGTATTGATCGACCGTTGGTCAGTAGCAGAGCATAAACAAATCGAGCGTTTTATTGTTGACAGACTTTGACTCGCCAATGGAGAACCTGTATTGTATTACACTGTATTATTATTTTTTATAAATATTCTTCATAAAGATATTTTTGACAAAAATCTTTTATAATATAGGTACTGGCTTTATGCCTGGTTGCACTTTATCATAATGGCTATAGTCACCATCCTACAGTGTCTCATTGTTTAAAAACGTTACCATTTCGCGAGACTGAAAAATGCAGACGGAATGCAAGAACGAAATATAGGGATGAAAGGAGAAACAAAAATAAACAAGTACAATAATCGCGGGACAAATCGAGCGGGGTCTAAGACATTGTGAGCGATGTCATTATTATGCGGCGCGAGCGAGTCTGGGGGCGCGCGTCGGTAAATAGGCTCGACGTATGTACGTGAGGCGACTGTGCTAGTGCATTACTGCCACAGCGCAAAACAGGGCATAAAACCGAGTTAGCGCCGTCGGAGACTCGGCACGCCTGCCAACAGCGAAATTTAGTTTGCAGAAAATTGCTAGCGACTACCACGTGTGACTGCGGCGCGAATTTGGCAACTGCTTTTGACAATTAACACTGCGGATATGACAATTGTATCACAATATCCCCCTCTCGCCTCCCAGTGGCGAAAAACATGCAAAGTTTTCATTTGATAAATTCAGTTAAAATTTATGTAAGAGTTTGCTAGTTGAATATATTTTGAGCCTAACATATACCTGACTATATATTTTAAAACATAACAAATTATTTTGAAGTTTTAGAAAAATAAATTAAACAATACATATAAGATTAGTCTCACGTGATAACCCTAGCACTAGGAAACAGTGTTGTTTCATAAAATATTATACACATAGAGCCCTATGCAGAATCCAAGATTTCGATCTAAAGGATAAGTTGCCGAAAACCATGACTTAACTATAGACTATACTGAGTATAGAGCTAAGGAATCCTTACCATAGACTACTTTTGTTATGACCACGCCCCCTTCCGTATTACCATTTACCACTGACAGCTGCTGTCAAAATAAATTCGCGTGTCTATAAACAGTCCATACACTCAAATTCATTTTACAATTTATCTCAATATGGATATTGATAGTGTTAATGCGTTTGGCATGTACTTGCAGAATATTATTTTACTTTTATACGCCAGCCCGCAGAAATACAAGATGCCAAATAGAATGACACTTGACGCTTAATATGCATTTATAGTTATTGCATTTATAAAGTGCAGTTGTCATATTTTTGTCATCATTGAACAATTATAAACTAATTTACCTAAACTATAGGAAAGAGAATTTTTAAATATGGTATTATTTTCAATAGAAAAACGAAAGAAACTTTAAGACGAGGTGAACCATAGACAACATGATCTTAACTAAGGACAATGTTTCTGCATAGTGTTTTCTGCTAAGGAAATTTTAGTTATGACAAATGTTTCTGCATTCCGCTCATAAGTTAATTGCGAGAGTCGTAAACAAACACTGAACACGTCGGAATATGCCATGGTGCTATTTTCGAGGGACAAGTCGTCATACGTATGGCATACTAAAAAAAAAGTCGATTTTTGGGTCTGATTATGGTTTCACCTTAATGGAAAGACAATAAACATAAACAATTATTTTTTTGTACAATGTATCTACCCTACATAATATTTCCATTTAAAAAACAAATATTTTTATTGATTTCAGTCGGTTTCGTCTACAATACATCTTCAGTTGGACGTCGTAACGAATAAAAATAATAATTGATGAAAAAAAATCGACTACAATAGTACCAGTAATATAAGATACATATGTGAAAGCCAGTTACTCTGGAGCAAGCTTTTGAAGCCGGGGTATTGTCATTATTTTATGACTCAACCCAAAGAACACGCCGATAGTCCCCAAATATTGAATACGCGTTTTGTCAACGTGACAAATTTTAATGCTTAATATGATACAGATGTAACTATTGAAAATAACATATTCTTTAACACATGTTTCGGTTTACCCCATATCTCTACTCAATTTAGATCCGAAGCCTGTTATAATAGCCTGTAAGCCAGTTCTCATTAATTTTGTGCTCACTGGTTTGATATTTCTTGATAAAATAAATACTATGTTCATTAATTAAAATTGTTTAAATTCGATTGTTTGTGACATTTTCGCCTGAGTTAGGTTTATTTAAAAAACAACCAAAAAACAAAAATAATCTTTTCTATCAAACGAAACAATGCAAAAAAGATTTTAAATTGCTCCGCAGGCCGGCCAGTAATAAACACAGACCAAAACAAAAAGCAGCCAGCAATAAAAACGGAATAAGCGAAACTGGATTACGATTTTTTTATTCCCTATAACCAACCAGCCATTATTTTAACAAAGCACGGAACGGTCAAATCATCATTATTCATCTCACCACGCCAGACCTTGCACCCCTCCCGCCCGAGGGTCCCAAAAGACTGACCTTCGGGGGCAGAGTTCCCGCAGCGGGGCCTCAAAGAAAATAAACCGAACTTTACTAAGGTCACGCCAAACGGAATAATTGTACGCGGGAATGTTGCGGCGATCGATTTAGTCCGTTCTAAGGTTCACCTCTAATCTCGGAAGGATCGTCTTAAATATTCAACGCAGTAATTACTTCAAGCGCAGCTTAAAGTTCGTTAAAACTTTAATGGGCCCTTAACATAGTAATGAGAAACTCCAACATGTTTAAAACAGTAATAGGCATTGTTTAGAATATTTTAAAGCACACTTAGTTAATTTTTGAATTAAAATTCGCTCCATTTTTCCACGATAACTTCAAATATAATAAGTAGGTCCCGGATTCATATGCTAGTGCATGTTTTGTTAGGGTCACAGAAATCTGTTATGAAAGACATAGAATCCAAAAATAAAAATTTTTGGGCATATAAATGCATATTTGAGACATTAGTGCATATTATTTCATAAATAAATGCATATTTTAGATCTTTTGAATTTATAATTTATAGTTTTTTTTTAATTATTTTGGTAGATAGTTTAGATGCACTTGTACCTTTAATGCCATCTCCGAGCTGTGGATTTATCAGAAAAAGTGAAGTCAACTCGGGCACCTTTATTTACAGAGCATATTGTATTTTTTTCGTACAAAAAACAGAAAATGGTATTTAGGAATAGTTAAGTGTGTCGTTTCTTTAAGTTTGGTTTACATTGCATTTATTATTCAATTATTTGTACTTTTTGAAAAAGTACTAAGTTGTAAAACTATTTTGAAAATTGTAATTGTAAACTTTATATTTATTGTTTGTGTTTTTTTGTTCTGCTATCGTATTTTGTTGAAAAAGTATTAACTAGTTATTCGATATTTTGTCAGTAATATTTGTAAAGTGGGTACTTACATTTTTTTCCCACAAAAAATGACAATTTTGAACTGCATATTTCATCGGTTTTAGTGCATATTTTATTGATTTTAAGATAACATACGTGCATGCATATAATCATGTTTTTTGTTGCACATAAATCCGCTCCCTAATAATAAGATAGAACTACACGTGTACTAAAATAGTGGGTGTAATGCATAATTTGTGCATAACGTAGGTTGCAACAATTAACAATCGACAACGAGGTAACAATTGATTAAAAGAATGATAGTAAAATATTGAAAAAAAAATATTCAATGCGAAAAACACGCAAAGAAGAAAATTTACAAATTAACATAGAAATTAGTTATGTTATGAATGGGTAGTATTTTATGTAAAGTTGAAAACTAAAAATAAACATAAATACAGTAATACAGTCTAGTACGATGGGTGGAGAAAATTGGTTGAATTGACTCATATTTGACCATGTCCGATCCTAATAAGACCATATGGGCCTTCACAGAGTGGAAGTTTGTATTAACAGATTTTGTTTTTACGAGAAATGGATGCCAGTCACTTGCTCAACCTATTAGATCCATACTCTGATTCATACACAAAATGAAAAACAATCTAGGATTCGAGGATGGGACCTACGACGCTATAGGACGACGTTTAAGCCGCGTGGCCAACGTGGGTGGCAATTGACTCATACTGGACACCATAGCTTTTTTTTTTTAAAACAAAAATGCCGGAACTCACTTCTTGCCAACCTTCTTACCTACTTTAGAAAAAATTATATTCAAATATCACTTAAAGCAACTTTTCCTATGTCTCGAAGCGCATAACAAATTAAACAAATACGAATAATCAACTAAAGTTGTAAAAAATAAAATTGTAAAAATATCATATGTTTGAATATAATTATATAAAGTAAAAATAGTGATTTCCATGGCCCCCACATCCTGAAGCGGGCCCCCAGTCCAGGATCTTTGGCGGGCCCCCTACCTATCACGCGTTTTTCAAATGGTGTTCGAGGTAAAATTAAGGGTATTCAGTGTATCAACAAACATTAACCATAAATGCAATTACATAACCACATATTTTAAAATGTTAATAGGTACGTCTATAGGAGCTTTCAGGGGGCCATGATGATTTCAGTCCAATTCTCGTCTGGCAAATCGTCTGGATTCCTTTTCTTAATGTCAGAGTATATGGCCGAATGCCTTCCACTGAGTAGGTAACCACCGATTAACGTATTTTGAAGGATTGATAAGTGTCAAAGGTGGTCCGACGAGTTTGATGAACCAAAGTGCCGAAACTGTTTTGGTCTTCAACTAAGCTCTTATTGGGGTAGTAATTAGATTCATTTGCGAAAATTCGCGTTCACATTCACTTGAAATATAATTCAATGCATATATCAAACGCGACAGTTTTTCAGGATATGTCTTTTCATATGAGATGATTCAGGAAAATTAACTTGTACTATGTAAGCGCGAACATTGTTTCGTGTTTCGTCTAATTGCTTTTGAAACATTAAAAATACCGTGAATAAATGGTGCCGGAACGCTGTTCCACCGCGTTACATGACAAAAAACCCTGCTAGTTACTAACCATTGTACGTTTTAATATTGTAATATTAAAAAAGAAATGCATTTGTTTCGCCTGCATTCTGGCAATGCACATTTCGCACATATTGGCCTGATTGGCATCAATGCTTGCACCAAAATCTGTTCAGTGGCTGGGACGGTTATCATTGATGAATATCACATAAAATCAAAACGGATTTCTGTGTAAGTCTCATAGCTGTGCATCTTCTTCTTATTGTGCCATCCCCTAGCGGAGGTCGGCCACCATCAAGGCAATCTTATCTTTGTCGTCTGCTAACTGGAACAGTTCGGTGGAGCTGCACTCGTACCAATCACGGAGGTTCTTAAGCCACGAAATGCGGCGCCGTCCTCTGCTACGCTTCCCATTGATCTTTCCTTGAATGACAAGTTGGGGAATGCTGCATTTTTGTCCTCTCATAATGTGGCCGAGGTATTGTAGTTTCCTGGTTTTGATACTACGTAGTACTTCTCGGTCCTTTCCCATTCGATTGAGAACTTCAACATTTGTCACCCGGTCAGTCCAAGGAATTTTGAGGATGCGTCTATACAGCCACATCTCGAAAGCTTCAAGTCTCCGTGACATCTTTTGGTTTAGCGTCCATACTTCCATACCATTGAGAGCACATAACATCGTACCATACGCAGTCTCATACATAGGTTAAGATCTCGATTGCTAAGGAGGCGTCTCATTTTGAGAAAGGCGCTCCTTGCGATCTCAATTCTAGTTTTTATTTCCTGAGACTGGTCCCATTTCTTATTGACCCATGTACCTAAATATTTGTAATGGGTCACCCTAACAAAACATGCACTAGCATATAAATCCGAGCCCTAGTTATAAAATACAAAATAGAATGCTTGCTTTCTGTTGACGTCTTAGAGCGGAATGCAGAAAAATTTGTCATAACTAAAATTTCCTTAGCAGAAAAAACTATGCAGAGACACTGTCCTTAAGTTAAGATCATTTTTATTGAAAATAATACCATATTTAAAAATTCTCGTTAGGTAAATTAGGTAAATTATTTTATAATTATTAAACGATGACAAAAATATGACAACTGCATTTTATAAATGCAATAACTATAAATACATATTAATATTTAATTATAATACTCTTATGTTTCCGTTATAAGTCATTATACGTGATTCCACAGGCACCACAAGATTTTTTTTAACATGGTAACACTAGCATCAAGTGTCATTCTTCATCTGGTATTTTGTATTTCTGCGGGCTGGCGTATAAAAATAAAATAATATTCTGCAAGTACATGCCAAACGAATTAACACTATCAATATCCATATTGAGATACATTGTTAAAATAATTCTAGTGTATGGACTGTGTTATAGACATGCGAATTTATTTTGACAGCAGCTGTCAGTGGTAAATAGTAATACAGAAGGGGGCGTGTTCATAACAAAAGTAGTCTATGGTTAAGGATTCCTTAACTCTATACTCAGGATTGTCTATAGTTAAGTCATGCTTATCGGCGACTTATCCTTAGGAACGAAATATTAGATTGTGCATTCAGCTCTTAGAAGCATTTTTATTAAATAATACTATATTGTTTTAACTTTCCCCTACCTCTACAATAACGGATGCGCTTCAGGTCATTTCGAGCGCTGAAAATGTATGACCATACAAAACCAAAGTCTCGGTAGATTAAACTCAATAAAGTAATGATAAATGTATTTACTTTACGAAATAATATAACGACATAAAATTGCAATCGTTAGAAATCATCAATTGAGGCACACATTAGAAATACAGAACATTAGAACATGAGAAGAACTCTTATTAAATTTTTTTTCTAAATAACGAAGGTTTTCCATTGACATTATCCGTCATTTATAACAAAGCGAAGTTATTATTGAGATCCAAATAATACGGACAGAAATAGCATAACATATTTCTGTGGCCACCTTAGAAAGTTTTCAATGGACTTTTTAGATGTCAGCAGAAAAAAATGCCTGAACAAGAAAGAGAAAATATAATAACAGGAAACGATCCGGCGGCCATGTCAGTTCCGGCGTGGTCCCCTTTCAAAGAGAGGCTCTTTCTCTCTATGGATGTATCAGGCGGGCATGAGATCGAAAAGCTTTTTCCAGACATCTCGAACTAGGTAGGTAACGCCTTCATGCGACGCAGATGTATGAAGAGGTGTAGAAATGTAAACGAAGAAGTTACCCAGAGCTATACCTACCAAGAAAGCATGAGAGCAAAGAGGTGTTTCTTTTTTCTTTACGAGATTTTTCTTCACTGAGCAGGGATACTAAAACATTTTTTATATTTATAATCCACCAGTCGCGTTTTATTAACAAAATGAAAGTTGTTTTAATAAACTTTAGAATAATTAAAATACATAGGAATCAATGTCGTGCTGTTCATAGAAGCTGTAGATGGAGAGCATGCTCAGAAACGGATAAAATATATTATGTATTTATTGTGCAATCAGATTGTGTATTTTCTTCTAACGGTTAGGTATAAGTATGGTATTATTATTAAGTATATAATATAGAATAATATTTATGAACGTAGGTTTAGCTGTTTAGATTGTTATACGAAAATAATGTTGATTTTTAAATAAAAAAAAAAAGATTTCACTCTTATAAATTCTAATCAATATACGTTTCTTACTATTCCATTACATCAGTCAAGCGACCTGAGTTTCGTCTTTCGGCATTTTCAGGCAGTATGCACAATATTCAACAATGACAAATATACAACCAGGACAGACTAGAGTTATTTACTGCTCACATACTAAACTTACATATTATAAAATCGTGAGAATCCTAAGTACCTATATTGTATATTTACCATATGTGAATGTGGATGGTGTCTGAAGACACCTAAAGGTAACCAAGGTCGCTTAAAAACGATATCAAACGTAGATCGACAAGTATATCGACACGTATATCAATAATTTGAATTTATATTCAAATTCCTTCAGGGACCCCAAGTCGACTTAGTATTAATTCTTACTAGCTGAGCCAGCTGGCTCTCGCCAGTCTGTCTCGCTAGGTATTGCAGACAGCCTGGCATCCTGATGTCATGGTGTTGGATTTTAACCCAATGCATACGGGCCGCACAAAATTGTGTTTTTGCTAATTACTTTTCAAATGCAAATTAACACGTTAATAACAAAATAATTAAAAGGGCCCGTAAGCATTGTGTTACAATTATTGTGAAGTATGCATAGACGACGCCATAGTTTTCCCTTGTCACTCTCAATACAAATTTGAGGTCATCTGCGTAGTTTAATCTGGAGTCTCGCCTTCAGAATGTTGCCTGATACCACATCAGGCTGCTAGGCCTAGCAAAACAGCTGGCAATCACCGATTGCTACCACTGACATTTTGATACAATATGTGTGTAGGTATATGAATGTTTCGTTAAATCACGTGCATTTAAATATGATACATTATACATCTCAACCGTTCGAATGTAAAGCAATATGAAAATAGAGATCCAATATAACGTGAAAATTAATCTCCCGCGGGTCCCATTTAGGATAGAAGAAGGTAGATAAGCAATGTAAAAAATAAATGTTGATAAATAATGAAGCAATGTATACATCTGAGAGGAATAAACCAATTCTGATTAGAATAGGAATTTATAAGACCCAAAGGTGTGGAATAAGCTTAGAGAGGCCTTCATCCAGCAGTGGATTAATTCAGATGATGATAATGACGATATGAATACTAGATAATTATCATAAATTTTGTATTAGTTCTTATTGTTATTGTATTTGCATTCATGTTGCATATGATAGTATGTTAAAGGTGACAAATTCAATTTTGTATTCGTACAAATGCACAAGTGAATCGTTCCCACAGGCCACAACTGGTATATTTGGGAAATATTCGTGCTCAAGTCATTATATTATTCGCCGTTATAGGTATATAACCAGCGAGAAAAGACAAGTAGCCAAAATTTGTACAACTAAGTACCGTTCCCATGACTTACCTACCACATATTCGAAAATAATTACAAGATAAAAAAAAACTTTTTATATACAACGTTTTTAAATTTTCTGTTGAACTATATAAACTTGACTTGACTAGCTTAAACGATCAAAAAATTTTGTACTTTAAATATTGTCATATTGATTTTCATAGTAACGCACGTATATATTAATAATTTAGTTGCTAGGACCCCAGACCCCTCTAGCAACCAATAATGCTGTCGAAATAACTTTTCATACAAAACAGAATTAACTGAAAATGAATTCAATTTATATAAAGATGGCTTAAAGTATTAAAAAAATGCATTGGCACCGTGTTCTGATATATTCTAAAAGTTTCAAATGTCTAGCTAGTCGGGAAGTTAGTTAAAAATCGATTGCAAGATTTGTACCGGACAAAGAACCACCGGACAAATAAGAATACGAGCTAAGAAAAACGTTGTAAAATATAAATGATATTTGTCAAGGTTCATTTGTCGCGAGATTTCACGTTGACAATATTTCCTTTTAAAAGCAGCGAAATTATCGAGAAAAGGTAAATAAATGTTTTCCACTCCTGAGTACAAGGAGGGCAGAAGTGCGAGAGGGTGTTTTTTCTTACCCAAGAAAGCTGCGAAGCGTAAACATCGTAGTTCACGGGGTGAAGCGATTTTGAGGTATATACCCACAATACCAACATACTATATATACTCACACATAGATAGGTACCTACTTCGCCCAGTTTGTGCGAATATCCACGGCTAAAGACAGATTTTTAATATAACTACGGCGCGCGTAAAAAATGAGAACACAGTTACGTCGACTCATTCTAAGAACGAAGTACCTAGTAGGTAGGTAGGTATTATTATTTGAATTTCGAACGTTCTTTATTTGAAACGTGAAAGGCATTAAAAATATAAAATTCTTTGTATTTACTCATCAAACACGCACGATAACGTTAACTACTGACATCTGTGAATTACAGCGGCTTTATTTCTTTAACGCAAATGGGACCTAAACGATTTGTTAGAATATTTAAAAGGGGGCCTCGAAACAGTTCAAACCAGTCGTGATACCCGTGATTACTAATGTAAGTATACCAAAATAATAAAACAGTGCATATTTATCATAGGTATAACTGAACACAATCCGTAAGTACCCAATAGCAAAGAGACCAAAAAACTCCACTCAAAAATATATCGAATATACTTACATAGTTTGAAAACAGCTCATGCATATACCACCATTAGAAAAAATCATTTTGCTGGAAGAAAAAAAAATATGACAACCGAAGGGACTTGACTTGAACCTGTATCTGTTGGATTCGATAGGCATTATTTGTAACAACTACTTTAAATTGTCTTAATTTAATAAGATGCCCGTAGCTTAATTGAAAAAACATACTGGCGCGAATCCAGCAGATACAGGTTCACGTCCCGTCGGGTGTCGTATTTCTTTCTACAAAATGATTTTTTCAAATTATGTATAGGTATTCAATATGTATAGAGAATGTTACATTCTCAAATCTTGTGTCTTATTCGTTGAATATAAAGAAATAGTGTTTCAAAAATATATGTAGGTATAGGTATGTAGGTAGTTGCACATAAAATTTAAACACTAATAAAGTAATAAGATTATGTGTCATTACTGGCAATATCAATAACGTTTTTTTTTCGTTACATGTAGTTGGAATTTATAGTTCCTTCACATTTAATTTTTTTATCGTGGGGGTGCTCAAAATCAGTCAGTGCCACTGGATTATAACGCGCATGCGCCGTTTATAAATAATTGAATTGTAAATTATGTTATTATTATTGTAAATGAGAATGAATTACCGCCAAGTGAGGGTAGAATCTCTTGAAATTATTCTTTGTAGTTTATAATAGTGATAAATGATGTGTCTATTTATCTGTCTACACTTTTTATGACTCGCCAAAGGTTGCTCGCGAACAGACAATTTGCTGGCGATGACAACAGAGATAGTTTCATAAAGAGATAAATAAAAGTCATTTATCAAACAGTCGGCGGCAACAAGGACACTGTATAAACTTTGATTCTGTGTAAATAATGCCAAGTATTTTGGTGTCCAATTTATAAAACAATAGAATTATGTATATTAAAAATAACAAAAATACAAGATTGTAAACGTTCTCTCTAATTTTTCTATTGTGTTTATGGTATGTGCAGATCATATTATTATAGTCATCTGAGCAGTAATTTTCTTGTGTAGATGTTTTCGTCGCATTATTATGCCGTCTACTTATATCTAGTGTGACTAACTGTTGCCATCACAATAATACGTCAGTAACCTAGTCGTGATTGATTGAATGATGCAGAAACCGTTTGATTATTGTTTGAAATTAGCGCCCGAAAATGTGTTGGATTTTGACGAAAGCAACTAAAAGTGCTTTCGATGTTTTATACCTCAACGGAACGGAAGTCAGTGGTGTCCTTCACCCTTACGTATACCTATGAACTGGCGTCTTTTTAGCAAAATGTGTTGGATTTTGACGAAAGCAACTAAAAGCGCTTTCGATTTTTTATACCTTATCAAAACTGAAGTCAGTATTGTCTTTTAGACTTGCGTATACGAACAAACATTACATTCAAATTGTAAATTCCACAAGGTTGTTTTTTCGGGGGTTGTAGTCCCGAGCCTTTTTTAACAAATATAATATATGTGTATAATATTATTATCATAAGTATAAATGTACTTTGTCGAATGTATAAATTAGTACCGAAATAAATGTATTAAGTCAGTTCCGACCGTAAATGAAGTACTTACGTAGTTACCTACCACCCGAATCGAAATCAAATCGAGTTTTCTGTCATTCACCATAAAGTACCAAGACCAAGTATTACCATTCTCATTCATTATTATTCTCATCTGATTTTAGTGTTTTATCCCATTGGAATTGGGTTTTATCCCCCAATAATTGCAAGTGCAGTTAGTTATATACGTTATACCTATAATAGTTATATACGTCATATACGTTACTGGCGTACTCCACTTTGTCTTACATAGATTAAGAGCGGAATGCAGAAACATTTGTCATAACTAAAATTTCCTTAGCAGAAAACACTATGCAGAAACACTGTCCTTAGTTAAGATCATTTTTATTGAAAATAATACCATATTTAAAAATTCTCGTTAGGTAAATTAGGTAAATTATTTTATAATTATTAAACGATGACAAAAATATGACAACTGCATTTTATAAATGCAATAACTATAAATACATATTAATATTTAATTATAATACATACTCTTATGTTTCCGTTATAAGTCATTATACGTGATTCCACAGGCACCACAAGATTTTTTTTTAACATGGTAATACTAGCATCAAGTGTCATTCTTCATCTGGTATTTTGTATTTCTGCGGGCTGGCGTATAAAAATAAAATAATATTCTGCAAGTACATGCCAAACGAATTAACACTATCAATATCCATATTGAGATACATTGTTAAATGAATTTGAGTGTATGGACTGTGTTATAGACATGCGAATTTATTTTGACAGCAGCTGTCAGTGGTAAATGGTAATACAGAAGGGGGCGTGTTCATAACAAAAGTAGTCTATGGTTAAGGATTCCTTAACTCTATACTCAGGATTGTCTATAGTTAAGTCATGCTTTTCGGCGACTTATCCTTAGGAACGAAATCTTAGATTGTGCATTCCGCTCTAAGATTAAATAAAGCGGTTACCGTATACTTACTTGTTCACATTGATATCAGGCGCATAATAATATGTCGTTTGCTTACCTACTCTCGGGTTTAATTCTGAATCACTGAGTGGAGTTAGACGATAAATGCAAGTTTGACTTACCTGAAAAAGAAAAAAGGAATGATTAATTAAGGAACAATTTTACATATTTTTACAGTCGGAAAATAATATCTATATACAACCAATAACGTTGGTTAATAAGGTTGGGGGGAGCGGCGGACTCTGGAGAACGTTCATTAATTATAGACAGTAAATACGCGACTAACGCTATCCCGACATACTTACCTCGGAGTTACGCGGTTATTAGCTTGCTACGAAGAAATTCTGCGTGAAAAAAACTGCATTGTGTTGTCAGACGAATCTGTTAGATTTTATAACGCCATCGACTTCGAAATAACTTTTTTACGTAACTCATTTACTTTTTAAATATTTTAATGACACATTAATATGTACAAAGAACAGCATTTTTTTAAAAATATTTTTCTTCTACACTAGTAGTTTTGTTAGACTTCGGCCCCAATCAAACAAAATTTATATGCAATGTTGTACCCCGAATTACGCGAATTTGACTTATGCGATTTTCGTTGGACCCATCTATCGCGTAACTTCGGAGTATTAATGTACCTACTTCGGTGGCAGTTTTCATTAGGTGGCAACAAAATGTAACAGTTCTTTTTTTCTATCTATCCAAAATTTACTTAAAAATCTAAATTACTTTTGCTCATTTAAAATTCGGAAAAAAAACCTAGGTAACTGACAAAAAAAAAATATTGCATAGAAATGAAGAATAAACCTCTCACGTGGAAATTTAGAACTCGTTGAGATATGTACCTACCTACCTACTTCTTTTCGAGAAACGAAGAAGTTTGAAATTAAATAAATTTATTTTTATATAAATTTATATTACATACATACAAGGAAATGTGGCCAAAATCATTTTTTAAAACACATTAATAGGTATCTTGATGGAGCATGAGAATAAAGCAACAAGCGAACATAAGGAATTAATCTCGACATTCACCGTCCAAACAACAAAGTGTATGGGAACAAAGAGTGTCTGTGGATGACATATTGTTTTGAAGGATAGACCTTTTCCCTTATGCCATCCTGGTAATAAGTGGAGCCTTTGTGGAGTTAATCTCGTGCACATTAAAATTATAGTATTTCATTCGTTATAATTTCAATTAGGGAACTTAATTCAGTTAAAAGGAAGGCAGTAGTGGAAAAAGAGAGGTCATTGATATTTCCCTAGTTTTGGCGGATTATAATAGGTGAATAGGTACTAGGGACAATAAGTGACGTAATTACAAAACTTGAAATTATTAAACAAAGGTTACTTAAAAATACACTTGGGTGTAGGTTTATTCACAAAAACGCACCCTAAAGTAAAATTATTGTTTACGCCAATTCACATATTTAAACTTATCTTCCTACCATCACGGCACGACAACAATAAACTCGAGATGTGTAGTTTGACAGTTATACTATATAACACAGAGGGGGGCAAACTGCGGCCCGCGGGCCGCATGTGGCCCGCCGGGTATTTTTTTGCGGCCCACCATCATTAATTGTACTTCTGATTACGAATAACTTTTTTATATATATTTTTTTAAATATTGACAATAGATTAAAATTTGAAGAATTTGTTGTTTCGTAAATGTATTATCACAGTACGTCTTCCTTGCGTCTCGTCTCACACTATGTAATCACTATTTTCTACGTTGAATATCGATTTCCATAGATATTGATAGTGTGCCGACAGAGCTGCAACTTGAGATTATTGATCTGCAGTGTGACACTGATTTAAGAGAATTGCATCGTCGCGAAGAAATCTCCAAATTTTACAATGCCCTTAATTCAGACAAATTCGACCAACTTAAAGATTATGCAAGAAAAACGTTATTTTTGGATCAACCTATATATGTGAACAAACATTTTCGATCATGAACCTCAATAAAAATTCTTTACGATCAAATATCTCCGATGCTCATTTACAAGCAGTTTTGAGAATATCAACTACAAAATTAACACCTGAATTTGAAAAAATGTTCAAAAATGGTACAACAGTTTCATTCTGCTTATTATTTTTTTTGTAATGTTTATTTTTCGTGATAATAAATAGTGTATATTTAAAAATGATATTTTACTTGCGGCCCGCCGCTCATTTTGAATTCTTTAATTTGGCCCGCCATCCAAAAAGTTTGCCCCCCCCTGATATAACACAAACTTTATGCTAAAAAAAACACATACCTAAGTATAATAGTATGTAGGTACTTTTTTGCGGGTACATAACCTTCTAACAATTTCTAGAATCTCGAGGAACCCCTGCAAGGTAGGTTCCAAATAGGAAAATTATTACAAAACAAATAGTACAGCAGTAGCAATAGAACGCATCTTCTACTATCATTGGATTTAAAGGCCACAATGCATTAGCGCTGAAGGCGACATTTTTGATAAGATATATGTTTTAACTAATTTAGTGCTGACACCGCGACTGGCCATTCGATATATTAAGACGGTTGATTTTATTGAATGCAATACAATCTACTGCACTACCATCTACTAATTAGGAGCATACTTCAGTGAAACGGCAAATAATTTTCAACTATAGGTGCGACGAAATTTCGGACTGGCTGGCAATCGGAGAGCGAAAGTCGAGGTGTGTGTGATTTGTGATGGCGACGGGGGAATTAATTCTTAAATCGTGTACAGATGACTAAAAAACGTTACCCATTTACTTGAAAAAGAAAACATGTCAATGAATATATTATTAGTAATAGAACAATAAACATAACATTAAATGGACGCGTGTCGACTTTTTATGACAAATTATGTTTTTTTCTGCATGCGTCATTTGTACAATCTTCGCGTCGCCGCGCAGTCACGATCGTTTTAGACCTTGCCCCAGCTGAAGTATAAGCCTTAATTAAACATTGATTAACATGCTATTTAAATCTGATAATTAAATATTAAATAACAGGTCAGCAGTGATTGTGTTAATAGACCTTTTGTCCAAACCTATTGGCCAGGCGAATAAATACACCCTTAACAATAAATAATAAGGGAATAAATCATAACGTACTAACTATGCTCTAACTATAATGTTAATGTGTAAATTTTAAACGCTATGATAGAAACAAAATAAACAGTGCGTAGTAGGCGGCGAAGTTCCTTACTGATAACTAGATTCCTCAATTTTTACTTTATAATTAAAATACTTCGTAGTTTGAAATTTGGTCACGTTAAACCTTTTTTACGTACTCAATTATATGGGTACCGAATTCTTTTGCGAATTTTAGAGGAACCCTCGAGTCGGCTCGCGGAAACCCATTTAGTAATCACTGGCATGTAAATAAAGATTAATTAAAAAGCACTGTCACAGTACTCATACAATCAACACTACAGAGGCACCAGTAAAGCCTCAATCCATGTTATTGAGTTTTCATATGGGTAGATCTAGCTAGATTGTAGATAGTAGATATTATATAATATCACTGTGTATCTAATGTCGCGATTATTAATCTAATTCAATAACGCTATGAGTAATCAGTAATCACTAATCACAATCGTTTTTTGATAGGCTCTGCGCGGTCAATTGTGTGGGTACGCAAGTGTATGGATACCAACATAATATTATATTGCCTGTTATTTCATGTTTTATGTAACCACATAAAAAATAAGTTTCCCAACATTTCCCAGCATTCTCGCTCCGGCAGACAATGAAAAGTTACCGCGCAAAAAGACAAAGTAATTTTTGCCATCAGTTGTCGCCAGTGCCCGAAGTGATAATTAATAGCGCAAGTTACATAATAAATAGAAAACAAGCGAAATTTTACTAAACAATAATAATTAAAGGCAATCATACACAGAGTGCTTCAAGGATGTTAAAAACTTTTGCTTTTTTATAATACCACGGACTTATACAAGATGACGACAATAACTTTCGATTTTTTTTCAACACTATTCTTTCCTCTTCCTTGAGCGCCTTGCTGTAGCGGACAATGGCGAATTTTGGACAGTTCTTATTTTTAAAGTATTAATTATATATATAAAAAAATAGACACGAAAGGAGTGGAGCGCACACAGGGAACACAAAAATAAGGGAAGCGTATTATCTTCTGGATGTGGCTGTAAGAAGGTATAATCATCGGGTCTGGAGAAATATGGAATAAACATGTTTGAAAGAATATTAAAAAAAATATTTACACAGTGTTTACTTAATAAATAATCAGTCATTCTTTAATCATTTATTACCTGCAACTATATTCAATATTCAACAAAAATATAATAAATTAATTATTTAAAAAAATAACGAATTTAATTGTTTAGATTCTTTTACAGTTAACAGTTACAGTTAAAACACTCATACAAACAATATTACAAGCTGAGCTTTATTAGCATGAATTCATATCAGAAGTTCAGAAGGTATGAGGAGATACATTACTATGAGAATATTATTCGTTTAGAATGTAATGCGTTATGCCTCGTGCGCTAGAATAATAGAGTGAAAATAGTTACAGCAGTTTAGTTGGTATTCTAGGAAAATTTCACGTATGAAATATGCGGTTAGAACAAAGTTGCCTTATCTATACGAATAGTTGTAAATGCTACATCAAGTAGTTTCTGTAAATGCAAAGGCAAAGTATTCTTGTAGTATTCAGTTGAAACAGTCAATTGAGAGAACAAACTTTGACTTCTTCTATGTGAACTTTGTCTGTGATTGTTCTAATCAACGAGTGTTAAATTGAGGAGTTATTCGGTGTCAAATTATTTGTCACAGCGATTAACGACGTAGGGATCGTTCCTACGCCCTGACTATGCGTACAGAAGTAGTAATTAATTTATCCCTAACCTAGGGAATGCCTTTTTCACGGATGTACTATGTTTATCGTGTAATAAAAAACTCACTACAATAAGTAGGTTGACTCGTTTAATGAGTTTTATACGTAATGGTTGACAAGAGGGGTTCACGTGTGACAGAATGCGACAATTTCCAAACTTTTGCAGGGCACGTCCCTATGTCCCATTGAGGAAGCTTTGATCCTTCAGGAAAAAATAGTGACATATACCCAGGGATTGCAATATCGGTATTTCAAAACCGGTATTCCAGTATTTATCAATACCGAAATACCGATTTTAAAAACCTAAAATACCGGAATTTTCGGTATTAACAAAGCACACTCGTTTACGTTTTTGAAAATTAATTATAAGTTTTGTTAATTATAAGTTATGAGAAAAAATAATAAAACTAATTTTATCAAATATATTTTAAAAATTATCATAATATTATTTCTAAATAGGAAACATCCGTGACAAAAATGTTCAATTATTCTATAATTAGCTCCCGATTAATTCCTGCAGCCGGACTTATTTGCACTTCATGAACTTTTGAGGGCTTTCGTTAATATTATCAATATATTCAAATTATTTGTAAAAAATAGTTAGGTCTATATTTACTTTTTGCTATAAAATAATATTTTAAAAAGATTTTAATAGCTATATTTATTGATAAGCACCTACTTCAGTTTTTTTATTTTTTAAGAAATACCGGTATTCAATAAGAAATACCGAAAAACCGGTATTGACATTTTCATTCGGTATTGTAATCCCTACACGACCGAAATATTATGAAGATATTAATTACACAATTATGTATTAAATCCCTTCTATCTATTATGATTGTTATATTTAGAATGGAGAATGGAATGGATAGAAATTTACATGAAGTAGCTTGCTTTTTTCTCTACGAGCCGCTACATCTCCATACCCGCTATACGGGGGGGTAAGAAATGATAGGCGACCTTCAATATTGTAGTGAAAGTGTCACAAGAGCTACCTGCCAAAACCTTGAAGGTGCGCTTGAGTGTGCGTGATTTATATTCAGATTTTTAATATAATCGTGAATCCATAACGATTAGACATCTTCTCCGTCGTTATAAAACGCCGCCACATTTTTGGAATTTTTGTCGAAAACGAGTCGCAATAATTGACCAGTCCAACTGAGGGTCGGAGCTGCATCCTGCAATTCGCCACATGAGCTATTAAGAGATTATATTAAACCAACAGCTGGCGGAGGTAAGAGGCAAATCTACAGTGCCAAGTTAATAACTGTGAAGTCCAATGGTCTGGGGCCAATCTCCACGCACGAAGTAGCTGTAATTTTACTCAGTATTAAATCAATCAAAGGAAACTATCGCAGCAGATCAAAAGAGAAGTGGATAAACTGTTTATAGGAGGATTGGACACTAATTGGATAAAAGCCCAAACCAAAAGAGAAATATGAAGATCAAATCGAGATTATAGTGTTTCAGTAAACAAAAAAGAATATATAACATTTTCAAGCGTTGAAGTTCACTAAAAGTCGTTCATCGCCGTTTTTAAAAAGAAAAAGTATCAGGGCAACAAAAGGCTAAGCAGGATATAGCTACGATTAATCTTGATCTTTCTCCGCTATAAGAGTAAAAGGGGACACTGAACGGTTAATAATAAAACTTAACTGTATATAAGCTTCTTTTCCCATCAGCGATAACACTCGCTTCGCTGATTTTCTAGCCCCTATTGTCTGCGGCGTCAGTTAGATCAAACCACGTGTGAGAAAAATCTCCCTTTTTTTACTGCGCGCCTAATAGTCGAACGCACTATATAATAGCTATCAAATTATATTTCTGAGAAACCTTCCTTAATCTATAAGTGACTTTTTAACCTAATGCAGAAAGTAAGATACATATAAGTGCTCGTTATGTAATTGAGTTATAATTCAGTAGCTACATAATAATATGTCGTGTGCTATAAATATAAACGCTATGGAAAATAGTTGACACGATTATATGCAATTATATTTATTGAATCATTTTTGTATACGATGCACGTGGATCCACAAAGTTCATTCCCACTTCTTTGACAGTGTTTTCAGATTCAGTATCTGCCTTCCAGCCGCAGGATCAAGATGCGTTTTCTCTATATACTCGTATATATATATGTCTCTCCTGTGTACACCTGTTGCACAAAGAGATAAATAATAACAGCTATGGGGATAAACAACTCAATCCGTATCCGCATATTGATCGGCGATATTAAATAACTGACCTCAATTACAAATTCCTTAATATCCATTTCCTGTAGTGTCCAAATATGGCAAATAGCTTAATGTAATTATAATTTCCACAATAACCGTTTTTCCAAATATCTAATGATGTCAACTCCATATATAGTAGCTGACTCAATAATAATAATAATTATTTCCCAAATATTCTTTTCAAGATATTATTTTGATTGTGAGTAGGTACGTCAATAAATGCGGATCATAATTCATTAGACATGTCACTCGAATATATGTTCCCGGTCTGTTAGTATATCAGTCTTTGTATCGCTCCGCACAACATCTCATTCTACCGAGACTCGGACCTCGGAACAGTATTGTAACATAACATACTCTTGTATAAACTTTTTACGCGGCAAATAAAACTCGCTCCTCTATCCATAAGAGCAACCAATAAATCTCGACTTCTTCATCCACAACACCGTGACTCCCACATAGTTATGTAATAGACATTCTTCCGTCGAACGACGTCGCGAAACTTGAACAATATACCTACCTAATAATTTTAAGTTTTAGTTAAGTACAAACAATAGTAACAAATCGTAACAGACATATCAAACAGAATTGATGCAAGAAATAAACCGTTTTGATTCATCGTGGTCATTAATCAAATTCGAAATTGGATAAAAAATAAATTTCGGTTACAATGCCACAAATTGAGTGAGATTTTTCGAAGGGTAGGGCAGTCTTAGAGGATTTGTATTAGGCATTATTATTAGTATCCAATTAAAAAGCAGTGTGTAGGCAGGAATATTGCGGATTACACCGGGATCTTACTTGACAGCCCTTCGGGGATTTAAAGTAATACCCTTACAAGATTTACCCGGCATATTGGATTGATATAAGAGCATAACTAGGTTGCGAAATAGTGGTATCAGCATATTGCATGATTATAGTTGAAATTAGAATATATGAAGCTGGTAAATAGTTTTTAAATTTAACTAGTATAATAACGAAATTTAAGTAGCTATTAAGGTGAATAACAGTACCTATATTCAATGTTTTTAATATATTATATAGCGTCACTGTTCTGGCAGAAGACACTAATTCGAAAAAAATTACATATTGATTTAGTACCAAAATGTTCCTTATCTCAAACTTTACCGTATGGAAACCTTCTTAATACATAAACAGTCTTTATTTTAAAGTCATCCTTTTTACGATTACTTAATAAACTCACATGATAAACCATTATTTCAAACATTTTAACAACTTCAAAGTCAAATTAGTCAAAACTAGTATTCTCCAGTTAGTGTGTTCTGCCAGAACAGAGACGATAGGTACATTTCTGGCGGAATATTTTAACTTAAAATAGGATATCTAAAAATTTATCAACCACAGAACAGATTAATAAATATAATTTAGATAGGTTATACCCCAAATACACTACATTTTGAAACAGGGTTGAATGTAATATTGAATGAGCGTCAGTGTATAAACCGACAGCAGTTGTCAGAATAAAGAACAAGCGTATTCTTGACACGTGTTTAAGTTTATCAAATATTCCTCCACGCTCGAGATCGGTTGCCTGTTACGTATTACACACCCGTTAAGTATTTCAGTTCCCATTAATTCCGTGTTCCCTGGTAGTATTATGCAGCTGGAAAGATACTCGTGACTCTCTTGGGTCAGTTTAGTTTTAAACGTTAACTACGCCTATACAAAGTTAAGGCAGCCTTTATAGTCCAGTGCGTTAGGCGCTGGCATTTCATCCCGGGTTCGATTCCCGGTGAGGGCACAATATATTTATCGGATGTTTTCAAAATCTGAGTGTTTGTGATTATTTGAGTACCTTGGTATCAAAGTGGGACAAACGCCACTTCCCACTAAATTCATGTTTTAATTGATTATGGTAGTGCAAGTGGTGCAAAAAATCTACAAAAACACTATCAAAAACGGTAGTTTTCATAGAGATTTTTGAGTTTAAAGTTGGCATGTTATATAAAAAAAACGGACACTTTTCACACATGTTTGTGAGTCTATTGTAAAATTTTGTAAATCGCTTATGTCCCACTTTGATACTAAGCTACTCATTTCACTTATATTATTACACTACGGTTTCACCACACTACTATTATTGCATTATGCCTCATGGGTTATTGTAGTGCTTAAACCAATATATCTATGTATATTATTTAATTGTAAAAAAATATATTTTATAAAACGTCTACAGCAAGGGTTTCTTGTGACTGTTCTATGAATCTGGTCCAAGGCTGATTATATCAATGATCAACATAAGTGAAAATTACTTCTTTATAAGTACCTACACATATCACTAGTAGGGCAGATTCCCGTGGCCGCCTTCAGCCTCTATCAAGCGCTATGCACCAGCGTAGGTACTAATGGAATCTCTATAAGATCGAAAATATTCAATTATGTATTATATTTTGTACCTATCTCATATCTGAAAACCGTTCATGAGGAATCTATTAGTGAAGGTTTCAGAACAACAGCGTCACTAATAAAAAAGATTAGTAGCTAACTACCCAACTAATATCTTTTTAAAAGAACATTGTATAAATATCTGCTATAAATCATCCCATCAAAATAATGCTATATTTTTATCTTGAAACCGCACACAAGGAAACATCGATGAAGGTTTCAGATTTATAGAACCATTAACGAAGATGATAGTTGTTTTTTTTTTTTTGAGAATGTTTTATGGTGACCCACAGTGGCGAAGGGTGACTTTTGGAAAGAGGTAGGCTGTGGAGATCTGATAAAAAGAACACACTTGTCAGGTATACTTACGAGAAATAAGAAGATAATACGATAGTACTACTAATGACCAATGACAACGACGCACTAATTTATGAAACTTCAAAAACTCACTGACGACATAAAACTAAGCGATCAGTTTAAATTAAGTACTTACGTATTTTTTCAAAACATTTATACTCATCAAAAATCATTAGATAAAAGTTCTTTTTATTTTTAAAAACAGTATATTTAATAATATTCGATTGAACACCATAGAAATTATTTTTTTAATCTATCTAATTATTAATTATTTAGTTTTAGGCTCTGCGATCGGAGCTTACCTTAGTTCATAGAATTTGATAGATTGGGCGGGGCTACGTGATGTAAAGTCCATATGAAAAAAATTGGGAATTATTTGAAACATAATCCGATTGCGCGCTGTGGTATATATTTTTTTTAAACCTTTGCAGATTGTTTTGTAATTATCTGTGTAATACATTCCTACACATACGGCATCTCTCGTTGGCAAAATAAATTATTTTATATAATATATAATCAAGTGATTATATAAATAAGTCAATATGCAATTAAAAAATATTTTTCTTAAGAAGGAATGCTTAAAATAATTGCCTAGTATGGAGTCTTCGCCACTGTTTACCCATGGTTACAATTAAGTACTTGATCGCTGTATTGTCACCGCATTAGCAGCTGTGTACCAAACTCTCAATATTTTAATATTATAATGTAGATTCAAATAATCTCAATGAATGATCTCCGATAATTCCATTCATAACGAGAAATCGTAATTATAAAATAATTCAGTAATAACACGAGTTCTTGCATACTCGAACGATTTACGAAATCAATTGCTACGAACAAATACTTCACCCTGTTTTGCCAATCACCGATGAAATTCCGCGGAAAGTATCAAAGCTCGTTTTCTCCCTGATTAGCGAGTGGGTAGAGCACGAGCAATGGTATCAATTAATCGTAAGAACAAACAACCCGGGAGAGCAACGGAGTTAATTTGGGGAGACTAGGAGCTTTGTGATATTCAAGATTAGCCCAAATATTGTATAGGAAGAAACATATTGGAAATGAAATGATTCGTGGAATATCTATGTGGAAGAACAGAGTCGAACTACGGTGACTTATTGATGAAGAATTGTGACTTTCTATTAGGCAAGGTTCGTCGTCAACCGATCGGTAATGCTCATGAAAACATCATGGGGAGGTGTCTTGAGACTCCTTTACTTGAGGTTGTATGGATACTATCCGTGGCTTTATCCAACTAACTTTCTCTTAGGCATGCTTACATACTGCAGTCTGCAACTTAGAAAAAATCTTTATGTAGCTACGTATTTTTTTCGACTTATACGAGGTATAAATGAGAACTCTGCCATTCTGGGCAGTGTTGACCTGTGTGTCCTTGATAACTATCTTAGAAATAAAGACCATCAGTTGTTTATTCTCCCAAGGTGCAGAACCAACCTGCCACTGGTAATGCCAATTGGGAGAGCGATAACTATGTTCAACGAAATTGCTTCGGGTGTTGATATATTCCACCTACGTGAGAATGAGTTTAGGTGGATGTTGTTTTATAAATTCTTAAAATAGGGTCTGCTTAACTCATCCGGTGTACTTCCTTGTACATATCTAATTTATCTATTGATATATCTCGTTTTTTTATGTAGCACTGTTATATTTATATATCTTTGTTTCTAAATGTCATGTTGTGAACGTCTTAAACTTATAATTTGTAATGTCCTCAATATGTTAAAAAAAAAATTTAAATTAAATAAATTGAATTTAGTTTTATTGTTACAAAAAATGGTTTGCGTCTGCAAAAATGTTATTAAAAAATCGTTTCTGAAGTAGATGTTAATATAATCTATATTTTTTTTTTGAATTTCCTGCCCAAGGCCTGAACAAAAATCTACTATGAGAAAGGATTCCGCACCCGTATAATCTTAACAATATGCGTGACCGTAAGATAGAATACATATGAATGATCGAATGGATTTAAGTTTTGTACTATTCCATTTGAGTCGTTTTTGCGAGCCGGGTTTTGGCATCTTCAGGCGTTTTGTATACTCACCAAAGGAAAAATAACACTGTTTTTTTTACTAACACTTCAACTATTCATAATAATTTGTCTGTTCTATTTTTTATCGTGACCCTTGACTTGACATGTAGGTAATGGAGTGTTTACCTAGTTTATTGTATTGATTTATTATATAAGTTCGAGTTACGAGTGTTTGTTTCAGTGTGTGTGCCTTTGGTGAGTATACACAGAGCCTGAAGATGCCGAAAGGCGATACCCGGGTCGCAAAAAACGACTCAAATGGAATAGTACAAAATTCAAATCCATTAGAATTTAAATTCAAATTCCATCATGTACCTTCGGTCGATAGTATTAATAATATGATTAATCGACTTGATGAAGGTGGAATTGAAGCTGGAAAATATAAATAAAGGTGTATCTTGTAAATATTGATTATATTATGTGCCTAGGGCAAAGTCGGGAGTACGTTTTACTGAAATATATAGATTTTTGATACTCAATATAAAGTTATTCGTAAATATTTTTGGTTAATATTGTATGAAAGATGGTGTTGAGATAGTGAGGTAGTGATAAGCAAGATGATGTTATAACGTTTTTTTAGGTAAGTTTATAATAATATAATAACATTGAGGTTCCATTGTGCGTCATACGCAATGAAAACGGTTTCATATAGCCAGACAAAATACTCTCTTATTAATAATATTGCTCTGAGGTCCTGCCTTATTCGTAATTAGTTAAGTGAGATTGTACATTAAATTCATCGCAGGGAGTTTTTAAAATGGATGAATACGTGGGCATTTTGGTTTTGTGTGTCAAACTAACGAATGAAGATTTGTGTATAAGAATAGTAACTGATTCGTTAGTGCGATGGTACATTTTTAAAGAACTGATTTAAACTATATGAAATAACGAAATGGGCCAATTTTATACTAGATTCAGCGCTGGAAAAGCTTATTGAGATGAGTATAAATATTGTTAGATAATACGTTAAGCCACTAATTGAATTTACAATGCTCTGAAAGCTTATCATTTCGTATAAGCTTCAAGCCCAATTTATGTTAATATTTACTCAACAGGGAAACCTAATACACGCATGTATGTATGTATGTAATTATGTGATTGACAGAACATAATATTGAGTGAAATTCAAATTTCCGTAAAATAACTGGAGTAAAATAACTATCCACGTGGAGGATAGGGTTTACTCTTTAAATTCTCCAGGATTTTTTTATTTATTTTAAATGTTCTGATATTTTTTGTTTGAAGAACCGTTGCAACATAATAAAAAATATAGGTCAGTTAATTATTTAAATCTACATATTTATAAGTCAATCATAATGATGACAATTCAAACTGTCGAATAATACAAACCATCAGTCGCTGCGTTTGACGCAAATCTCACAAAGCGATTTAGTAAGCACGTCAATTTTAAAGCTTACTGTTATGATTTATCTAATTCTATTTCGACCACTGCAACTTTTATGGTACCATCTTTGGAAATTCGACGTTCTACATCTGATCAATATTTTCTTTTTAAAATTATCAATGATTTTGTTGACACGCCAATGATTTACGCGAAACCAAACTTTGTACCATATCAGTCGTAGCGGTACTAATTATGCACAAAACTCTTTTATTCGGTGCTCTTGTTTAAATTATAATATGTATTTCTCCACCGTTGATCCTTTTAATAATTCACCTGTTTCATTTAAACGCGCTATCTACAAAATTTTGTATAAATAGATTTATATAATATACTTATATATATATATATATATATATATATATATATATATATATTTATGTTACTTTATTTTGTATATAATTTAATAATTCATTATTCTTCCTCATTTTTCTCATGTAATTTCTTCATATTTATGTAATTCTTACTCTCTATCTTGTTAGGCTTAACTATATTATAATGTATACATGGAAACTTTGCTGGTTGCAATAACTTTTCATTATTATATTTTAAATTTTTGTAATCAATGTGTAACTGTTTGTTTCCTTAATAAATAAAATAATAAAATAAATAAAAAATAAAAATCTTACGACTCTTCCGCCCTAGGAAATGTAAGAGACAGCCGGTGGGTACATCGATGAGAAACGTAGAAGTTTAAAAAAACTCAACGGCTAATAGATACGTCGGCGGACAGCTTAACATGATAACTATTATATCAAACATATATTTTTAAATTTATATACTAACCTACTGATTGCAACGTTCATAATGATAAATGTGTGGAGAAAATACGAAAAATGTGATGTTATATTTCAACATTTAACATTACGATATACGATATCGTAAAAAAAATGAGCATGATGTGTATCACTGTAGTTTGCGGGTTTAGGTACATGGAGGCCCAATGCCCTGACAAACGTGAAGATTACAATAAACCGCCACCGAGTGGTAAAAATACAGCAATAGTTAATTAGTGATGTTAACATGATGTTTTTACACTTTGATCCTATAAGTAGATTGTGAAAAATAGAGCAGGCTTATAAGGCTTTGAATGTTCTTTCCGAGTAAGCGACCTCCTCGCCATACTATATTATATTGATATTGTGACCGCGGATTACTATACTTATAGAAATCAAAAGTAACCATAAAAACTTCAATCAAAAAACGAATTTTATATAATATTTTTTGCGTAGACTAAAATATCACGAAAAGAATTACTTAGTGAAAAGCAACCCGAAAATTTTGTCGACGTCGATCTTTCGTCTAACAATACATATAATGCCTTTTCATTCTGTACTCGTTCTTAATGGCGCGTGTCTGAAGCGTTCGCGACGCGATAATAGTTAACTTGACAGTTTATCGAAGTAACTATTTCTAAAAATCAAAATTAAAAAAAATATATATAAGAAATATAATATATCTGACGCGACTTGTATTTGTTTAGTCAGCGACTTTGATTTACGAGGTGAAAATACGCCAACCGACAAGATTTTTTTTTGTTAATTTAAGTAAAAATATAATATTGGAGATACATAATTTGAAGACACCTCACGCATAGTAGGATTTAAAGATGTAACCACTGGATTCGCTCTAATGTGGTTTATCAATTAAGCTACGGACATTCTACTGAATTATGACGAATTTAACTACATAGTAGGTCTTACATTTTATCAAATTGCGTAAATGATGGCAAATCAAGGAATCAATTAAGTGCCCTAATTACTAACCGACGCTTGAGTCACTGCAAATTTTAATTACTTATAACGTACTTGCACTTGCTAATAATTTAATAAACCATTTCTTTTATTCAACAAACAATTCACAAGATTTGAGAATAGAACATTATATAGAGTAGGTATGCATAATTTGAAAGCATTTCATGTAATAACTGCTAGTTAAATTTGTCGCAATTATGTAGAATTCCCGTAGCTTAATTGGTGCGAATCCAGTAGTTACAGGCCACGGGCATCCTACTTAATTACGACGAATTAAGTACACTGGCGCGAATCCAGCGGTTACGGATTCAAGTTCCATCGGGTGTCGTATTTTATTTATAACAAGATTTTTTGTACTAGGTAGGTATATTAAAACTGAGGTATTTTCAAATTACGTATATTCAATATATATAGGGAATGTCACATTCTAAAATTTTGTAAATAATTATTCGTCGAATAAAAGAAATGGTTTAATAAATATTGCTTTTCCTTCTACTAGTTATGCGGGCGAATTTCGGAATAATAGATGTTATACGCCCTTCAATTTTCTGCTGAAAGTGTCCCAGGTGTCTCCTCTCAAAACCTTAGTTGCAATGCACTCAAGTGTGCATGATTACTATTCTGACTCAACCTATTATGGCCACGCCTTGGCGAGAAAACATTTTTAAAAACTATTTTTTTCCTTCGAAGAAACAGAAAAAACCACAAAATAAACCAATGAAGGCAGACAAGGGGATACGAAGCGATTGATATTGCCAAGCAGATGGAATGACAACCGCTGGACATATTGTCACCCCGTCCAAATTTGACCATTTGGTGACGTTTCCTTTGGAGACCAAACTCATATAAATATGGGCAGTGTCGATTACGAACGTATCAATTTCTAGCGCTTTAGAACATTTTAAATCCAACCTTTGACAACTTAACTAATACTTCTCATTTTTAAATTAAATAGTCATTATTACTTAATGTTTAGACTAATACTAATGAGTAAATGTTTCTACGCCGGACTTTGGAAGGAAATATCAGATTTCCTTGCGGGCAGATATCTGTTAGTAGATCAATATTCGAATACATATTTTTCTAATATTCAAATTATACTTGTAACTCTTGATCACAACGCTTGCATATTTTTATACATACTTTTATTTATTTAAAATCTGTAATTCGTATTCAGCAATAAATCACGCCGTTTTCTTCATCATCCGATGTGTTTTTTATTACTTCAAGTCACCAAGCAACAGACGATGCCCCCAACCAGACCAGATTATATCTAGCCATATCGTGTGTGAAACCAAAGCATCGCTGAACCCATATAACGTGGCAGCAAAAAACTAGGAACTGAGATGAATGATGAAATCTAGATAAGGCCTTCATCCAGCAGTGAAACAACTCCAGGTGATGAAAATTTAATAATTATAAATTGATATTATTGAAATTTATCTATAATAGTAAAAGAAAGAACAACACCATAGACGGGTCTAGGACGATTTGGCGCAGGGACAATTGGACGCCACGCAATTCGAAAATAAATAGACGTTAGGTACTTATAGGTACTTTTAAAAAAATATTCAATATTATTATTTATATTCAGATTATTATATTATGATTTAATAGTTAGTGAGAATTTAAATATGCACACGTCAATAATGATTAACCGTGCATATATTTAGGTTCTAACGAAAAAAGAGTTTTTTATTTTTATAAAGCCTTAAACATGGTAATTCTCAATCCGCAATAAAAAAAAAATTATGTTAAGAGTAAAATGAATTAAAACTACTAATTAGTATATAGCAACTGATTAAAATTCCTCGTCTACGTTCTGTATACGTGTCTACAACAGTGCGGCGTCTGATTGACCTGGCGTCCAGTTGTCCAGTTGTCCCATAGACAACCCTATTTTTCCATATTTTGTACATACGAAGTTTTATATATCAATTGGCGTGCTGTGATATGAAAAAATAAGTGGTAGTAAACGAATCCTATGAAGTTTGTGATCAATTTTATATAGCTATAAAAGAAAAGTAAAGCGCTTTCAAAGTCACCTTCACTGACACTTCCAAAAAGAATTCTCCCAAAGTCTGTAACTAAAGTTAGGTCGAGAATGACTAATGGCGGACATTAGGAGGGTATTGTGTAGTCCTACGGAGTGACATTTTGTCCTTATTGACTTGTCGAAACGTCTCCTTCTCCGAGTCACGTGACCGCGTTCCAGCGACGCCCGACGCGAATTCGGAAAGGGGTTTCCGTCCGTTATTTATGAAGACGCGCGCCGCGAATCGAATCCCCTGGTGATGGATGAGACGTCTTTGCGGACGCCGCTGGAAGGATTTGCTTTTTAATTGCCGCTCCCCTTGCTGCGCGCCTAGTGGCAAATATCGCAGTTATCGGAAAACTTTAAATATACTTACAAATGAATTTATCAAAATCGTTGAAATGAGATTTCAAAAGCAAAAGACTACAAATGTTTTGGAGTAGGCCTTAAGATAACGATGTATTAGATTAGAGTATTTTCCTAATAACTTTGTACTCCGGCGCTAGGATGAATATTATGTAATATATTCTAAAAATATATTTTTTAGCTAAATATGTATTTATTACTACCTAGGTACGAGTATATTAATATAATTGAATATCATTTTATCTTATTGTATACGAGTTAATCAAGCAAAGAGAGTGTAGTAAAAACTAAAAAGTGCAAAGTTATAAAACACTAGCTATTTTAACATCATGAGTTTTCGTGGATACTACCGTCTCAGCGCATCTATTATATACACATGGCTGCTATCGGCGGCTATCAAGAGTAGTTTATCATATGTATGTATTGAGGTATTATAAGTGTTACAATAAGTTAATTGTAATTGTTTCAATAAGGGCTGTGTTTTAACAGCACATCTATTGGCTGTGTTAAGGCTATACCTCAGTTGAGGCACGGTCTAAAAAGATCGTGGCTAGGCGATGCGCGGATTGCGGGTCGCGGGTGCAAATGACGCATGCCAAACGAAATATAATTTGTCATATAAATCCAACATGCGTCCATTTAATGTGTAATAATATATTCATTGACATGTTTTCTTTTTCAAGTAAATGGGTAACGTTTTTAGTCATCTTTACACGATTTAAGAATTATTACCCCCGTCGCCATCACGAAACAAATTGACGTCTTCCTAGCGCGGCGTTCTCTCTCCGAATGCCAACGAGTCCAAAATTTCGTCGCGCCTATAGTTGAAAATTATTTGCCGTTTCACTGTTGTATCGTCTTAGCAATATGTTTAACAATATTATAATACGTCATTACATAAATATGCCTCGATAGCGGCCGATATAAGTATTGTGTATAGAATAAATGCGCTGGTAGACGAACAACAAAAGATACTACGTTTCTTCTAGTATGTATACGATAAGTCTCTCAGCACCTGAAGTAGATAAGCTAACAATGTGAATAATGACACCCCTCTTTTACATCAGGCAACCATCTAGCCCGCTCTCGCTATTAAAACCGATTCGACACAAATTTTGGATTAATGATGCATCTCGGATAATGTACAAACTTCAATCCCCCCCCCCAATGAACTCTAATTTAATATTTCTTCCAGCTGTGGGATTAAGACTAGTTTTTGATCGATACTTTTTTCTATACACGAATTGTACAAGGAGAGAAATCTATGTACTTAATACATTGTTCCCACGCGCGACGTAGAGAACCTTTAGCAGTATCAACCTCCATGTCGCAGCAGTTAGAAGCGTTCTTGATACTCCTTAAATCTTTGCCAGCACACGCGTTGTGTAAACAAAATATTATTAATCAACATTGTGGTTTCTACTGTTTCAATAAATCAGTTCAACAGAAACAGTATTCATTCTAACATGAACATACCCATTTGCCTCTCCGAAAAACGTTCCACACTTCACTCGTGCGATTACGAAATTTTGGACTCGCTGGCATTCGGAGAGAGAACGTCGAGCTGGGAACACGTCAATTTGTTTCGTGATGGCGACGGAGGTATTCATTCTTAAATCATGTAAAGTTGACTAAAAACGTTACCCATTCACTTGAAAAAAAACATGTCAATGAATATATTATTATTGTTACTAATAGAACAATAAACCGAACATTAAATGGACGCATGTTGGATTTATATGACACATTATATTTCGTTCGGCATGCGTCATTTGCACCCGCAATCTGCGGGGAACAAGGAAATAAGGAACGAAGAAATGATTTGTTGTACTTATCCACAACTGTATATAGTTAATTAATTTCTATTGCCAGATGCAACAATTCTCTCGAAATGTAACTAGATATGAACTGTCATAAAAGGCGGTGTCAGTATACAACAAGAAGAAGGCAAATGAAGAAGTGGATAAATAATAAAAGCATTTCGAATGAATTTTAAGAAAGCCCAAATATGTTTACAATTTAAAATAAAGAAGCGGTTCAATAGCAATTAAGAAAATTGAATTACCAATTCAATTCAGTAATTTCCAATTATAAGAAGCCCTGTTTTATAAGAATATGGTATTGTAATAATTCAAATCTTTACGTTCGAGTTGATTGCTTATTGTTTTAGATTCTAGATTAACCTCAGAGGTCAATTGAGAACAACAATACAGAGACGAAAACACTTTCCTAATGCCGCAAATAATTATAACTTTTCCAATTTGTGTATCGGAGCAAAGTATTGCTTCTCTTTGGAATTCCTTATTTAAAATTAATAAAATAAAAACCGCCGTTCCCTGGTAACTTGATCACATCGCACAAATTGCATGAACAAATGAAAGCCGTTCTGTGTGAACAAATAATAATGAAATTTAAAGCCATTTTGTGAGAATTAAATTTTCCCCATCGGCACAGAACTAAGCCCTCGCGCAGGCCCCATAATCATTTTTTGGTCTTTTGTTTTTGTTTGCTAAGACAAAATCCCGAATGGATATTAATTAAAACTTGCAAATCGGCCTAGAGAAATATTTACGACAGATAAAATGAAATAATAAGAAATTTTTATTTCGTTATAACTTTGGAATTAAATACATGACTTTTAAAGTACTTTAGACTGCCTAAAATACATACATAACCAAAGTAAAATTGTAAACGAATTACTTCTAGTCAACGGAATAAAAACAGCAGGCGATCGAGAGTGATAAGTTTAAAGTTTATTTGGAGCATGATGTATTAAAAAAACTCTATTTACCACGTGGACACACTGTACTTATATATAAATCAAGTAATTTAATTGGGTGTAGGTAATAATATCGTAAATAAGGTTGTGTACTATATTATCACTGAAGAATGGGCGGCGGAATCATTTCATTTTACGTTCTGGACCACAGAACAGATAATAAATAGAATTCCGATAGGGCGTAGGCTATACTTATACCAGTACAGTAAAGTTTGACGCAGGATTTTGAATATGTGAGTGTCCTACGAAATTGAACCACGCATTATAGACGTACAAGTGTGTGTAATACACCAATATTAAATGAGCGTCAATACATAAACCGTGGGCAGTTGTCAGTACCTATTCGACGTATAACATATTCTTGACAAGTGTTTAAATTTATCCTGTATTCTTTCTTACTCGAGATCGATTACCTGCTCTCCTTACCCGTTAGGCATTTCATTTCCCATTATTTCTGAGTTCCTAGTTCTGGACAGATTAGATAAAATGGCGTATTCACCAATAGATCTTTCTTCACTGTTTACGAAAAAGGATCTACTTTAGGTAACAGTCTTGCAGTCTGCACAATAGGAATATTTTATGAATTTTGTTCCGAAAATGCGGGATGTTTGAAATAAATAAAATTAACCTTGGTCTGTTTACGGTTACGCCTACGATTGCCGAGTGTATAACGTGTCGGCCTATAATGTCATGATGGCTCCCGGAACTGGAAAAGCATAGGTATGTTATTTTTTAGGTGTGTTTGGACCCAGAGTACGGACCTAATAGGTTGAGCAAGTGGCTAACATCCATTTCTCGAAAAAACAAACAACTGTTAATAAAACTTCTACTCTGTGGAGGCCCATAATATAATCTTCTTAGGATCGTACATGGTATACAAAAACAACAATTCATTATTATCCTCAAAACATAATAATCTGTTCTGAAGGTATAACATAAATCGTTACCTACCTACTTTTGTGTTTTAGACATCTACCAAAATGGTATATGACTAAAACACAAATTAATGTAAAACGAAACAAAACGTTTTCATCCGATTAGATTAACAACATTTGAACAAACTAATGAAATACGATAAGTATTAAATATTAAATCATATATGATGTGTCACATTTATCAAATATACGATATTATTAATAGGCAAAACTTCAAGCCAAATGGTTCGGACGAAACTTAAACCATTCGAGATTCATACAAGACTTGTGTATTTAAGTTTTGGATATAAATCACTTATCAAACAATAATATTATAATATTCCGTATTAAACGACCTCCAGACGGTCCGATTTGGTTGGCCAAAACAAAGTAGGGAAATAATGAAAAGGTTTTTTCCATTAGATAATTAAATTTGGTACACGTCTGTTTACTGGTAGCCAGGCGAGAAACGCATGAATTTTTATTGCCGTTTTTGGCAAAATTCATGAAATCAAGAATGATAACCAAACCTAACATAACAAATACTCCAGTATATCGGCTATTTTCAAAATTTGTTCGCCGCTGGCTTCCGCTAAATAGACAAGAACTTTACATTTAATATGTTATCAGAGTCTTTGTTTATTAATAATATTAAAATATAATACACAAAATGACAACATACATTTTAAAGAGGAGAGTTAAATATTTCCTTTCCATTATATACGTATAATGAAATGTAGGTATATATCAAATATTTGAAATATTATTTTTATTTACATTTCCACGGAATCCTTAACTTTATAACGCGAACCCTATTTTGGAAACAATGATTTTGTCTACGGTCATCCCAATCAAATAATGTATTTTCTCCAGTTGTGCTGGAATGCCAATTGTTTCTTCCTGAACACACGGAACGAAGCCTACTATTGGTGTAGAAATAGGGGTTATTAATATAACGAAAAACAAATCAATATGAACAAATAATAGTTGATCGCACCAAAAACGCATGCATTATGTATCGACACGCAACTACAATATACCTACTACCACCGACATTATGTAAGCCTGATCGGCAAAAAACCACCCAAGAGCTGCAGGCGTCATGATTAGGATGACCAAATTGATCTGAGTGAACCTAGAGAATTGTCACCGGACACGCTTACGACTAGAGTTGGTATTTCCCGAGAAAATCTCAATCTCGAGATTCGGGATTTCCCGAAATTATGAAATTTTGAATTCTCGAGATTCAGGATTTCCAGAAAAGAATTCTCGGGAATTCTTGAGAAATCGGGAAATTTAAGAGAAACTGTAAAAATCCTAAAATCAGTATAAAAACAGACAAATTCCAAAAAAATATGATATTTTTTTATTTATGTAAGAAGACAAACACAATAGAAGTAGGAAAACAAAAATAATTAATAACATTACTTATTAAAATTGAATTTAAAAAAATACAGACTGTCAATCGCGTACGCTTTTGAGACACAAAATTCCCGGTTGTTGCATAAATTGCGCTCATTTTGAGTTGACGTTGGCTTTATTGTGTTAAATGCCCCGATCGGTGTTTGAAAGTTTTGTGTTTTCTGTCCACTTTGTTTAATATAGAAAATCGTTTTTTCAATAAATATTTGATAATAAAGAAATCCCGAATCCCGAGAAAAGAAATCTCGAAACTCGGGATGGAAAATCTCGAAAATTCCTCGAGAATTCCCGTCGGGAAATTCCCGAAACCCAACTCTACTTACGACTGATGATAACAACCAAATTGGCCATAACGTCCAATGTAATCGGGATGTCTGGAGGACTTTTTTTTAGATAGAAACATGCAAATAAATATTCGGAATGATACTATTAAGTTTATTGAAATAATATCTACTTAATATGTAAAAGCTATAATAACATTTCGACCGACTTTCGATTCGAAAAAATCGATTCTAAAAATAAATTGTTGGAGCACATTCAGATAGGTACATGGCAGTGGCATCCGGTTTATAGATCCTGTGATGCGGTGCATCCCTCAATATTATTCAAAGATATTCATAAATGTTATATAGGTAAACACAATAAAATAGACCAATAAATAAATATTTAAAACTACAATCGTGTTATTAAAAGTCGTGAAAATTAGTTAATATCACAGAACAGAGTAGGTATGTAAGAATGTTGAAGTAAGACATATGTTCACTAAGTAGGTCCTACCTAAATTTTGAACTACGGTTTTGATATATTAAACAAACATCTCCCATCTCAGAAGTCACCGTACGCGGACTTGTACGTTACTATATTTTTTTAAAGCATTTTTCATGGGAGGAGTTCACGGAATCTAAGTTTATGTACAATATAAAATGTTTAAAACTATTCGTGTGAAAGGTGCTTATATGTTTATTTGTCACATGTGTATGTACTTCTAAACCTCAATTATTCTCTACTTAGTTGAAATATTACCACACTTCAGAATCGTAGTATAGAGTCAACACAATATCGTTGTTAATACATTTGACGCTAAGTGCGTAACGATTAAGGTGGCCATTCGATATAATTAGCATGCTATTTAAATGTGGTACTTAAAAAGTAATTATATAGTCAGCAGTCAATGTGTAAAGAAATCAATCATTATTATACTTGTCTTTGACATCTTCTAGACGGAACGTTAGAAAATCTTTCCAATATGCTCGGGTGGTTATAAAGTGGTTATGTGCCCATGCCTGGTTTAAAGAAACCACCAATCTACGCTTGATCACTCACTCACTGTGTCAAAATTAATATGATTTCTTCACACGGTGATTGCTAAGTAATGCCCTGTCATTCTTTCCGTACTAGCTACCAGGCGCACATAAATTTGCGCGGGAGAATATTTCATTCGTTACAAAAATAAGCCACTCCACGCGTGACCCCGCCACTCGAGTCGATAATGCGCCCTCTTTAAAGTCTGCCACCCTGATCGAAACAATAACTTGTTTTGCACGTTTCGTCCACTTCACTTTTTTTCACACTTCAATCCTGAAGTATCAGGGCTCGAGAGCGCCGAGAGGGTATGGGTGAGCACTCTCCTCGCAAATCGTTCCCCCGATATATCTCCCGAAGTGTTGAAAGTTTTTCTTCTGCTTTCCTGAACGCTGTTTTTACTCGCTAATGGATTTTTGAGAGTTAGTTATATTCGGAGAAACTGGCAACAAACTTTTATCTTTCTCGCGCTGTTCCCCTGATCGCTGCTTTTTATTTACATTCGCCTATTGTTTTATACGCTTAATTTCTCCTTTTATTTTCAATTTAAAAAATAAACGAAAATTAAAGCACTCACTGAATTAAATTATAGAAGGATTACTTTATTTCTACGGAGAGACGACGAAACATCGCAGTGGAATTTCTATTATTAAACCCTTAAGAAAGTGTACTATAATTTTATATAGAGGAACTGACAATTCGTCTAATTATATATTTAAAAAATCTTAACAAATCAATCATAACCTTGGAATCGGTCAAGATAGGGTTCGAAAATATACAGTCATTATATTATGAGAGTTACATGAAACGTAGGTACATAAAACTCACGCCATGGCAGATTTGTCACCGGAATGCATACATGTTTGTAATATTGGTTAATTTTATAGAAAAGTTTGTAAGACCGTAATTAACTAGTATCTCACAATACACACATCATTTATATTAAATTAAGCATGACATTTGTAAATTAATATTACTGGTAAGTAGGTCCAATTAAATAGATTGTTTATAGGTAAAGGTAAAACGAATAATCTTGAGAAAACGGTCAATTTCGGTCGTTCGGAAATCTTCGCAACTGCCGGGTGAAACATTATCTACCTTCAATATAAAAATAATAAACAAGACATATTTTATGCATATAAATATATAGGAATTTGGCATATGAACGAACATAACCGAGTCTTATTACTAAATATTAATGTGGGTCTATTCTATGCTTATCGACCGCTTAAGTGATAAAGTGATATTATCAAACTTAGGGTAGGTTTGTATCAAAGTATTAGCACTTATTATAACAATTACAATAAGTTGGTTTTAATGTTGCAATACGTGCTCTATTTTAACAGCAGTAAGAGAGGCGCTGTTAAAGCGTAGCGGTTATTGCAACACTTACAAACACCTTATTGTAATTGTTACAATAAGTGCTAATACTTTGATACAAACCTACCCTAAGTTTGATAATATTTATCACTTTATCTAACTAAGATAGTTGTAATTAAATAATTTAGTAATGTAGTAATGTAAATTGTAACGCAGTCAAACTGAACGCAGATATATGAATATATGAAGACATACTTCATATATTCATATATCTATATTATAAAAAGAAGAAGTGGGAAGGGGTGCATTTCTGCACAGAGGGTTTATTAGCCGCAATTTGCGCAAAACTCAAGAAATTTCAACGACGCTCCGGCGGGAACTTGTGACAACCTAAGAACCGCAACCATCTTCGGGGAAAGTTTAAAATAAATAATGCGCTTTATCAGTATACGAGAATCGCAAGCGAGGGCGGAATTCCCTAGAAGATAGCATAAATTTCAACAATTATTCTAAGGAAAGGGTGGCGAAATAAGCAGAATAGATATCACTACACTCAAAAGACAGAATTACTCACTTTATGATTATTTATATAATTACATCTCACTATGCATACATACTTATATGCACTGTCGCGACACTGGGCATTTACGATGAAATTTCAATTGATTTTAAGACCACAATCTTATTATACCCCGTTTACATGTGCATGGATTTACTGCTGACAGTATGTATAATCGCGACCATAACACAAAAATGCAATTGCAGACAATTGGAACGTGCAATATCTGTGCCTGCGCAATAGAACGATAGTAATGAACCTGCCGATAAAAAAACGAACTACACCGCGGAGAGACTCATTTTAAGGTTAACCGATTTTCACGACCTGTCAAATAGTACCATACAATGACAACATCGCGTCTCGTTTACTCTTGAAGAATAAGATTGGCGAGACAGTCAGCAGTTACGTCACGGTTAATTTGAAAACGGTTTTCACTTAAGCTGGTGAGAGAAATAAAAATAGGTAAACGATAATGTTTTCTCTTGAAAATCTCATATTATATGTTACAATTGACTGTATGTAGTACAGGCTAGAGATGGTAAAACTGGTCGATTTTAAAGACTAAGTATACTTACTACCAGTATAAAAAATACTTAGTATAAAAACTTGTTCCTAAATACTTACTAGTATTTGGAATACTATATAGATCGTTTGGCTTGCGTATGCGACAAAAGTTTCATACTCAACTGAAACTAAAACCAACTCTATATTATTAGTATTTTAAAATACGTATCGGCTCAGGGAACTCAGATTGTGTATCGGTTTCAATATAATCGCTAAAAATACGCTGAGTTTCGCTTGTCGAAAAGTCCCGTTTATTATAAAATTTTAAATTTATGAGTTGTTTTCCTGTTAGGTTACAATATTATTGTTAACAAAAATGACTAAGAGTAATTATTTTTTATTTTAAACATATTTTGAGCGGTATATAACAAGCCTAAATCTGTGCGTCACCTCACCACTGTGCTGCGACACAACATGTATGACCTATTATTATTCATACATTCGAACGCAATAGACTAATAAATTAAAATATACCTATATTCAAGTGCTATTTCGTTCGTGCGCATCTAATGTCAATAGTGATGAAAGTCTACCAACTGGCGAGTGCACAGAACAGCGACACGAAGTTTTTGGAATAAGTTTATTGGGCCACAAATACTTAGTATGGGTACTTTCATCCGAAACTCTAGTACACAAACTGGTGACAGTATTTCCAACTCTAGTACAGGCAGTTTTAATTTTCGTGAGCCAGTGCGATCAATGAAAATATATCCCACGATGAACGCGTTGGACATGTCAGGTTTATAAGATCATTGATTTGACAGCTTGTATGAATTTTATTTATTAACAATATAGTTATTTGAATATAAGTAAATATATTTCTACATTCCGTGCAAGCACCTATAAGCGACGCAAAACAAAAGTAAGGGGAATTTAAGGCAACTAATGTACTTTAATATAATAATTACACTAAATTATGCAAAGTCTTATGACACGCTTCTGATCTAAAGGCACTTACCCATCCACCCTCGCGCTACGTCTATCTATGTCACAGTTAATTTAGATTCTTCGTTAAGTAAGGTGGGGGGGTACAATAAACACCATTTTACGAAGACATTTGCCCAGAATTACACACATTTCGCTACATTTGAGGTTTATACATGGGTGTAGTTAATTACGATGTAAGAACGGCAGTCGAATTTCTATGCACTTAATTAAATTATATTACTACTAATATGGTGTAACTATGCAACGATATTGCCTACATTAAGATTTGAAGGGTTCAGGATAAAATGAGTACACATAGCATAGCAGAGTACACTTTTACTTGTGTAATAAATAGTTGGAAACTATTTTCACATCGCTACACACCTAGAGTATACGCTTCATAACTTTGCATTTCGGCCCTAGGATGAAAATGATAGAACAGATAGAAATAAAAGGTATATTTGAAAAATACATATAGTACCTATTAATTTAATTATTACTATATATATTTATACTAGTGAATATCATTTATTCTAATTTTATGCAAGGTAATCAGGCAGGCAGAGGCGTATTAAATTAGTAAAAGTGCAAGAAAAATGCAGTTATAAAACGTATACTCTACTTATTTATGGGTAACAAAGTATTTATAAATCTAACTGCATTCTATCAAAACTCAAAAGTGATGTGTATTTTATTCCTCTCTTTGGTTGATAACTGCCTTGAAACACAGTCATCTTTTGAGCGACCAAGTCTCAAAACCCTTCGCGGTACTCTTCTTCTCTCAGGGCAGACTTAAGGTTGTCTCCAGTTACTTTTCATTCCCTAGAAGCTACCCAAAACCACCAGTTTCTCCAGGTTATCTGGTCAGCGCCGAAGTGTCTTCAGAATACGTTTCAGACATATTGTCGAGAACCGTTCAATAAATGATGGAAAACCTAGATGTAAAAATAAATATTAGAAGAGCCAAATTGAGATGAGAGATGCCGATATACTGGGTCTTCAAAACTGGAGAACCACGATACACACAAAGCAGGAAGGTGGCAAACATACCCACGGGACTATAGAGTCATTGATGATAGTGCTATAACAACTCGATTATTAAAATGTTTTATGTATTTAAAATTAGATAATATATAAAATAATGAGACGATATTGTATTAGGGTTCCATAATAATATATAGGTATTAGAATGCACGTATGGAATCATTGCATAATTTTCAAACTGATTAATAAAGTGTAGTGTAGGTAAGTACTTGATTGTAACTAGTTCATACTAATTGGATAACCTACCGTGTGAAATTCTTTCCTCGCCTACCTCTTACGCCTTTCCGTTAGCCTATTATTTCATATGACAAACTATGTATATAAGTATAATACGTGCACATTGATTATTATTATTTTAGTAATATTTACCTCCTACCGTATGCTGTTATTCTAGTGGTTTTCGGGTGTTTGTTTAGCAGTGTCTACGCCTCTACGGATCTATGCGGCGTAGCAAAACGTATCTTGCGCTCACGGTGGAACCGTTGAATGAAAATCTATTATTATGATTACAATAAATTCACAATGAAATACATAAAAGTGGTTGTGGTAAACCATTTAGACAAGAAACTAAACATCTAAGTATCCACAAAATGAATTCGTCACGTTTGCTATTAATTTTCAATATGACTTAAAATGCGTACAAGTACGAACGTTTATTAAGGTTGTACGTTTTAAGACAGTGGATATGCTCGACCATATGCTTCGTATGTATTAGGAATATCTAAATCTTAGCTGCCCAATATACTCCACTGTAATACATTCTACAAACTTCAATAATAAAAAAGGATTATAAAAGAATAGTTTGGGCCAATAATGATCCTAATTCGATCCCTAACCCAATCCAATATTTAGGTGTCAGGCACGTTATAAACATTTAGTCACTGTTCATCCGTGTTAGGGTACATACCAATTACCTGCAAACCATCAAGACGTCAATACTTGCATTGATTTTGACCGTGAATTGCTGCGCGCACAGGGTGACTCATCCAACAGTTATCTTTCGACCTTCGTTGCCTCTACATCTTCCATTATTGGAGCGAACGTCACGTCTATCATAAACTTAGCACCATCTTCATCCGATAAGAGTAGTGTAACCGTGAGAGTGATAAACCGAACCGTGATAAAACTAGTTGTATGCATGCGTAAGTCCGGAACCAGCTGAAGCCATCTCAACATCAAATGTGCCTGGACTGAATTCCTGTGTAACCGTCCTCTACCAGCATACAGAATCCACCCCAATTACAGTCCACTGAAAAGCGCTGTCATAGTATTGATCTATTGGAATTTAAAGGCGATATTATTGGTAGTATAGGTTTCTGTGTCCCTGATAACTATTTTAAAATCTGAATCATCAGCTGTTTGTTATTTCAAGGTACAGAACTAACAAGGGATGGCTATTTCCATATTCCATTTACGTGAGAGGAAGTTTAGGTTACACTGTTTAATATATTATTTATGAATTTTTAATATGACCTAGTTACCTACTCGGTGTTCTTATATTATGTAGTTTTTGTTTTTATAATTATTGTTTTTTTTTTGTTACCATGTTGTGAAGGTTTTGAATTTATAATTTGTAATTGATCTAAAATAATGTTAATAAATTTGTATTAGAAAAAAAATAGACGGGGACTAAGGGAGTTTTTAAACGAACACAATTATCGAGGGATGGGAACAGGGGGAATAAAAGTACAGTAAAATGAGAAGGCATACAATCTCAGTTGAATATATATGCAATTATTATAGGGTTCTGAATCAATTACTTGAAATTATTCAGGAGCCTTATAAATTGGCATACGTTTACTTCTGATGCCATGCAACCGAGGTTTCGATCTCAAGATACCTCGGTGCGAGTACATTCGCCCATGTTTGCTTTGCAGCGAGTAACTCTGGCTGTGTTTGCTCTACTCCACCGCTATGATAATGCGGGGACGTTGTACTACGCAATGCTTTGATCAAATAGTTAAATTGCTTAAACAGTGTTCAGGCCGGATACGTTTCCTCACCTCCGTCCCCTCACCAAGCAATTCTGTTTAAATTTCTGTTAGCCTGGTAGGTGTGCAAACCAAACACTACATAGTATAATGTGTTAAAATTATTTTTCGTAATATTTTATGAAATTAATAACTAAGACAAGACTAGTTGGGGGTGAATGAGGTGGATGTCGTCGTTGTTGCTTGGATGTTGTGAGTTGTGAGGGGAGGTTTATTGATCAATACGAGAGTAAATAAATACAATAAGAAAGGTGACAACGTGTGGTTATAATCGCGGGTAACGAGAACTGGTGAGATCGATGCGATCGAGAGATTGATTATAATAGTGTACTAAGAGACTTGTGGAATGACGGTTCCCTATGCCGAGTGAAGGACTAGTGACAATAGTAGTGCGTCTCGTGACAGACTCCATGAGTGAGTGAGTATTCATGCATTGTCTTTCCAATTTATACAAATGCAGTCAATATATTATTACAAGAGACATTGTCGCAATTATAAATAATAATATACCCTACTGATCTAATTATGATTGAGGAAATGCTGAAAATCATTTTCGCTCCATTGTTTTTGTTTTGACAACAAAATATACATATATTAGAGTGTGTCACCTATGTAATGCTAAGTGATATGATTGCTACAGATCAATAAGCTGATGGAATGGTAATTGGCCGTAAATGTCACTCGGCGAGTGGACAACCGCTAGACAAATACACCAAGTACCACTAAACGACCGGAAAGACGCAACGCATGAAATTTGGTGGATTTACGTGGTATCAAAGAACTAGGGATTGTGGAACAGGCTAGGTTGGGCATTCATCCTGCAGTCTTTCTATACTAGGTATTTTCAATATTATACAAAACACCTCATATCTGCGATGTTTTCAAATTACATCGACGATAACCGAGCGGTAACATGTTGGCTTATAATGTCGTGGGTCCAGGGTATGACAAAATTCACATTTTATTTTTCTGTGTTTTTGTTTTGTAATTATTAATAACCATGTCCTTGCTTTTTCGTACAAGGTGGTTGTTAGTAATTTTGAATAATCACAAACACCCAGGCTTTGAAAAAATCACATAATTATATTGTGTCCTCACCGGGGTCGAACCCAGAGCTCCCATAGATTGAGCAAGTAGCTAACATCGAAAATGGTGACGTAATGTGTTTTTAAAGTATGTATGTTAAATAAAGAATGTTACACTCTCAAATCTCATAAATTATTCATTGAAATAGTTAATTAAAACAGTTGGGTAAGTAGAATTTACATATTAATTTTGAACTTGATTTGCACGACTTGATTATAATCACGGGTGGCGTTAAGACCTCAGTACCAGAATTATTTTTACATTTGGACATATAAATTTTATAAAATTATAATGAATGAATTATCCCCAAAGCTGAATCTCTTTAAAAGTTTATAATGGAACTATCTTTTCGAGAAATAAACAAAGTTGGTCATTACGTATCTACTAAAACAAATACCCAGCGGCCAAAGTATTTTCAAACTCGATAACACGAACGATTTCAATTGCGGATTACAAAAGCAATTCGGAAATATAAACACTCGCGGAGGGCTTTCTTACGATAACGCATTACTAAGAAAAATAATCACATTTTCTCTAAATACGAAGGAAACCTCAAATCAAGGAGAAGAAGAGGAACAGGGGAAAAGAGAAATGGAAGTTAATGAGGCGGCAGGGTTGGCGGGGAACGGGGGAATCCCGCAAATGATAAAAGAATGAATGTTTACCGAAGACTCTCCCTTCTAGTCAATTAAGATTGTCTTGGCGAACGATAAAGTTTTTCTTTCTACTTACCTACTTCAACAAAACAAATTAATAATAACAAAAAAAGTATTTTTAATATTAAAGCAATAAATACATAAAAATTTCATATTTTCATTGAATGCAATACAAATGAAAAAAATACTTTTCACTTCTGCACTATTATCAACCAATTACGTATTCCGTCAGATTAGAGAGCAATAATGACAATTGATAATAATTCACTAAAGTTTATAGATAATTATTTATTTTATAATTAGTCAACGTATAATGTTTACTTTTTGTCAAATCTATAGACAAGCCGGACTACTGAATTGAGAGTTATGATAGTGGTGCCAGTTCTTGAATATTTTCGAATGCAATGCGGTAACCTATTTGCAGTAAATAAAGATTTTCGATTATATATATTTCATTTAAATCAATTATTAACACATTACAATTTATTTCAATTTGAAACTGTCGTCATTTTATATAAACAGTTTACCATATGGCACTCAAAGTATAAACAATAACTAGCACTGCAATCGAAATTTATCGTTTCGTATCGCGGCCTGACTAAAGTTATAGTGGGCTTTGATTTTTGTATTCATAAAGACCCGTGGAAAAAAATAAAAAAGGACTTTTAACCAATCCAAGCAATTTTAAAATCATTACCAGAAGGCTGAAAATTTGTATTTTATCCAGACGCATAGACTCCGAAATGACAAAGTCTAGGGCAATGACATTAATATGGACGAAGCATCTGGAAAAAAAATGACTTCTTGATCTTTTTCGTCGGGTCTGCCGAATGTCATAATCTGTTCTAACGCCATTACAATAAAGGTGATATTGTTATAAATTCCCGATGCTTTTTGTCTGGTCTGCCGCTCGCTCGCTCAAATGAACATTGTAACTAGAAGCACTGTTCAAACGCCATTACAATAAAGGTGATATTTGGAAATTGCGAAATTTTGTCACGTGACGTCTACCTATGCATGTGCGAATGTCGCTACGTGCGAATTTACTTGCTAGCTACTGTACTGAGTGCGTTGTCTATTAATAATGTCATTCGTCTAGGCAGATGATTTTTTTTACTGAAGCCAAAACCCCCCTTCCATCATGCAACATATGTTGTGATAGAGATTTGTCAAGATTTCCTTGATCAGATATTTCAAGTTCTCAATTCTCGAGATAATTACTGAATATCTGGGGAATTTGACATTTTTCTTTACCAAGAATATGTAAAAAAATGAGATTCAGAAGTAACGTTGTAAACTTAGCGTATTTCCATGCCAAGATCTAGCGCTTTAGAGTACCTAACTATCTAATTTACAGGTGAAAATTTTTTACCGGAAGTGCTAAGAATATAAAAAAGTTATCGATTTTGATTCTGGCCCGAATTTGATGAATGATTTTCCGCAAAAAAACGTAAAATAATTTCTACTTTCACTTTGAATAAAATTTGTTCATACCTATATGAAAAACGTTTCCGACTCTTTTCAAATAACAAAAATTTGATTGCAAAATACCTTACACAAGAAACCTCTCGAGTATTCTCTAAATCTCGTGATATCAATAAACCAATCTCGATTTCTCATGAATCAAATACTCTTATATTCGATTCTCGATTCTGGATAATCAAAACAGGTTGAGAAATCATAACCCATACCAAATCTAAATCCAAATCAATTGGGCCAAAGTTCATCTGGTCTAATTTGTAGATATTTTTGCGACTTGAACGATAAAGTGCAAAGTGTAACGCAAAACATAACGTAATATACCTAATATATGCATTTAAGATGTGGTACCGAAGTTATATAATCCGTATTTGGTGAATGGAAAGTGGACGAATAATTCCCTTCTGGAAGTAAGAAATGTGAAGAACCGGCTGTATCAAATATGTATGTCTACTAAGGTTATGCAACTATTTGGCTATTGAGCAAGAAAGATGAATAATGAAAAGGCAGACAGCCTACTCCTTGCTCTCGACTAGGGAGGACCTATGAATCCCGGGATTGATAAACATAATCCCGAAACTTTCGGGATTAATTTTTTTATCAATTTTTATGGAAAATAAAATAAAAACGAAAATAAAACAGAAAAAACTTTTAATAACAAATAACTGCATTAGAAATAAACTGAGTTTGAATGAAGTTTGATGTATCCGAAACTTTCGGGATTAATTTTTTTATCAATTTTTATGGAAAATAAAATAAAAACGAAAATAAAACAGAAAAAACTTTTAATAACAAATAACTGCATTAGAAATAAACTGAGTTTGAATGAAGTTTGATGTATATCCATGTGTAAGTTGCCGATTCATTTTATCTTTTCACATAAATTAATAAAAATGAGGAAAGATTGGATAAAAACAATGCTTCGCACTATTAACAAATTCAAAATAATTCCACCATGATCTCATACGTTTTACGGCAGTTTCATATTTGGCTGACTAATAAGATTTATGAAGCGGAAAGGCCATAAGTACACCATGATTTGCTTTACTATTTTTAATCTCGCTAACCCCTTCATTAAGTTTTTACTATCAGAAACAGCAATCTCATATTAAATTCATATTAATATTTATATTATAATATTATTTACTCCATTAGACTTATGTATTCCCAATATTGAATGTATACAATATTAACAATGTCTTTAATAGTATAAATTATACTAAATTTATTTTTGACCGATTTTATCAATATTATTTGTAGATATAACAATTTTATATTAACAATGGAAAAAAATGCCTTTGACAATCCCGAAATCCCGGGATCAGAATTTTGGCTCGGGATTGGATTCCCTACTCCCGACTAAGAGAAGGACCGCTACGACTACTACGTGCCTCTCAAAACAGCTTTGCAGAAAGGAATGCATTGATCACTGGAGAGAAAATACAAGGACATTGATAAGAATTCATGAACCAGTAAGGAAAACGAAAATATTACAATATTATTTACGTTATTGCGAGTATAACGATCATTGCGTAAAGGTTTTTTGCTAATTTATAAAAAGTAAATTAAAGACACAGTTTCGCGCGTTTTTAATATTAGCCCATTTCCTTCGTTCCCGCATTTAAATTGAATTGGGCAAGTTTTTGAATTACATTTGCGCGGTTTAATCTACCAGGGTAGCATGACACGGCTCTTGTAGCCGACAAGTATAACTGCTTAAACTAGCGGGGGCAAGTAGCGTTAAGTTTTCGACTATGATAAAGTGCAAAATGCTCGGCCCGCAACTGAATAAACTTCACGGAGTTAACGCTTAATTAGGCGAGCAGAAGGCATGGTGGGCAAACTAACGCAAGGAAATATGACCCGATGAAAACTGAAATGCTGGAAGTCAACTCAGTAAAATATAAATAAAATTACTTCATAGCCTTGTTGTTAATAATAATAACAGATGAAGTCATTAAATTTAGTGTACCCAAAATAAATTGTATTCAAAATCAGATATGTGTTGTTTGCAAAACTTTACCGGAGAAGCAAAAACACAGATTTTTAATGAATTCGTCAATATACATAAATACATATACCTTCTTATAAAATTTCTAGAGCATCTTGAAAAATAATGAAGACTTAGCGTTATCATTTATAATTCTTTGAAGGTGAATGAAGGTGCAGGTGATAGATAGACGGAAGGTAGTTGTTGCTTGGTTGTTGAGATGAGGGTTTATTGGTTGTCACAAGAGTACACTGAATACAATAATAAGGATGATGACGTGATATTATAATCGCGGGGTAATGAGGTTACTGGTGATATATATATGATCGAGAGACTACTATATATTATAGAGTGAAAGTCTCGTGACGGACTCGGCGAGTTGAGTGAGGAATCATAGATTGCCTTTCTTATTAATTATAATACAGTTACATAATATTACAATACTGTCGTAATTCTCAATCAACATAGACACTACTGATCTGATGATCTAGTTACACATCTACACATCTACACTGATGATCTAGTTATGATTGAGGAAACGCTAACAATTATTATTATTGCTATATTTTTTTGTTTTAACAATAAAACCTGCATAAATATTAAAGTGTGTCACTAATTTAATGCCGAGTAGTATGATTGCTATTGCTACACAAGTTAAGATAGACTTTTGAATGTGAAATGAATATTTAGTAAGGTGAAGTGGGTATTTCAATTTTCCTCAGGTATTAATAATATCGTTGCTTTAGTTTCCCCACCCTACTCTCTGTTCGCTTAAGAAATTAAGTGAATACCTTACGATAAAAAACTTCAATAGCGTAGACTAATTTAGTTCATAAGAACACTTTTAAAATATACCAGGTGCCTTTGAACGGCGTTATTCAGTTTTATAGCGCCCTTCTGATGAATGCGTATTTATCACGGACTAACGAGGGTTATTAAGTCGTTAGTGCTTTAATATTTTCCCATAAATCGCCTAAAGTCTCTAGTTACCTATCCACCAGGAGAGCATGCCATGAAAGAGTGCTCTTTTTACAGCGGATTAAAGCTAAGTACAGGCAGTTTTCGAAATAAATGACCACTTGTTAGTTTTGCGCGCCTGATACTCGCGGGCCCGCACCCTATCACGGGGACGACAAAGCACGGATTGTAGATTATGTCTTATAAATTGCTTATATCTTCTTTCTTAAGTCTGTGCTCCTAAAAGCCTACTGGCTTTGACCGCGGTTTTGATTTATTTATGGGTACATAAGAACGACTCTTTTTAACCTGTTGACATTTTCACTTTGATTGATTAATTAATTAATTAATAAATAAACACAAATTTACATTTACTAATACGCCATTATCATAAATCCTGAAAAGATAATCTCTTTTCGTTCGTTTTATAGGCGTTATAATGTCATATAAAATTATTTGAGAATAAAACAATATATAAAGTTGTACATGTAAAAACCTACGAAGAATAAAAAACAATCTTGATCCCAGAATAAGATTCATTAAATTAAAGACATTTTCTTTCCAGCTTAAACCAAAAAACGGTTTCATAATAACAAAAGTAGGTAACAGTAACATAATATGTAATTATTATGAATACAAATGAGATAAAAACTTATAGGTACTTACGTTATAAAAAATACAGAAGATCATATGGGCCTCCACTGAGTGGAAGTTGTATTAATAGATTTTGTTTTTAGGAGAAATCGATGTTAGCCACTTATCAATTTATTAGGTTGATACTATGGGTCCAAGCACACATTCGAAAAAAACAAGCGAATTTTTGCCAAATCGCGAGATTCGTACCGGGGACCCACAACATTACCGACACGTTAATGTCATTGTTACATTAACGTGCTCCTCTCTCCCATGGGCACTTTGATTAAATTTTGTCTAAATAAACTCAGTCAAAGCACACTTGAGAGTGCGGCGACCTCAGTCTTGGGGATCTGCTCTTGAGACATTCACAGCCATAAATAACAGGCGATGTTTCACATCCAAACGTAGAGCCTCATGATACGCTCGATTATAATTGAGTGTGGTGCGGGGCGGTTGATTCGGAAGGATTTATTAGGTATTTAGAATACTAAATAAGATTTTTATTCATTATTTAAAAAAAAATCATTGTTTACATGTCTTCAAGTGACAGAAATTTTAATATTCTACAAAATAGGTATAAATATTTTGTATCCGTGGTTAGTAAGAACATTATTTTTAATATATAGGTGGTTTTAAATTATCTCAATGCGAAACCAGATGGTACGATCGCCACAAAAATAATAAAAACTGGTTTCACAGTGATACCACCAAGTAAAAAGGGTTAAAAGCCAAACAAATCACCAAGTGTCGTCCAAATCTAACTATACCGATAAAGAAAAGCCAGATCAAGAGAAAAAAATATCGAAAAATATTCAATTATCGAATATAAATTTAATTCCTGATAATAACTTAACCGCAATAGAGAATATATATATTTGTTATTAATTGACTTTAAGCTGTGGTACCAATGTGACCCCGGTGACATCGATGAGACAAACAGATGTGAACTATTTAATTAAATATCTAACAAACAGAGATGTAAATGAGGTGTAAATTTAATATTCGTTCGGATTACAAATATTTTAAGGACAGGAATTAGTTTGCACAAAAACCTTGATTGTTCAGCAGATGGGGGTTGTAACGACAAAGATTGACGGGGATGTTTTAAATTCTTTAGCCACCTTCAATTCACCTTGCCTTCGCGCTGCGAGAAACCAAAAAAGCAATTAATCAAAGTCCCATTCTCGATCCCGGTCCAAATATAATTAAGATTATAAATCAGCCGTCTGTTTACCGCGGCTTATTGAAAATGGCAGCGAGGTGTAACTAAAAGTGAAAAACAGTTTGGATAATATTCAAATATACGCCGACCAGCTAGCTACGCGTAATAATTAAGACGTTTTTCGTTTTTGGTGAAAGTTAGAAATTCCTTCTTTTATGTAAAAAATATCTTGATTATTCTGGCGAAAGTTTTGGGCTGGATTCATAACTAATTAAAAGTTCGTGTAAAACCGATGGTTAACAATTTCGTTTTCTATCTCCATAATAAATATTATCTAATTCTAAGTAAACGGACGCAGGCAGTTGTGGGACTAACACAATATACTGCCCTTCTAAGGAAGAAGGCAGTAACTGATTCTCACACACTTTCGTGATAAATGACATAATGTGTTTTTTTTTAAACTTATATACCGTGAATTAATAAAAAGTGGTGATAATTTTTATTAGTAGGATGTTAAAATACAAATAAAGAAATAATAAACAAGCAGAAACTGCAATAAATAAGTGCAATTACTGGCTTTTTTCTAAGAAATTTGTATTATTTCAGCAGATGTCCATTTTTTCACTAAGAATTTTAACGGTATTTTATATTAAAGTGAACAGAATATATAGCTTTCAAAATTACCTAACGGATGGCATTCATAACTCAATTTCACAAATTTCGCGAGTTACTGCATTCTTCCTAGGAAGGGCAGTATACCTGGTCATATTAGACTATTAGAGAGTTATGAACAGGTTCGAAGTATTTTAAAGTCTAGGGGTGTAAAAGATTTGTAAAATAGTACAGATTAAAATTTTATGTCGTATCAACTATGTTTGTATGTAGGGTGATGAATTAATAATAAACAAATTGGGTGGATAACGGTGTATGTTTTAATGACCAATATAGCAATAATTATCAGGTAACATCTAGTCCAGTGCCAAGCGCAGATGTGGCAGAGTATTCAGGTAGGTGCAAGGTTAGTTAAACTGTATCATTCGTGTTGGACGTTTATAAAACTACTTAAATTCCATAAACACTTTTTTTTATTATTTAGGTCAACCAACAGAAACAATTGCAGAAGAATAAGTACAATATGAGATATAAAATATGAGAATTAGTGATGGTCCCAATAACAGGCGGACAAAGAAAGCATAATTAAACCAAACAATAAATACAGGTATTTTAATAAACTATTTATTTTAAGTCACAACATTGGAGAATTTAACATTCTATATTATATTGACCATACATAAGACACCCGACGGGACTTGAACCTGTATCCGCTGGTTTTCCAATTAAGCTACGGGCATGCTACTCAGTGATGCCAACCGTACTATAATTATGGTACAATAATATAATTTTAATTCTGCGAAAAATGTAAAATACTATAATTTTACGCCAAATTTATCAAAATACTATAATTTTTAAGGATTCAAGACGAAAAATGTTCCTGTACTATATATTTTTTAGAAATACTATATTTTTACGCCTTTGTACTATAATCAGCATAGAAAAAGATGGCAACCCTGATGCTACTTGATTAATGCGTTTTTAACAAGTAGATGTTGCATGAAATGCTTATCGAATTGCGTTATAATGTTGGCTATCGGTTTTAGTTTGTAAGGTTAAATTATAATTAAATACGCACCGTAAACATCTACTTGTCATCGAAGAGGGAGCTACTTTGCTCATGATACAGTTAGGTTAGGTTAGGTGTCAATGAAATATGATGAATTCAAAAATTCATGAGGAATCGATGGCATCACTAATAACATACGTTAGTTTTTGGGGGAAAAAAAACATCAAGCATCTGACCGGCCTAAAATTTTATTAAAATTATTTTCACCGTATTAGCATGGGTTAACCGAATAGTAGGTAGGGATATGGCTATAGAGAAAATACACGAAAAAATCGTTTAGTACCTTATAAATACGTATAATATTTATACTGTAAGCAGTGTAACAACACAACTGAAAGTTGGGGGTTGCTTTCGAATGAAATATGCAGAAGACCACAATTAAAGATTTTAGTGGTGTATCGACTATGGTGTAATTGAAAGAAAAACAAAATGTTTTTGCGTGATCACAATCTTTTTTATTTATACACAGCTATTACATTCTAATAGGAACATTACATACATGTTTAGGGCTTGTTTACACGGGCTTAGTATGAATAATAATTAGTACTAGCTACTGACATTAACCTACGACACGACGTGTAAACAGCCCGAATACTAATAAACGTCAGTAAAAATTCAGGTTGGAGTGAATAAAAACCCATTTTATATAGTTATCTTTAGTACGCACGTAACTAGTTTAAGTTTAGTAACGAGTACCTACAAGTCTTTGTATTTTTTGTATTTTCTATGATACTACTAATACATTTTTACTTGTTAATACGTGTAAACTGTACTCAGTGTTGTAAGTAGCTTAACGACTAGTGCGAGTAGCGAGTGTAAACAAGCCTTTATAGACTGTTATGCGATTAATTTTTAACATCTCGAAAAAGCTCACACAATATGTGTAACCTCTCCGAGAAAAAGAAAGCTCATAGGTGGTATTTTAAAAATTGCGTTTACTAAACAGTTTTTTCTACATGACGGACGTTGTTTTCGATAATTTATCGTAGAATTGGCACAGGTAAAGGAGAAAACAACACGTACTTTCAATAATGTAAAATCAAACACGCCTGAAGGGCGATTCACGAATGAAGCACTATGACCGGTTGCACAACGCAAGCGCAAGCCTACTTCAACGTAGTATATTAAAAGTCGACCGGTAGTGTCGAGTACAGTATGCAATTAAAGTATACACGCTTTGACGGTAGAGGCGCTAGCAACTCTCCGTTTGACATTTATTAAACGTCAGAAATTCGTACATAGTATATTGTACATTCTATTTTGTCTATCTTTTACATAACTATTACCGCTGAAAGTATTATTTTGTGTTTAAATTCTCATTTAAATATTTATTGTGATTTTGTAATACAGAAACACACATGTTTTTTTGCAAAACACAACGGAAATTCCGTGTTGTAATATTGTTATATTGGAGACGTAACTAGCTTGTTTAAAGATTAATTGGCTACGTACTTCAACAATGAATGGTTTAATAATGCAACGTTAACGGTAAGTATCTACTGATTAAATATGAAGTCATTACCAAAATGGATAAAAATGTTATTTAATTTCCATGAAATTCAGAAGAGTTCCGTCATAACATGTTTACTTTTTATCTTACTCTAACGCATGGACATGAGGTATAAGCATGCTGAATGCTTTCTCACTCTCACTTTGCCATTTCGTTCGAAGCTCACACATTATCTCCTGTAAAACTAAAAATTTTACGTGCTTTAGTTAAAGCGGTTCAGTGACGAGTTTTTTACTGCTTCATTCGTGAATTGCCCTCCTGTATGCGTCAAATTTTCTTCTTTATAATAGGTACTGCATCGGTTTACAAGCCTCTCTGAATGTAACAATAATACCTATTTATAAACCGAAGTAAAAAGGCCAGAGGTAGAATGAAGATTTAATAATGCAAGGATATATTCGTTCGTCGAAATGTGTTTTCTTTAGTAGCGTTTAAGCCAACAAAGTTTTTTTTCATAAAGAAGGAAGTCGGCAAAGCCATTGTTTAATGTTAAGAAGCTAAAAATCATGTTGACACAAAGCATTCTAAATGCTACGTACGTGAGATGAAATGTTCAAAGGAGGAATACCCATTTAAAATTCTATGACGTAAAGAAGGAAAATATTCCTCATAAAATTTATTTCTGCGGTGAAAAAAAAACCAATTTCCCACAACGCGTTTACTTAAAATGTAGGTACGTACCTATGCCGCCTTACATCTGGAGCAATTGGTATCAGGCTGGTAGAACAGAACAGAACAGAACAAAGCGTGACGTACTTTAGCATCGCTTGCTTTGTAACGTGGGGGCATTAAATAAATTATTTACGATCGAGTGTGCACCGCGTCCCCGGACGTGATATGGCGAGGGCCGTGTTCATCTCATGTCGTCCTAATACATTTTCAAACGGTGCACGGTTTATATCGCCCCATTTAAAACCAAGACAAGACAAGATTAATATTAAAAAGAAATAAATAAAACTCACTAATGTCGCCCATTTCTTTATTCTGCTTAAATACTTAGATGTTTTATTAGAGGGTGGTGTCTAGATGCTTTTTATGGATACCTCGCATTCACTATCAAGGTTTCTTTAAGGACTTATAGGGCCTGTACACTATATGGATTTACTTGCATCAACAGTGTGCATTGTAAACTATCGCGATAATAAATGTTAACACGTAAAACTGCTGACTGTCTCACCAATAATCTTATTCTTGAAGAGGAAGCGAGACGCGATGTAGTTATTGTAAGGTGCTATTTGACAAAATGAGTCTCTGCGCGGTGTAAGTTCGTTTTTTTTTCGGCAGGTTCGGTAATATCGTTCTAGTGCGAAGGGGCAGATATCACTCCGTATCAGTCCAATTGTCGTGAGAAAATTCAGAAGCTTCTGAACTATTTTGATCAATTCATGCAATCTTGGAACTTGCAAGATAATACTCGTTTACATAATAATATTCTTGAAATATTCTTGATTATTATAGTTAAGGTATGAACGTTATTATAGTAAGTCGGCTCTCACAACTAAACTCGCCTCGTCTGCCGCACAGCCAAAAATAAAACCTTCCAAGAACGTCGATCCGGTGTTGCATATGGATACCGCGCACATCTACCTAGCGGCAGTCGCACGTCACCTTCGAAACGTATACATGTTTGCATATGGCGATCGGCGAGCCGGTATAGGAATGACAAATTCGTAGGTGTTTGTATGCGTCCTGGCGTCTTCGACTCTCAGCCAGAGAAGCGTACAACTAGTCGATTACAACAGCAGATGTTTTTTTTCAAACTAAACAGTCACATCCGACCAATCTGCGGAGCTCCATTTGGCAACGTGTGTTTTGTGAATAACGATGACGTCACATCGACATATTCGACATGTTGCAAGCGGACGAGTTTTCTAGTGAGAGCCGGCTAAGTAGAGTCTGTCTATAAGCTGGCGTACACGTCACACGGAAGGCATGGTGACATCGCGTTCGACTGTTGTAAGTTTTCAATAGGAGGGAACGAGATAGATGCTGAAGCGGGGGGGGGAGGGAACGCACGCCAGCTTATAGAAAGCAGACTCTAATTGAATGTCGAAGGGACAGGGAACTATGGGGTGGCTGTGACGCCTACGCGAAATATCCAACATTTGGTGAAATAAGAATATGAGTTATTTCATATGCACCACCTTACACAAAATCCTGACGGCAGCCATGAATGTCGCGTAGGATTGAACATCTGATCATAATAAGACAGTGCATCATAAATATTTGAATATTGTTCACAGTTCTAGAATTTACTTTAAATATTGAGAGAAAAAACTGGTGTAACATTGTGATCCATCATTATGGCCGTGCATTAGCAACGTTGAATTAGGTTTATTTAGAATTACTATAGATTCACATTAAATTAATTTCATATTTTAATTAGTTTTTAATAATATAGTACTTATATTAATTTTCTGTACGACATAGAATTTGAAAATTACATTTTACCGAAGCCAGCGATTCGCATTTCATTAGTATAATGATATGAAAACAAAATATGATGTCTATTATAAATCGTACCTACTCAACCTTCCATTACGAAATACCGAGGGAAAAAGTAATTATTATAAAACTTAACATTTTATACTCGATTCCACTTATAATATTGAGAGGCATTTTTATACCTGAGCGGTAGAGAAAAATCGCAAACAATTTTCTGAATGGACGATACTTTTTATGAATTATTTCGTTTATACATAACCCTTATCATTTTAAAATATGACATTTTAAGTTATTGTACCTGTAAATCAACGAATAAGAGTCGACGGCAATTAAAGTAATCACGAAAAGAGGGAATATTTGTTAATGAACATTATTTTTAATTAAAAGTAGACACACAGCATACAGGTATGATAAGGTGTTTAATTAACAGTTATGATGACATTTTGAAAGTATTAAAATACAGTGAAAATATTATGTAACATAAGAATTGGTGTATATAATAATTTTATTATTATTAGTAACCACTCTCATGCTTATAATATTAAAAACGATGTAATTTCATATGATTTATTTATATTGTTTTATTGATAAGCGAATATACATATGAAATGTAGCAGTATTTCATTTGTTGTAATGTTTTTTTTTTTATATTATTGATCATAATTGAATATTGTATTTCGAAAATGTTACATGTCACATTTAAAAAAAGAGTGACATTAGTTGCAAAAATCATTATGATTAATTAGGTACCATCTAAATACAAAAAAAATGTAAGGCAACTTTTTTTTGTAGTTTTTTGAAGACAACAATTAACAATTACTATACAATAATATATTATACATAAAAACTGATTATTTTTATAAAAGTAAGAGACTGTTTTCACTACTTTGACTAAAACACAATTGTGACTTGTAACGTTTTCGAAATACAGCATTCAATTAGTTTTTAAATTACTTTCATTGGAAGACCATATTATAATGATGGGTCAGTTTTTTTTTGTGATTTTACCGAGGCTTTGACTGCGTTCTAGAAGGGGATCCGTCGATCAGGTCCTCACTGCTATTCTGTTAAATAACTTTACAATTTTCCTAGCTCTTCCGTCTTACCCACCGCCAGGACACCCTTCAATTCGTCGACATTCTCATAGATATCCATATAGCTGTATTCTGCGAAGTTCATATTTAGGGCATTGTAGTGCTATATGTACAATGTCCTCTAAACCATGACATTCATCGCAGAGCTGCGATTCAATTCATTCATTAGCAATGGTTGAACAATACTTAGATGGTGGTGTAATTGTAACAATATAGGAGCTCACAATACAACTGCAATTATTAAATTCGGTTAGTTATTATACGGTTCACCTATAATTTTAAAAATTTCTTATCAAACATACAAAGTTTGTACTAGAATACAACTAGAAAAAAAGGAAAAAATATCTCAAATAGCATGGTTATTACTAATTTATTATTCGCACCCATGTAATGCAGTGATGAACAACCCGCGTCCCGTTTTTTTAAAAATACCCAATGATATATCAAAAAATTAATAAGATCTATTTTCTTTTACAATAATCGGTTTGGATATACCTAATTATATGAGTATATAAAACCTCCATTGAGGCGGCCTTTTGGTATTCAATTCAACTGTCGTGTTACTTATTACTGCTCAATGGTCAACCAACGAGTTAGAATACCAATCGGTCAAAACATTCATGTTTTTTTTCATACGAAATAGGCGTGATTTTTAAGAGATAAATGGTGTATTATCTTATAATGAATAGCCAGTGGCAACGATCGGTAAGCAACATCATTAACGGGGGAAAGTAAAATAAACAAAAGTTTGTACTTCTTCAACACCGATTTATTTTTATTTCGTATTTTCTTCACATTAGTATTTAAAAGAATCCTTTAATCCAATTTATTTCCATTTAGCGAGTACGAAAAACGAAAAAAAAAAACACAACATTTTCACGCGATGCCAAAATAATTCCGGACGAATACAGAGTGGATAAGTTCAGAGTTGAAATCGGAAACAAACATTAAAACACAAACGCGCCAAACAAAATCCCACGGGCAAAAAGAAGGGAATTTACATTTTACGCGAGGAGAAAAGTTGTTGTAGGTTCTACGAAATATCGTCACATGCGAGGTAGCCAAACTAGGATAATAAAGGAGACACATGTCTCTCTCGGGACCATAAAACAATAACTCAAGTTAAGTCGAGCAAAAATACCGAAGCCCGAAGCTCCATACCGGATTTAACTTTTATAGCTTATTGTATATTAAGTTTATGCCGCATTTCGGAGATATATTTTAATAATATAAGAACGACGGCCTAAGTTTATTATACAGCTCTCGTATAACAATACATTATGGCGTCGGTATTTATGACGCTGGCATATGTAAGCTTTAATTTGTGAAAGCTTTCTCCTGTAGATTTTAATTAGGTATATTAAACATAACTTTTTGGAGCTGTGTAGGAATAATAATATGAAGAATAATAAATAATATTAAATCCTTTTTGGAAAGCCAAAACAATGCATTCTATAAAAATATATTTTTTTTTTTTTCCGACCATGTCCGATCCTAATAGGATCATATGGGCCTCCACAGAGTAGAGGTTTGTATTAAAAGATTTTGTTTTTTACGAGAAATGGATGTCAGCCACTTGCTCAACCTAATAGGTCCATACCCTGACTCACACACAAATTGAAAAACAATGTGTACTTGCCAGACCCAGGATTCGAACCTGAGACCCACGGCATGATAGTCCAACGCTTAAGCCACGCGGCCACCGTGGGTGAAGGTGGGTTAAGGTTCTGAAAATTATCAAGACACCTGTGATTCTTGTCGTATATTAGCTTCAAAGTTAAATATTATGTAGCTGCTTAGATACTAAGTTTTCGGTATTACGAACTGTTCAATAGAATGTTACACGACTAAAATTACAATGTGATTTAAGTAAAATTTTCTGATGAGTGCTGCAGTATTGACTGTGACCGCTGATTATAGTTTTTTTTTTACAATAGATGTTGCTATATATTATATTCGATTGAAAATTCTACGTATATTTTGTAAATGATTTTTCATCCAGAAGTGGATGATTGACCCACGATCAATCTCATGGATACAATAATCATGCTTCACTATAAGCTACAATCAGTAAAAAATTCAAGACGTTTTCAGAGATAAGTAAATACGAATTTGCAGACAAGAACATCATCGCGCATTATAAGCCTGGATCAATCCACCGCTGGATAAAGTACGTTCTACTCGTGTCGTTCGTATGGAACGCATTAAATCGATATACTTCGAGATTTTTAGAGCGATTATCGTTTCTTCGAAGGATTTTAACAAACTTATGGCCCGGTCGCACAAACAAAATCGTCTGCATTGCAGCATGGCAATAAATCGAAGCTACAAGAAATGTTGCAACTCTCTTTAGCGCACACAACTGGTACACGTGAGTAGAATGACTGACCGCTAAGAGCATTTGATATGTTTGAATGGGTGAAGATCTCAATTTTAGTTACATGAGAAAATTGATGTTATTTTCAACCAAAAATTATGCATCGGCACTATCTGCAGGGGCACATTAAGCCGGTTTTCACATCAAAACTTGTCTCAACTGCAACGTGCCGAATACGTCGATGTGACGTCTCGTTATTCACAAAACACACGTTGCAAAATGGAGCTAAGCACATTCGTGGAATGCGACTTTTTAGTTTGAAAAAATCATTTCGGGCTGCGAGTCGAAAACGCCAGAACGCATATGCACACCTACGAATTGGTCATTCCTATACCAGCTCACCGAAAGCCGCATCCAAATGTATATACCTTACGTATCGAGAGGTTATGCAACATTGGAGTGACGTTCCTAGAAAATTTGATTTATGGTTGTGCGGCAGACGAGGCGAGTTTAGATGGGAGAGCCGGCTTAGTCGCACGTGTTTTGTCAAGAAATAATGTTTGTTACCTTAACGAATTATTTAGACTTTATCCATGTGCAAAATAGTACCATACGGATACCATTTATAGTCAGACGATCCACAATCGTGAGAATTAAACTGTTTGATGATTTTTCACAGTGTTTTAGAGAAAGACTGTGGTACCTACAATTACACATGTTTACATATTTCTAACTAAGTTATTTCATCCGATAACTTAGTTAATTCAATGTCTGGTAATGTTTAACTGCAATATGCTATTAATACTTATAGGTATAATACTAAATTTGTACGTAGATCCTAAAGCTGTTTGAAATCGCTAAAATGAAAGCTGCTTCACTGAGCCACTTCAAATGCAAAATACCATTTTGAAGTGAAACAGATAGCTTATATGATTTCCTAGATATATATGATTCAATTTGAGCTGGAATTAATTTCCACTTCATTTCAGAGTGCAACAGCCTGAGTTCGATGGGAACTGAAGTGAAATAATGCACGGTTACAGCACTGGAGCGTACCAGGGGCACATAGGCATGTCTGGAAATCGCATGCATAATGGAAGGTCGGTTATTACGTGGTGTCGGGGTGTCTACTGCATTGAATAGATGTTGCGTTCGCCTCATGCATTCCTGATAATAGGTCGTTAGCGAGATGTGGCTGGGGAGGAACCGCGTAGACGGCCTGCAAAATCAACTAAACCAAAATTTAATGCAGTGTCAGTCTCTGACAACCTGATACATATTAATTGTGTTATTTAAAATGAGTAGGTATCATAAACACTTGGTGGAAATTTAGTTGAAGGTCTAATAATTAATTAGTTTCTGTAGTTTTTCTACGGGTTAGAAATATCGCCTTTCAACGCATTAATGCTCCAAGAATTTTGATAACAATTAATATTATAAATGTTCAAATCCCTCATCGACCTTCAAAACGATGTAATTCGGATGAAATCTCCTAATCATCTTTGTAAATAAAAAAAATAATTCTACGAAATTTCGCATAAAGGGGGAAATACCGTTATTTTACCCCCGTGTGGGTTTAAGTGTTTAAGATAAACATGATAGTTAATCGTCAACGATCCCCGAACCCCCGCCGATGCACGTCTCAAACCTAGTTATACACAACCTTTCGGCCAAGTGCATGTACCCCCACTAAAAGTTTAATAATAATTCGTAGCCTAAGCCACTAAAGTTATTGCATAACGTAAATAACTAGTGTGTTATAAAATAACGGGGAAAAAAATGCCAGTGGTATCTTGACAATAATTATGAGATAAACTTACATAAATTTTTGATATTTTCATAAACATCCATGTCTTATACCCACCATTTTAATCGAACCATTTAATCGCTCAAACTATGAGTGATTAAATGAGTGGGTTGATATATTTTGATTATGCAATTTCTTTGATTCCATCACTCGTACGGTGGAATGATGCAACAATTATATTCAGTTCATTATTGCACATCCAAGTTTTATTGACTGGAGTATAGTTTAGAATTTTGATATACACCAATATATTCGGTCCATCTTCTGTATGACAGATAGTCTATCGCAAAAGGCTTACGGGAGCAGTTATCAATAGTATCTCTGCATGAGTGCACATGGATGCTGGATAAATATGAGAAAATCATGACAATTCAACTATAGACACTGTATAATTGGGAAGTGACTTCTGCCGAGGCCCGCAATGGACTGCCCGAGTCGGTGACGCTACTAAAAGCAAATTATAATATAAATTAATATCAGTGGCGAAGGGTGACTTTTGGAAAGAGGTAGGCTGTGGAGTAACCACACTTGTCAGATATATTTACGGGAAATAAGAAGATAACCCTATATTACTACTGATGAATACCTAGGTACACTAATTCGATGAAATTTCAAAAGCTCAATTAGTTTGAGATAATTAGTTTATAAATAAGCAATTAGATTGAATTATGTATTTTCCTAAACATTTATAAACGTAACGTAACATACGCTCAAAATATATTATCGATCATCTTTGAAAATATCCGTTGTTGTGTAGGTATAACATGTTCCATAACAATTTATAATTTAACACGTAAAACTAGACATTTTTAAATACTTATATATTTAAAACACAGACGTGGGTATAAATAATTGATAAATAAAAATCGCGAGATAAACTATTTTATATTTTAATATGTATAATATACATATTGATTGACTCCCATAGAATTTTTTTTTGAATAAATGTGCGGATGTAAGCGCTAACTAAAAAACCTATGATTTCGGAATAAAAAGCCAGACAGTGACTGGCGTCAGTGGCGTCACATGACTAAAAACGCATACAAACCACATCTTAAATTCCCATCGAATATTTCATAATATAGTTGAATCCAGACGGCGCTAGTTATGGTTATAAACCTTACTAAATTTTAAAATAAAACTATGTACTTCTAAATTCTGGCGATAGATGACTATCAATTATCTTGGATTTTTCAGTGTATTTATTATTTTTTAATTTAAATTATTTACTTGAAGATCTATTTTTCTTAGTAGGTAGGCTTTAAATAATCGCCTACTATGGAGTCTTCGCCACTGATTGAATATACATAGGTACATAATTTCCACTCGAAACTTCAGTGTATTATTATGTGGCCAGAAAGAATGTAATGAATAGAAGGTTGATGTAAATGTAGATATTCTGTATGACTTAAGTATGGCATGAAAAAAAGTGGTCCAAGGATTTATTGATTGGAAAATAACAAGTTAGGATTCGAGTTTATGCAAATTATGAAATACTTAGAATAAAGTTTTCCGCTTTCGCGGAACCCTTGAGAGGAAAAGGTTACTCTTAACGCTGTAAAAGTTTGACATGAAAATTTTTGATTGAAATAACTCTGGGACAACGCGTTCGGTTAATTGATGATTATATTTATAACGGTACATATGCTTCCTATTTTATATTATTACATGGTTGTAAATATTTATAATAATATTTAATTTTAAAAAGTTAAACTATGATTTAAAAAATACACATTGAACTGATTAAGATATAGGTAAGTATTGCGAGCATGTTAGATGACAGGAAATCGTTGAAAATTTGGCGCGAACATCGGGAAGCCCGGGCAACTGGACGATTAGCATCTTGGCGCCGGTAAGAACATTAATAAAATACGTGAATAAATTCATGTATGAACTTAACGACTTGAAACAGCAAGCATTCATTTTTATACTATGCGACAAGTATGGTTGACGTTACGATCATGTAAATATGTATAATTTTTGGTAAAAATTGAAAGTAATGATGGTTTGTTGTACTTATTAAAAAACTTATTTGCGCTTGTAACACTAGTACGTACAAGGTATTTTTACTATGTTTTTTAATCCATAAATAGTATATTCCAGTGGCGAAGGGTGACTTTTTGAAAGAGGTAGGCTGTGGGAGTAACCATGCTTGTCAGACATATTTGCGGGAAATAAGAAGATAACCCAATATTTCTACTGATGAATAGGTACGCTAAAACGAAGAAATTTCAAAAGCTTAATTGGTTTGTTATAATTAGTTCATAAAAATAAGCAATTAGTTTGGATTACTTATGTATTTTCCCAAACATTTATAAACATAACATATGCTCAAAATATATTACCAATCATCTGTGAAAATATCCGTTGTTATATATATATTATGTTCCATAGCAATTTATAATTTAACCCGTAAAACTAGACATTTTAAAATACTTATATATTTAAAACACAGACTTAGGTACGTACAATATCAGATATCTAAATTGTCTAATGAGTAAACTAATAAATAAATAAAAATCACGAGATAAATTATTTTATATTTTTAACACCAATCAATACATATTTATGTGATTGAATCCCATAGAAATTATTTTTTAAATTATCTTATTAATTATTTTGAATAAATGTGCTCTCGCGTCGTAAGCGCTAACGAAACAGCTTGTATATTTTTATGCGGGACGCCAGACATTTTGAAATAATGAGAAAAAAACTTCATATTGAAAAACCCGTTAATTCACGCGAAAATAATTCTATACAATATGTGAAGCGAAACGCTGTGTGTTCTATTATTTTAAACTTTCGAGAGATGCCATAGATGGTGCTTATTGAAATATGGGAAAAGATCGTAAAATTATGACAATTATACGATAGATGTCTTTGGGCATATTGAATATATTATTATTTGTGATTATATAAATACGTCAACATGAAAATAAAAATTATTTTTCTTAAGAAGGTAGGCTTTAAATAATCGCCTAGTATGGAGTCTTCGCCACTGGTATATTTATTACCTACTGATAAAAAATACAATTTTCAACGAATGATAATACTAGCAAGTGGATTTATACATTTTCTTTCCTTCAGAAAAATACTACTATGTCATAATTAGTATCTATGTATTGAATAAAAAAATTAATTATACATAATATTATATTATCACCACACAATGCAGATAATAATGAGTGCGTGGTAAAGCCATTTGAATTGTGTGTGGAATGAATGACATACAAATAAATATACAATCATGGTTATTGCGTAAGATGTGATTAGCAGATACAGGATACAGAGAATTAATAATCTATTATACCTTCCTACCAGACGAGATTAATATCATACCTTTGGGGTAATTGTGTATTTTACTTAGGTTTTATTAAGATAAAGGACTAAAACGAATGGACGTAAGTATCGATCCAGTTACCAGGGGAATAGAATTGTAGAGTGGTGTCGCACTTCCAGATACGGATGGCTACCATTTATGTCAATTTTATTTACTGCCAAACAATTGGCTGGGATTCTTCGTGCAGCTTGCGATAAAACACTGGGATATCGCTTGCAGGAGGTTTGCAAGCAGTAAAGAACATCGTCGGCAAAGAACGACGAGTGGAATACACACCATAAAATACGCGCTCGGCACTTTTATGGAACGCAAACAAACGAAAAAAACACCTCCTCGTGTTTATGACGCCCTGATATAAAATATTTTATATTGGTGACAGGTTTAATAAAATTTGATGAGGCGAATTGTTTGTATAAGTAAAACATGACATACATAATATGGGTAGGTTTATTGTGTTTTACTTTATCATATTCAAGTAAATCGGTTAATATTGTAGTGTTTATTTTTCTCTCAAATATAACGAACTAATATAATGTACCCCGTTTACACGTGAATGGATTTACTGCTGACAGTACGTATTATCGAGCACGCTGCAATATTGCATGTATGGATCAAAAGACTTGCATGATGGGTGCGCAAGCGCAATATAACGATAGAGGCGAACCTGCCAGAAGAAATACGAACTACACCGCACAAAATATTTTGACGTTTATCGACTATTCGATGTATTTGTCCGAACCTATCAAATATCACAATACAATGACAACATCGCGTCTCGCTTACGCTTGAAGAATGAGATTGGGGAGACAATCAACACTTTTACACCACTGTTGATGTAAGTAAATCCATGCACGGGTACAGGCGCTTCTATCTTAGTGTATCGCGACCCGAGAACTACAAGGTTCTAAGTGTCGATTTTTGGCCAAACTAAAGTAATAATGAGGCAGTCTTCCAAATCACATTATCTACATACTACGAGGGTGGGTCAATAAGTCCTTAGAAAAGCCGACAGGTGGCGCGACTAGTACTGTAAGCGGTTTGTTTTCATGCAGCGGCACTTCCGATTCAGTATGCTGCGAAGTTTCAATCAGATTGGTCGGGTTGTTGTTTTTTATTTTCGTACATTTAAAAAAAAATTTGCTTGTTTACAAAAATGGAGAAAATTGAGTTTAGAGCTGTTATTAAATATTTTAATATAAAAGGGTTAACAGCAAAGGAAATAAAAAATGAGTTGGATTTAGTTCACGGCATATCTGCTCCTTCACTTGCAACTATTTATATCTGGTTAAATGAATTTAAACCTGGTCGTACATCAACAAAGGATGAACCACGCTCAGGACGTCCTGTAGAGGTGACTACACCAGAAATGATCAATAAAATCCACGATATGGTGTTAAGTGACCGAAGATTAAAGTTGAGTGAGATAATTGAGGTTACAGGGATCTCAAAAGGTAGCGTCATTTCTATTTTACATGACAAATTGGGCATGAAAAAAGTTTCTGCAAGATGGGTGCCGCGTTTGCTCACAGTCGACAATAAACGCAATAGGGCGGTGGCCTCTAAAGCCCTGTTGTCGCTCATGCAACGCATTTCGGATGAATTTTTTCGTCGCTTTGTGACTGTAGATGAAACATGGATACACCACTATACTCCCGAGACGAAAGAACAGTCAAAGCAGTGGATTGCGAAAGGCGAACCATGTCCAAAGAAGGCGAAAACCGTAAAATCAGCTGGTAAGGTTATGGCTACTGTATTTTGGGATGCACGTGGAACTATTTTCGTTGACTATTTGGAAAAAGGATAAACAATAACAGGGGATTATTATGCATCTTTATTGGACCAGCTAAAAAACGAAATTGAAGAAAAACGGCCTCATTTAAACAGGAAAAAAATCCTCTTTCATCAGGACAATGCCCGTGTTCACACATGTTTACGATCAATGGCTAAAATTGAAGAATTGAAGTTCGAATTGGTCGACCACCCACCGTATTCGCCAGATTTAGCCCCCAGTGACTTTTTCCTTTTCCCAAACTTAAAAAAATGGCTAAGTGGACAACGTTTTTTTTCAAATGAAGAAGTCATCGATCGGACAAATGCTTATTTTGAGGACCTTCCGAAAACTTATTTTTCTGACAGTTTAAAAAAAATTGAGAAACGTCTAACCAAGTGTATTGAGCTCCAAGGAGATTATGTTGAGAAATAAAAAAAAAATACAAAAATAAAAACTGTTTTAATGCTTTTTTCTAAGGAATTATTGACCCACCCTCGTATATCAATATGAGGTCAATATTTCTTATATTTTTTCATTAAATCCCAATACTACCAAGTTCTATGTGCACTTTACAAAATATCTGTGGCACTACAGAGTTCTATCATAATCTAAAAAGATTCGTCGTTCTACAAAGTTCTATGTGCTTTGACATTTCGTGGTTGTGAATACATTTAAAGTTGTTAAAATGGTTTAAATTGCAATATAAAGAGTAAAATCTTGTTGCTTTGTATTTTTAATATATTATTAAGACTTCATGCAGTATATGTATCAATAAACCACCAGTATTTACATAAACTACTATAGCTTCGAGATACATAACCTCAAAAAAATGTTTCGTGATATTTGATATCAACAGTAAATTGTGAACTCATAATAGATGAATTATAATATTATGAAACGTAAGTAAGATTTAATTTTATTATATTATCGTTATTTTTTAAAATTTCGTTACAAACAACGTTACAGTTACATATTCACAAACCGTTAATTTCAATACCTACACAATTGATTATTTTAATAATGTGAATATCGAACGAACACTTTATTCTTTAACCTTTTGTTAATAATAATGTTTAAATATTGAGAGTATTTTAAGGCTATTTCATTCATTCATTTAATGTTTTAGGTTTAATCCTTTCTATGCCGCAATTAGTTAATTGATAGTAATTAACGTAAGAATCGGTGTAATTAAGGCGTGCAAAGATGCTCTGGGCACTTAACCGGTTAAAAGTCTTCCTAGAAGTGATATAAATGTTTGAGATGATTCAAATCTCAGTAGATGCGGTGAATAAATGGCTAAAATCCCTATTCCTGAGAATTCCCACACTATAGAGATTTAGTATATTAATTATACAATATCATTATGATGTTATGATGGATCTGAAAGATATGCCTCTTGCTGGCTTGAAGTTTGTTCTAAAACTGAGGCGAATAATTTAATAGAAGAATTTTTACACAACATTCCTTCAGCCATTAATAACAACAATCTCGTATACACAATTACAATAAATGTATCTGATGTAGATGAAGACAACAAGCCCGTTGAAATTGACAATAAACATTGGGCTTGTGCATCAACAATAGTTTTGTATTTTTATTAAATTATATTTTCAACATAATTTTCATTTTAAAATGGTATTATACAAAAATTACAAAAAAATATTTAAGTTTTTCCAAATTTCCCATTTTCCAAACAATTTCCATACGTTTTCTCCGGAAAAAAATATTACATTAGATAACTTTCAAGAATTATATTTATTTTGACATGAAAAGTGAAACTATGTGTCCTGAATCACCAGGATTTCCATACAAATTTCAGTTAGAACCTTGTAGTAAAGGCGGTTTGTTTGAGTTTCAGGTGGACAAAGTTCTAACTGAATTTATGATATATAAAATTAACCATTAAAAACTAGTTTTAACGTAGTTTTATTGATAGTTACAACATGGCAGTACCATCATTAATATATTCAATCAAAAAAAATATTGAAAACATTCACAATTAAGAAAATACAAGTGTTCAAAACTTCAACAGCCCATAACTTTTTTGCTGCAGTAGTTCACTTAGAACCCTGTAGTTCTCGGGTCGCGGTATGTCCTGAGTGGCAGCGTTTGGCGCAGCGTTAAGCGTTTTGCGCAACTCAAACGTATAACCGTGTGTGAAAATGTTCGTAGACAATGTCTTTTTTTGGTTATACATTTATACGGTTATACGTTTGATTTGCGCAGAACGCTCAACGCTGCGCCGAATGCTGGCCCTGAGTATATAATTTCACATATATGCAGTGAAGCAAAGAATCTGCAAACATCTAATACGCAGTATAGATGCGTCGTCCATGAACGACTGACTTGAAACACATAAGTCAAAGGGTACCCATACGTCATTCGTACTATGCATAATAGCGCCTGGACATGTACATGGATTTACTTCACCAATAGTGTGTATTTTAAACTATCGCGATACTAACTGTTTACACGTAAAAGTGCTGACCGTCCCGCCAATCGCATTCTTCATGAGTAAGCGGGACGCGATCTTGTCATTTTACAATTTACACTATTTGACAGGTCTTGAAAATCAGTTAAGCTTAAAATGAGTCTGCGTGGTGTAGTTCGATTTTATATCGGCAGGTTCGCCACTGTCGTTCCACTGCGCAGGCGCAGATATCGCACAGTCCAATTATCGCGTGAAAATTCCGAAGCTACTGAACTTTTTTATCCTGCAACTTGCATGATCTTTTTTTATGTAATACTGTTTTATATTTCATTGTTGCTAAATGTCATGTTGTGAACGTCTTAAACTTATAATTTGTAATGTCCGAAACGTTAAAAAAATAAATAAATTGAAATTAAAATGACTATACGTGTTTACACGCCCATTTTCTTGTTATGACCGCGATAATACGTACTGTCAGCAGTAAATCCATGAACGTGTAAACGGCGTATTATGTTCACATTTAAATAACAAATTTCCCACGACATAATATGTGCAGTGTTCAAATACTGTTGTTAGGTTAGGACAGCAAGGCAACATTCGCGTGAGTGTGAATTTGCAAATAATGACCCACACTGCAATGCAGACAGGCTTCATTTTTTAACCACATCTGTTTACAAATGCATGCTATTTATACAAGCAGATACATATTATTATAAGATCTACACACTAATATCAGTTCGTTCAAATACTGTCTTCGTTAATAAGTCAATAAGTAGTTAAGTATATAAATTTACAAAAAATATCCCAGAGAGGATAAGTAACGAAATAATTTCTACGCTGTGTCACCAGAGAATATCCAATACTTTCTCGTATTGCACGGTGGGGAATTATTAATATAATATTTACGTACCTTTCGCCGAGCAAGTTCGTGAGCTTTCTAAGTTCGGACGCGAATTTCTGGTAATGTAACCCAGCGTATTCCCACTTCAGGAGAAATTTCCCCCAGGCTTTGCCATAGTAACATTTTACCAGTATCGTACACTCCGATATACTTCAGAGTACCTATTTACTACAGTGGCCGAACCAGATATATTAAATAGTTACAGGAGATTAATGTTACTGTGTAAAATAAACGTAAAGAATAGCGCTTTAACCCTGTTCCGAATTAAAATATGTTTTATGTGTTAAAACACCTGAGTTCATATACTAACTAAATTAAATAGTTTGGGAGTCAAGTAGGCTGCAGACTTTGTAAGAAATATATTATATAATATGTCATTCTTGACATATATTTACTCATAAAATATATAATAAAGTAGTATTAATTTCAAAAAAGTCATTATAAAATTAATAACAAAGCCATATTTCGCGTTTCATAAGACATCCGTGGTTATAGCTTATAGCACTATATAGAATGCTTCTTTTGTCAACACGGACATTATACTACATTTAAGTACCTATATTAAAGTTCAGTGAACATAAAAAAAAATCGGTAAAACTTTTCATTTGAGTTTACAATTGACTCGTAATTTAGGATAAATTGCAACATTTATATATTTTTTGAATGTTTAATAGTCTATACTTATTATTATTGCAAGGACAATTATGTAATATAAAAAAAATGCTAAAATAGTTAAGAAACTAAAATATAATCTTACCATCATTAAATATGAAGTATGGGTGGTTCAAAATAATTATGGATCAAGTGCATCAAAATGGATCCTGATATATTTGGACCTAAAGTTAAAACTACATTTGTAAAATTCAGAAATGTTTTCACTGTATATAATTACCATATTTTGATAGTACACGGATCAATTTAAATAAAAAATCGAAAAATAAAATATTCAGGCATTATTAATATTAGCAAATACCTTTTTATACTGCTGCAGGAACTGTCAAAATGGACATGATTCACATTCAATTTGATGTCTTATCAATACTAGTATTACAATTTATGCGAAAAATTGTAGAGCTACGATTGTGATATTAACACATAATATAAAAATCTGTTTTATCTAGCCACTGAAACAAAAAATCGAATTTTATGAAAATTGGACTTGATCTATAATTATTGTGAACCACCAATATGTAAATGATTATTCACATTCAATCGGTAGTATTATCTGCATAGGAGTTTCGTTGTGTAAGATTGCACGCCACTCCGGATATGCCCAGTAGGGCAGAAGTGGGATCAAATATTACTATATGCTCTTACTGGCTGCGCCTAGGAAAAAACCATTCCGCTGACTAAGATCATGTGGCAGTTGGAACAAATGGTATCCCCCGGAGAGACGCCTCATAGCTTAGTGACGGTTACGTTATCCTTTTTTCTACATATCGCAGACCGAGAAACTTCTTCAATATATTCTTTCTTTTTTTGAATGGCAACTTTTTTATCGATCGCCAGATGTTATATTGAAGTGTCCTTGTCCCCTGGTTAGAATAGTGAATATTTGTTGGTCAAGTTTGGAAATTTGAAGTCTGCCAACTGTAGGGATCGCGGCTTAGTTTGACATTTGACTAACTGGACGCATTTTATCCCATTAGTAGACGTAGGCGATCATAAATAAACCTTTCATGATATTATAAAGAGAGTTACGTAATTAGATGTTGAATCGTGGACCCTGAAGACAAACTAAAACAAGGTAAGTCATTGATATGTAGTTATGGCGCTGAATTGTTCGAGTGGCTCGTTCGAAGGCCTGAACTTAGGGAAAAGGCTGTCGACAATATGACTAAGATGCATTTTTCCATTTTCCGACTTGCTGCTCGTCGTGAACCGGAAAATCTGGAAAGACTTGTGGTTTTTGATGAAAGGCATAATGGTAAGTGAAGATATTTAGCACAACGTAACTTACAAGCGAAAAAGTTTACTGGGGAGATAATGTTACAAAAATCATTTATTAGGTGGGGCGGGGTAAAAAAAAGTTGTTTAATACGTGGGTCGCTCATATAAATTCATGCTCGACAGAACTGCAACACGCCGACTTTGTAGATACGCTTATGTTGCCAACTCTTGAATGTAGTATTTATTGATTATTATTTAATGATCTATTTTTCGGGTTTCGCGATGTATAGGTACGCCTATTGATTGTATTATTAGTGATCGTGGTTTTTTACAAACACTTAAAGTATCTATAATTTGTTGACTTAATAGGTGGGTGACAACGTTTTTACCTACTTTATTGTATTAATTTTTGAAGTTATCACGAAGAGACGATTTACGTGGCTGGGACACGTATTCCGGATGCCGCCAAAGAGTGCGGTACTTCGTATCCTTGTGGCACAGCCTCAAGGGTTCCGTCGCCGTGGCCGGCCTTCCCTCACAATGCAGCGGTGCTACAAAAGCGACCTACGTGCTGCAGGTCTGACATGGCGGGAGGCGCAGGAGTTGGCGATGGACCGAGGGAAGTGGCGCCACCTTGTGCTTGCCCTATGCCCCAATGTTGGGACGTGACAGGGTGGAAGAAGAGAATTGTATTAATTTATTATATAAGTTAGAATTAATTGCATTTATTTTCAGTGTGTATTTGGTATTGCCCGAAGATGCCAAAAGGCGAAACCCGGGTCCCAAAAAAACGATTCAAATGGAAAAGTACAAAACTTAAATAAGTACATTAGAATTCACAAAACACTTATAATTTAATGTACCGTTAGATAGAGTATTGATGAAGCATTGTTGGCACATGCCTATACACTTATAGCGCTCAGCATGAATATCGCTGTAGTGTCTAGTTCAAAAAGACGGCGCCATCACGTACATAATCCATAGTAATCATAGCGTACGAATCGTTTTTCAAGTTAGTTCATCAACCGCCACGCCGCCGGTACCTGTCAAAACGTGGCTAAAAATTCTTCCAAAATTAATTTGTATACAGATTTCTAATCGATGTTTCCGCATGTTTACTATTTTCTTATATGTCAACACAACATACGTTTACAGAATTGATCACTTTGTCAGTTTGCCCAAGAATTCCTTCAACTCTGAATACTTATAAACTTGGTGGTCCTTCAAATAGGATAAGTATTGCAAGAATATGACAATCAACAAAATATAAAGAACGTCGATCACAAATCAAAGATTCTAGAAAGAAAAACTTACAGAGATTATAAAAATTATAAAATAGAATACGTACCTACTGTTTCACAGAGGATTACAGATAAGCTCTCTGTGAATTATGCTTTCAAATCAGGCAGAAGTTATTCGAGTGCCGCAACTACAAGTGGGCCTTCGAAGGCTTAAATTAGCAAAAGGATAGGGGGGGGGGGTTAAATATGTAGGGGGTGCGGAAGGAAAGTCATTAACGGTAAATTATTCCCCGTACGCGATAAAAGCAGGATTTTGAAAAAAAAAACCTTGTTTTTCCCGTTTAATCCCTCTGAATTTCAAGGCATTAAGTCTTTACGGTTTGAAAAAAAAACAGACAAAAATGATGGGAAGGTACTTATTTAAATCCGACATAAAAAGTGAGGAAGAATTTAATCAAAAAACACAGTTAATGGGACAATATGACAAACGAATTTCGCTGATTTAAAAGTATCTAAGAATGGTAGATAAATAAATATACTATTTTTTTCTTTACTTTATTGAAATTAAATAATTTTGACGGCGTCAGAAACATTCACCCTTCAGATAAATTCAAATACCAATAAAATTGAAGAAGATTTAAAAAAAAATTATAAATATTATTACCAAGAGTGTTTGTTCACCTTTGCTTGTAGGGATGCTGTTGACAAAATACATATTAATTACTACCTAATATTTGCAATATATAAAATTATAATCTACTTAGGGTTTTGTAACTAATTTATTTTGGTGGGTACTGGGTATTGTGGTATTATATATCGACTGTGTTTAGGAAAAAGAGCGTAACCCTCAATTTTTCGAAAAGTGCTTTTATTAGATATTAACAAAGGAAAAAAGCATTTTCTGTAATACCTTCTTTAATTATTATTAGACCGAAAAGATATTACACCAAATCATCAATCATCATGTATCCAATATCTGTGCCTATTATTTTTTTTTTAATTGAACCAAAATCATTCAAAAAACGTTTTTTGGCCCTTCAGTAAAATTTTATCTGTGAGGGCCCTTTTTCCTAAACACAGTCGATATAGTATGGAAAATATTCAAAATACATTTGTACTGTTCGTTGAAGCTTTTACAAGCAGCATAAAAAGTAGAACCGTCAGTTTCAGAATAAGTATAGTTAGAATAATTACAAGATAAACTTACTTTTTATATACAACGCTTTTAAATTTTCTGTTGAACCATATAAACTTGACTTGACTAGCTTAAACGATCAAAAAAAATTGTACTTGACATGTCATATTGATTTCCATAGTAACGCACGTATATATTAATAATTCAGTTGATAAGACCCCAGACCCCTAGCAACCAATAATGGTGTCGAAATAACTTTTCATACGAAACAGAATTAACTGAAAATGAATTCAATTCTACTTAAAGATGGCTAAAAGTATTAAAAAATGCATTTGCATATTACCTATATTCTAAAAGTTTGAAATGTCTAGCTAGTTAAAAGGAAGTTAGTTAAAAATCGATTGCAAGATTTGTACCGGACAAAGAAACACCAGACAAATAAGAATACGAACTAAGAAAAACGTTGTAATAAAAATTGGCACGCGATTGCGTAATGCGGGGTCCACACTAGCAACATGTCGCCGGCAACCTCGTTAAATTTTACGATAAGTATGATAATTATCGTAAAATTTAACGAATTTTCCGGCGACACGTTGCCAGTGTGGACCCGGCATTATGAATACAATATAATAGTTACTATTATATACTTGTATTTTATCTAATATTTCTAGGAATGCTGTTCATTTACTTACAACATTGATGGTTACCATTTTTATAATTTAAAATAAAGTAATAATATTACTAACTTTGGTGCAAAAATGGCGTCAGGATTTTATGTTTTTTACATTAATAATTTGTACTTCACAATCACATAGATCTCCAGCTGTATATTTATCATAAATGGATACACATATTGCAAGACATTAGATGCAGTTAATAAAAACCGTTGAAACATATTAGTGAAAAACATAAAACAATATAACAACATAATACAATTTATATAAAATTCCAATAAGTTCCTTCTGTCAGTTGATGTCCAGTCATAATTTTGTCCATCATACATATTATTGAAATTAGTGGGTGAATGCGCAGAATACAATATGAATTAATACAGATCATTATTATAGATATCAATTAAAATTATATTGCATATAAAATTTAAATTGGGAATTATACTTATATGGCTTAAAAATATTGTTTTTACTGTATAGTAAGGGCGAATATTGTAAATTCTTTATCATGTCTTGGTATGTATATATATATATATATATATATATATATATATATATATATATATATATGATAAAAACGCCAGTGCAATCCTGCGAGCATTGAGCGAGGCGAGCTTCAGCTGCGACAGAATCCGCAAATGTATACGTACCTAAAGAGAATATACGCCGAGCGAGTTTTACACATTCCCATATTTTGTAGTCGGTATTTTTGGTCGAAAACAGAAGATTTCACTGTTGCAGTGTCGACGGGCTAAACAACATTTTGTCTTGAAAAATTAACATCGCTCTCAAAAAGTGGAATGACATAATGTTGGTTATATTATTGAGGTGCTCGCGCCTTGCGCTAAAAACTCGAATGGTTCGTGGCGCGCTCGTTGATATTATGTTGAGCAACTGCCGCAGTTCGTAGGTGTATACGAGGTACAATATAGAGATTCTCTATGTAAGTAAGTCTACTACCATACTAATAAATAAATATGATGGAATTGTACAGTTAACATACTTATATTTTATTTTCTTAAAATGATGTGGCCGTTAAATACTTCCTTTACTAAAATCACTTCATAATAATAAATTTTATACAAAAAAACACTTTGTTGAATTCGCGGAACCGTTTCCTCGTGTCAAGCCTATCAGGCACCATTAGCGAGAGGTGCAAGATTAGTAAATGCGCTCTCTAAAGACACAGACATTTTCAATGGTGTACTTTGCATGCATTTTGTTTTTGAAACTGTATTTTTCTGTATAAAATTGTATGTTTTTTTATTTTCAAAAATTATATTTTTCTGTATTTAATTGTACTTAAGTATGTTTTGATTTTATTTCATTTTTTTTGTTATTATTATTGTTGTTATTATATTTTTTCTTTCTATATTCTCTTCTTCTCTCTTGTGAGGGTAATGTTTGACTTATAATGTAAATCTCATGTTGAGTACGTATTGAATTTAGATTTGGTATGTCCACAATGTTTTATATTCTTAAATAAATAAATAAATAAATTACAGAAGATCTATTTTATAACGAGTTAAAAACGAATAAAAAACCGTCTACGAACGAACGCTCGTTAGTCTGAAGTAGAATTTTCCAAATTGTCAATTACCATTATGTAAAATTTATAAAACTAGATCTCCGTAAAAACGCTGAAAATACATATAGGTACCTATGTCTGATAGTAAAAACAATAAAAACTGTGATTTCAATATGGCTTTGGGAAAAACCCAACAAAAATAGTGATAGAACATTGATTTACTGAGTAAATGTAGCAAAGGTTTCATATAATTATTTTAGGCGGTGAAGAAAGTATAAAATAAGATTTTTTAAAAATCGAAGAAAATTAATCTAATCTCCTGAAGTAATGCTCTCAATGACACCGAATGAGATCAGAAAGAATCACAGTTCATTAAGGATCCACGTGCCGTATACAAAATCAAAAAGAAAAATACAAGTTGAATTTTTGAGAGCTACATAACGTTATACAACTGTAAGCAAAATGTAGGTAGGTAATACCTTATGTAATTACATATCTTACCTATCTAGTATACCTACTAGGTATACTAGATAGGTAAGTTATGTAATTATACCATGTCTCTTTTCACCATGAAAACCAACATTTTATAATTACAAAAAATAATATATTGATATCATAAAAAAATATTACTTATATTGTAAAAGTCGTTTTATGTAAGCACATGGACTTGACATGTCGCTCGGCGAGTGGCAATAAAGTGGTACCCATAAGGCACTAAACGACATCCCAATGGAGAGACGAACTAATAAAATTCGGTAGATGTACGTGACAGCGAAGTACTATGGACCGAGAAAAATGGAAGGAACTATAGTCTTACTTTTTAACCAGTTATCCCGGAAGTTGCGTGTGTCTCTATTATTTTTAAGGCAGCTCGTTTATATAATATTACAGTACGTACATAATATAAATAATTATATACTTACTTGTACCTATATATATAACGTTTTCAAATTGCCGCGTAGATTATTAATATTACATTGTATGCAGGAATCTACATTGCTATTAATATATGCGGTGTAGGTGCATAATATTGTATTACCACTGTGTTATTGCAATTGCTTCAAAGTGAATTTCAAATTAAATTACTAGGTTAATTCATCAGCTAAATATAAACCAGCGTTGATTTAAGATCAAACACATAACAGTAGGCAAATTATTTGAATTATAACGAAATGGATATATAATAATGGGTAATTTAATAAGGCTTTTCCTTCACGTACGTGCACCTATTGTAGGTATATGCACATAATATGTTACTATGTTATGTATGTACTTCGGCAGTAGCTATATACCAAAGAATTTACACTATTATAGATAGAAGGAGCTTTATATGTTATTTCTGTTATAAAATTTGAAAAAAATTAAAGCATGGATTAGGTTGGTAAACTTCACAAATATTAACATCACTGAGTTGCTATTCTGATTTTTTAGGTTGCAATTTTTATGTCCACTGTGATTAGGTACTTAACTCGGGTACAGTTATAAATAACTTTACACAAATTTTAAGAATGCCGAAGTGTAATTTTATCGTCTACCTACTTATTTACTACAATAATTGACAGATTGTCTTTTCATATGCCCTGCATATTGGCAATTAAATGTCATAGTGGTAGTGTGAAGTTCCCTACAAATAAACCTGCAACGCGAAGTCACTTGTAGCAAATTTAATCAGTAATTATTCATACATATTTAGAACTATAACATGGAAGAAGACTTTTCAATATCTAAGACTAACCTCCATTTCACACGCAGCAAAATTATATATATATTTTTTTGCAAAAAGGTTGCAGTGTATGGATTTTCGAGTTAGGTGACCTTATAGTAGTTCTCATACATTTTGGCAGATTTTTCTAACTGACGCTATTCGTTTGCGGCTCAAAGTGCACTACGAGATAGATGCATCAATCAGCTATCTGATGATCAACTAAAACAGCACTGCAGAGTCTTTGTCAGTGGCATGAACGTACTGTGAGCTCACGTAAGCCCTAGTGACATAGCCGTAATATATTTCTAGGATAATATGGGGAAGGATGGCAAGGATCTGCTGCTGAGCATCTGGTGAAGAGCTTAATTGACGTAATGGAGGACTAAACATAACAAGAGTGCCCATTCTTCAACGACTCCATTTCAATAATATATCGGGTTTACAACATTGTGGATGTACATGTTTTGAGATTTTTTTTTAATATTGTGTCGCTAAATTTCAAAATCAGCCAAGTCCACCTTTAGGTATTATTGACTTTTTGTGATTTGATATTTCTGTATTATCGAAATGTGGATTTTATTAATTTTAAATATTCTATAATCGAAATAATATAAACTTTCACCCTTGTGACTATGTACTTGAGAAAATAAAAAGCTCCTTTTCTCCTATTCATCAATTATGGACTTGGCTGATTTTGAAATCTAGCGACACATATAATGTTAAAGTTACAATATAAGTTTAAATTATACACATAATTTACATAGAAGAGTGTTTTCTAGCTAGACTTAAATTTGTTATCAGTTTGAATCTACACAAAGCTTTCAGAAGTTTTTAAATTATGATAAACACATCGCAAGGACTTACTGATCGTGCCACAAATATTAAAACCTCAAATGAAAATTCCCACGTTCTCTTTAAAGAAATTATCCACTCCTTCGACATGAAGAAAATCGCGAAATTTTCGTTCAAAAAAAGTCCTACAAAAACACTTTCGAGCCTTGCAGAACGCGGGTAAGTAACACACTTTAAAATTCAAATTTTCGTCCCGCGGTAATATTTCATTCTCTCTCAAAAGACTCGGAGTAATCTTTCTTTTTCTCTTATTTTTTAGAGACCACAGACAGCGCTATTAACCAGCGCTTCTCAAACCTCTGTTCATTTTAGTGGTTTCATTGTTACGATGAATTGCGAGCACAAGCTGTTGGTAATTGATTTTTATCAGCAATGGTGCGACGCCGGCGTAAAAAAGTATGTGTGTATAAAATTTAAGAAATATTTTTTTATGTTCACTGAATTATTTTTATTCTCAATTTATTGGAAAAAGCAAAAGATATTGAATCGTCTCTCGGATGGTGTGTTTTGTAATGTATTTATAAAGATCGCTGAAACATGTTATAGTTTCACTTAGGTGACATTTTGATGTGCAAAAACACTAAAAATTAAGTTTTATTTATTTCACATGGAGTAAGCATCACAAATTGCAAATTTAAAGGGTTCACAACATGACATAAATAAGAGCAAAGATTTAAATAAAAAATACTGTGAGTAAATGAGACTATAAAACAACGTTCACCTAAACTCACGTTCGCGTAAGTGGACTATGTGAATAACCGAACCAATTTAATTCAGATAGGTACTACATACCTTATTAACACAGTTTTAAATAAGGCAGTAGCTTATCAGAGATGAATAAAAATTAGTGGACCTTGTCTGACATTGGTTTCATATTTTATACTACATCGCATATATTCTATACATACACAACGCCGCTATCGGCAGCTATCAAGGGAAGTTTATTATATAAATGTATTGAGGTATTAAAATTCATATAATACGTTAGCCGTCTAAACTCTCAAAAATGTCTATCTTGCTCTAAAAGTTAACACAGCCGAGAGAGGCGCTGTTAAAACATAGCACTTATTGCAACAATTTTAATACCTCAATACTTGAACATGATAAACTACCCTGGATAGTCGCCGATAGCTGTCTTGTGTATATAATAGATGCGCATCTCTATTCGTCAAAGTTATCTTCAATATTATTAGTAATATTAGCCGTAGATTCTTGGTGACATTTGTATAATATAAATGTAGCAAACCACGTAGTACCTACCTACTGAACTATTTTTATTCTTCTGGACGCTCCAAGAAATGTGGAACGTGGTCTTCTCCGGCAACTGTCTCCAACCAAGTAGGTAATTACTTGGTTTTATCTTTACTATCCGGCAAGTCTTCACAATCATTATACGGATGTATAGCGTGGATTGTGGCGTGTAGGTAGTAGACTGTGAGTGATTTTTATTTTAATATAATAATATTTTACTATTTTCACCATGCTACACTTAAAAGCTACACCTACAAATCAGGGGAACAAAATATTAAAATAGTCAAAATAAAAAAAATCATTCATTTTTTGAAAGGGTAAACTTAGAGTGCTGAAGGTAGTATGTCTGATTGGTCGCATTTAGGGAATCCAATCCCGAGCCAAAATTCTGATCCCGGGATTTCGGGATTACAATTTGACAATCCCGGGATCCCGGGACTGGTCCCGGGATTGGCATTTTTTCCATTGTTAATATAAAAATTTTATATTTACAAATATCGATAAAATCGATCAAAAATAAATCTAGTATAATTTACTTATACAATTTAAGACATTTATTGTTAATATTGTATACGTTCAATCTTGGAAATACACAAGTTTAACGAAGTAAATAATATTGTAATTTAAATAAAAATGTGAATTTAATAGGAGATTGCTGTTTCTGATAGTAAAGACTTAATGAATGGATTAGCGAGATTTAAAATATTAAAGCAAATAATCATGGCGTATTTATGGCTTTTCCGCTTCATAAATCTAATTAGTCAGATAAATATGAAACTGCCGTAAAACGTATGACATACTTTATTAAAAGTGCAAAGTATTGTTTTTTCCAATCTTTTCATTTTTAATAATTGACGTGAAAAAATAAAAGGAATCGGCAACCTACACATGGGTATAAATCAAACTTCATTCAAACTCAGTTTATTTATAATGTAGTTATTTTTTATTACAAGTATTTTTTCTGTTACTCGTATATTTTTGCTTTTATTTTATTTTCCATAAAAATTGATAAAAAAAAATAATCCCGAAATCCCGGGATTATGTTTATCAATCCCGGGATTCATAGGTATCAAAAATAGCTCGGGATCCCGGGATCCCGGGATTGGAATCCCTAGTCGCATTTGTTTCCATACACTTACACACTTTTTACAATATCTCCTCCTTCTCTCACATCATATAACAATAACGTTAGTAGAACCCCCTTTAAACACACAATGCAATTTTAAGCGATTCCGATATTGGTTAATCGAATATTTTTGTGGTATTACGGTAAAACTATGCCGGTCGAAAAATATCAAATTTAATATAGACTTCGACTTCTATATTGTCAAGATGTACACGTCACTGCGGCCGTTTCTGGAACTTAAGCCGCTGCAATACCGCCAGCATATTGTAAAAAGCGCGTGACGTAATACTGTGATCGCATAAAGTGCCATGACGTAGATGTCAATATATAAAAGCCGAGAAGCAGGGGGAGTGTCTAAAAATAAGGAGTCGTCCACAAACAATATCACATGTTTTAAGACATTTTTATCCCCTGATTGTCACATTTACTCAACAAAAATCACCCCCCTAATTAAGTTAAAAATAAATTTGTTTTAAAAAAAAATGTGTAATGTCATTCCGGAATATTTTATTAAAAAAAAAAAGAGTTTAAGATTTGTTGGTTTTATGACGTCACACTTCCTACCTCTTCGCGATACCCTCTCGTCACAAATTATTATCAAAGTATATCAGGCTACGTTCCTTCTATTACATGGACGACCCCTAAGCAAGTTTAAAATATTCCTGTCTGATGCATCTATTTATTGTAAACTGAGCACCATTGCTAGGGCCACCACACCGAGAGAAAAGTATCGAAACTTGCCAGTATTGGTCTAAAACTCTAAAAGTATGTTGACGGGCCTAGCCACCCATACCCTACATGTATGCTCGACGTAAATATGTCATATTATAATTATTACAAATACATTTTACGATTTTTAATAACATTAGGTGAATATACTGACGATTTAACGACTTTACGAAATTATAACAAGTATAAAAATGCTATCAAATAGTTTTTAAAACTCATTGTCATAAAAAACAATTAATAAATCTATTTTTAAGCTAACTTCGTAGATTGGTTTTTTTGGAAAAATAATTTAGTACTAAGTATATTTTTTGTGTAACACTTTTCAAAATAGATAATTTATATACAATCGTAGAGTTTTTAATTTAAATAGAATCCAAATCCCAAGTAAAATTACTGAATCTCGGCAATTCTAAAAATTATTACATTTCATTAAACACAAAAAACAAGCTAACATTATTTAAGTCTGGCATTGTAATATGTAATTTTTTTTAATAATTCGACTAACGTAACATATTCTTGCCATTTTACAACAGTTACTCTTATAACGGAGAGCAGCCTCTACAAACATTTACACCTACGGCGTAGACCGTAGACCGTAGAGACGATACCTAGACTCTATAGTCTATTATGTAGACCTATACCCATAAAGACATACGATTCATATTGTCAGCGGGTATCATACAACAGGCAACCCGGGTGGCAATGTAATGAACGATATGTAATGTGTTTAAAAAATATTATTTGTCGTCATATAATTTATATTAATAAATGTTTAATTGTTGAAATTAATAGTGCCACCTGTTAAGACGATACAACAGTGAAACGGCAAATAATTTTCAACTATAGGCGCGACGAAATTTTGGACTCTCTGGCATTCGGAGAGAGAACGTCGAGCTGGGAACACGTCAATTTGTATCGTGATGGCGACGGGGGTATTAATTCTTAAATCGTGTTAAAATGACTAAAAACGTTACCCATCTACTTGAAAAAGAAAACATGTCAATGAATATATTATTATTGTTACTAATAGAACAATAAACAGAACATTAAATTGACACATGTTGGATTTATATGACAGATTATATTTCGTTTAGCATGCGTCATTTGCACCTGCGACATCCGCGCATCACCTAGCCACGATCTTTTTAGACCGTGGCTCAACTAATCAAAAATATCATAAAAAAAGCAAACCAATTATCTGGTAACAACATTCATAGCTAAAAGACACGTCGATTTGAATAGTAATAAAGATTGGTAGGTATTTGTATCGCTAAGACCGGTGTATTTTAAGTGAGTTTTATCCAGAGTGCCAGTCGCCTGAGATAGCTACCACGCACCCCCCCCTCCCCCCGATTGCGCCAGCATTATGACTATGCATATTTTGCTAAGTGGTTAAACACACGAAAGGAATATGGCATGGGTGTTCTATTTATGCGATCGCGCAATGAAGACGCGTACGTGAGAGAGAGACAGCTTACGCGTTACAGATAGATTGACAGACAAATAAATCAATGTAAATTTGTAAAAGTGTAAATTTGCATTATTCATACAGGAAATATGAGTCATTCGGCAGTAATTTTGTGGCACTTTATGTATACATTGTAGAAGATCAATAATAAAAACAATAAGTTATGGACCTTCGTAGTTTTTATATTGACATTTTTACTTATTGAAAAAGTTTCGAGAGAAAAACTGCGGAATTTACATTTTGTATGAAATCTTAAAGGGTTCGGAATACAACTGGGGATGTCTCAGTTATTTGAAACAATGTCTAAAATTGAATCGTCTTGTGAAAAAAACGCGCCAATTTGAAATAAAACCAAACTCTGCTTTCATGAATCAATCAGAATTGTTATAAGTAATAAGACATAGATTCATATGTGTCAGTGATGTATTATTATGATAGTAACAGTAGATAAACCATACATGTATAAAAAATACAATAACAAAAATAAAAAAAGGGTTTTTTTTAAAAAAGATTCACGCGCAGAAAAATAATTATATCACACGCTACAAAAGCACGGAAAATGCAGTTGGTCTCAGAGTAGCCGGTTGGTTCTTTTGTAGGACGACTGCAGTGAGTTCCATTCAGACTTTTCTTTGATGCAGTGTGTATGTGGAGTGGATGCAGTCGCTACTGGAAGTACGTTAACCTCTTTGACAAAAACATGTGACAAAGAAATTCTAAAGCTGCATTTTGATGACAAATAAGTAATCTAAATAACAAACGCCTTTTGCTACTCGACACTATCATTTGGCTAAGTAAAATAATAAAATATATCCATGCCCAGTATATATTTAATCTTTATAATACATAAACAACAACACGATATAGCATTCTGACATAAAATTAGAATTAAATTGGAGCAACTTAATTTACGCGTCTTATTAAATAACAATATTTTTATACAATATACACAATGATCCTATAAACCATAGGTTACCAATCCCACGAGAGCCCGAGAAGAGAAACCAGCGTAAACAATAAATAAATTGTATATAATATATTATACGACGCATCGAATATGAGGGTTGTATTTGTTGTTTTATCAATGACAAACTGCTGTCATACGAGTATATAAATAAAAACAGTTTCAGTGTATTTTTTTTTAAATAATGCTACAACAAACCACGAGGTCCAAAATCACAGTAATATGTCAGTAATAGTGAAATAGTACATCGAAGTTGGAGAAAATGACAAAAATGTATTGTGACTGCATCAAGAACCAAAACAGGAAACCTCGTCATGTTAACCGGTGCCTTACTTATAATGAGGATCGACAATACTGTGTAAGTATATAGGTACATAACATAATAAAAGTGATCGCCTAATCTCCATAGCATGGACGTACAATATACAGTGATCATCATGACAAAACGATTATTCAAAATATATTTCACACTTACACTTCATCCGAAGTAAGAGACCGGTTTGTTAGTACCTACCTACGAAATTTGATCAACATGAAAATAAATGTAGAATCAATGCATGTTGATTTTAATATTTTTTTGTGAAAATTTTTAAGCTAGTTGCGCTATTGAAAAATACTAGACATATCGCCGTATGTCATATACGTATTATTCTAGATAAATACCAATTTAAAAACTGGATGGAACTGCCAAGAATATGCAAGATCGGCAACATTGTTTATGACCACGTGAGAGAAAAATTCGCGCACAATTGAATGAGTGGACTAATTACTGACACGTGTGCATCGCACGGGAAGAAACTGGCGGGTTAATGAGATCGGGATGTGCATGGCCGTTAGCGGAGCACTGTTTCCACTTTAATTATGGTAATTAAATCTGCATGCGGCCTCGCGGACCACAAAACAGTCCCTGTGCGTAGTGATGGACACATGTTCGAGAATAATGTTCAGAGAATAATCTCAAGAATATTTTGTCTGCGAACATTCTCGTTTTGTGTAAAACATGCTGTCTATCTCAACATATTTTAAGTGTAACAGTTGTTACCTTATATATTAATATATCAACTCATTGCTTTGAATAGACACACATATTTAATAACATAACACGTGAATTTCATTTCATTCAAATTCATGTATTTGTGTGAGACAGGGCTCGAAAAGGACGAAAGCACCGTTCCGGTTCGTGAAATCGATAATATTATCGCTAAGTCACGTGAAAAAAAAATTTGACCGTCTGAGATAGATAGGCCATATAACAAAAAATCGAACACATTTATTTTTCTAAAGTACACATAAAATTTGATACCTGTGTAAATATCTTCATAAAATTTCCGAGCGCTGTGTGAGAAGTTTCACTTATTCATATTCTTTATTGTTTTTAACACTACAGAAAGCCATGTGGCCAAATGACAGTAGTGTAGTTAGTAATAGACGTGAAACAATCTTTGACAACGAGGCTTTCAGAAATAATTATATTGTAACCTTACCGGGAATTAAACCTGGAGCCCCCGGACGAAAGACCAGCGCTGTGGGCACTGGAATATGCTAATAAATTAATACTACGAGAACAATTAAAGACTCTCAGCAGTAGATTAGAAATATTTTCGGAGAATATTCTCTTGAGACAATTCTCGTCGCACAGCACTATGTGTATGCGTGCGTGCTCTGTCGCTAAGGGAATATCCAATGAACTGCAAAGGGGAATAACCCTCATCGCTGGCGCTAATGCATCAAGGGACCGATTTCATGAGTAATTAATATCGCTAACTTTGAGGCTTAGCACCAGAATCGGAAGGAGTGCTAATTGACACTTGCTGCTGGTGATACATCATGAATTACCAAGACCACATTATAGACAAACTTTTAAGTGGGAAAGTTTAAATGCGTTGTGAGTAAGTAACTGAATGTTAAGAACATGTTTGAAGTAGGGAAACAAAAAGCAAAGAAGGTGTAAACTAGACATATTAAGTATAATGTATTACAGTACACCGCGATAATATTATTACGCTTTTAACACGGTTTACTTAAAAAAAACATTCAGATATAAGGGTTTTAACTTAAGACTTATGTACTTAAATAATATAATATATTCACTTATACCTACACACATACACATTTAATTATTCTTTTAACACTAGTAGGATGAGTTCCAATGACAGAAGTGTAAAAATAATTACACTTATTATTAGAAATAGATGAGAAACAATCAGAAAAACCCAGACTTTGAGAAAATTACATAAATATATTGTGTGTGCGCCGAGAATCGAGCCCGGAATTAGCAGCGTCTTATTACACACTCGACTATGACGGCCGCTTAATAAAACGAGTAAACATTTACATAATTTAAAAATTGATTTTGAGCTGGTATAATGTACGTAATCTAGAATCTAGAATATGTATATGAGCGAATGCAAATCCCATTTATTTTATTATTAGTCATACCTAGTTTCCAAAATGCCTGGTGTTTATTCAGATGGTGCCATCTGGACGAAACAGCAAACAACAATTAATACACATCTACTTTTATAATTTAATATTAGCTGTATTACAAAACACAGCTGTGCAAACACTATAGGTATTATAGTCTTATAAAATGACAACGGTTCTAAGCATTTTCGTATAGTGCTGACATAAAATTCATGTAAAAATAATACATGGTTATTGTCAGTTTATACTTTACATGAAGCCAGCAGCAAACAAATTTAAAAAAAAGCCGATATACCTATCTACTGGATTATTTGTTAGGTTAGGTTAGGTTTTCATTCTCGAATTAATGAATTTTGACAAAATCAGCTATGAATCTAATAAATCTAATAAATTGGAGACCGTATAGCATACGGTCATCTCTTTCCGATAAGAAAACTCACGGCGAACTGTGCCACGATGAAATGTTTTACGTACAATTTACATGTAACCTTTTCGATGACATAAGACTTGTTATTTGTCGAATGATGTTTTAAATAATTATACGTGTTATTTCAATTATTTATTTTTTTAACATATTGTGGACATTACAAATTATAAGTTTAAGACGTTCACAACATGACATTTAGAAACAAAGATATATAAAACAGTATTACATAAAAAAAGAGATAGATCAGTAGATAAATTAGATAGGTACAAGGAAGTACACCGGATGAGTTAAGCAGACCCCATTTTAAGAATTTATAAAACAACGTCCACCTTAACTCATTCTCGCGTAGGTGGAATATATCAACACCCGAAGCAATTTCGTTGAACATAGTTATCGCCCCCCCAATTGGCATTACCAGTGGCAGGTTGGTTCTGCACCTTGGGAGAATAAACAACTGATGGTCTCTATTTCTAAGATAGTTATCAGGGACACACAGGTCAACACTGCCCAGAATGGCAGAGTTCTCATTTATACCTCGTATAAGTCGAAAAAAATACGTAGCTAAATAAAGATTTCTTCTAAATTGCAGACTGCAAGCATCTTACACATACCTACATGGGTAGATATTTGATAAGCTAAATTCAAAATAATTACATACCTACATAGTTTCATACTATTAAATGTTTCAATAAGTAGTGATGAGACATTGCGAGATGTCACGCGTAAGTAGATATTTGTAGTGGAATGTTGAAAGATGAAAGCTTTAAGGAGACTTATGGGACTAATCTTGTTAGACCGCTCATGTGAGTTAATAGGCCAAGCTTACTGTAGGGAGAGTCATAAACATGAAGGATGCAATGGAAGGGCTTTTATCTTAACGAAGACAGATATGTACTATGTTATACTTAACTTAAATCATTTTTATTGGTATTTTATTTTTATTGGCAAATATGTGATATCAACAACTATGTGATAGTTTATTAACCTTTTTTATCTTTCGCCCTTCAGTAAGCTATATCGCCCGTGATATACGAATGGTAAATTATTGTCCAGTGATCGAAAGTAAGGTCTGAAAAATGCAAATGATGCTTTATAGCGTGCGTTTTAAAGTAAGAGCATGGAAATAACAAAATGAGAAAGTGGTTAACATAAGCGGCAACATGAACATGTACCCCTCCAAATCGAGCGTATCTTCAGTAGCAGTTCTTTACGCCTTGGAGTTAGGGATTGAAATACCTGTATTCCGAAAACAGGGATCCCGCTATTCATCGAAATCGAAATACCGGTTTTAAAAAAACTAAAATACCGGTATTTTCGGTATTAAGTAATATTACTAGTTATATCTTAAATAATTGAATCACACGATAAAAGTGAAACATTAATAAAAAAGTCCACCACATATTATGACGTTAAGATGAAAAACTCTTAACTTTGGTTTGTGACGGAATTTGGCAAGAGAGAAAGAAATCTGTCGTTTTCGGTTTAGAAAAGTTTACGTCACTGAGAACAGAATGAGGATGGAGTGAAAGAAATGCCTTGACATGTTTTTAACGAATACCAGTATTCAAAATGTAATACCGAAAACCGATATTGCAATCCCTACTGGGAATGTCAACGGAGCACATACCCAAGACTAAGTTTACTGAAATTTATTCAATCAAAAAGTGTACGGTAGAGTGGAGTTAACGAACTACAAATGATTTTAATTTAATATGTCGCATTGTTTTTAAATCATTAAAATGGCAGTGGGAATTCGTAATTTAGTATTTTAGAATGATTAGTATTGGGATCTATAAATCGTACGAGATCCCGCGATTCGGTATTGAAACCTTAATACCTAATGATCAAATTTATTTCTACATTTATTCAACTATAAACTCATATTTCAAACACGACATTATTTCGGTAGTACCTAAGTATATTGTGGCAAGTTGGGGAAGAAACTTTCTACGCAGGTATCACGCTATATAAGTAGGTACGTCACTTCCCTTTTAGTTTCTACCACTAGCACATAACTTGTCGTATAGTCACCCCCGCGTCCATTAATTCACTCATATAATAAAGATCTAAATTATGTAAAATTATAAGGGAATAAACGTTGTGAAATTAAAGCCAGTGTTTCGACTCGATACCCACATCTCCCGTGTCTTACAATCCATTATGTCATTTAAATTCGAATAAAAATACAATATTAAGCTTTAAGCTCTCGTATATTTTGAAAAAAATGCTGAGAGCTTAAAAACTCATACTGAATGGGTTTAATCTCGCGTATTGAAATGTTGTATGGAGGATTTATAATAAGTTCCATTCATATAAAGTACTAGAATTTAATGTATTATGTTGGGTTTCAATCAGATTTGCGCTTAGCGAAACCGACGATTATTTTTCAATTATAACCAAGCAGAATTGTACAAATACGTAAAACTTGACTTTATAAAGATGTAAGAAAAATATGGTATCTATGTAAAATAAAATCGTACTAAATTATATAAAAAAATAAGATTTAACAGAAAAATTAAAAGGATGTGTAAAGAAGTTGAATAAACTGACTCCAACTTACATGTGTATTTAATTGCGACAAATTGGCTCTTAACACTAGGGATTCCAATCCCGGGATCCCGAATCCCGGGATCCCGGGATCCCGAGCTATTTTCGATACCTATGAATCCCGGGATTGATTAACATAATCCCGGGATTTCGGGATTGATTTTTTTATCAATTTTTATGGAAAATAAAATAAAAGCGAAAATATAACAGAAAAAATACTTTTAATACAAAATAACTACATTATAAATAATCTGAGTTTGAATGAAATTTGATTTATACCCATATGTAGGTTGCCAATTCATTTTATTTTTTCATATAAATTATTAAAAATGGAAAGATTGGAAAAAAACAACGCTTCGCACTTTTAACAAAGTAATTCCACCATGATATCATACGTTTTACGGCAGTTTCATTTTTGTCTGACTTATTAGATTTATGAATCGGAAAGGCCATAAGTACGCCATGATTATTTGCTTTACTATTTTAAATCTCGCTAATACATTCATTAAGTCTTTACTATCAGAAACAGCAATCTCCTATTAAATTCACATTATTATTTATATTACAATATTATTTACTCCATTATTCTTGATTAAGATTCTACAATATTAACAATAAATGTCTTAAATAGTATAAGTTGTACTAGATTTATTTTTGACCGATTTTATCAATGTTATTTGTAAATATAAATTTTTTATATATTAACAATGAAAAAAATGCCAATCCCGGGACCAGTCCTGGGATCCCGGGATTGTCAAATTGTAATCCCGAAATCCCGGGATCAGAATTTTGGCTCGGGATTGGATTCCCTAGTAAGTACTAAATGTTATATAGAATATAATTCTATCTAAATACTCACACAGAAAATCGTTCAATTCCAATTCAGATTCAACTTCGTTAAACTTGTCTATTTCCAAGATTGAACGTATACAATATTAACAATAAATGTCTTAAATAGTATAAATTATACTTGATTTATTTTTGACCGATTTTATCAATGTTATTTGTAAATATAAAAATTTTATATTAACAATGGAAAAAATTCCAATCCCGGGACCAGTCCCGGGATCCCGGGATTGTCAAATTGTAATCCCGAAATCCCGGGATCAGAATTTTGGCTCGGGATTGGATTCCCTACTTAACACTACATGACAAAGATATTATAACCAATAGAAAAATCTTTTTTGAAAAAAGTAAGACACCCCTCCCCGCAGGAAGTGAACCGTGACGTCGGTTAGTAATTAAAGTAATACCTACTTTGATTTAAAATACAAAATCCGATCGCCTATAGTAACTCAATTTGGAAAGCGCTTCAGCGAGTTTTAAGAGCCATAAGTTAAAATTTGTCGCAATTAAGAGGCATGGGCACGAAACCCGAGAGATGCAGGTTCGATTCCTGCGGGGTGTCGTACTTTTTTCAAAAAAGATTTTTTCTATTAGTTATAATATATTTTCCAGAAGTGTTTTCAAAATTATGTTTTAAGAGCCATAAGTTAAAATTTGTCGCAATTAAGATGCATGGGCACGAAACCCGAGAGATGCAGGTTCGATTCCTGCGGGGTGTCGTACTTTTTTCAAAAAAGATTTTTTCTATTAGTTATAATATATTTTCCAGAAGTGTTTTCAAAATTATGTATGTTCAATAATAATTAGAATGTTACATTCTTAAATCTAGTGAATTATTCGTTGATTAAAAAAATAGTTAATTAACTATTATATTGAGGTTCTCTAGACAACACTGTTATTTCCTTCTCGCCATTGTCTATGCTCTAAACATTAGCATAGACGTGTCAGTTGTAGAGTTGGCTAAAACCTCTACAATTCTCATCGTCCACAAACCAATATCCGATACATAAATGTCTATTAAAATTTCAACCAATTAATTTGATTAAAAAATAGTTTATTAATTGAGTTGAGTAGAATTTCGTTTAATATTCTTAATGGTTTAGTAAAATATAGTTCTATTAAAAGATTATAATAGTATTTCACAAGACTCCTTATCAACGTATCTAAGCTGTTTAAAGTCAGTATAGTGGCAAGGAGATTTTTAATTAATAATATTGTATAACTTCGTCTACAGACTTAATTGGGAAATCTTTTCTATGGCAGTATTATTTGTGCTCGGCGTATAAATCAGGCTGTTCCGAAGCGAAGAAATAAAGCATCTTAAGGTTTCGACAAGACTTACAAAACGGTAAACATGAAAAAGGCGTTTACTTGTAAGAGATTACACGATTTTCCGTGGAAGATAGAGGTGTGGAGGACGGCGCGGGGGGCAATAGCATGTTTTAGTCTAGTGACTCCTTTGCGTAATTAAAAAGGTGATATTTGACAATATTTTAATAAATATATTTTTAGCCGGTGCTCTATTACTGTGCTACTAACACCGTGACTTAAGGCTCGATGACATTGAGCGAGCTTACAAGCAGTGGGGGTAGGCAGATTGAGCGTCGCTTGGGGGCGGCAGTTACTTGAAGAGCGGCAAATCGAGGAGAATCATTCGGTATATATAGAAATAGGTACCCAAACTTAGTAATTACGGAAATATCTTTCCATTAAAAAATTTAGCTCACTGCTTGGAAATAAAATGTATTAATTGACATAGAAGGTTTAACAGGACTGTAATTTTTTTGTCGGGTTCGCGGTGTCTAGTATACTTCCGTTATCCTTGGACGTCACGTAATTGATGACCTGCAATGAGAAGTGCAGATTTGCGAATTATATTTGAATCATAGGTAGGTACATACTTGCCTACTTAATTTATCCAAATATTTTTGCCGGTCACCGAGTTTTGAAAGTTGTCAGGTGTATTTTTAAATGTATCTGAAACCGTGGACACGCACTACTGTCTATAAAAGTATAGATGGCATTTAAATTAGATATAGTGGTATTATATTTTGTTAGTAATGTTTGTATACAACACATTTCTTAGATATTGAAGTCATGAAAGGATGATAAAAAATACTGCATAAAAAATGGAGCGGCATTTTGGCGTTGCCTAGGGGCGGCATTTTGTCTAGGGACGTCACTGTTTACAAGCTGCTAGTCGGCGAGTTTAAAAGCGTGGGAGTCAGTACGATAGTGATGATGACAAACAAAACTTTTTACTCGCTCAGAAACTAACAAGCTAGCGAGTTGAAACCATATGTTGTTTCTTTAATTTGCGGAGACGGAAATGTAAATAAAAGTTCATTGGGATTTATGCTAGACCCCAATATTGAAAGGGTACATAGGATATACTTTATGTATCTTAAACGACATTTTTGGTACTATTTGACAAGACGTTGATTGAAAATCGGTAACGTCAAAATGAGTAGTTCGTTTTTTACAGGCAGGTTCGCCACTATCGCTCTACTGCGCAGACGCAGATCAGCCCACACGCCAGCGAGTAGCGAGTAAAGTAGCCCGGCTTCCAACTTTTCTCGTAGACTGTTTACAATCTGCTTTTTAGCTAGTTAGATGATGGCACTGGGCGAGTTTACCTACCAAAAAAAAAAATCGTTTTTTTTAACGGTACCTACATGTTCAAACACGCGCGTTAACATGATCTTACTCGCTACTTCATATTTCATTTGTCAATTTATGGCTACGGCCATAATAGAATTCTAAGGTTAATAATTATTATAAAACAATCATTATTCGTAAGATATTTATCATATTTGAATGGTCAAAGACATAGCTTATAATCAGTATCTTTAGAAGTATATTGAAATGTGTTAATCGTGCCCATTGTTTCAATAATAAAATGCTTAATTCTTGTCAAATTTGGGATCACAGAGAATTTAAAATATATTTTTTTATCATAAATTTTCACTATATAATGTTAACATTAATTTTACCAATGGTTTTTCAAATACGTTTAAAAAATAATAAAACTAAAAAATCTTAACACCACTACACATGGATGTGCTAAAATATGACTATATTCTAAAACATTAGATCGAGAGGTTTAAAAGAATACTATTTTACAACGTTACAATGTCCTTATGTAGTGCTTATGCTCTGAAAATACCATAAAATCTCCATTTTGACCTACGTTGGGCATGTGAGCCCTTAACACATTGACTGCTGACTAGATAATTCCTTTTTAATTACCACATTCAAATACCATGCTAATTATATCGAATTGCCACCTTAATCGTTCGCGCTGAGCGCGTCTTTAACGTCCAATGTATTAAGACCGAACATCACAGTAAAATCCAAAATCAAACATTAAATTTATAGCAAAGTACGAAACATTTTACGTCCATCAAATAATAATATATCTTCCAAAGACATCTCACAGTTAAATATGTTCGAGAGGGAATAAAATTTAACAGCTAGAAATTTTCATGGAACGTCAAATACAAGCGATTCCGCCATTAGGGCATGTTTCATCACGAAATATACAGCTCATTTGGTATGTCGAGGAAGAAATGCTATCAAAATTTAACGGCTAAATTGGACGTTAAACTGCTCGCAGCGATATTCTCGTCCGCCATGGAATGAATTTTGGTCGGGTGAACTATGATGCGGAGAGTTGGATTTTTTATATAGCATTAATTTATTCTTTTTATTTGATACATAGGAACTTTATAGGATATTTTATAGATACGTTAGATCATTTTAATATTTCCGTATTAATGAACGAAACTAATGAAGAATAATTTATTACACTCGTATGCCTACTAGACTAATCTAGGAGTACCCTTATTATTTCTTATTAAAAAGATAAATACAGATGAATGTGATCAAAAACAAACTCTACCGAACATTGTATTAATGGGTATTTGTCTTGATGCCTTTCACCAATTCTGCTAATGGGTTTATTTAGTCTAGTACGTATCACCATTGCGTCCAAGGACGATGAAAGGCCACGGAAGTAAACGAGACATCGCGTAACCTGACAAAAATACAGTTCTCTTAAGCCTTTTATGTTAATTAATACATTGTTTCCACTGCCAATATCAAATATATCGGCGTTGTCTGATTTTTAAAACTGGTATTTCGGTATCGAAAAATACTGGGATACCGGTTTTGAAATACCGGTAGGTACATATTGAAAACCTGTGAGGTCACAATAAAATTAATGTAAATTTTCTAATGTCACGATGCTTGATAGCCCAATTTTATAGCCATATCTTACTGTTTAACTGCACTGCTCCGGTGACTCTATATATAACATAATAATTATGTTCTATATATATATTTAGATTATATATATTTGACACCCACGGTGGCCGCGCGGCTTAAGCGTTGGACTATAAAGCCGTCTGTCCCAGGTTCTAATCCTGGGTTTGGCAAGTATACATATTGTTTTTCAATTTGTGTGGCAGGGTATGGACCTAACAAGTTGAGCAAGTGGCTGACATCCATTTCTCCTAAAACACAAAATCTGTCAATACAAACCTCCACTCTGTGGAGGCCCATATTATGATCCTATCAGGATCGGACATGGTCGGAAAATATAGATATTATCTATATACCACTATATACTTCTAGATATTATCTCAACATAAGGCAAAGGATACGAATACATACAATGAAAACAAAAGAATTATTTATTTACATTAAAAAAAATCGTTCTGTATGTGTGTGGAACTGGGAGCCCAGTAGGAACCCAAATATTTGAAAACAAAATTCTAATACTTGGATCGGTTAAAGAAAAGAAACGAACAATAATTGTATGTTTGTTAATGTCTTGAGGGCGCGAAGGGTCACGCTAGTAGATGTGATGGAACTAGAACTCTTCGTAATATTTATGAAGGGACCCCAGTAAGCAATCGGTCCCTGAAATACCCCGAAGGACAAACGCGGACAATGTCAAGATGGACACAAAAGAGCGTAACCGACTGGAGATTGAGAGCTAGGAATATACATTCCTGGAGGACAATTAATTATGCAGTTACCTGTAGACCTGAATGGACGGTATCTAGCGCAAGCGTAAGTATGAAAGAAATATGTATAAAAAATCTATATGTAAGTACATACTTAATCGTGATTTCATAAACGTTCACTATTAATAATATTCAAATTTTTAAGGAGTCCTAAAAAGTATTGACGACTAACGATCATGCAAACTTTGGAAATGCATAATATAATCGTTCGTTCATCCCAAATAATCGTTTCATATAGGTATTATCTAAAGGTGCCAAAATGACAAATTAAATTGATAGGTAGATACATATTATTATAATCTCAACCGAATATTTCCATAATAGGTATAGGTAATCCATCATGACTCGTGAGCTGATGTTAATTTAAATTTATATTGGTGACAAAATATAAATTCATCACCAGGCGACGTCGATACAACTACATATAGCACCCCTGTCCTTAAATCCACCCATTGCTTTGATAGTTATCAAACTTTTAACATAGAATTTTAATGTTGCACTAAATAGACGAGGTGTTGTTTCTTCCACTAAGGCTTAGTTACTTTGGCAGACGCGCAGATCCAACCAGATCCAACGATCCATGCCGACCGTCGTGACTAGGGATTCCTATCCCGGGATCCCGAGCTATTTTCGATACCTATGAATCCCGGGATTGATAAACATAATCCCGAAACTTTCGGAATTGATTTTTTTTATCAATTGTTATGGAAAATAAAATAAAAACGAAAATATAACAGAAAAAATACTTTTAATAACAAATAACTACATTAGAAATAAACTGAGTTTGAATGAAGTTTGATGTGTAAGTTGTCGATTTATTTTATTTTTTCATATAAATTAATAAAAAACAGAAAAATTGGAAAAAAAACAATGCTTCGCACTATAAACAAAGTAATTCCACCATCATCTCATACGTTTTACGGCAGTTTCATATTTGGCTGACTAATTAGATTTATGAAGCGGAAAGGCCATAAGTACACCATGATTTGCTTTACTATTTTAAATCTCGCTAACCCATTCATTAAGTCTTTACTACCAGAAACAGCAACGTCATATTAAATTCACATTATTATTTATATTGCAATATTATTTACTCCATTAAACTTATGTATTTCCAAGATTGAACGTATACAATATTAACAATAAATGTCTTAAATAGTATAAATTATACTATATTTATTTTTGACCGATTTTATCAATGTTATTTGTCAATATAAAAATTTTATATTAAAAATAGAAAAAAAATGCCAATCCCGTTACCAGTCCCGGGATTGCCAAATTGTAATCCCGAAATCCTAGGATCAGAACTTTGGCTCGGGATTGGATTCCCTAGTCGCGACCAACGTCTTTAGACTATTTGCAATTACACGCAACGATTCGATCGCGTTTGTCCTTGCTTTTGATATATTTAAAATAATCATAGTGTTGCTATTATTAAAAATATAGGTTGACCGAAAACTATTTTTTCGTTAGATTGGTGTTTACACTGAACAGTTTTCCCGCGCAATTTTACGCCAAAACTCAGCTGTCAAACTTAGCGGGCGCGTGCGTGTTCAGATATTTTCGAACGTTCTCAGCAATCTTCGCTTGCTAAGGAATGGATCGTGACAGGCGAAAATAGAATTTGTTACAATTTGCTCACGATCGCTCTCGATTCCGGAAAACAATAGATAATAGATTTTAGCAGTCGTGACAGACGATTGCGCCAGACGCAATCTGCCAATGTAATTTGAGCATTAGGGCTGCAGAAATGGTAGTAGGTATTGCTTTTATTCTAACTAAACGAAATAGTACTCTTGTAGTAAACTAGGTTATACTTGGAAATTATATTACCCGCCCATCGAAATCTATCCAGTATTAGGAACGTATCCTCGGGCGAAGTATTAGGGCGGCAGAAGCACGCAATGATCGCCGCCGGTTCAGTAAACGGCGCGTGAAATGTAACGGCGGACTGATTGAATTGACGCCCATATACTCGTGTTGCCAGCACAGAGCACAGAAAGCGAGTGAGGTGATAAACAGACAGTGTTGCCATATTTTAAAAGTGGAATTATAGTACAGAGCCTCCAAAATTATAGTATTTGGAGATAAAATATAGTACGCGTTGTCATCTGTTGAAAATGAAAATTTTCCCAATTTTTCATAAATTTCGCCGCGGGCCGCAGATTTCCAAATTTTCGAAGACCACTCGATTGCGAAATGGCAAATGCAGAATTATAGTACTTTTATATAAAATTATAGTACGATTTTCAAAATTATAGTATTTTGGGCGTACTATACCTATTTTATATCGTACATAGTACGCGGACCAAAATTATAGTACAAATACTATAATTATAGTACGGTTGGCAACACTGTAAACAGATCATTTATTAATACTTAGTAGTAAATAATCAAAAGCGTTGCGTACCTACTTAGTGTGACTAAAGTCAGTGACATTAACTGTCTGAGCCATTTAATGTCATGTTCACATTTTTCGCAACGTATTGTGACTCATATACTGCCCTACTAAAGCGACTAAGCTATGGATTATGTAAAACAATCCAATAATTTTACATAATATAAAGAAAAAGGTGGTTTGAAACTTGGGTTCTGCTATAACAATTTCACAAAAACAAAAACACTGTATTTTTACTTAGCAGGGCAATATACACATGAGGTGGTTCAGCACTAATTAGTTAGACATTCAAGTGATAAACGGAACAAAAACCACGTGCGACCTTAATATTATACATCAATTTCGCATAACATGACGTGTAAATTCGAGTTCGCAGCCTGGCCGTTTTGAAGAGCCACCGTTAATCATGAAGGTCAATGTCAACCCAACTTATATGTTATAATGTATAATATGTTAATCTATCCAAGAGTCGCACAGCGAGGCATGGAGAAGTGTATGTTGGGCGTCACGCGAAAGGACCGCAAGACAAACGAATGGGTTAGGAAGCAGACAGGAGTACGCGATCTAATAGACGTTGCCAAACAGGTGAAATGGAGATGGGCGGGGCACATTGCTCGCCGAAAGGACGGCCGCTGGACAAATGCCGTCATCCAGTGGTACTCATGGGGCACAAAACGGCCACAGGGTCGCCGTAGAAGCCGCTGGATTGACAAACTGGTAAAGTTCGGCGGAAATACGTGGCAGCGAATGATACAGGATCAAGAGAGTTGGAAGAAGCTTGGGGAGGCCTTCATCCAGCAGTGGATTGACCCCGGCTGATGATGATGATCCACATTGCATGTGGTTGCAATTACACTCCCACTCAACACAATCTACTTGCGCTTTTAGAATGAATTGCGGTAAAAATAACTTATTTTTAAGCATTGGAAAGAAGTCTAGAGAAAACTAAATCAGTAGGTACCACTGCTACGTCATGTATTATTATTAAATTAATATTTCCCAGATATCTCTAAAACCAACTGGATTCAGGCATCTCGGGAGGATGTTAAATGCTGTCCAGATGGTGTGGGCAGTAAAGTCATGAGACACTGGCATGACCTGTAATTTTGGCGGCGCCGCGTGAAGTCCATATTTCATATTATAATCATAAAGCGAAAGAATACATTTGAAAAAAAAAATCAAAAAACTAATCGTATAACAAGAAACAGTTACAGGATGACCGACAAGACATCAATCAATCCACGCAATAGCCTCCGGTTTGGTCTGGTGCATGGATAAAACTCCTATGGCGTCGACGCCGACGGTCTGAATCTCACCATACTCGAAAATTGGAGACTCTTTCAAGCCCCACTTATTATAATATAGGCACACTGGATTCGGTTACGGGAGACACAGTTTATCTGCGTGGAATCCTAAAGCCAGGAATTTTGTGGTGTACAGTAAATCCTCTGATTGAGGAGCGGACATGAAATAAGAAGAATATATTTCCTGCCGATGTGAAGTGGCATCATGTCCGTCATAAGAAATAAAATATAAAAAAGAATAAAGGGATGACGTAAACAAATATATGTACCTATACCCTCCACATATTATATAGTTGTTTCGTTGGAATGAAATACGTAAGAGATATTATGAGAAAAAATCCTCAACCGAAAAAAACAAATATACCATTATTTGACAATGTGCAACCGTTCTAACGTAGATAAAGGACGGAAAATAACAGTTATTACGTAGCGGGAAATCAGAAGATACGAAAAGGTGTTTAAATTTTCCAATTTGGTTTAGCAGCTGAAACGATTCTGAAGCAAGGAAAAGAATTGCATTAAATAAAAATTTTGCGCGATGTGTTTCGCGAGATATTTTTTTTAACTTTGAGACGAGATTTTGGAATTCTGCTTTTGTAATCGAGTTGGCGCTAGCTACTATACGGTAGATACAAGAATAATGGATTTATTTGATACGAGAAGAGCGAACGAATGAAATCTCATGTGTTGAGCGTTAAGGTAATTCATTGAGTCGGATTGGAGTGGATTAAAATTTACTTACTATGATTAAAAATGCCTTTTATCAATTTTCTGATGTAGCCAAAATGGAAATAAACGTATAAATTTATCAGATTCTACTATGCATATTATATATATTTTAACGACGACACATAAATGAGTATAAAACAAATTTATTAAATTAATTTGTATACCTACAAAATATGCTTAGGATATGAATTGAATTATTTTTATTGATGACTACTCGAAGTAATTATATTCGATAAAAAGAATCCTAAAAACATTCGTACACTTAAAATAATATGTTACATTATCTACAAAGATGACATTCTTAAGTGTGTTATGTTAGTGTCTCTATCACATAAAGATTTAAGAGCAATACTAATTAAATAAATTGAACAAAAAAAAAGATAAGTACGTATTACAATATGCTTAAGGCTATACCTCAATTGAGGCATGGTCTAAAAAGATCGTGGCTAGGCGATGCGCGGATTGCGGGTCGCACGTGCAAATGACGCATGCCGAACGAAATATAATTTGTCATATAAATCCAACATGCGTCCATTTAATGTTCTGTTAGCTCTGTTATTAATTGTTCTATTAGCAACAATAATAATATATTCATTGAAATGTTTTCTTTTTCATGTACATGGGTAAAGCTTTTAGTCATCTTTACACGATTTAAGAATTAACACCCCCGTCGCCACCACGAAACAAATTGCCGAATTGACACCTCGACGTTGAAAGTTGGAAATTATTTGCCGTTTCATTGATGTATCGTCTTAATAATACCATCTTCCCATAATAATCAATAGTATTGTTTTGGTTTATATAAACCTACTCAAAACATTGTATATAATGTTGATGTGCTCTCACTAATGAAAATAAGCAATAAGTTCTGCGTATGATTGAAACCAGAAAACTACAGTATATCGCACAATGAGAGGACAAAATAAAGCATTCTACAAATTATTACAGAATCTTTCTTTACTTCATGCGTAATGTTTCAGCTTACAAACAGCCGGAAATAGTGTCACTCCTTCACCATTTCCGGGCAATTCAAAAAGAGATGGAAATTAGGATTTTTCGCCAATTATTGACCTATCTCATAATATAACTTGGCAGTAACATATACTTTTATGGTGAATTGACTATAATTTACCTATACCCATAATAACCTACCTATCCAATGTTATTTGAAACTGAAATTGTAGAAGAGTTAGTTTGAAATTCTCTCTAGAAATAAAATAATTATTTTCGTAACGTGTGACAACTGATTTCTAGCGAAGTGTGTTTACAATAAAGATACAAGAGTAGAATAAGTAACGCTTTCTTTATAATTAGGAGCTCTTATTCCAGGAAAAATCTTTTCTTCTTTTCCACTTACCAAGACGGCCGCAAAGAAAAGCTGGAGGTTCATTTTGAATTTTAGCACTGCCTAGTTAATTGACTTACCTGTAAAAGAAAAACAAAATTGTTAAGAGGTTAGATACAAATAAGCAAGTAGAACATATGAAAATTCTTTCATTTAAAAACATTCGAAATTTGTAAGTGTTAATATTATTAATTATTAATAATTTAGTAACAACAGAAATAAATAGCTAAATGTCTCTAGAAGCTCTTGATTTCTAATGAATAGTTATATTAATTTTAATATAGACATAGGACAGCATGCATATGAAGGGGTGGACAAGTTCACGTATCTCGGATCCAGCCTAAATACCCAAAATAAGACAGCAGAGGAGATAAAAATCCGCCTTATCTCATAACATTTTCCAAATTACAGACTTCAAAGATTGCAACATCGTTTAATATTGTGAACAATAATTAAACAAAAAAAAAGTTTAATTAAAAAATATATTAGCATGTGAAAGTTGGAACGAAAGATAAACATATAATTTGGCAAGATCCTGATTGCATAATATTAATCATAGTGTATATAGTTTTTAAAAATCTTTAAGGATAGTATTTTAGACAGTAGCTAATTTTCATACTGTTTTACAGAACATAATATATTAATGTGTTATATAAACATTATTTATATTATATTGTTGTAAGTAATTAGGTACATACATAATATGAAAGAAATAATTACAAAAAAATGACGATGGGCAGCAAAATAAAACTGTATCCATCGGATTCAGGCTAATATGCTGTAACAATTAAGCCTAATCATTATTATTAACATACCTAATTACGATGAAATTAACTAGAATTCATGCAACTGAATCGCTTTACAAATTTAGATAATGGCGGCGAGTGGCTTTTGTGGTTTCAATGGTAGTCATAATAATTATGTATGTTTCTGATATATGTATTTCCAAATATTATTTATTTATATAATATAGAGAACGTTACAAATTACAAGTTTAACATGATCACAGCGTGATATATTAGAAAACAGTATACAGAGTCAATACAAAAATTATAAAGTAGGTACGTGGATGAATGCCGAATGAGCTAAGTATATATTTTAAGAAATGATGTAGGACTATGTTCAATAAAGAATTGTTATATTCTGAAATATCGAAAATTATTCGCTAATCATAAAAATAAACTAATTAAGTTCTTTTTGTCTATGGCATGTTCAGTTTTCACTGTTTATAATTATTGCACAATTTGTACTTTTACTGTCACAATACCTACTATTTCGGAATAAGTAAATAAATAACATTATTATGCAACCCTGTTACCGGAAGTGCAAAAAAGAAATAGGATTTACAATTTGAAGAGTGGGGAGGGTGAGCTGTTTCGAAAGTCTAAAGGAGAATAAAGAAGAAGACACGGGAGGAGATTGTATTCATTTTCCACGCGGCGAAACAGGAGAGAATAAAATGACGAAAATTATGTAAATTGTCAATGGCGGTCCAGGGCGATTTAGATTCATGAAGCTGCTCGCCTGGTATCGTAAAAAGAAGCGAACGGGAGGGCAGAAGGACGCGACGGTGTTGGCATAAACAGCCAACGTTTGTTACTTAACAATAGCCCTTCCGCGGGAGACGAGCGGTAAGTGAATGCTTGTACTAAATACAAAAGACGCGACGCGCCCGAAATTTACTCAAAGAGCCTCCCTACTCGAATTAAAATAACACAATGGCGGGTGTGTACTTAAAAAGTTAATCAAATAAATAAATATTGCTTAGTTGACGTGTACTTACCATCTACATTGAAACAATGCCAACTTATTTAGGTTCACTAAATGTGACAATGTTTGATTGATAATTTAGAAAAGATGGACAGAAACATTATGTATGTAATATAATCAAGTCGACTCTCGATACAATGAGACGATTCGGCGCAGGACATTGTGCAACTATACCTCGGGATGCTGCTACAGATTAAATAAATGTGTCAAGAAAACTTAATTCGTCGATTAGACTGGGTGCTCGGACCAAATCCGTATACATATTAATAAGAGAGACGCACTCTTTTTTATTATTCGTCTACCTGAGACAATAGTATACACTAAAAGTCATGGTGTCATGCCAGGAAGTATTGGTGGTTCACACTCCTCACCTCCGTAACTTGCTACTACTCTGTGTGCCTATTCTACACATAAGGCGGCAATTGGCGGCTATAGAGGTGGTTAATTGTTATAATAAGTTAACCGTCTAAACTGTCAAAAAGTGCAATGTTCTTATAGCCACTTCTCTTGGCTGTGTTAACTTTTAGAGCGACATAGACAGTTTGGACGGCTAACTTATTTTAACAATTATAATACCAAAATGCATAAATATGATAAACTACCATCTATAGCCGCCGCCTTGTGTATAGAATATGTAATATGAATGGGACGATTCAGCGTAGGACATTGTACAACTAGACTTTGCTACAGATTATATACTTGGTTATTATTAATACAATCTCTTTAAAGAATAACTATTACACTTAATTCTGTATCGCTGTTGTAAAAAAGTGTAATGTTATTAATTTAATTACATTTTGTTCACATAACGTACTATTTTTTATACAACTAGTAGTATCGCGGTGAGCTAGGTGCTTAGACCGAGCCGTGATCCGGTGTAATGATGAGCTCGGGAGTCTGTGCTCGAGAGTCTGTGCTCGAATGTCGAATGACGAGTGAGAAGTGAGAGTAACTGTGTCTTCCTATCAATTGTCCTTGGCTATTTATATAAAAGAAATTAATACCTTAAACAAGCCACTATTTAACTAGGTTAATAAATCATACTAGTAATTGTTGAACTAGGTAATGATTGAGAAACCAGCTGACCGCAGTGACTACAAGGTGTTTTGATGAGCACGCATGATATAGCCGATTGCTATGTCATTGCCTGTAATAAAAACGCTGATGATAGATGAAACAATTGGTAGTTAAATGACTTGTTGATTTACGTTGTCAAAACTCATGCTGACCCGGCTAACTACATTGTATAAAACTGAAACATTATTATTCCTCAGGCTGACCTTTCATTTACCCCAGTATGGTACTGCCATTTGAAACCTTTTTGTATCTAATGTTATATTAGAATAATTAGATGTAGTATATCCTATATGTGAAACCTACATCCACAATTTTCCCATACATCAAAATTGTCTGATAGAGCAATCGGAGTTTCCTAAGTATTTAACGTAGTGACTCACCTCTTGGCACTATGTCGGAAAAGTTGAGCTTTTAATAATAGTTTTATAGACAGGATGTCGCCACAATAAAATTGATGCAGTAAAACTTTTATTACACGGAAAATCTATTTCCTCTCGTCGAGCTAAGCAGGTTAATAAATCGAATCACTAAAGATAATGCTTAGTTCACTTAAATGATATAGAATGTTTACTTATTTGATATCATTAAACGAATGAGTCATTGTTTAGTTAATATTGTATTTCGTTAAGTTATATAACCCGTAAATTTATATATCCTTATTCTTCCGTCAGATTGGGGGTTCGCCTGTATGGCTAGCTTTCTTTCTACTTATCCTGACACTACAACTTACTGCAGGACGTAGGTACGTATTCCATTTGGTAAGGAATATGATGTGGATCTATTTGTGTCTCACCGAAACCGTCTATGAAGATTTTTATCAAAAGGACGTCATAATTATTAAACTATCTGCCAGAAGAGTCACATTTAACAATCAAAAGAGAGACTTAGCATTACCTATGTCTTGTAAAAGCCAATATAGGAACTCTCACCGGTGGATGAACTGCTTTTCGCTGTTTGTAAGGCTTTGAATATGCTAAGTGTCATTGTTCCAAGATGCAGGACAGATCTGAAGAGGTGGAACATCTTCACCGGCGAGGACATCACATGTAATATGAGGTCAAAGCTAAATGTATTGACACCATGGTAGTGAATTACGAATTACGATTGTAGTGCTAGTTAATATTAGTATCTTCAAATGCAATACGGTAACCTCGTTTTAGATTACATATTTCGTTCAAATATATTGACATTTATTTTAGTTTACATAAATCATCATTTTCTACAAACAGTTTACCATATTGAACTCGAAGTATGAGCAACTAGCAATAAAATCGATGTTTACAGTTTCGTGTCACGGCCTGCCTATCGTGACGTTTGAGTTTGGTGTTATATTATATCATATCGATTATCTTATATTATACTGGACCAGGAAATAACACAGAGGGTGAGGCATTCGAGACGTGGTCATATATATATATATGCATACCTCCTCAGTATATCATAATATTATGAACGGACAAAATAAATAATTCCTCAGCTCGTTACTGAATATTTCTGAACTGTGGACTTCTGCGTAATGTTTGAGTTCCCAAATTTGCCTGACCAATCAACTTACTGGATAGGTAAACAACCATTAACAATGTTACCCGATCACCATTTCGAATAAATTAAAAAAGGACAAGACAATTTGAACTCTTCGCCAATAATTGACTCATATAACTTGGTTCTAAACTACATACTACGTAATGCAGTAGCGAAGGGTGGAGGTAGGCTGTTAAGATCCGCCATAAATAGTGCACATTAAACTTTGTTAGTCATACGTATTTGTTTTCATTGAAGTAAGACTACAATTTACGGACGGTGTTGGTTAGTTTTTAAAAATCAATTAAATCCTGTCTAAACCAAACCATATTAGTTTAGGTATACTTTAGGCGATACGACAAAATTTTGCACAAGTTTTTATTCATGCTTAATAAATTGTTTTCAACGGATTGAGAATAAATATTACATAAGTTATGTATGATTTAATTGCATAGTTTTAGATATTTTATAGGTACTTAGATAAGTATTTTTGACTATTATTTATTATGGCTTGGTTTCGCAGGGTTTAATTGTATTTTAAAAACTATCTAACACCGTCTGTAAATTGTAGTTCCTACCTATTATTTCAATGAAAACAAATACGTATGCCTGATAAAGTTTAGTGTGCACTATTTATGACGGAAATTATTAGCCTACCTTCACCCTTCGTCACCATTGTATTGATCAATTGATTTTAATTATCAACTAACAATAAACAAAATTTTCCGTAACATGTATCTGATGTTCAAAATGTAGAAGAATTATTTGGAAATTCTCTCTAGAGAACAAATAATTAATTTAGTGAACGTATGACAACTGATATCTAAGGATTTATTATTATGTGTACGATTAAGGGTGGGGTGAATATATAAGGGACTTATTTCCCGCGACCAGCGACAAGTCAATTCTTTATAAATGACTTAGTAGAAATTAATAATTGCTTAATTGATTTTATAAATTCGGTAAAATAACTTACAAAAATATAAGGAAGCTTATATACATCAAAATATTGAAAATGGCCACATGAAATGTACACGCACGTGAGTGAAAAAAATAATTCCAATTGTTTATAAAACCGCAATAAAGCTGAAATCCAGATAATATAAATTATTAGGTCTTCGAAATACCAATTTATTTTATATTTGTAGCTCACGTAATGACATGTGTAGGCAGTTTCCGAGAATCATCTCTACTGAATAATACATATTGCGTGACAAATTCGTAAAATCATGTTTTTTTGTAATATCAAATCAAAATGATATGTTGGCTTGAAATTGATATAAACGTTATTGTACCACAAAGATTAATTTACTTGACGTATAATAAAAATGTAATACTATTAATAATCAAATATCTTTTTTCAGTACCTATTGATTGGTTAGAATGATATTAAGTGATAAATAATAAATAATTTTGAAAAACGTCAAAAATAATATTATTACATAGAAAAAAATGTTTTAACTGAAAATCAATCAAATAAGGCGAGAATTATAGAAAATTGAAATGCTGGTAGTTATATTATATTTATCCAATAAATTGTAAAATGTCATGTTTAATTTCAAATTAGTATTCAGCAACATAAAATACATTTTCACATTGAAAATTAATAAGATCAGTCGGTAAATATAGAAAAATATTTTTTTCTCTGTGGCTTGAAATTATGAGGATATTATAATATTACAGTCTACCTATCAGTCTGCAAAAGTTCATGTGCTTTCCCAAAAGTGCACAAAATTTAGCTATGTCAGTGGGTTTTATCCATTTTGTATAGGTAAAACAAGAAAAAAGTGAATCGAAATAAAAATATTAACTTGATCACTGCCAGACCGAGACAGAAGGAGTTATCCTTTACTTTCGGCTGTATGGATATTATCCGTGGCTCTATCCGACTAATTTAATTAGTAATAAAATTAATAATAAAATTTAGAAGGGATCTTTATTTAGCAACATATTTTTTAAGACTTATACGCGGCGTAAATGTAAACTCTGCCATTCTTGGTGGTGTTGGCTTGTGTGTCTCTGATAATTACCTTAGGAATCGAGGGCATCCGTTGTTTGTTCTCCCACGGTGCAGAACTAACCTGCCATTAGTAATGCCAATTGGGAGGGCAATAACCATGTTTAATGAAATCGCTTCGGATATTGATATATTCCACTTACGTGAGAGTGAATTTAGGTGGACGTTATTTTATTAGTTTTTAAGATAGGGTCTATCAAAGTTCCCTCTGTGTGCTTCCATCTACTTTTATTTTATTATTTATTTTCTTATTTTATTACTTGTTGTGTTATTAACTCATACTTCTCTGCATATATATTATTTGTTAAATTATTAACACTCATTTTATGTCATGTCGTGAACGCTTTGAATTTATAAGTTGTTATGTTCATTATATGTAAAATAAATAAATTTGATTTAATTTGAAAGCATAGGCATGGCATGCTTATGTCGCGTCAGGCCATGGATGAGTTAACTCGATAAAGTGACTAAATTATTTAAGTTATGACAACCCTGTTTGTGTATATTTTCCATTTTTTATTTATAATTGAAATATTTATCATTTTAGTCTGAAAATATTCACGATATACTTGAGAAATATGTTGGTTTGGTTGAACAAATATTTATCATTCTGTGCCTATATCATAATTTTAAGGATGTATTATATTCCAAAAATAGCTGGCCTACAAATATCCACCTAGTAAAAATACGCCGGCAGTGATAAGGTAAAAGGAGTGGTTATTACGTATCTATAAAAAATAAATGAAAACAACAGTTAAAATCAGAAGGCGTTAAAATACACATGAAGACAGCAAGCATGTATTTTATCCAGTAATGAGTAATGGATTGAGAGTGGCTGAGATGATGCTGAGATGATGATGTCCCAGTGAATGAATATAGGTAATTCTATGAAGGTAAAACGACGTAAGGAAATAACGTGTATAAACAGTCCCAAGAGGGCTGCAAATAACGGCAAAATTGTAGATGCTGCCAGCCGTTACCATAAAAAGAATGCGTAACCGTTAGGTCACTGAATTTCGCGAATAAAAACGAAGCGGTCCGATAAAAGCAAAGGGCAGAAGAGATGAAAAGGAAGACTTAAAAATTTATAACCACGCCGTTCAGATTTCGCGTGACATTGCCCGGGTAAATAAACATCAGCGTCAATCGTCGATAATCCATCCGTCCTGACTAAGAATGTCAAAAAAGCATCGATACTTTTTGAGCGATCTTCCGATGAGATATTGGAATTGGTACTATTATTATTCGAATCAATATAAAGCTTTCTGTAAGCTCGGGTAGTCGCTAAAAGTGACTTTTAGGTGCAAGTAGGCTATGGGTATACCCGTCAATTATAGCTACTAAAAAGACTTTAAATTTTTATTTACTTATATGTTTGAAGACTAATAATGAAAAGCCTTCAATTCTAGCACAATTTCCCAATTTTATATTTATGTCACGTCATATTATAATAAAAACATGATAATTTAACGTTAAGATTATTACAGTTATTGAAGGCATGAGTATTGGTAGTAAATATATGACGCGAATCATACGTAGCTAGATATTATATTTTAACAACTATTCAATTATATTACATATATATATATATACCTATATCTGTTTGTCTGTTAGTGATATTATATTGAGATACAGTTTTTTTTATTAAGGTCATTGATTACCGGAAGCTTCACCACTAACCTCACCGCATCTATTATATACACAGGACTGCTATCGGCCGATACCGACGGTTATCGATGGTAGTTTATCATATGTTTCTATTGAGGTATTATAATTTTATTGTTACAACGAGTTAGCCGTCTAAAAAGTAAAAATTGTCTATCTCGCACTAAAAGTTAGCACACCCAAGAGCAGCACCGTTAAAACATAGCACTTATTGTAACAATAATTACAACTAACTTAATGTAGAAATTATAATACTTTAATACAAAAATATGAAAAACTACCATCGATAGCCGCCGATTGCAGCATTGTGTATAGAATAGATGCGCAGATCACTTATCAAACTTAACAATGATAAACGCCAGTAATATATGTAAATAATTATTACTTTGATTTCCTAAATCAGTTTAAAATAAAGCACTACAGAAGAAAGGCCAAATGTCGGTAGATTATAAGACACTTATCAACCATATTCAAAAGGAAGAACACAATAACTTTTCTGATACATATATGTACTCAAATATTGTTTTGCGAACAAAGTAGGTAAAGTTCAGAAATGCAGGAACTCGATATGATGATGATAATAATAAATAGGTACCAAATATTATCCTTTCACCTTCAACATGTAAAAAAACCCCCACAAAATCAAGGGAAAAAATCTCATTTATTCCAAAAACAAAAGCCAAAATTGCTGTAAACTGGGAAAAAATGAAAAGAAGTGTTTTAATTTTGGAAAGTCACCGGATTTTCATAATTAATGGTCGGTCAAATTAGCACGACGAAAGAATATGTAATTGATTGATGATGGTCCGGATCGACATTGGAAAAGTAATTAATTTTTGTACATCATTGAGCAAATCGTTCTGCCGATTTTACACCTACATTTTTATGAACGCCTGGTCCAAATGAAAAAAATATTTCGTGCATGTGCGGTATTATTATCAGTGATTTGAGTTTCCCAATCTCGACCCGTCATTATATTATGTGTAATCGTAATTTGTACGTGAAAGCCTTCCATGGTGTCTGAATGAAATAATTACAAGATAAAAAGAACTTTTTATATACAACGTTTTTAAATTTTCTGTTGAACTATTATGCTCAATATGCTCAAACTTGTACTTGATATGAAGTAAATAAAAAACAAATATAGAATAATGAAATGTCATTTTGATTTCCATAGTAACTCACGTATATATTAATAATTTAGTTGCTAGGACCACCCTCTTAGCAACCAATAATAGTCTTTTACTTTTAACTGATTTTTCTGAAATAACTTTCCATACAAAACAGAATTAACTGAAAATGAATTCAATTCTACTTAAAGATGGCTAAAAATATTAAAAGAATGCATTGGGATCGTGTTCTGATATATTTTAAAAGTTTCAAATGCCTAGCTAGTCGGGAAGTTAGTTAAAAATCGATTGCAAGATTTGTACTGGACAAATAACCTAGGGGACAAACAATAATACGAGCTAAAAAAAACGTTGTAAAAAAGGGACTAATGTTATGTTATCACTAATATAAATCGTGGTCAATCAGTTCATTAGGTTCCTTCGCCCCCACCATCCATGTTCGCTACTAGTTGACAAGAGTCTGAAGGTTACCACAGCAAGATGAAAATAATTAGCAACATTGTTCAAATACTTTAAAATTAGGGCACTCGTTTAAAGCGAGCTTTTTTAATATAAGAATAACCACCTCTAGGTTCTGTAGCCCCGAATTAAAGGCCAGAATGACGTCAGCGCTTTTTAGAGGCGGAGAAATTGGCAGTTTCAATTAAAAGTGAGACGACGCCTCAAAATGGCCCAGCCAAGAATAATCACAAGGCAGACAATATACCCAGTGATTACCAACCTTTTTTGTTTGGCGGAAACCTTGAAGCATAATTTTAAATCTCACGTTAATCCCCTACCAGCAAGAGATGTCATATTAATGACACGATTTTATTAAAAAAAAAAACGATGTACTTATAAAGCAGCGAGTAATGACTAGACAGCGCCACAAAATATCGCCGTATACAATTCTTGCTTTAATAAATGTGGACATAACAAATCTAAATTCAAGACGTACACGACATGAGATATACATTATAAGTCAAACATTACCCTCACAAGAGAGAAGAGAATAAAGGGGAAAAATAATAATAATAATAATAACAAAAAAAATCAAAAAATACTTAAGTACAATTTAATACAGTAAAATAAAAATTTTGAAAACAAAAAAACATACAATTTTATACAGAAAAATATAGTTTCAAAAACTAAATGCAAAGTACATCGTTGAAAATGTCTATGTCTCTAGGGAGCGCATTTACTAATCTTGCACACCTCGCTAATGGTGTCTGATAGGCTTGACACGAGGATGTTGAGGAATGATGTACTGGTGGGATCGATGAGATCAAGAGTTTGATTATATTAGTGAACTGAGAGACTTCTCGAAGACTCGACGAGTGAGTGAGGATTCATGCATTGTCCTTCCAATTTATACAAATACAGTACAGCCTCCACCACCCGCCGATATATATTACAAGAGATATTGTCGCAATTAACAAATAATTACTGATCTAGTTATGATTGAAAAAATGCTGACGATTACTATCGCTATTGTTTTGTTTTGTCAACAAAACATCCATATAAAAGTGTGTCAATCATTTAATGCTGAGTGGTATGATTGCTACATATGTATAGCATGCTAGCGCCACAGGCGAAATAAAATATGATTTCCATGGAACTTATTCTCTACTAAAAAGTTTCTTAGTTCAAATAGGCACTTACTTTAATTTCCGTCTCCTAGCGGCACATAACTCGACTACTACCAACACAGAATAGTATTGACAGTATAAAAAATATACCTACAATATTTAGTGCCTGTTTAATAATATATTTCTACATTGTCCAAAATTAATGGGAGTTGAACAAAACAATCTTATTAACAAATAATACTAGGTAGGTGTACTAATACACTAATCATCATTGTAATGCGAAAAGTGTCTAAGTGACTAAATGATAATTATATTGAAATAGGTAATAAGCATAATATGTAGTTTTCTCTTAATACAATATCGTTTTTTAATACCTATATAATACGACAAATTCAACAAATTATTTTGGTTTTTATAGATAAAATATAATTACATTATATTGCAGTTACTATACTATATCCTGAGAAAAGTGATTAAGTTACTTATGAAATATACTGAATGAGATTAAACAGAATCAAAATTTACTTGTATTTTTCTCCATACGCAGAATATTACTTTTCGTACTGATAGACGTTCTGTACCTGTACAAGAACAGTCAGCTATATAAATAACTGTTGTTTGCAAACAATATTAGTTAGCCACTTTCCGCTTTACATTAACGCAATATTGCTGTAAGAGCGTAGTAGGCGGCGATGATCACCACTGAAAACAGCCTTTCTCCAAGTGTGACAAAAAAGAGTCTCAAGTAATACTATTATTGCCTACTTCAATAATATCGAACTATGGCGTAAATTCTCGCGAAGCCCCTGACAAGGGTCGTGGAGCCTGGTTAAAAATCACTGATCTACCAAAAGAAATTATGTCTTATAATACCTGCGAAGTGATAATACACCTTAACGTAGCATAGTTAGTAAGCTTATTTACAGGTAAAAATAGGTAATTTATATATTCTGTTAGTTTTGTAACGTCAAATTCTCTACAATATTTTTTGTGTGGCTGAATAGATAGCCGGTGTAAAAATTGACATGCTTCATTAATATTTTTGTGTGTTTATTTTTCTAAATATATCTTATACCTATAATATAAAATTCTCTGTTTGTCAATAATAATAGACAAGCCAAAAATTTATAATGTATAAGTAAAAAAAATATCTTTTCAGCTACTTATAAATAATATTGTGGCGATTTTGCCGATCATTAAAAAAGACGTTCTACGAAGTAAACCGAGATATCTATTGGATTTCGCAATAATACTCTCAGGCACACTGCTGATATACCGTTGTTGCAATATACACATAAGCAGGACCTTTCAGGGACAATGCGAGGCCCAAGGTAAATTATATTTTTAAGTTCTCTCCTCTATTAAAAATTAGAATGTACGTCGATGAGAAAATTATAGAATCCCAGTTTTTTTATGACATACCGTTAGACCGAAGTGTTTACAATAATTATTGCAAAAGTAAATGTTTATTTTGACAGTATTGTTGATAATATTTTCTAGCATGTAAAATACAGTCATTACCAAAGAAATATTAACCGTTATTATTTTGGTAACTCAAAATTCGTTTTCCGACCTATCATCGTTTCGTATCTCACAAGTATTTTTGGTATTTATTATTTTTTTAGAGAACAATACTAAGGTTCAGAGTTTAATATGGTAAACATTCAATTTGATCCCGTTTTATTTATTGTGTTTAGAATTAGTAATTATTTACTTTAGGTACACAAAGTATTTGCGTCAACAAATTCTGTTATTATTTCGAAATAATCGTTAATAGTACATTATTATGTTAAAATGCATGTTTGTTGTTATCTATCCATTTATAGCCTATGCAGTCAGATAGTCTGTCCCTGTCATTAAATTTGACGGAAATAACATTATAAATACGTATCTTTAACGAAATAATATGGTAACATCCATAAATCAGTAATGTAACTATGAATTCACGGTACAGTCCTTTAATGACTTGTTTTTTCTTAATTGATATCATTATCAGACCACAGCTTGACAACACTAAAAATAAAAAATATAAATAGTCAAAACTTAAAATGCTAACGACGCGTGTAAAGTGTTACATCGTATTGACAAATGTTTATTTAGGTACCATGTTTTACTTACTGCATTAAACACTAATAACGTACACACTACACGTGCATGGATTTACTTGGACAAATAGTGTGTATTTTAAACTATTGCGATAATAACTGTTTGTGTTTACACGTAAAAGTGCCGCGTGTCTCGCCAATCTCATTCTTCAAGAGTAAACGAGACGCGACGTTATCATTATTTGGTACTATTTGACAGGTCGTGAAAATAGGTCTCTGCGCGGTGTAGTTAATTTTTTTACCGGCAGCTTCGCTACTATCTTTCTATTGCGCAGGCGCAGATAAGGCACGGTCCAATTCGTCAGCTGAATGCAGAAGTTTTCTAAATCACATTTGAAATAGTTTACATAAGTTTTCTTTGAAACACCATATTCAATTTATTTATTATTTATATAGACACGTTTATGTATCATTAATTTCAATAATAGTCCTACTAAAATATTACGTATAAATTTATCGATATAAAGAATAAATAATTTAAATATGTTGCTATAAATAACTCCCTTCTAAAATATTTCAAGCTGACGAATTGTCTGCAATTGCATTTTGTTGTTATGGCCGCGATAATAATAATAATGTACTGTCGGAAGTAAATCCATGCACGTGTAAAAAATAAAGTCAGTAAAATTGTGAGATCCCTGACATGACCAGCACATCATATTACATAAAGCTGAAACACTTTATTAAACATAAAAATATGAATCAGGGAGTCATACAGCGAAGAGGGTAGATTTTCGCGCCCGCAAGACAGCCAGACTCATAAATATATCCCCCAGCCAAAACCGCTTGGCCTAAATCGCAGTAAATTAAACCCATCTTAATTACGTCTTGTGCAGAACACTGCCCTTGTCTCTGTATGTGCGCCTGGTACTTGTGGATGTAGCAGTATACGTTTCGAGACACACAATTAAATAGAATTGCACACGTCTGTCAGAATGGAGGGAATAACATTTTGTTAGTTTTAAAAAAAACAAATAAACAAACCTATGCCTCCACAATTACTATTCTTCACTTAACAGAATTTAAAATGTAGGTAGATAACTCTCAAATCTGTTACATGCTTCCTAATAAAATTTCAATTAGGTGCCCTACTTAATAAAGTAAATTTGACCCATTAGTCGAATATTATAGTACACGTGCATGGATATACTTGCAGCAATAGTGTATTTTAATATATGGCAATAATTATTGTTTACACGTGATAGTGCTGACTGTCTAACCAATCTCATTCAACAAAAGTAAGCGAGACGCGATGTTGTAATTTTATAGTACTATTTGACAGTTAACCTCACAATGAGTGCGTGGTGTAGCTCATTTTTTTACCGGCAGGTTCAGATATCGAACAAAACTTCCAAAATTTTTTGATTAATGCATGCAATCTTGCAACTTTCATCATAATACAATATGTATGTTTACACCTGCATTTTCTTGCTATGGCCGCAATAATACTTACTGTCAGCAGTAAATAAATACATGCACGTGTAAACGGGGTATAAGATTTATTGAGAAATAATCACGACTATGAATAAGCCAATAGGCAAGGGGTTGTCCATTATGATGTCACGCTTTAGGGGTCAGAATAAATATGATTTGTGAGGAAGTGGTTAAGGGGGTTGTAGAAAATGTCACCACACCAACAAAAATCATTGTTTTCTAAGATTTTTTCCCCATGTAAACATTATACTGAGAACGATTTTTTATGGTTGGAATTAACAATGTTACGTAATTCAATTTTGTAAGGAATAGTGAGCATGGGAGGAGAGGAGTCAAAATGCCGAAAATCGTGTCAGTTTATGGATCCCTAACATCGTTAAAGTAATCTGTAGTAATACTTTTGAAAACACTTATAGAAAATGTATTATAACATAACCAATAGAAAAAATCTTTTTGAAAAAAGAAAGACACCCCGCAGTAGGGATTCCAATCCCGAGATCTCGAATCCCGGGATCCCGAGCTATTTTCGATACCTATGAATCCCGGGATTGATAAACATAATCCCGAAACTTTCGGGATTGTTTTTTTTATCAATTTTTACGGAAAATATAATAAAAACAGAAAAAATACTTTTAATAACAAATAACTACATTTGAAATAAACTGAGTTTGAATAAAGTTTGATTTATATTCATGTGTAAGTTGCCGATTCATTTTATTTTTTCACATAAATTAATAAAAATGAGAAAGATTGGATAAAAACAATGCTTCGCACTACTAACAAAGTAATTCCATCATGATCTCATACGTTTTACGGGAGATTCATATTTGGCTGACTAATTAAATTTATGAAGCGGAAAGGCCATAAGTACACCATGATTTGCTTTACTATTTTAAATCTCGCTAACCCGTCCATTAAGTCTTTACTATCAGAAATACCAATCTCATATTAAATTTACATTATTATTTATATTACAATATTATTTACTCCATTAAACTTATGTATTCCCAAGATTGAACATTGAACGTATACAATATTAACAATAAATGTCTTAAATAGTATAAATTAAACTCGATTTATTTTTGACCTATTTTATCAATGTTATTTGTAAATATAATTTTTTTTATATTAACAATGGAAAAAAATGCTTATCCCGGGATTGTCAAATTGTAATCCCGAAATCCCGGGATCAGAATTTTTGCTCGGGATTGGATTCCCAACCCCGCAGTAATCGAACATGCATGTCTTGGGTTTCGCGCCCGTGTACATTGACGACAATGCTAAAGGCGCCGTACTGAATCGCGACACATTTTAACTAATGGCTCTTATAATACTCTCTAAAGCGATTTGGTCAATGTGCACGGGCGCGAAACCCAAGAGATGCAGCTTCGATTCCTGCGGAGTGTCTTATTGTTTTCAAAAAGATTTTTTCTATTGGTTATAACACATTTTCTCAGAAATGTTTTCAAAATTATGAATGTTCAATACTTAGAATATTACATTCTGAAATCTTGTGAATTAGTCGTTGAATAAAAAAATAATTACTTAATTAATTATGTGTAGTAATTGTCATAAAATCACATTGAGTATGCTGTGAAATAATGAAACATTCATTTATTGACTAATTACTTTCCACGATCAACTGAAGTGACAATGTAGGTATGTGAACCCTGGCTGAAAACCTGCGCTTAGAAGCATTCTACATCTGTGCGCAGATTTACCGCAAAAGTCTCGTAGATATGGAATCTAAGCGCGTCATGCGAGCCTAATAACTGGGTACGGCGTCGTTTTAATGAGAAATGCCGTGTTGGAAGTTTGCGGGGTAAATGAAAGTCACGGTGGCAGTTTCCTTGACGTTTGGGTATGCAAATTGCTAGAAATTTCGGTGAAACTAATTGTGAGGCCTTCCGATAAAAGCTTGTTCATACTAGCTGAATTTTCAAGGAGAATTCACAAACAGTATAGATTCTATAGACGCAACAACTTATGCCACCCTGATCCTGCATCAGTCGGACATGCAACTAAATGATGTTTGGTAAAAGAAATGATAAACTACACATTTTTATGAAATGAAAACATAAAGTATCCCCAATAAAAAGTTTCATCGAATATATTATTTAAACCATGTAAGTGAATATTTAATTAAATGCATCCTGCACGTGCAGTGACGAAAAAATATCCAGAAAAAAATAGTATGTATGACCCACGGATATTTTATGAAATAAAATATAAATTTATTATTTATTTTAGATGGGAAAAAAACTATATTTTGGTACAACGAAATTGCATAAACCTATTGTCATTATTATAATTATGTAAACCCAACGATTTCCTCATTTTAAATAAAATATATATTAGAGGCTATCAGACGTCTGTTTTTGCTTCAGTTCCAGAATTTCTAAAATATTTTAGTATAGGTAAACATATTGTAAGAATGATTAAATATTTATTCATATGATGAGGAAAATATAGTAGGAATGACAAAATTATCATTCTTACATAAAATAGAGGTTTTCAATCTAAGATTCTTAATTCAAAACTTATTCGAAATTCGTAATTTTCGACATTTGCACGACACTTCTACCCTTAAGGCTATAATACCTCAGCTGAGGCATGGTCTAAAAAGATTGTGACTAGACGATGCGCGTAATGCGGGTCGCGGGTGCAAATGACGGAAGCCGAACGAAATATAATTTGTCATAAAAGTTCAACATGTGTCCTTTTTATGTTATGTTTATTATTATATTCGTAATAATAATAGTATATTTATTGACATGTTTTCTTTTTTAAGTAAGTACATACGTAAAGTTTTTTAGTCATCTTTATACGATTTAAGAATATTTTCATCCGACGCCATGACAAAACGAATCGACGTGCAGACGCTTCGCTATCGCTCTCCGAGTGACAACGCGGCCGTAATTTCGTTCTAAATACAGTTGAAAATTATTTGCCGTTTCACTTATGAACGCGCTTAACGCCTGATTTGACTGATTGTATTGTTAATTCAAACCCACCCCTTTTAACACTACCTACCGCAATGCGTTCCTTCTGCGGAACACGGCTGGTGGCAGTAAGTACCTAATAATTTTAATTGTATAGCACAACACAAAAAGTGTTGGCAAGACTCTTTCTTTTAGCTGAATTAATTATTCAACAACATAAAGGTAACTTGAGCCGTCGTCTAATTTGTGGCTTTTAGTCTTGCCTGTACGCAATATTTTCTTCTAAAAAAAACGCCTTAATATCCATTATGCCCCGTGTTGTTCCACGTGTTTGTTTCATGTTGCTTTCAGTTTTCATTATTTTCATTCGCGTCGGGTCGGCGATATTAACTGAGTCTTTATATTTCCTTTCTATTCTAGTATATTCCACTCTGAGAGAATAACATTATTACCATAATAGCTCTGCCGAAAGACTTACCGTGACGTGACACACTACTTACCTAGTCTGCTCTCTGATACTTATTGTATGTAAATACATACAATATATACATTATTATTTTTTATAATAGGTATGTAAAAAAAGGGATCGTGTATCTACACATACCCACACATCTTGTAAAAAGGGTAAACGCTAAAGAATACCAGAAGGATTGTCCTGTGAGAATGTGCGAAGTCATTTTCAGTCTATTTAATCAAGCGGTTGCTGTAATGTTACTTTAGATGACCTGTGAAGCCACTTTGATTACACATATCGATGGTGCAGATCACAAACCTTCTATGTCAAATTTTATGATTTTGACTTTATGGTATAAAAAATTAACAAAAATTTAACGGATCTGTTGAACTTTACCTCCTATGTCAAAGAGAAATATAACCCAGTTTATTGATCTTTTAATTAAAACTCCTATGTCATATTCATCGTATTATGCTGCAAATAAATCAGTTTTAACCTTCCCCTGTAAAATCGTATTTTTTGACATAGAAGGTTTGTGATCTGCAACATCGATATTTCAGTTAAAGTGGCCGCCACCTAACCTTGCCATTTTGAATAGATTTTTTAAAATTAAAACGTGAGTACTTTAATCAAGTGCTTGGCTTTTACTAATACAATTATACGGTTGCGTATACACAAAAATCCTTGTCACTGTGTACAATGGCAAGGTTATCAGGAGGATACTCTAATATGCACTTCTTCAGCTATACCTAGAATCACCATAAATCTATGGCATTCAGTAAATACATAATATAATAATTATTGATATAATATATCCATCAGATGTCAGTTGGACAACCGGACTTCTTGTGAGCTGCATGATTGTATGGAAATACTCGTATGTTTATAATTAAGTTTTTATGACGTTTTGATCGTTTTATGGATAAAATGAATAGCAAATAATATCGAAGAAACCTTATTAGACTAGTGTATGTTGCCAAAATAAGCATTTCTCCCATACCTACTGTAATATTGTCAATCTCGTACGGTAACCGACTTACTGTGACGTGACAACTGATACACCTACTTAGGTACGTGGTCTGCTCTCTGATACTTATTGTATGTAAATACATGCAGTATGTACATTATTATTTATAATATATACTGTCACCAACATAAAAACACATCTTCAAGACGTAGGATTGGATTTAGGATTAATTATATCAAAACATAGAAATGACTTTCAAACATGAGTCGAAACAATATTAACAAGCAGCTTCCGATTGCGCGTAACGTTCTTTTAATGTCATCTCGTCACAAGTTAGTATTAGATGATACAAGTAAGGGTATATACTACCACGCCATTTTCATGTTTGGGGACTAGGAGAAACAGTCAGCCATACTACATGCCCCCTTTCTATAAGTAAATTCAATGTGTATAATAGTAGGTATAATACAGTGGCGAAGACTCCATACTAGGCGATTATTTAAAGCCTACCTAAATATTTTTTTAATTTTATATTGACAAATTAAACAATATAATCACATAATAATATATTCAATATGCCCAACGACATCTATCGTATAATTGTCATAATAATTTTACGATCTTTTCCACTATTTCAATCAGCACCATTTATGGCATGTCTCGAAGGTAATAAGCGACATCTCATTTCGCTTCACATATTGTATGGATTACGTTCGCGTGAATCGAATTTTTTTTTTATGAAGTTTGTTTCTCATAATTTCAAGACGTCTGCGGCCCATATAAATTGGTAAGCTATTTAAGGAGCGCATATATTTTACGTAAGTGCACATTTATTCAAAATAATTTCTATGGGATTCAATCATATATACAATTTATTCAGCCAATTATGTAAGTTGAAATCTGATATTGTATCTAAGTCTGTGTTTTAAATATAGAAGTATTTTAAAATGTCTAGTTTACGGGTTAAATTATAAATTGTTATGGAACAGATTCACAACGACGGATATTTTCAATATATTTTGAGCGTATCTTGCGTTTATATTTAAGAAAATACACAATTCAAATTAATTGCTTAATTGTATACCATCAGTGAGCTTTTGAAATTTCATCGGTTTTGTGTACCTACCTATTCATCAGTAGTTATGTCGGATTATCTTCTTATTTTCCGTAAATACATCTAACAAGTGTGCTTTCTCCACAGCCTACCTGTTTCCAAAAGTCACCCTTCGCCACTGGTATAATGTCGCATATTGTATTTTATTTACGTTGAATATGCTGTTATGTCCCAGACGATTCTTTCGAATTCACGACGCATATCTTTTTGCTTAGTGGAAGTAGTCAGCAGTTAAAAGATAAGTAACTAATTGAAATAATATATGAAACAAAAAGCTCTTTTTACCAAAAGCTCATCTTAATAGATTCAATAACGAACTATACGTTTTATACAAGATCCCACTATCCACTATGGTTGTAAAACTAGGGCGCATTCGGGTACCGTGCTATATTTATACAGGATGGACAAGTCATACATGACAAAAAACTGACAGTCGGGAAACCAGAAGGCAAACGAAAACACGTATAGCTCTACCCTATGGATGTTATCGTTGTGCTCGAGACTCTCTCCGCACTCGGATGCTCCAGGCTACAGCAGTGATTGGCACTATAAGGGATTACAGGGTACGAACCACGGGGTGAAGTCGTTTTAGTCCGCAGGTGTTGTTATTATATATTATAATATGTCATTCGAGTGTTTGACAAATTCTTCATTATAATAAAACTAAATACATAGGTATATTGTGCTTGAGCTGCTTGAAAATAAGCCTAAGTAACAATTGTGTAGTCACGTAAATACTTGTGATCGAATATACTTACGTACATATTTTAAAAGCTGTAAAAAGTAAGCCTCAACATTATATTATTTACCACTGGTAAAATAAAGCTCATTTTATTGATACTATATATTATTTGTCAAACAAAGATGAAATACGTCGAATAATACGACTAAAGAGTATCAAATAAAATAAAGTAGGTAACGTAAGCATTTTAATATTCAAAATAATGTAATATCTAAAAGGTTCGCAGAGAAGATGATATTTAAAAGGTTCGTAAAAACTCCGCCTTTATAGTTAATAGGAAGACTCGAAAAAAGACATCGTAGTAATACTTATAAATTCACCAGAAATGTGCCATATTTTGCTCGGCCTATCGCCACGGGAGTTGTGCAGGATGAGTGAGAGTTTACCATTGTGACGAGAATCGTGTGACGTGTGACATGTGACAATCTCAGTCACATGTAGTGTATTTTCATGATTCTGAAAGCTCAAAAGCTCGCAGGAAGCGTTGCTACAGAATATAGCATTGAACTTATTGATTCGATGAATGTAGAACTTGTCTTGTTCATCCGAATCCCATACAAGAATTAGCACGACAAACATTATTGGCATCAATGCATGCGGCATTGCAGATGGATTTGGTCTATGTCGCATTTAGATAAAGAACAAAATGTTTCAGATTGATAGAGTGATCTCCAACCATTCAACTTTCAAGTAAAGAAGAGCTGTGTCGTCTCGAACTACACATTGCATTGCCTTTCTTCATGAGATGCAGTTGCATCATCATAGAACCGTGATGCGTATCATAAAATCCTTTTTTGATTATACACATATAGGCTACAAAAGTACACAGCTGTAGCGAAGGGTGGACGTAGGCTGTATTTTTCCACAATTTTGTCGTATCTCCCAAAATATACCAAAATCGTATGGCTTGTTTATCGCAGGGTTTAATAATTGAATTTTTAAGACTAACCAACACCATCTGTAAATTGTAGTCTTATTTCAATGAAAACAAATACGCATGACTGACAAAGTTTAGTGTATACTATTTATGGCGGATCTTAACAGCCTACCTCCACCCTTCGCAACTGGTACACAGTATTATTTGAATCACAACGATATAATCACAACATATAATTGGTGAAAATGCACCGATTTAAATTTAAATACAAACACTACAACGAATCTAGTTGTATATTCAATGAAATCGCTTCCGCGGACTATAACTTCATTCTAATTCGACACACTATTACAATGTTATTAACTAGGCCAAGACCGCAGACAATATCGGAGAAACCTCAATTGAATACAATATACTAGGGGTAGGTGGCTATAATATATTTCAATTCAAAGTTTAAAGTACCTACCGGCTCATTGATATTTGTAATTTATTATGGTCCGTAACCGAAAGCCATTACTGAAGTCAAGTTTACCGCAAAACAAAGTGACAACGCCATCTAGGCACGTGAAATATTATTTTATTAATTGCCCCCATCTCAGCGCGAGGCGACGCCATTTTTGTAACGACGATAAATTCCGTTACAGTATCCAGCTACGATCATGGAAGTGACAGATTTGCCATCAAAGAATTTATTATTTCATTATGAACGAAGAGAAATTAATTTACTGAAAATAGATGCAGAAACCTGGGTTTTGGGTATGGGATGATGTAAGCGTAAACATCAAAGCATTAATAAGGGGTTGCGACCCCAGGAGTACGAGCAATAAACAAGTTTAAAATAAGTGCATGTTAATGAGATAAACAAGTTTAATTGGTATAAGTCGGTTATGGGCAGGGATTCCAAATCCGGGATCTCGGACTATTTTCGATACCTATGAATCCCGGGATTGGTAAACACAATCCCGACACTTTCGGGATTGATATTTTCTATCAATTTTTATGGAAAATAAAATAAAAACGAAAATATAACAGAAAAAATACTTTTAATGACATATAACTACATTAGAAATAAATTGAGTTTGAATGAAGTTTGATTTATTACTCATGTGTTGCCAATTCATTTTATTTTTTCAAATAAATTAATAAAAATGAGAAAGATTCATAAATAAAAAAACTGTTTTGTTCATACATTATTATTTATATTGCAATATTATTTACTCCGTTTAACCTATGTATTTCCAAGATTGAACGTTCACAATATTAACAATAAATAATGTCATAAATAGTATAAATTTAATTAAACTAGATTTATTTTTGACCGATTTCATCAATGTTTTTTTGAGATATAAAAATTTTATATTAAATATCGAAAAAATGCCAATCCCTGGATTAAATTGTAATCCCGAAATCCCGCGATCAAAAATTTAGGTCGGGATTGAATTCCCTAGTTATGGGGAAACCAGCGGCTTTTGAAAATAGCCGATATACTGGATTATTCGTTAGGTTAGGTTAGGTTGTCATTCTTGAATTCATGAATTTTGCCAAAATCGGCTATGACAATTAGATCGGTATCCGCCTGGATTCCTTACAACCGAATTGTACCGTTTAATTTAATCTCCACGATTAAGTACCCAGTGACAGAAGGGCGAAGATTTGAATTCAGCGTCTAGCAAAAATCACATATTTCAAGTGTGTGTCATGGTAGTATGGAAATCAAACAACCATTCCCCATACCACAATTTCATCATAATAGAACATTTTTCATGAAATTCAGCATTTAGAGCTTGCCCAGATGACGCGTGTCACGCCGCGATATGGCGCGAGTGTATGTGGACAACTCAATGAAGTCACCTGTAGTTCGGCCATGCGCGAGAAATGACACGCGGCTATTACATGTGGACGGCTCAATGAAGTCATATGTACCTATACCTAATGAGCGCGAGTTTGCGAAAGATATAGTAGGTATGACGAATTGACCATCATAAAAAAAATTCACAATGACGTCTCCCGACAGTAGGCGATTGTCATCCATTGAACCTGTGACACTCATTATGCGGATACACAGGGCGGATAACGTCAGTGGACAGCAGAGCCAATCCATTTTTTTCTTGCTTAACTTCCTTATTTAAGCACTACAGTGCATGGTGCAGCATAAGTCCCGTGCGGCTCCGTCTCGGGACGGAATGAGCACTTAAAATCACTTCTTTCAGACACGTTTATAGCGTGATGGAAGGCGGCCGTGCATATCCACGGCTGTACACACATGAGGGGTGGTGGTGACAACCAAGGTGGTCTCGGCAATTATGACTCTCTAGCTTTAATTTCTTAGCCAAGTATTTTATAGTATTTATTTGTATACAAATAAAATAGCAGTATTGGAATTGTGGGGTGAGGTGTAGGAAGAGGGAGGTGCGCACCTCGATCCAACTGTTGTATGTATAATATATTCCAACGATTTCGTAGCATTTTTGTATTTACACACTCCATCTGTTTATTTACTATATTTAAGATAGCAGCGGTGGGGTGGTGAGGTGAATAGTAGGCAGAGAGAGAGAAAGAGAGAGAGAAAGAGAGAGAGAGAGACATGCACCACTATCCGACCATTGCCAATCATATTTTTTCGAAAAAATGTTATAGGCATGTCCGTATTGTACGAATATGAAATCGTGAGCTTTCGCTAGTTACATAATAAGGAGCTTATGCACCGGCTGCTTTATTTGTCAGTCACTGTAAGGCTAAGTTATGATCATTTATTTCCTTTATCAATGAAAAAAGCTCATTTGATGGCAGGGCATTAGCATCATTAGCTTTTCTGTTTTCCTTTGACGCTTTTCATTACCAAGAAAAGCTTTCGTTCAAAATTGAAAATGCTTAACGTACCCTTACGCGATTATTAAGGGAAAAAATGCTCCTCAAAGAACACAAGTATTATTTTTGTGCGAGACATGTCCCCTGTGGGAAAAAAAGGATTGTTAAAAAGAGCTTAACCGTTGTGTAAGGGGCATTCTGTTTTGACGAAACTAATCATGTGGTATGAGTATAAGTACGATATGATACACAATTTAATATTAAGATATAACTTAACGAAAGTAGGCAATAAAAAAAACGTAATAAGTCATTAAACATTTTAAATAATATTGTTAGGTTTATATTCATTAATTATTATCAACATATAACACCCACGATGGCCGAGTGGCTTAAATGCCGGCCTATAGAGTCGAGGGTCCCAGGTTCGAATCCTGGGTCTGGCTAGTACACATATTGTTTTTCAATTTGTGTATGAGTCAGAGTATGGACCTAATAGGTTGAGCAAAAGTAGCTGACATCCATTTCTCGTAAAAACAAAAATCTGTCAATACAAACCTCCACTCTGTGGAGGCCCATATGATCCTATTAGGATCGAACATGGTCGAAAGAAGAAAAGTAAAAAAAAATATATTATATAATATACACAAGATTCTGGATTCTTCAAGTATGATAGATTCTTATTATTGAAACACACACAAACGCGTATGTACAAATAAATACCTTAGACACAACCATGCCACCTCCCCCAAGGGTGGGGCTGACAGAGCTCTAGCCTGGGGGCCCAGTGTGGCAAGTCGACAAGTTAAATGAGAAACACACACTACAAATTTGCTACAATAGCAAATGATATTAACATTCAAAAATATGTGTCTGTGCGATGTCCGACTTGGTTGCTACTAAGGCCAATTATATTGCTTTTAAAAATTTGCGGCGTCTTACTGCGGGCGTGAAGATGAGTCACATAATTTTTGCTGTCCGTATGATTAGCTTCGTTTTCTTTGCTATATACACAACGTTACTTCATTTTCTTTTCGTAATTTCCTTGTGATTTTCTCTCCCTGGCACTTTGCATTAAAGTAAACTCATTAAACTCAGTCAGAGCTCACTTTGAGCGTAGCAACCTAAGTCTTGGGCATCTTCTCCCAGGACACTCCCAGTCAAATTGTTTCAGACGCTTCACATCACCAATTGTAGGGTCCCGCGATACGCTCGATTAATACCGAGTGTGGTGCGGGGCGGGTTTCGGTGTAGGGCACTTGAGGCGTCTAATTCCAAAAAGCGATAAGTCCACATTTGGTCAAAATCGAGAAAAAATACGCACGTATTCTTTGTATAATTTTACACCATATGTATTGATCTATAAATTCCAAAGCTCGACAAACACCTACGAAAAAAAATATTTTAAGTGTCGATTTATTACAAACAGCGCCAAGTCCGTGTTTCATATTATTTAAAGCTTGGTTGATTTCGTGCGTGTTTAAGTCGGCCAATAAGGGAACGTTCAATGTTGGAAATGGCGTCTCCTATGCTGTAGTATCCGGTAAACTCATGACAGTGCCACGGAAATGTGTGCCTTATGCGGAATAAATTAAAAAGTGAGGTTCAAGTAGCGCTACGTCCAATTTTATTTTGCCAATATTTATTACATTTAACAGTTTACCGGCTGAAACAAATTACCATTTGGTTCTAATTTCAACATAGAATACAACGGAAAAAATATTCTCACGTTAAAACAAATAATTGAAGCTTGAAACATAAAAACGTTGTTTCCCGCAAATATCGAATTGTGGACTTGTTGCTTTTTGTAATTAGACGCCTCACTTATCTTCAATGTGCGATGTAATTTTATGTAATTTCATGTGATATGATGATTGATATAATTACTGAAATGATAATTCACACGTAGAATTTTATGTTATAATTAATTTAAGTGTGTTTCCTGACTTAAAATGGTTTAATATGGCGAAGGGTTGCATGTTACTTGGTTCCCACAAAGGGAGGTCGCGATCAGTGCTTTATAATATGCAAGTGCCGACAACTCAATAAATCAACTGGATAAATATCGCTAAAAATACACGGAATACCACTTGGGGTACACCACTGTAGAAAATTACATTGCCCTTAACCTTAGTGATAGATAGGGAGGCCCGCCATAGACCCTGGCCTGAGAGTAGGGGCCATGGACACAATCCTATAAGAATGACATTAAAGAATAAAATGCCGGACCGACAGGGATTCTAGCGTACATCTTTTACTATCTTTGTGCGTGATTTATATATATCTATGATTTATACGAATTAAATATAATAACTAAGTACTTACGTAATACGTAGTGTGAAATTTCAAATGTATTTTATTGTATTTTGTACTTAAATCAAGGTAATGCTATGATTAGGTTGTACATTTTATGTGGACAATGTCGCGGGCGATCGCTAGTTAGTCAAAAAAAAATACATTACAACTTAATTTATGTTTATAATTAACAATTTCTTTTATTCAACGAATAATTCACAAGATTTAAAAATGTACCATTCTAATTATTGAAGATACATAATTTTGAAAAACACTTTCGGAGAAAATATATTATAACCAATAGAAAAAATCTTTTTGAGTAAGTAAAGTAAACCACCCCGACAGGGAATCGAGCACTGCATCTCCTGGGTTTACGCCCCGGCCTTTTTAATACCCACTCATCAGTGTTCTTCTAAATCAAGCTACTTTGGCAATCGGTTTTTGTTTATTTAATCAAAGTAGATACGAGTACCTAGTAGTAGTAGTACTAAGCAGTAATTGTTGTTTAATTTAATAAAACGCAATTTTTTTGTAGTACTTAAGTGGACCGGTTTCGTCCGCCTCAGAGGGACATTTATAACTGAACCGTCCCTCTGAGGCGGTCCTATTTTGTTGATTAAAAGTGGAATAAGTACTACAAAAATGCGTTTTATTAAATTAAACAACAATACAATGCAGTTCCACCGTGAATTGACAGTTAACAAAATAAAAGAAACTAAAAAGTAGCTTGATTTAGAAGAACGCTGATGAGTGCGTAATAAAAAGGCCAATAGATAAAATTTGACGCAATTAGTACGTAACCTTGTAGCATAGAGGTAATGCATGGATGAGGCCGTAAACTCAGGAGATGCAGGGTTCGATTCCCTGCCGGGGTGGCTTACTTTTTTCAAAAAGATTTTTTCTATTGGTTGTAATATATTTTCTAAAAAAGTGTTTTTCGAAATAATGTACGAGGGTGGGTCAATAAGTCCTTAGAAAAGCCGACAGGTGGCGCGACTAGTACTGCAAGCGGTTTGTTTTCATGCAGCGGCACTACCGATTCAGTATGCTGCGAAGTTTCAATCAGATTGGTCGGGTTGTTGTGTGTTTCTCGTACATTTAAAAAAAAAATTTGCTTGTAGAAAATGGAGAAAATTGAGTTTAGAGTTGTTATTAAACATTTTAATATAAAAGGGTTAACAGCAAAGGAAATAAAAAATGAGTTGGATTTAGTTCACGGCATATCTGCTCCTTCACTTGCAACTATTTATAACTGGTTAAATGAATTTCAACGTGGTCGTACATCAACAAAGGATGAACCACGCTCAGGACGTCCTGTAGAGGTGACTACACCAGAAATGATCAATAAAATCCACGATATGGTGTTAAGTGACCGAAGATTAAAGTTGAGTGAGATAATTGAGGTTACAGGGATCTCAAAAGGTAGCGTCATTTCTATTTTACATGACAAATTGGGCATGAAAAATATTTCTGCAAGATGGGTGCCGCGTTTGCTCACAGTCGACAATAAACGCAGTAGGGTGGTGGCCTCTAAAGCCCTGTTGTCGCTCATGCAACGCAATCCGGATGAATTTTTTCGTCGCTTTGTGACTGTAGATGAAACATGGATACACCACTATACTCCCGAGACGAAAGAACAGTCAAAGCAGTGGATTGCGAAGGCAAACCATGTCCAAAGAAGGCGAAAACCGTAAAATCAGCTGGTAAGGTTATGGCTACTGTATTTTGGGATGCACGTGAAATTATTTTCGTTGACTATTTGGAAAAAGGAACAACAATAACAGGGGATTATTATGCATCTTTATTGGACCAGCTAAAAAACAAAATTGAAGAAAAACGGCCTCATTTAAACAGGAAAAAAATCCTCTTTCACCAAGACAATGCCCGTGTTCACACATGTTTACGATCAATGGCTAAAATTGAAGAATTGAAGTTCGAATTGGTCGACCACCCACCGTATTCGCCAGATTTAGTCCCCAGTGACTTTTTCCTTTTCCCAAACTTAAAAAAATGGCTAAGTGGACAACGTTTTTTTTCAAATGAAGAAGTCATCGATCGGACAAATGCTTATTTTGAGGACCTTTCGAAAACTTATTTTTCTGACGGTTTAAAAAAAATTGAGAAACGTCTAACCAAGTGTATTGAGCTCCAAGGAAATTATGTTGAGAAATAAAAAAAATATACAAAAATAAAACCTGTTTTAATGCTTTTTTCTAAGGAATTATTGACCCACCCTCGTATGTTAAATTTATGTTTACTTTTTTAGCACACTCAGTGTTTCAAGTAGTGTGTTCAAATCTATCTTCCAAATCGAGTAATCAAATCCATCTAAAAAGACACGCATGAAATGATAAGGTCAGGTTTATGAGCCGTGAAGGCGGTAGCAAAAACTTTAATTCAATAACATAAATAATGACGCGCTTCATCGGTTACCAGGGTGCCATAAAAAAGCGACGGCTGTTCGTCGTTACGTTATAATTCGACGCGGAGAAATCTTCTGACACGGGGCAAATTTAATAATATTCAAATTGGATTATCCTCTTTCGTTCGCTACGCAGTCGTCACAACATATAAACAAGGCGGCACGTAATGTAGGAACAAAAGTTGTCTATTCGACAACTGCCACCTCCTGCTCGCCCTTGTTACCCTGGGAAATCGAGCGGGGCGAAATGGGGGGCACACAATTATGTCAGTGTTGCCATCTCAACTACATCCGGATATTTAATTTAATTCGAGTTTATTAACTTGCCTTGAGAAAAATATACGGTATTGCGCGTATTGAAATACAATAAATTCATTTAATTTGCAAAAAAAAACATGCGTACTAATGCGTCTGTTGGACAAGACACTGAGTTGGCATATTTCAATTATGATGCGGCGTATGGTAGATTCAATGATCAACTATGAACTTATTGCGGAGAGCGGTATTTATTTAATGATAAAAAGTACAGATTTATTCAAAATTCAATCGACTGGCCGATATTAAATCTGCGCGTCTATTCTATACACAAGACTGCTTTTCGGCCTCTACGGCAGTTATCTAGGTGAGGTTTGTATCGAAGTAATAAGTTAGTTGTAATTGTTACAGTAAGTGATATGCTTTAACAGCACCTCTCTTGCCTGTGTTAACTTTAGAGCGAGATATACAGTTTTGACTGTTTAGAGTGTTTAGACGACTAAGTTATTGTAACAATTATCCCTCAAAACATAAATATGATAAAGTGATAATATTTATTACTTTAGCGGTCGATAACTGCCTTGTGTATAGAATAGACCCACTGAGTGTCCGCAAATACTCGGCCTAATAACTTCATACGAAGCTCTACAGCTACACTAATTTTACTTAAAGCCAGTTTCGACACAAAACACGTTCAACTGACTACTATTCGTAACTACATTGAACATAGGTCCTCGTGAGAATGCCAGAAGCCGATTTCCGCTTATACATCGTATCAGGTTTAATTTTGTCGGTGTCACTACTACCTACTAACTGTTAGACTGTTGAAGACTGACTGACTGTGACTTGAGCCATGATGTAGTGGTTGTCAAACTGTTTCTGATCACGGCACCTTTACGGCGTTTTTGCATGATCCACTTCGAGATTAAATGATGGCGACTTCCATAGATTAATATACTATAAATAATAGATATTATACAACTTCAATACGTACAAGTAGTTCAAAATTGGCTCTCTTTTATTTGAACTAAATATTGGTTTGAATCTTTGATACGATATTATTTTGCAATTAAAAACATTATTTTAAACACATAGCAGCCTGTACTATAATAAAATTACCAACCCAGTTTTAAAGGAACCGGGCTTTAAGATTATAATCGATGGCAATGGCTGTTATCTGATGTCGGATCAGACCATGGAAAAATGTGTTAGTGTATAATGATTTTAATCATAGCGTAGTTACTCTAAAAATGCAGCTATGTTCTGATTAACCAATTTCTTTTCATCATAATGTTTCAAGATTAATTAGTATTGAGTAGCTACATTTATTTAAAACACAGTTTTGTTTAATATACATAATTTTAAAACACCTTAGATATTATACCGAGGAGAAAAATCTTTTTTGAAAATATACAACACGCAATGGAATCTTTTTACATTTTGAACATTTAAACGAACATTGTCAGTTAGCAAAATTTGCCGAAATTGGTAGAACAACAATGGTGACCCCAACACACGTATCGCGCTGCATCATGAACCGCACTAGTCAGTGAACGTTTTTTTACTATTTTCTGGAGGCCTACACATTTTCGACTGATGACTGATTTCACTTTCGATCCAATGCCATGTGGATTTTTTCTTAAATTATTATCTATGTCTGGTGTTCACGTCTATTATATATGGTCTGCTGATTGGGTTTTGTTCAAAATATTATCTATGCATGCAATATCACAAATAATTTTAACGTACGCACACGTAAACACTGTTAAAATTAATGGAAATTAGCATGAATAATAATTCAAAATACTAATACATTTAAGTTGTCACTCTCCATCATTGAATTTATAGAGGTAGTGACCATTCAAAATATTCTGCGGAAAGACAAAACCATAGACCAAATTGGTCGAATGCAAAGAATTTTCCAGGGTTTTTGCAAGGCGGTTTCATAGGCCCTGGCCGAATTCAAATTAGCAATACCCGATGCGGGTAGAAGAATAGTTTTCAATAAGGCATATTCTCTCAGCCGGCACAATTTTCATTTGACTAGCATCAAGTAGAGTAGTTTTCGTGCCAAAGTCCTTAAGAAACCTCTATAGTAAATGCGAGGTATCCATAAGGGCATCTAAAAAAAACAAAGTACAGGAAATTGATGCAAGCTTGACGAGTTATTTAATTTTTAATTTTTAATTGAACGTTGGCAGCACTGGCCCACACACTTAAATATGAACATCTGCACAGCCGCCGCGGGACCTGAACTGGTGGAGAGACAACGACGCGTGAAAACTTTTTATTTGTCTTTGCTTCTTGATTATATCCTCGCCTGGCAAATACCTACGTACGTTCGTGCGCGCCATGGAATTATTTGACTGAGAATAATATTTCACATCAAGAAGAAAAGCGAAGCTTGGCATACATAAAAGACAACGTCGAGTGTATTTAATTTCGAATATGACACACATAAAGTTTCGTAATATTCATCTCACAATAATATTTTCCACATTCATATTTCTTACATCATTTTAGTGTCTATCAATTCAACAAGGACACAAACAACATGCTAACTTTTAGGGATTGTGATCCCGAACACAATTATTTTGTAATTCAAAGATTTGGGAATACCGGAGGAATTGAACTTAAGTCTTAATAGAAAATTTCGCAATTTGCCAAGCACCTTATGGAGAGTGGCCACATTATAGATTCAACTCATGGTATAACCTGTTCATCTCTGCAGCGGTTACTTTGACGCCGATAACGCAATCGATTCGTTCAAAGATTTAAAAGGAGGCCTTGAGGCAGTTTAAACTCATCATACAATTATTAAACTAATATTAAAAGGGTATATAACATAACCACTTGTATACAAAAAAAAAAACAATATTACAATGTGTCATCACACTGATCACTGTCAACTTAAATAATAATTAGACAAGGAAATGTTATATAATTATGTTTAGAATTTGCGGTTAGTTTCTTATTTTTAATCCATTGGACCTTAAAATCAATCAGTACCCCAGGCCTCTAAGTCACCAAATCCGCCATTAAATCTGTGTAACAAATTTCATCAAGTTGAGATAAATAAATACAACATCAAACTTCATTCGAGGGTATACTGACAGAACGCATTATTTCAGTTTTTGCTGTTTTTCTGTTTTAAATGCCAAAATGTATACAATTTTACGCTCTACGTCTTGGTAAAACGCACAAAGGCATAGGATATAATGGTGAGAAAATAGAAACATTATTAAATCATATTGTTATTTTTTTATTCTGATAGAAAGTATGATAATGACCTAATGCGTTCTGCGTATACAAAATACAGGACTTGTATCATGTCGTACCTATATTGTGTTTGCCATAAAGGTTAGTCTTCATAATGTAGAAAAAATGTTTTTAAATCATAAAAAAATCTACGTGGGAGAACGCTTTGAAAAAAAATTAAAGTCCTATTTGCGATTATCTCAGAACTTGTTTTAATGTGTTAATGCTTTCTGTCAGTATACCCTCGATATATAGATATGCTATTGCACTGTACTCCTAACATTTTTTGTAATGACGTGTGTTATTGATATACATTGGATATATTATAGTTAATTCAATTTTTTTTTTTTTTTTTTTACATACCGTGAACATTACAAATTATAAATTTAAGACGTTCACAACACATTTAAAAATAAATACAGTGTAAAGAAGAAATATATATATAAAACAACGTCCACCTATACTCATCCTCACGTAGATGGAATATATTAACATCCGACGCGATTTGGTTGAACAGAGATATTGCCCCCCAATTGACATCACCAATGGCAGGTTAGTTCTGCTCCTCGTGAGCACTGACTTATCGCAACGTATTTATGATAGAATATTAAATTCGCAATCTGTATTGGCCACTTACACAGATAATTCCAAATAACGTTTTACACAAATATCGACCATTTAAAAGTGTTAGTTTTCAGTGCACTCATACCAAATGCCATCCCAAAGCCAACGGTTGCCACTGAATTCAGCCACACTAATAAAGTTTTGAAATCGATATAGGGCTTTCAGATCGAAATAGTTTTTGTCCAAAATCTTTGTTTAAAATATATAAGTACGTTACGACCTTCTCCCGTTTCTGCTAAACTACTACACAGGTTTTGATTACCGTCAGGCCTGCGCAAACTGTTATGCTGATACGAAATAGTGGCAGTGATAATTCAGTCCGAGTTGACGCATCTCGGTTAAGTCTGTCGAGGTCGAAGGCCCCATATTGTTAGTCAGATCACGCGCGCAGGCAGTTCGGAAATCCCGCTAAATTGGGACAGCGCTCTGTCGAATGTAAATAGGCCGCTGCGACGGGCGACGGGCGACGGCACCCCTTCCGAATATTCAAATCGGACACACAGATTGGCAATGCGCGCCAGCGGTTTGAGTGACAAATAACTTCTCTATGGTAGAAGATAATAGACACAAATTTTTGAGGCGGTCCAACGATATTACATAAACTAAATTCTGGTAGTCGTTTCGGACTATATGACTGTCATCACGAATCTAAAAGTTTAAACCACGAATAATCTTTCCAAGCAGGACGCGTATTATTAACCCCCACGTGAGAATTCACTCTCAAATGAAGAACTACTAAGGAATATAATAATAAGGTATCCAGCGTTTTAGCTTCTGCGCCGAAACCAAAAAACGCTGCATGCGACCCTACTCGTCTACCGAGCTTTCCGTCGTAGGAAATGTAGAATCCAGCCAGATAGAGGGAGCATACATTTATAAAAATTAAACCATATACGGCATTAATATGTATGTTTTGTTGTCAAAACAAAACAATAGAGCGTTAATATTCATCAGCATTTCCTCAATCATAACTAGATCAGTAGGGTCTGTTATGATTGGTAATAGGTAATTGCAACAATATCTCTTGTAATATATGTACTGCATTTGTATAAATTGGAAGGACAATGCAGGAATCGTCACTCAACGAACTCATCGAGTCCGTCACGATTACATAGTCAACTTCATTCCACTCGAATCAAGTCTCTCAGTTCATTAATATAATAATCAATAACAGAACAAACATGATTACGCGCGATTATAATCTCACGCTGCCATCGTTATTATGCAGTTATTGTATTTATAGTATTCTTGTATTGATCAATAAACTCTTCTCCAAACAACCAAGCAACAACAACCTTGTATCTCAATGTCATCACCCACTTACAAAGTGGTGACCCTGACGTGCCCACTTCCAAATGTATGTTCTGGGAAGCCGCGAAAATGTGATACTTCACAACCTTGTGGCCTGGCATCTTGCCATTTTTGACTCTGCTCATCCTACAGCAATGCTAGAGCTGTATGACTCACACGGTAGAAGGCATACGACATGGCGACAGACTGAATGAAATGGTGCGACCTTGTTTGTACTTGGTAAAGCGAAATTATGACTAACCCTCACTTAAATTAATGGTAGGTTATATGAAGATTTATAAAAGAGTTTATAACTAATACCAAAAAACAAATATTAAGTATCCTCCTAAGAAGCAGAAAAATCAAAAAATAGTCATGCTTTTAAAAATACTTATCATCAAAGTTCGACAATTCAAATAATGATAAAAGTTTACTACTTATAAAAGTTTTGAAAAAGTATTGGCGTAAGAGGATTTCTCGCAGAATTCTAAAACAGGTATGTATACGTACATATAGCAATGTATTTAAAATAGTGTTAAACTACCTGACTAACAAGTAAAAAGAAATAACTTTCTTCAGATAATTTAAATATACCTACTTAATAAATAATAGTATTCAGCACGCTGTAAGGGCCTTGTATACCTACCATCTACAGGGAAAATACAAAAATAAGAGAATTCAGAAGTGGGTTACTTTCTGAATGAGACAGTAAGAATGTATAAATTTTTGAGTGCAGAGAAATATGGAATAACACTATGTTTCAATGAAAGATTGTCACGTCAACAAAACGTGTATTAAATATTGGAAATATTTGAGGATATAATTTCAGTCAATTTCCAGTTTGACGTAAAATAAAGAAATAGTACATAAGAAAAGTTAATTTTGTATGTAAATTAGTGGCCCTCTTTTGCAATAATTTTCATTCATTTAGGCCTTGTCCAGATGGCGCGATTTGATTCGCGCAATCCAGGTACATGTAATCTCATTGAGCCCTCTACATGCACTTGCGGCGAGTCATCTCTAGAGCAAGGTCGAGGTATAGCAGTGGTTTCCAAACTTTATGTTACTACGCCTCCCTTTAAAAAAAAATATCTAATCTTGGCGCCTCCCCCCTCCTTTTTTTCATTATATAATACAGACACCTTTTTAAATAGTCAACAACAACTACTAATACAAAAATGAAAAAAATATATAAAAATAAACAAGGTTTCACTACTTATACTTATTGTATTCATTTTTAAATTAATTTGTTTTTCATGCGACGAATGTGCTTGTTTATTAGCACAATTAATTTCAATAGTAGTAGTCAATCCAAATTCATCATCGTTCATTGACAAATGGATTCTATCATGGGCCCCACATCCTGAAACGGACCCCGGGGCCAATATCTTTCAACCACATATTCAAAATATTTAATAGCTCAGAAAGAAAGCAGGGCCGCAGGCGACGTTTTTTTACTATTAATAAAATAATGTGAAAAGTGCATGAGCAAACTAACCAAGAACTCAGTAAATAGATTTTGGTTTGTTTCAATATATCTGGCGTAGAAATCATTTAAAAGTGGAGAAAATATGGCGAACTTATTTTTTTTGTAATTTTGATTTCCAAAGCGAGAATTTTTTATGAATGCCTTTACTTTGTCTTTTAAAATCAGTGGTCTTTGCATTGATTTATTGACTCAGTTTTAAATTTCAACCAAATAGGTTAAACAACAAAATTAACATTCTTATACAAATTGGCCTCAAATTTCAACATTATGATTTGACCATTTTATTTCATTTTTTCACGAGATAGTCAGCGCGCTCCACAACAGTATAGAAGTGAGGTATTATAAAATTAGTCACCATATTTTCAGAGAGGTTTGCAAACAACCTTTTATAGAACTGTTTTTTTTGTGTAGTTTATAACTAGCGGCCGTTTCATAAACTGCATTTGCAAACTGCAAACCTGTGGCTACATTAATTGTGTTGAACTTTTTGAACCCAGTTTGGAAATCGCTGTGGTATAGTGTACGCCTTATAACTTTGCACCTTTATTGCACTTTCTACTACTTACACTGAAACGCTTGTTTGCCTGATTACAAAAAAGAATGTATGTTTAGATAAATTAAATCATTGTCGTCATCAGCCGGAGTGCAAAGTTATGAAACGTATACTCTACAGGTGACTTCATTGAGCCGTACAGATGCACTCGCGGCATATCGCGGCGAGACACGTGTCATCTGGACAAGGTCTTAACCTTCATATATATAATATAAGGTTTTCTCTTCAATGTATTTGAAACTGTAGTTTTTCTTTTATTTCACGCTAACTTATCCCCAAAATACGACTGAAAGTTTTGTTAAAAATCTTACAGCGTTAGCTAAATCGTGACTGAAAGATTACACTTCATAAATTACTATTCTTCAGTAGAACGAAAACTTTCAGTGTTGTTTCATAATTAAAATTAAAATATTTTATTACAGCCGCGCTCTGGTAACGAAGTGGCCGTTGAAAATATTTACCGCATCTCATTGACATTATGAGATAAATAAATTCCGAGGGGATGGTACCTACCACCAACCCGTTGCCAAAAAGAAAATTGTTACCACGCCGACAAGTTGAAACAATCAAGAACTCTGTCTCTTTCGCTCTCCACGCTGTTTCGGCTTGTTTCTCTAGGCCTGTCGCATGCGGCCAACATTGCCGAATATAAATTAATTAAAATATTCACAAATTTCGTACAAACAGACAAGTTGAGTAAGTACGCGGGACGAAAATTAGACCCTCACAACAAAGCGCGGACGGGTTTCGACCTTCTCGAAAATTCTGTGCCCCTGTTAGATTTTTATTTCACCCGATAAACAAATGTCAAATCGTACATTTATAGCAAAATTTGTAATATTTTCAGCGACTATAATTTATAAAATATAATAAATAAAGTTCTCCTCAGACATTATCGCAATACTCAGGATCGCTATTCAGGAATTGTTCAAACTTTCTTCCAATAATTTTACCTAGATTTGACTAACCGAATTGCCGACACCAATGAAAATCCGGTAATTTAATCTGTACGGATATTAATTCTTACTCTCAACTTCTTTTACCGTTAACGCTGATAAATTATGAACAAGCCATCAACCCTCCTTTCTCTAACAAAGAACTGAAGAATTCGTCCGAGAAAAAAGGATTTAGGAATATTGTAGAATGAAAGAGAAATAAAAATAGAATACAAAATAATAAGTAGATACTTATTATCTTCCGATTCAATACATGAAATGGCCAAATTTTTTTAGTAGGTATCAACACCTGTGGGTCTATTCTATGCTTATCGACCGCTAAAGTGATAAAGTGAAAAATAGTATCAAACTTAGGGTAGGTTTGTATCAAAATATTAGCACTTATTGTAACAATTACACGAAGCCGGTTTTTATTGTTGCAATAAGTGCTATATTTTAACAGCACCTATCTTGCTGCTGTTAAAATATCGCACTTATTGCAACAATAAAAACCGGCTTCGTGTAATTGTTACAATAAGTGCTAATATTTTGATACAAACCTACCCTAAGTTTGATACTATTCATCAATTTAGTGTTCGATAAGTATAGAATAGACCCACTGCTTCCTATATAAAATATAAAAGAAATCCGTTTTCTATGGATATTATGTAGAAAAGATATACGATAGTGAAGCTAATTTCTTTTTCGAATGATGAGGTTAGCCGTAAGTCAACTTGCATTCCACATTTATTTATCGCTGAATTCACAATATTATTATATTTAGATAATTTGTTGACCGGTTTGCACTTGGATACGTAGTGTTACTGTGTTACAAGCGTCAATTTTTTAAAGAATATTATTTATAAGTACGATTACAAACAAAAGAGTATAAGTAGGAACAGCAACTAAATCTCATATAATCTTCAGTCAATGTGGTAAACGCTTAGGAGATTATTTTTTTACAACTACCAAAAAACGTTCTGGAATAGACAAGTTTAAAAATAAGAAAAATTCCAAAATCACCCTTTAGTAAGTATGTAGGTACATACAAAAAGTAGTGCAATCTCTTTTTGTGATCATGTTCTGGGCATTGAATTTATAACTACATGAGTATTAGTTTTGTTGATTTAGGTCTTAGGAGAAGCCTACTTCGATACATTTTGGAAAGCATCTCGACAACATGTAGTTTTCATGTCGTATACACGACACGGATGCATTATACAATATATATATAAATATACATTCCGTACAATACCTCAACAAAAAAGACTACTAGAATCACCCATGTCGAAATGTAGCTCTTTTTAAAGTAAATACATAGGTACATTTTAATTTAACAATGTATCCATGACCATAATATAACTTATAAAATAATAATAACGTAGGTAAATAAATTGACGTTGTTTGTAAATTGAATTGTTTACAAACTTATATGTAGAATAGCCAAAAATGGAACTACGAACAACATTCAGGGTCATAGGACGCCATTTTGAAAATGTCAGATGTTGTCCTGTGGCTTCCCTATCCCATTCTTCAGATAATTTTGTAGGTCTGTACCTACGTAAAGAATACAACATTATTTGTATAAGCGAACTCAGTAAGACAAAAATTTATGGGCCATGATTCTCTTTTATTATGCAGACACTTGGTACATTCAATTTATCAATGGTAGCAAGCACGAACTGCATAAGTAGTATAAGAACGACAAAATATATTCAGTGTGTGAGTATTTTTATTTATTATATTAAATTCGCATAGATTATAAATATATGTAAAAATTCATAAAGCAAACGTGTTACACACAGTGAAGTTTCCATAGAGAGTATTAATAATATTAATTAAAATAAACACAATGTTCATTACTTACGACGGATTTAGTTCGATTCAGTGGAAGATTTCAATTGATAAAAACTATTCATTAATACAGCTACATTATCAACAAATTTTAAAGGCAAAATTGTTTATTGAAGATGCGTTTAAAGGAAGTGGGCAAGTTATTTAATGAATCGACGATGGAAAAAAACTACAGAGTGAAGGAGTTTGAACGAAATAAGAATTACAATTATTCTTAATAAAGGAACATTCAACAATGACGTACACAACGTCAGGTCACCGTAACACTGAAATATGAAATATTAAATAACATATTAATTTCACACATTCAGACTGTGTTAAAATATTAACAATATTAAAATGTATGCCAAGATTGCTTATATCCAGTGGCGCGTTTGGTGACGAAGAGCCCCGACACAGAGACTGATCACATTAAAATAACATTAAATTTAAGAATGTGGTATCAATTACTAATTGATTTTAAGTTCCTCATCTCTATCCGTCATATATGCACAACCATGAATAAGCAGGACCGCCTTTCTCACGATGCTAACAACGTATTTTACTAATTGTATGCCTGTTCGAACAGTTTTGAGACCCATTTTTAAATCTACCGACGAATCGCTTGCGCCATTTGCGCCAAAAAAATCTCCGCTGCTTACTCTATTCAAGGTTGTAGCCACAAAATATCAAATAGTAGTTAAATTATGTTGTGATTTTTAAGAAGTCAATATAGTTTTGTGAATTGTGTCAGCCATTTTTGTTGAATATAAAAGAAGGAAAAGAAAATTTGATCCTTAAGGATCTACGTCAGAGACGGTTGTCTGCATTTAAATGCTTTTCGGGTGAAACGTGATACTGTTCATATTAAAGGTCTATTTTTGAACCCTCGATTATATACCTATAAGGCTTGCAACCGACTGTTACTGATGGGGTTCTTGTTGACAGTTTGAAATATTCATCTGATTTTATCACGAATCGAATATTCTAATGTCAATCGGCAAAAAAATATTTATTTAATATAAACTTGCACAATTTTGAAAAACCACAATAGATAATTGAGTTAGTACCTACCTACCTAATGTAATTTACATAATTGTTTACACAACCGAACGCATTTCGATTGGTGGAGTTTGCACTACCTACATTACTTAAAACGACGTTATTGGAAATGAATCACATGGACCATAGACAGATAGAAACCGCCTAAGTCAAGACTTAGAGCAATGTTTCCCAACAGCAGGACCGTAAATTATTATCAGCATTTTCAACAACCTGTACACGTGAAAAAAACTTTTTGACAATGTCAGTACCTAATAAAAAAGAAACAGAGCCACTGAATGGATGTCAACTTTATGAAACAACGCTGAAGCCACGGTTATCTACTATTCTAGTAGGGACGACGCAAAAATCTGTACTGATCGGTTTTCGAATATTTCAATTTACAATACAATGTTCACGCTGTATTTTTTGTATTCGCGATCAGACTGTCATAATACATGATAATTAATTCGGTGTTGTTTGGGCATAACCTGATAACTGCTTATTTGGTAATTTTATTGTAAGAGTAAAAATTGGGTCACTAGTATTATGTTCCATTTGGTAATAACCCGATATCTATATTTCACTTAAAATGCTCAAAACGCTATTGTAATAATATGATGATATGTGAACAAACACAGTGGTTAGTTTGGTCAAAACATGACCAAAGACCTTATCATAGTTTGATCACTGATCAGTGTGACCTTCTTTTCCTAATTAATGAAATAATTGACAATCTAAGTATTGTCATATTCTTCTTCAGTTATTTTTTTTTTTTTCAATTTTAAACAAAAAAAAATGAACTGAAATTTATGCGGGCAATTCAAAGCTAAAAATGGCTCTCCTGTAAATTCAACATTTTGCAGTTAACAGGTTATGCCCAAACAGAACCGAATTAATAAAATACTATTTCAATAAAAAAAAATATTTATGCGTTGGCGGCGTTCCGCGAAATATTTATAATATTTTTACCGGTCCACAGGCGTAAAAAGGTTGGGAACCATCTATAGCACTCGTCCGGATGATCTAAATTTTTACTTATATTTATAATGTTTTTCCAATTTACCTATGTATTTTCTATAATAAAGAATTTTACATTCGTAAATATTGTGTTAATTACCCACGGGTCTAGGACGATTTGGCGCCGGGACAACTGGACGCCACGAAATTCGAAAATAAATAGACGTTAGGTACTTATAGGTACTTTTAAAAAATATATTTAATATTATTATTTATATTTAAATTATTATATTATGATTTGATAGTTGGTGAGAATTTAAATATGCACACGTAAATAATGATTTAATCGTGCATATGTTTAAGTTCCAACGAAAAAAGAGTTTTATATTTTTATATAAAGCCTGGTAATTCTCAATCCGCAATAAAAAAAAAACATTATGATAAGAGTAAAATGAATTAAAACTACTAAGTAGTAGATAGAAACTGATTAAAATTCCTCGTCTACGTTCTGTTTATGTGTCTACGACAGTGCAGCGTCCAATTGTCCCGGCGTCCAGTTGTCCCATTCCCATACCCACCATTTTATTGACTAAGAAAAAATACTTGGTAGAATTACATTTGAATAATTTTTGATAAGTTATTTTAAAATAACAAACCATATTGTTGTAAAAATTCGTATATGAGATGAGGGGTGCACAATCCATTTGGCTTGATCGGACGGCTCTCATTGGTACAATTAGTGTTTTTATACAAATTACAAGACGTAGCGACAATTAGTATTGTATGGATTGCACAATAACTCAAAAAATATTCTTATTTCTATAAGTTAGAGTCTGCCAAACATGTAAATAGGCAGCGATCAACACGTAATGCGATGCTTTTACGAATTAAATTAAATTTTGAATGAAAGCCATAAAGGAAATAAGACACTTCATAACGTCTTCTTACAACTCTCGAATTTCATACGGAATAATAACTTCACATAAACACGTATAAAGTATATTACTGACGTGTCAACATTATATTTTATACATTTCATGGAAATTCATAGCAAAGAGTAGGTAATAAAGTTGAAATTGTTCCTGTGAAAGTTGTACAATTTAAATTCAATAAACAAGGCACAATTACATTTTACTAATATACAATTTTCAACGAATACGATTGCTGGTCCACATCTAATGGGTGCACCGATGGAAAGTTTGATCGGACATGTTCACCTTCTTCGGTTCACCTTCAGTTAGATGGAGGGGGCCAGAAACCCCTGATAGGTCGGTGACCAAGGCAGGCACTTTCGTTGAAATTATTTACGATCTAGAGCAGCGTTGCAAACTTAGCGTTTTTCTTGTCAGATCTAACATTGTATATATGCATCTAGCTTGCAAAACACGCATCTGGCATATGACGTTAAATCTAACGTTTTTCGACAACGCAAACAGCTTTAAAATCCTTATAAAAACGCTGGAATATTAGGTACACTATATTTGCCTTAAAATCAACGTGTTGACCCATCTTACGAATGTGTAACATACTGTAATGTAACATACTCAGAACTAACCTGCCATTAGTGATGCCAATTGAGAGGGCAATAACCATGTTTAATGAAATCGCTTCGGAAATTAATATATTCCAATTAGGTGAGGGTGAATTTAGGCGGACGTTGTTTTATAGGTTTTTAAGGTAAGGTCTATCAATAGTTCACCCTGTGTGCTTCCATCTACTTTTATTTATGTTATTTTGTTTCGTTGCTTATTTTATTTTTTATTTTAATACTTATTGTATTATTAACTCACATTGCTCTGTATTTATATTTCAAAAATTGTTAACACTTATTTTATGTCATGTCGTGAACGCTTTAAATTTATAATTTGTTATGTTCATTACATGTAAAATAAATAAATTTTAATTTGAATAAACATAGTGGGTATTGTTCGGGAAAATGAGGCGTATAACGAACAGTAGGACGTCAATTTTGTTAGATACTATTAAATTAACTATACCATCATGATGCTTCTCAGTACGGCTAACAAATTTAAACACAACATAGTTAACTATATTTTATACAAAATAACTAAAAATAATTATCACTAACTTTAAATCTAGCACCAAAACAATAAAATTCAGCAACACGTGCTTGTAGTTTTTAAATGACTGTAATCATTCAAATGAATAATTATTTACCGGCGACGTTTTCAAATTCTATCTTACTCTAACGCATCTTGCGGAGATATAAGCGTGCCGAATGCTTTCTCATTACCACTTATGGTCCGGTTTTGTTCAGGTATTGATCATGACCAATTCCTTAAGAATGATTAAAAACTTTGCCATCTACCAAATAGACAGATACGAGTTTACCTGACTATAAAATCATAACCTTCCCATTGCCATTGATTAGTGCCACCACTTTATAAAACGGGCGAGAGGAGTAACAGGATAATAGGGACGTACGTAAATTTTATTTCATCATTGGTACTTTACTGATATAATTAACTGAACACAAAATATAAGGTATATTTTACTTTTATATAAAAGATATTTCACTCCAAAAAAATGGCATGCACAAAATAGATAATTTACCATACATTAAAAACACGAATACGCGTAAAGACCATTAATGTCATATATTATTACGCAAAAAAGGCTAAACTAAATAAAATGATACTTTGAAATACGGAAATGCAAAGCGTATCAGTAATATAAAACATAACATGCTTCAACCCCTATATCTTTAAAATATTTCAACTTAATTCGCTTGTAAATATACCTTTCTGGAAGCGAGGGACGAAACTGCGACCCCAAGCAATATATTCCTGATAAGTCAGCCCAATTTCCAAGCGACATCTTTTCAAATTGTCTGCGAAGGTATTGCGAACTTCCATCGGTTCAACTTTGCATAATAAACATGACACACTTACGAATATTGCCAATGATATTGAAAATTTATGCATATTGTAAGAATTCTATATGTAAATGATTGTATCAAAAAATAACGAATCGTCGCTAATGTGAATTACTTCTATTGATAAATTTAATACGACATACAACGAATACATATGAACATTACAATTAATTTGTGTTATTTATTCATACAAGGCTCAATAATAAACTGTTCTAAAATATAACTCAGTTATCTGCTAAGCTAAGGTAATTTACAAGCACCATTCGTATTTATAAATAGGTGACGGGACGAATTCAATTACTTATAATATGTATGTGATATTATCTAGTGATTGTAGGTATACCCCTACCAGCCATAGATCATGGGGAACACCGCAAATGATAATGAACGAATAATATATCAAGTATATTATAGAATGTCTTCTTCTATCTAGGTCCTAGGACATTAAAATGCCTGAAGACTGCTGCATAAGTAATACTGAATACAATTTATTGAAGCTTGATTTATGAAAGATTATTAAATTATCGTTCGGAAAAAAGAAATATTAGTAGAGAGGTATTAAATAAAATAAAATATTTTGAAGATAAAATTATTCAAAAATCATATTAGTCTACCATTTTTACCACGTTTTAATTAGCTCGTATTCTTGTTTGTCCAGTACAAATTTTTTCTTGTTTGTCCAAATCTTGCAATCGATTTTTAACTAACTTCCCGCCTAGATAGACATTTTAAACTTTTAGAATATATCAGAACACGATGACAATGCATTCTTTTAATAATCGAATTCATTATCAGTTAGTTCTGTTTTGTATGGAAAGTTATTATTGTCGGTTTCAATAAAAATATTAATTAATGTCTTGTACAGTCTTCAATTAATTATTGACAACTGCATGGATATTAAGCCAAAGACTTATGTTACTCCTTACGCATTTTATAAATCACGTTAGTAACATCTTCGATTTAAATTACAATAATTACAAGATAAAAAGAACTTTTCATATAGGTACCACGTTTTTAAATTTTCTGTTGAATCATATAAACTTGACAATTCTATGTATTAATAAATACTTTTTTTTGTATAGAAATTTTGGATAGAAATACTGAATAAATAGAATACTGAAATGTCATTTTGACATAGTAACACACGTATATATTAATAATTTAGTTGCTAGGACACCTCAGCAATCAATAATAGTGAGTAGTAAATATTACTATTAACCATTTTTTTCCGAAACATACAAAACAGAATTAACTGAAAATGAATTCAATGCTGCTTAAAGATGGCCAAAAGTATTAAAAGAATGCATTGTCGTCGTGTTATGATATATTCTAAAAGTTTCAAATGTCTAGCTAGTGGGGAAGTTAGTTAAAAAATTTGTACTGCACAAGAAAAAATCTGTACCGGACACACAAGAATACTAGCTAATAAAAACATGGTAAAATATGAAACATCCATGCGCGATAGAAGAGAAAAATAAAAACCCGGATTTAAATAAAATAATTATCTTAACTAAAACTACGTATTCTAATTACATTACACATTACCGTAAATTTATTTACGTTTTCTATTAATTTTAAAATCTACTTATTGATATCAATTACCGTTTAATATAATATTTTGTTGTTCAATCGATTAATCTCAGTTTATAAGGATTTTTAATACGTATTAATTTATAAGTAATATACGCAGTGATATAGTACGGTTTCTTTTTACTATAATTTAAATTAAACGTATTTGGAAAATCGTAACAGAAAATTCGGAAGCGGTCGAAAATTCTTCTCGTAATTAAGTATTTATAAATATTAAAAAGGAGGAAAATTTAACAAGTATAATAAAATAAGTAAGTTATAAATATCTCAGATATTATGTACTAGCATCTATGTATTTAGCATATTATGTATTTAGTCATCAGATACAAAGTGTGCCACAAATCTACTTTGCCAAAATAAAGACATCGATATTAGTCATCGTGGAATGTATTTTCAGAGTAAATTATCGCAGTTATATTTATCTTCCAAGGAACGACTTCATTCAATTTAGGAGAAAGCCACTGAACAATTTATTGAAGGCATCATATGTCACGGCGAATGCCCTCATCCGTCTTGCATTTAGGAAAATCGAACATAGAAAAAATGCGCCTTTCAAGACTTCTGATTCCCTCATATAATATGTTATTGTAGGTATTCATATATTTACTACAGAGCTAAATTGAGAAAATAATTTTCATTGCAATATAATATTTATTATATAATTTTATTTTATTATAATCTAATTATAAGTCTAATTGTAAGTAGATTGCGATCTACTATGAAAACTGTAATTACATTATAATAACGTCACGTATTGTCACATGCTGGTACGGCGTCAAAGTTAGTGTATGGTTTCGTCATTCCGCAGAATATTTTGATGATAAATTCAATCTCTATAAATTCAATGATGTAGAGTGCCAAATCCAATGTATTAGTATTTTTATTATTATTTATTATTCATGTTAATTTCAATTGATTGTAATAGTGTCTACGTGTACGTACGTTAAAAATACTTGCGATATTGCATTTATAGATAATATTTTGAACAGAACCCAACCTGAAGACCATAGCTAATAAACGTAAACACCTTACATAGATAATAAATTAATTGAAAATCCACAGAGAAAACCTCTAAAAACAAAGAACAAGCGATTTTGATATGAGTCGTAGAAAATGATTAAAAAACGTTCATTGAGTCATTGAGGGTGTCGATTAAGCGCGGTACGCGTGAGGTGACCACATACTTGTTATGGTGATTTCATCAGATTTTGCTAACTGACAATGTTAAGTTAAAGGCTCAAAATGTGCTACGGAATGGGAGCATTAGTCTGATAACATTTTTAATATCAAGAAAAACGACATTACACACTTTTTTCCCGTAGCGGCAGCTTACTGTGACAGCACGTAAAAGTAAATAACGTGATGATAATGTATTTGAAGCATTAGTATCTAAACAGAATGCGATCTTCACAATCGTATTATATTTGAGTATTAATACTATCGACCGAAGGTACTTGATGGAATTTGAATTTAAATTCTAATGGACACTGACAGTGTGTATTTGCCTTTTGGTGAGTGTACACAGTGCCTTAAGATGTTGAAAGGCGAAAAATATAAGTTTTTGTCGTTTTTGGCTAAGCTTATGGTAAAAATAATAATAAAACAGTTCCTTATTGAACTTCTGAAATAATTGTATTAAAAATAATACGCACGCAAAAGTTATTATTAAAATAACACGACTATCTCGTACATCCAACTAGTTCTCAGTGGCTCTTCAGGTCATTTAAGTTCTCTTAGGTAACACTCATGGATGTGATTTATTCAGTTATGTGGCTTTCCAATCCCCACTAAGATGTATTTATTATGTTCTCCAGTTTCGATTACTCCCTAATCGATCCCTATATGAATTTCGATCAGATAAAATAAATAAATGTGTATAATCACTTATACCAGGCGATCAAGATAGCAAAGAATGTTGCGAGCAATTTATATCATAGGACACTTAAGCTATTCTTGCATACATAGGTATACATTTTATTTTGAATTTGGAAACTTCGTTCCGCGTGAAACGTTGAAAAATGTGTGTAGTCTATCGTGTAACGTAAATGATAATCGAATACGACATATTGTGGCGTAAAAGGACATTTTTGCGGTTCGAATTGCCTAACCCTTCAACCCAAATGCGTAGAAAACAGATGCTTAATACAGAAAACAATAAGACAGATGGAGCCATTTGCGATGTTTACGGCCGATAGTCGAATAAAACCGCCGCTTTATCGCGAGGGAAAAAAATACCACCTTCTGCTTTCTGGTAGCCTGATAACACCGTAACACAAAGACAATAAAACTAACTGAAAATCAATAGTTTTTTTTAAATTATTTACGTTATAAAAAAATAATCAATTAGCGAGATTAACTATCTTTTAAAAAAAATCTGTTACCAAACAAAAGTACTTATTCCATTTTCGTCAATGAAATTATGAAATATCCATAATAATATACGTATATTAAATATTTACGTCCAACAAATCGATTGCTAGTTAGACAATGGTATTACAACCGAAATACACATCGACTTAAAAATAACATTATATCATCATTTGTAAAGCGATTGCTACCAATTTGTTTAAGGCTTATGGGTTCATTTGCAAGAATCAAATTTGACGTAAGCGACAAGCATTGGAACAAAATAAACATGTTATTGTATAGGTATATAGAAGTATTATATTATAACATTTTAATGTACACGTGCAATATGCTGCTGTCTGCTGTCTGCCGCCTAAGCGAAGTTTGAGCGAAATCAGGGGTTTCGAAAGTATTATTTAATAAATAATATTTTTTTCCTAACAAATTATATAAATTTTTGTAGGTAGTAGGTAGAATAAATTATAACAATAAAAATAGTAGACCTCCAAATAAGAACGTCATATTATTGATATGCTGAATTTGTGAAGTGATACATTTTCTTGAACCTATCATATTGTAGGATCAAATTCAGTGCAAATATTTTTCAAAAAAAAATCTAATACTCATGTAGGTTTCTGAGGTATTTGAAATATATATACTTATGTATTATATAATTTTCCCACGGCAAATTCGGTGTGTATGAATACAAAAAAAAACGAAAGTGTGAACAAATATAATTTTATTAATTTTCATAAGCTCATTACAAATTATACGTTTAACCCTTTTTGCTTCGCTTTAGGTTCATCCGTACTGAGAGTAAAAGATAAGTCACACATATTACACTTAATAACAAATTCAGATACAGATCCTCTTCTAACTTCGGAAAATATAAATAAATTTGCCATAGTCATGAAAAAAAAATTGAATGACTTGATATTTCAATGAGGCGATTAAAAAATAAATTAAAATTAACAATGCGGCGTCCATCCAAATCTTGAAGCGGTTTCCCACTAGACGCACATTTCGGAAATAAATGAAAGTATAAAATTAATAAAACAATATATAACACTAGCTGAAGTACCCGGCTTCGCACAGGGTCGCTTCGTGGATACATTTATCTAAAATATCTGCAATACAATATGCCAATATGAAAATAATTCTAATAGGAGTAAAGGTCAAACAAAAAACACTAAATTAAAATCGAATCCACAATATACAAACGTTATAAATAGTATTAATATGTAATTAATATGTATGTAACGAAGAAGAAGAGGCGGGTTCAATCTGAAATTCGAGACCTCCACCACGCACTCCGGCTCGTCAGCCGCCGTCTACCCTCCAAATGTTGTCGAAATCCGACTGCGCCTGTGGATTTTTATAAACAAAAACCGACACAACGGTACAAACATACAAACATCCAAATATATTTTCGAAATTATAGTAAGTATAGATAATAAATAAAAACGGGAAGTGAAATATGTGTTATTTATATCATTGAAACAATACACGTATTAAAAATTAAATCAATCCAAAAATTGTTTATAGGTATACAAATTAAGAAACTATTTAATGTGTATGATTATAATTATTGATAACACCTGGCCGGCCTATAATAATGAATATGGGCCGATAATAATAGAATTCATTATGTCAACATTGTACGAGGGTTGTCCACTGATTTTTTTTTAAATGTTTGATTTCTAACATTTAATTAATATAAAATAATAATGCGTTTGCGGCTAGATAACTAACTCATTGACACCGGGGAAGTGGAATGCGCATTATGCGCAATTAATTTTTAAATGGCAAATATCACGTTAATTATTACATTATTTAAAATGCCCCGGTGGCAACGAACTATGTTACATTAAATACCATTATCTCCTCAGCGGAGCATATGGAGGCTTATACTATCAGACTTTTTATGAGGAATGGTAGTTAATCTGGATAAAACACACATTGCAAAAACATGTAATTTTGCCAGACGTGGGATTCGAACCCACACCCACTGCGCTATGCCAACTACTCCACTGTAGGATAGTAAAAAATAATATTCTTTTCGACCGTATCCGATCCTAATAGGATCATAAGGGCCTCCACAGAGTGGAGGTTTGTATTGACAGATTTTTTTTTTTACGATAAATGTATGTCAGCCACTTGCTCAACCTATTAGATCCATACTTGTGACTCATACACAAATTGAAAAACAATATGTGTACTTGTTAGACCCAGGATTCGAACCTGAGACCCACGACGCAATAAGCCAACGCTTACGCCGCGTGGCTATCATGAGTGTGTTATAAAAATAATTATAAAAATAATAATTATCATAAAATAAATTGCTAACGGAAAGGCATGATTATCTGAAGACACAAAATAATATTGTACCGTTGGGCAATCATTTGAGATGTTTTTCCACTTCGACGGCGACCAGCGCATGGTTTGGCTAATGTACCGCTCATGATTTTCCCATGTATAATACGAAGCCACCTTCAAAGAATGTTTAGTAAATTATCTTTTGAATAAACTTGCACAAAAATCTAATAAACATATTTTTGATTTCAAGAAATTCACGCAAGCTACCTTATAAAATATGTGGCAACCCTGTGACTGGCTTAAGTTTTGTTTAACACTGTTGTTATGTAAATATTACGTCTGTCAAAATAATATTCCGCGATGAACTAAATTCTGGAAGAAAAAAAACACGTCCTCACTGCGTCCCAGTTGGTCGCCGACTAACTATATTAATATCGAAAGAATGAAAAAACTGTATGGATCAATCAATCAAATTGCCTTTTTTTAATAATTTGGCAAAATAATTATATTTCTAAAACGTCTGAAAACAGGATAAATACATGAAAATGTACGACGTGTTTTAGTAATACAGCGTCACTAATTATACCAAATGTATGGGGTTTTATTTATTTTTTCATTGTTAATTATTATTTATAGTATTACGTGAATGTTATATTATAATAAAAAAAATATTTTTATTGTGCAGTATATATTATTTTGTGAGAAAAAATCATTCAAAATTGGCTGATGTATACTCAAACTAAAATGGCTTTAAAATCTTTATTTTTCCGAAATTAAAAAAAGTACGTGAGTTAATCAATGAAATGTATTGTTTTACCCATTTCTTTGATACAATATATACCTGCAAAACTATTATTAAGCTCTTCATTCATTGTGGCGTGACAGTCGTTTTGACCAATTTCGAAAACAGGACTGACTAATTGTCATTTATTTTAAAAAGTAAAGCGATTCGAAAAATTTTAATGACACAGAACGTTTTAGTTGAATACTATTTATTAGATTTTAAATAAATAAAGAGTTTATTGTGTATCAATTCGTTTTAAACATGCTTATCATTTCCGCGATTCCGAGAAGACAGGAAAAAACGGGTCCAATGGCCTTAAGACCTCAGAAGTTGAAGATATTCTCTTATATTATTTATATCTTATATAAAACTACTGAGATAAATATTATTAAAGAGAAACTGAAGAAACAACTACTAAAATAATTGTATCAGCTGGAATTCTTTTCGGGTTATAGATTTATTTGTTGCAAACTTCGACAACATCAGCTGTCAAATAACACAAACTTTGAAACAGAAATTTAGGTGCAGAAAAATCCCTGTAAATAATTAAATGGGTACTTTTCATAAAAGTGTCTTTATCAAGTTATCTGAATTAAAATCTGACTTGGCAAGATTAACTATGGAACTTAAGTTTCAAATGAGTGGGTAATACTATTTTATTAATAACTAAATATAATATACTCCCACGATGGCCGCGCGGCTTAAGCGTCGGACTATAGCGTCGTGGGTCCCAGGTTCGAATCCTGGGTCTGGCAAGTACACATATTGTTTTTCAATTTGTGTATGAGTCAGAGTATGTACCTAATAGGTTGAGCAAATGGCTGACATCCATTCCTAGTAAAAAAAAAATCTATTAATACAAACCTCCACTCTGTGGAGCCCCATATGATCCTATTAGGATCGGATATGGTGGAAAGAAAAAGAAAGAAGAAATATAATATTTATTGAAAGTTTTAAACACGAAACAAGATCCATTTGAATCTTAACTAAAACGCTATACTATAATCCAAAATTAGCTATGATAACGGGACGAAAAGGACAGCACCAATAAACATAAAAATGCACCGAGATAAAAAAAAAAAATCAAGTGAAAGTACCTACTAGGGTATTAGAAAGAAGGAAGGATAGGAAATGAGCTTAATTGCACTTGGTACATACATACAGCTACAAGACGGCCCATTATGCAAAGAAAGAATAATGACCAGGGTAACATAAAGACTACACAGGCATTCATTTCCATTAAAGCTCGTCGACTGCTTGAACACTGCGAAGAACCGTAGACGCTAATGTACTTGTTTCAGGAGCACGAAAGAAAAACACCTACTTATCAGGGAGGTAGCACGAATCTTGGAATTTTAATCTCCCAGCTACCTGCACCGCGATTTCCTAACTCTCGTCTCGTGTGGCACCAGACGAGATGACGTAATTGTGACGTCACGCTCGAGGCATGCCGACCGCGCACAGAATAACCATAGAAAATTTTATTATGATACACCTATATGTGTATGGTGACAATGAATAGCGCCGCTGTCTGACCACTCGCTATTTTCTCGAATGCTATTATCACTCCGGTAGTACGTCATAATGATGTCATATGACGTCATCTCGACCGGGAAGCTTGCACTCGCAAGTTCTAACATAGAGCCCCTGGTGTTTTTTTTTCGAACGAAATAAAAATGGAGAACTATTTATAGTGATACAAAACCTTTCGAAGAAAGCATTTTAGGTAAATAAGAATACTCATTTATTGGTATTATTTCCATTACATTACATTTATTTGTGTTTTATTAAAATGGACATGTGGAAATCACACGCGATAATAGTAAGTAAGTAATTAAAGTAAGTAAGTAATATAATTGTAAGTCTATAATTGTTTTATCAATCAATCACAATCATTATTATTTACTTGTAGCTGTCAGTATATTAGCGATCAAATATCTATTTTTTATTGTATCAAATTATTCGACCGCAATAATAATTTCTCAGCGACTCATATAACGGTAAACAAGTTTACTGTTTAGCTGGATCAGCAGATTGATTGGCGATATAAAATATGGTATCGCAATGGAAAATTAGTCGAATAATCCTTTCCCACAGTATCATATTATAATATGACTGTAATAATAAATAAAATTCACAAGCTACTCGTATTTAAACCGTTGACTCGTTCATTATAATTATGTACGGGAATATAAAGTTTATGAATTACTTTTACCGATCGTTACGCTGCAAATAAAACTCGCTCCTGTATACATCTTCGACTTCTTCATCATCATCCTCAACACCATAACCCACACATCGAACACCACAGTGGCGACACCAACATACTAATACATAATTTTGAAAAGACTTCCGAGAAAATATAACCAACAGCAAAAAACACCCAGCAGGAATCCAACATGCCTCTTCGGGATTCGCGCCCACGCACATCGACCACAATGCTATAGGTATCCTATCTAATTGCGACAAACTTTAACTAATACAATACAATCCGAAGCGCTTTCCAAATTGAGTTACTATTGTCGTATTTTTTCGAAAACGAGTTTTTCTATTGGGTTAAGAAGTGTTTTTAAAATTGTGTATGTTCAATATAAAGAATGTTACATTCTTAAATCTTGTGAATTATTCGTTGAATAAAAAAAATAGTTAATTATATTATTATTTATGTTGAATTAAAACTATAGGTACAACTTTACTCTCAAATGATCATATTTGACAAAATATTATATTGTATAAAGATTATTAAGTCTCTTTAAAAAATTATCACTTTTAATAATATAGTCTACGAATAAATGAAATTAAGAGAATGACTTTTTCTTAATTTGTATTATCGATATCAATAGACTTTTCTTATTGAGGAAAGTTTATTAACTTAGTTATATATTCTACGCCACCAGTAACGGTGCCAAGTTAGATCGTCGCGAAAATGAAAAGTGGAAATCATTTCCGAATAACTATCCCAATCTAGCCGAGCTCCATTTAAAAATCCACCTCGACGAATTTCTCACCCCCGAATGACCGTGGAAGGGGCGGGTGTTGGTGCTTAAATTGCAGAGTGAGATATTAGGATGGCAGAAAAATGACGGGGATATAATATGCTTGGTAACGACACCGGTGGGGCACAGTTGGCGCTGTCACCTAGGTCCGATTTATATGCCAGCCTCTGTGTTCCACTCTCGTTGTGACGTTCGTTAGGTTTTGACGTAGAGAGGTGTCCTCATTCTTTATGGTCCCCCGTTATGCATGATTTGTATTATTTGCGACGGATTAATGGGTCTCGGCTTTAAGAGATTTTTCACAGTAAATTTACTGTGAAAAACAGAGTCGCTTTATAAAATATATAATAATAAAAACTTAAACAAAACTCTACAAAAAATAGCAAGGAGTTCCATTTTCAAAATGAGACGCCTTTTTAGCAATCGAGACGAACATATATAATACATGTATCTAAATCTCAGCATGGTTCACAGTTTCTCCAAACACCTGATAACCTCAACCTGAAACATTGATAACCTAGGAAATATACTGAAGGTAGAAAAACACACGTAAATTACTTGAGAGCATGGCCCCAACAAGGTGGGGTGACAGGGCTCTAGACTGGAAACCCGGGCTCTGGGGGGGGTCCTGCGTGGCGCGACTACCTTATAAATAAGATAAACACACATCACAAATTCGCTCTAATGGTAAAAAAAGTCGCCTGCGGTGCTATTTTACTTTAAGAATATTAACATTTTACAATATGTGATTGTTCGATGCAAATTTTGATTATTATTTTATGTCGATATTCGAAAACTTCATAACTCAAGTGGATTTATTGAAAAACACAAAAAATACACTGAATACCCTTAATTTTACCTGGAACACCATTTTGGAAAAGATTTTGTAGAGTGTAGAGCATCACACTGCTTTTAACTCTAGCGATAGGTAGGAGGGCCCGACAAAGATCCTGGCCTAGGGGCCCGCTTCAGGATGTGGGAGTCATGCTTGAAAGATTATAATAAATATATCAATATACGTGGTAGTTATACCCTGTATGCATTGCGAGTAAGATGAGAGTGGGATGTGTATAAATTGCCCCTACCGATAAAATGGTTGTGCATTACTAACGTAACATAAAGAGTTCCGTTTCCTTTTAGTATATTATTATGGGCTCCTGATAATTCTGGAAATAGAATTAATATACTTTATTTTAGTAATACAACAAAAGTTTAAAGCTATATATTATTATATTGTTATACTATTTACGATACATTCGACTTTAGACATAATGCTAATTTCATTGTGATTTATGTACAATATGTTCTATATATCGGATGATATTGTTTTTATATTCTAGAATACATATTTATAAATATACGCATAATCCGTTGTTACCTCTAAATACCTAAATTATTGACTTAGCAATTTTTGCCTCAAGATTAGGGTGCATATTTAATATATGTGTTCTTTCAGTGCTCACATATGAATGTGAATCTCTGATTAAAAGATAAATTCAGAAATTAAACACGTTGCAGTTGCATCACCCGCAAAGGCAGAAAAAAGACAAATTGGTACATCCGAAAGATTCATTCGTTTTCATACCAAGAACCAGTGTTGCCAATTGTCGTTCACTCATCACAAATATGTCAGTTATAGTAAATAAGGTAGTTAACAAAAAAATGTAAAGGTATATGCTAGGTAGGTGTTCTAAGTATTTAAAAAAATCTAGCATATTATGTCTTTACAAGACCAATAATATTGAATAAGAATTTATTATTTCGCATGTTCAACTCAAAATTAATGATGGTTCGAAATTATGATATTACTTAAATATCGTAATATTATATTATATACATTATTTTTTGCATCACCATTTTGATGCTCAAGCAAATGTGGTGTAATATTCCAATATTTTCATTAGAATTTTAAAACTGTTTGCGGTATCGAAAAAAAATAGATTTAACGTCATATTCCAGATACGTATTTGACAAGCTAGATATTCAAAAATGCTAGATCTGGTAAGACAAACGCTAAGTCGGCAACGCTGCGACGAGCGCTATAATAATACATGAAGCGTTCCATTTTGCTTCTCGCATGTCCTGAGGCCCTGGTAATCTAGCGTAGGTAGATGTGTATTTTTTGAGCATGGGGCTGTAAACACCCATCGCATAGCGACACCTCGGGGCAAACACGACAGCCAAGATATGAAATTTATTTGCCGGCCAGCAAATTGCTTCTGGCGTCGGCCAAGCGGAAGGAAATCGCGTCCTCTTTATACTTCCTGCAATCCTGATACATATATATGTGCGAAATTTGATATGAGCATCTGGAAAATGTATATTTTCTTATTTACTTATTTTTTTCAATAAAAATGACATACATACCAAAAAACATCTGCATAGAAAATATTCCTATAGCTTATGACATTCAAAAAAAAAATACAAGATGGACCACAAGATTATTATTTTATTTTATATTCGTCATAATTTAACTGTAACGCATGAGAGAAAACATAATATGAAAATGTGAAGGAGACAGCGAAATACGGAGAAAATGTACTAAATCAGGAAAGGTGGAAACAAAGATACACTAAAAGCCCACCCGCATTGAGGTGCATGTCGCGGACTAACACGTGAACTCACTATGATAAAAATGTCTATGGTTTCGTTATTTTGCAGAATATTTTGAACGTGCACCATCTCGTAAACTCACTGAATAATGACACTGATTAGGAGTGTCTACTATAATGTATTAGTAATTTGAAATATTATTATTTATTTATGCTAATTTTATTTTTTTTAACATTTCCTACGTGTGCGTACCTTAAAATACATGCGGCATGAAATTCATAGATAATATGACACAGCATGCAGACCATAGATAATAGACGACATTCTCATAGAATAAACCACACATATTACTTAAATAATTTCATAAAAATAAATGTCTTTACTCACAAATTACTATTAGTAGCATGAAGAACGATATTTTTTAAATGTTCACGGTCAGCAGAATCATTAAAGGTCAAAATGGAAGAGAGAGGTAGTCCACAAAATGGACGGACATATTTATCAATGGATGCTACGTGGCATCAGATAAGCATAGGTCGTTGTTCAGATGTAAGTAGGACGTATAAATGGAATCATGATCCTTAGTAACCTAACGCGAAACCGAAAATATGTTCTTAAATTCATTGGTTATATTATATACGTATTGAAAGATAAGGAAAATATTATTTATAATAGTAATAAAATAAGAGATCATTAAAATGAGTTCACAGTAAGGTGTAAAATAATATCGACGAACGGAAATTAGAATGCTTATAAAACTTGAATGTAAAACTAAAGGAAAACGAATAATTCACAGTACACAAGACAACAAAATAAAAAGCTATTACGATAATTCACAGTCAAGTATTATTTAACTAACGAGCTACAAAAGAAATGCTACGTACAAGCACAACTCGAATGGGGAGAGAAGAAAAACTAAGTGAATTTTCTAAATAAATAAAATGAAAATCGAAAAGAACAGGCGAAAAAATAATAACGAAACACATTCTTGTTTTTTCCTCATTCAAAACTTCGTATGACAGATGCAAAAGTTTTAATGAAACGCAAGCATTTTTGGGAGTTTTTTGTTGTTAGCTTTATATATTATATATATATATATATATGGAGCCATTTCATTCGTTTTGTAGAATGCAGAGTATTCGGAGCTGGCGAAAGTTGGTTATTTATCTCGGGAAACGGGTTGGACAAGCTTGCTTTTATAATCATAAAGAAATAACATGTTTTTAACTTTTTTTTTCATCAAGCCAAAAACGTGTTTTATCCCAGTAACAAACTTTATGGAAAGTTTTAAAAGCTGTGTTTTAAAATACATGAGAATCAGGGTAAAGCAGGGAGGAATATTTAAAATATTTGATGAAACAAGGCAAGAACGTAATTACATTCCTTCTAGACAACATATTTAAAACCGATAAGAATAACATCGTAGATTAAAACCTCGTTTCATTATTGATAAAAAATGTTGAGATTTATAAACATATATTTAAAAGTTATACGATTAAATATAGGTAAATTAATCTAGAGTGACAGCGTGAGTGATTCGCATGTGTATTGGAGAGGACAGGGTTCACAAAATCAAGTAGTTGACACTGACTTCCACATTTACCGCGCCCATTAGCTTGAACTGACCTGGTCAAGTACTGGCCTGCAAGTATAACTACAGGTGCTCGCCTACGAGTTGTTGCGAGATTTCGGACCCAAAAATGGTTGTCTAAAGCACGAGACCGAACGATCATAATTATTAGGATTGTTACTGTCCGTTTGTATCATTAGCGCTGTCTCAACATTTATGCATTTCACTTCAGAATAATAGAGTAAACATTGAATGCATGATGGTTGGAACATTTTTTTTCTCTAGTGCTATGGGTCTTCCGCCAACATAGGTCTTATCGTTGGGAATTCTATTCGATAAGGTATTCGGGGTTACGAAGCTTACAGGTCATTTAAATAATACTGGGGATAGGGTCTGGATCCGAAAGTACTACCCCTTGTGTGCGCACCTGTAACAAGAATACAATACCAATACAGCTGCGAATGGTATCATAATAATGGGGAAGATAATTATACTGTTATATCATAATTTGCTAAAATGCCTCGTCAAAATAAACGAAAAAAAAATAGTTACCCACGGATATACACTGTATATATTGAATTTATTTATTACTGCATTTATAACTAATGAAATTATAAAAAATATATTTTATTGTAAGGATTTTTTAATAAATGTATTTTAAATATTTTTTTCAGGTGGGTAGAAATGAAGAAAGCTTGACCTTTATTTAAAATGAACAAGCATAAAAACAGCTTCATAGAATAAAAAAAGTGATGCATATTTCAACAAAGCTCTTCACCAGTATCAGGGTGCCAGAGGGTATAACGGGATATAAAGAAAGCTCCCAACAAAATAGCCGGCGAACAAAATGAGCGGAGGATGACTTGAAGGAACGTGAGGGAGCCATTCACGGGATGCAATGGCCCGCTAGCCACACTGTTCCTATCAAGATCCCGCCTTCACATGAGAGCCTGGTAGCTTTGTACAAAAAACGATGCATTTTAAAAGAATGCCGCTTTATGTAGAGGGGCAGTGACCTCAGCATGTTTACTTTAGGGGTGTGTTATACGAAAGGTTTTGTACAAAGAAAGCATTTATTAATAGTGACAAAAAATTAGATTTAGTTATGCAACAAAATAGTTAGATAACAACCAATTTTATTAGTATTTTAGGGTTAAACTAATGTGTGAAGAATTTGGAACATTTTGCAAGCTAAGTAGACAAAAATAAATAATGGTGGAGCAAACACGAACCTACATCGATCAGATGCCGTCCAATGCGCAATACCAACTTAGCCAACCTTTTCGTTAATATTTGCTAACTGGTTTTGTGATTTAAATCAAAGTACCAAAAATAAGTAGGTACTGCCAAATTTTAGTTTAAATGTCCTTGAATGTGTTAATAGTTTAAAGAATAAGAGATTCTTGTTGGTTTAAGTTTAAGGGAAGCCAGCAAAAATTGAAGTTTTGAAAACAGCCGATATACTGGATTATTTGTTTGGTTAGGGTAGGTTTTCATATTTGAATTCAAATTTTGCCAAAATTGGCGCGGTTCCCGCCTGGCTTCCCATAAACCGACTTGTATCGTATCGTATCGTATCGTATCGTATCGAATAAGGTATTCATTTATTTAACGAATACATTTTTGAATTTAGTGGATTATTCGTTGAATAATAATAATTACAAGATAAAAAGAACTTTTTATATACAACGTTTTTAAATTTTCTGTTGAATCACATAAACTTGAAAATTCTCTGTATTAATAATTTAGGACAAATAAGGCAATTGTCAACAAATCATTTTTTTGCTATTTTGCAACAAACAAACAAATATAGAATACTGAAATGTCATTTTGATTTCCAAAGTAACGCACGTATATATTAATAATTTAGTTGCTAGGACCATCCGCTTAGCAACCAATAATGGTGTCGAAATAACTTTTCATACAAAACAGAATTAACTGAAAATGAATTCAATTCTACTTAAAGATGGCTAAAAGTATTAGAAGAATGCATTGGCATCGTGTTCTGATATATTCTAAAAGTTTCAAATGTCTAGCTAGTCGGGAAGTTAGTTAAAAATCGATTGCAAGATTTGTACTGGATAAACAACCACCGGACAAACAAGAATACGAGCTAAGAAAAGCGTGGTAAAAAATAGTTTATAATTATGTTAATCACTAAATTCTGGCCGCGGTACGAACCTGAACATTGTAGTGCTAGTTATTGTTTATACTTCTAACGCAATAATATGGGAAATTGTATGTATAAAATGATAATTATTTTATTATGAACGAAATCGAAAACCTTCATTTACTGCGAATATGACGTTACCAGCCGCATGACGTTAAAAGTTAAGTAATAAATCGGAAATAGCAATTTGGTGCCTCGGCCTGACTATAGATGGCATTGATTATGTATATAAAATCTTACATATGCACTAATTAGGTTATTAAAATCTTTTTTTTAAGTACACGCTATAAGTAGACATGTGTATTTAATAAGAAATGTCTCAACTGACCTTGAGTAAAAAAAAACTGATATATTTTTTATACTTTGTATAAAAAAACATTATTAATATTGATGACGCGACCACTTGAATTTTATTAAAACACCCTTATTCGCGTGATTACACCCCGAACGTAGGCAAGACGCAGAAAATAACAAATTTTGACGAAATCTCCATAAATTAATTTTACATAAATTCCAACAGAGGCCGCCTACACACAAAAATAGTTATTCGCCAAGAGACATGATCGTCTCAAAATGTTTATTTATAGCTAACCCCGGTTGCCCTAGAAACTGTACTTTATTGTACACTGAATAAACCAAGGCACAAAGTAAATATTTTCGTAAAAATATGTTTATTTTTAGTTAAATGGGTTTTAAACGAATAACACCACCGAAAAACTATAAATTCGAGGAACACACCCTTATTAGGTGATAAATTTAAAATTGAATTTGATAATATTTAAAATGCGATGTTTATTTTATGCAAAGTAGGATGTATCGCCACTTAAAATTATTAAACATGTCACACAGTAGTGAAAAACAAATACGATGTTTATATATTTTCATGAGCTATCATATACGTGCGGATTACTTCAATACACAAAATATTTTACACAAGTCAATGGCTAGAGGAATATATTAGTATGTTTTTCTCTTTTGGGCATCCTGTTGAAGCCTACGTGCCTTCCAGCGTCACCAGAATAGGCGGTACTTTAGAAATCAGTGGTCTAGCTAGATCTATCTCATTTTTTTTTTTGAATCAATTAAAACAAAAATGTGTGAAGATCTAAAAACGCGTCAACAATGGTTATGTATTATCTTTTATACACTTGTAAAGATTGCTATCGAATTGAATTTAATGGACATCCCACGTCAAATATGCGTTTTAGTCAAAAGAATATTCGACGAAACCAGGCGTCAAACATTTACCCAAAAAAGGCTGCACTCTTTTTTATTGTTCAGTGAAAAAACCTACTAACGCCGCTCTCGTAGTCAAGTGTATAAGGCGCTGGCTTTCCGTCCGGGGACTCCGGACTCGACCCGGTGAGGTCACAATAATATATTTATATGATTTATTTTTAAACTTAGGTTTTTGTGATTATTTCACCGATATTACTGATTACACTACTGTTTACCGAGTCAGCCTGTTTTAGTGTCAAAAATATTATAAAATTTATATAAGAATATATAACATGATTTTTATTTGCTGCGAAACACAAAAAATGGGAATTTGAACTTTTTAAATATTTTTTATACAAGTTTTGATTAGTGTTAATACCGATTAAAATAAAACACTATATGTAATATTAATTTAATAACATATTTTAATAATCAGAACCAGTTTCGTTCGTTGTAATGTGAAATTGTCTCACTGTTATTAAACTGTGTGGAATAAGTACAACATATTTCCACCAAGAATATTGACATTTAACACGGTGAGTCTTTATACATTTGTTTAAAACAAAAAAAATCTAAATAATCATTCTGTAGCAGTAACAATAATAACAAAAATGTTTTTGGAGATCAGATAACCCGACAAATTAAGGCTAGACACGTTTTATTTTGATCCGTCTATCATAATTTTCAGAGACCGTGTTCTACTTAAAACTACCCCTCCTTTCATAATAAACAATCACCCTTATGGATGATGCAGTTTTGTTTTCCTGATTACCATTCAATTATTCAAGATGGCCGCCGCCGTGTTGTTTTTTGAGATTTCCTCTCCTAGGGGCGGGGAGATAAAATTGAGCGAGAGATCCGGTGCGGAAATACCAGGGCGACAGATCGAATCACAGATAATGCGGAATAGTAATATGTCGCGAAAGAGACAAAAGAGAGATCAGAGAAAAATGTATCAATATTTATAAGATACGTGATTGATGCGTTTACGATCACGGGAAGCCAATTTTTTATACGTAATTCTTACTTCAACACTATTTTATAAATCAAAAAAGTAAGTTATTTCTGGTCCCCCAATACACTGACTTAATGGCTCATTCATTATTTGACAGTGAGAATTGATAAAAAAAAACAGTATATTGTGAAAGACTATCACGTAAAATAAAGTGGTGGCGCTTTTAGCAGTAGACTGTGTTATGTTCATTTTGAACATAACTAACTTTCATACCGCTGGCAACCCCGACGATTATCTATGGTCACGTCGATGGAGCGTACGCGATTAAAACAGATGTCGCTGATGGAATTTCCGGCCGCAACGGAGGTCGCAAGGTGCGAACGAAGCAACTTGGCTTTTTGATTCTGACTGTCGTCTAGTATAGTCGTGCTCCGCTTGAGTTTTACCCGACATTTATAATGGACGTCACTTAACGGAGCACGATGCAGCCGCAGTGTTTGAAGCCTCTGATCGTTCCAGTTTGGGTATTTTAAAACTATTATTTGATTCACTACTCTTTAGTATTTCCGAATTTCAATATCGAGCCGCTTACCTTTTAATGTATTTCTAATTTCTTGCTTTTGCTATAATATAGTTTCTGTCAAGTATATAAATTGCTCTTTTATTTATTGTTCCCACTTTATTCCACACCGTTAAATAATTATAATCTTTCACGGTCTCAAGATCGTGTGGCGTCCAGGACTTTATTGTGTACATCTTAAATCATCGATTGCACGTGCCTTCAGCCGTGTAATCCCTTGTTTTCTAATTAAATTTTACAGTTGTCAGTTGCGAGGTTACATAAGTAATTATTGTTCGGCTTGAAAAAGATCAGGTAATCCACGGCCCTTCCTTGTGTCTCATGTCTCATGCTCTTTGCTTTTAACTTTACATTTATTCCATTCTTTTTAGAAACACTTTTATTTTGTAGTTGTGACGACAAAGATCACAATTACAAAATAATAATATATCAACTGTAATTTGAAGGTGATTGTGGATGGTAGATTACGGATAATTGGGGGGGTTGCACTTGATGCCGGGACAGAAGCCTGGCGCGCACAGGAACCGGTTCGGTGCTCACGCATTCACGCACTGGTAAACGGACAATACACTTCTCGATGGATAATATTATTTATATGAGGTTGATGAATGATGATGATAAGTTCAGAATGGATAATATAGACGCAACGTTCGCTCAAATCGTTCGTTCTCTTGAGCTGACTCACGCGCGATGGCTGTCATAAACTTGCCCACGTTGGCTTGCTGCATATCACTTGTGCTAACTCCTTATTCGCAATCACGGTTGTCTTATGACCCGTAATTGTTCATCGTTTGGTCTTGTTACAAAAATAAATAAGCGTATTTGAGTAGGTGGGAACTAAGGATGCCTGCGACCACAATTTGGCCCAACCATAAAGAAAAACTAATTTCAGAATGTACGTAGATACCACTTTTTATGTAAAAATAGATTTTACCGCGCGGTACAGCTAAATTCACGATTATTCAAAAATTCTTTGAAAACTGCAAACAATATGTAAATCAGCGCTACGATTTTCGTGTGAAAACATTTTTGCACAGCTACGTTTCAAAACCATGAAGAAGTTTCGAAAGTATAGAGAATGCGGTGTCTATATTAAAATTGACTGAAGAAGCTGTAGATATTGATCTGATGTATGAAGAATTTAACTCGAAAAGTTTTTATTGACGTAACTGTGAAAAATTCGAAATAAACAGCTGTACAGAAATAGCATCAGTTATTAAAAGTTATTCGCGGAAAACAGACTAAAAATATTTTAGCTAATTAAAGTTATATTAAGCATACTAATTGCTATAATGAACGGGTATTTTCTCAGATGAATTTAAAATGCTCAGATGCAAGAAAGTGACGTTCTATTGATTCGATAAAATCGGAATTACTAGTTCAATTTAATATATTATTCATGTTGAATTTGACCAATATATTATATGCAACAGAATAACAAATAGGTGAGAAGAATCCCGATTAGGTAAGATAATTATCTGACAACACTGGTGGATACCCATATTTACTGTACATGAGAAGTGACGTATCCGGAAATTTGTACGTAAACAGTTCACTGCAGGACACTCATTCGTGCGCCGCAGTACGTGAAACATGAGTTCGTGTAAAATTTAATCAAATGACGAGTTTTTCGTTGAATACTTCACCGTGGAGTATATTTGTACGTATGCCATAACATGTGGAGATGTCTTTACTAGGTTATGTTAGATTAGGTTAGGGTTAATCTAATTGCAACAGTACTATTTGCAAACTATCGCCGCATTTTGTAAGATACGTACAAATGTATTCCCCGGTGAAATCTTCAACGAAGAACTCGTCATTTGATAAAATGTTATACGAACTCATGTTTCACGTACTGCGGCGCACGAATAAGTGTCCCACGATGAACTTCGGATGTCACGTATTATATTTAATTGGTTTGGCAAATAGTCAACGGTTAAAATTATCGGTCACGATCTTTGAGAAAGTAATGACCATTTTCGTATTTCGAAAGATGGCTTGCAAATTCTGAAAAACTCATTTGATAAATTTAATTATCATGAATTTCATTACCTACTAAGTAAACAATGAATCTATTTAAAATATTGCCTTTAATGAGTGTAATAAGTAATTATAAGCCTTGTAAAATTTTAGTGAATTAATTTGTTGGAAATTATTACATATATGTATGCATGTATAAGTAGTATGTAGCTTGGAGTGTTTTCAAGGAAATTCCTAATATGTAATAAATCCCGAGAGAGTAATGAGTTCCCCGTCTCGCTAATCATACAAGCTTCTCGCACTTGAAGCAAGCGTTCAGCAGCGGAGGCTTTGAAGGAATTATAAATCGGTCTATTCCAGTATTTAGTTAGACCAAAGTATCCGAAAGCTCAAAGTGAGCCCTGGCTATTATGTAGATTTTAACGAGCGATTTAGCAAGACAGTGCAAAACAATATTCTATTCAAGCCAGTCACGCTGTGCAGGCTTATAATATTATATCAAATTACACAATGCAGTTTTGTGCAAGTGGTACGCGTGTATAAATTCAACAGAGCAATCTCCAAACTATGGAGCGTGTCACCCCCCAATTTGACCATTTGGGGAAGGTCTCCTCTGGATACTTATTTTCATCAAACCATCACCACGATTTTTTTATCGCTCTGAAGACTACCAAGCCACATACGAAGTCTACGGACGCCCAAACAATCGGTAGATACCTATACATTTTCCCTCTCAAATTCGACCGGAAGTGATAGGCGCTTACAAGAAATAACGACAGGCAAAGCTTTCTCATACATATTTTTTTACTTACCACTGATAAAAATAATTAAAATATATAAGTAGTATTTGAGATGGGTTAACAAAGACATATTATATATTTTATCACAACGCTTTTATTAGGTCGTATTCTTATTTGTCCGGTGATTGTTTATCTAGTACAAATCTTGCAATCGATTTTTAACTAACTTCCCGACTAGCTAGACATTTGAAACTTTTAGAATATATCAGAACACGATGCCAATGCATTCTTCTAATACTTTTAGCCATCTTTAAGTAGAATTGAATTCATTTTCAGTTAATTCTGTTTTGTATAAAAAGTTATTTCGACACCATTATTGGTTGCTAAGCGGATGGTCCTAGCAACTAAATTATTAATATATACGTGCGTTACTATGGAATTCAATATGAAATGTCAAAATGACATTTCAGTATTATTTCTATCAAACATATTTTTTTTTTGATCGTTTAAGCTAGTCAAATCATGTGTATATTATGATTCAACAGAAAATTTAAAAGCGTTGTATACAAAAAGTACTTTTTATCTTGTATTTTTTTTATTTTGATTTAGTATTGATGATAATGATTTCATATTATAAAAAAAAATAAGTGCATTGGCTATTATACAGTCATTCTAAATCGATTACTAGTACGTCACCCAATGTGTAGCGAAATATTTGATAATATTATACGAGTAATATAATCAAATAACTACTTAATACCCCGTTTACACGTGCATAGATTTACTGTGCACAGAAAGAAAATGTATGGGGAAACATGTATTATCCTGCAGTTGGCAAGATTTTGTGCATAAATCACACAAGTTTGGAAGCTTCCAAATTGTGATGATTTTTCCGCTAATGTTAAGATCTGCGCCTGCGCAGTAGAACGATATTGGCGAACCTGCCGGTAAAAAAACGAACTACTCATTTGAGGTTAACTGATTTTCAATACATCCTGTCAAAATAGTAGTATAAAATGACAACTTCGCGTCTCGCTTACTCTTGAAGAATGAGATTGGAGAGACAGTCAGCACTTTTACGTGTAAATAGTTATTGTCATGATAGTTTAAAATAAGCGCGATTGCCGACAGTAATTCCATGCACGTGTATAGGCGCTATAACTATAATAAAAAATAAATTTAAAAATAAATGTTCAAAAGGAAAAACGCATTAAAAAACAAAATCGCAGAACTAGTCATAACGACACAGTGCAATAAGCAGTTTGGCTTGGTATATGGCAAAAACTCCCACAGGAAAGGCATACATATTGTGTGACTTCATATGCATTGCCTCCGGTCGCATGTGATCATTCGTTTGAATCTCAAAGATTCTAAAACTAATGACTCTATCGATTCCCATTTATACCTACATCCTATAAACACATCTGGAATTTGCGTAGAATCGTAAAGCCAGCGGATACATAATTATTAGACTAGAGTGGAGTTCCTCACGTCACGTTGCCATGAATCTACCTGCTTGTTATCAGTCTGAAACAACGCTTTTCTTGCAATCCAGAAAGGATTGTTAAGTTGATTAAAATTTCCTTATACTCCTCAATGATTCGAACGCATTAAAAAACGTTCACTAAAATCATTTCATATTGAACAGATTTACCTAGTGTTGGCATGGTAACAAATAAACACGGTAGACAAATAAAATAAACAAGATAGAAACGATCACAAATGAATCGGTATTTTTGTCCATGTGAACTGTAAAATTTTTCACTGAGTGTGAATGCGTGTATTAGATTTGCACGATGTAAAACTGGCTTCCTCGTCGGAAAAACTACCCATCAGTTCGTTAGTTCATCAGCTGCCTATTGAAAAGAACTACCGAAATTCTTATATAAGTAAATATGTAACAAATAAATATAAAATATGTATTTTAACAACATCCCTACAAGCAAAATTCACCACACACCACCTAGGACGATTTGGCGCCGGGACAACTGGACGCCACGCAATTCGAAAATAAATAGACGTTAGGTACTTATAGGTAGGTGCTTTTAGAAAAATATTTTATATTATTATTTATATTTAAATTTTATATTATGATTTAATAGTTGGTGAGAATTTAAATATGCATATGTAAAATAATGATTTTATCGTGCAAATGTTTAAGTTCCAACGAAAAAAAAAGTTATTTTATTTTTATATAAAGCCTTAGGCATGGTAATTCTCAATACACAACAAAAAAACATTATGTTAAGAGTAAAATGAATTAAAACTACTAAGTAGTAGATAGAAACCGATTAAAATTCATCGTATACGTTATATTTACGTGTCTACGACAGTGCGACGTCCAATTGTCCTGGCGTTGCAGGTGTCCCATTCCCCACCACTGATATATTTATATGTACCTATATTTAATTCAATATTCTCACACTTTTACAAAATAACTATATTACATCATAAGAGTGTCTTATTTATTAATGATTGATGATTCTTCTTCTCCTTTTACCCTGTCACAACCCAGCATTAGAACATAGGGCAAGCACAAGTTCGCGCCACTTCTCTCGATCCATCGCCAATTCCTGCGCCTCCCGCCATTCTAGACCTGCAGCGCGTAGATCGCTTTTGTAGCTAAGCTGCAGGGTGAAGGAGGGCTGGCCACGAAGATGATTACAATTTTGTTATATTATTAAATTATGTAGACTAAAGTAGTAAATGGGCTCTAAGTTTGATATTTTCTACGATTATTTAGTAACTCGTATGAATACTAAACATGGTCGTAATTTATTATTCACAATATGGGGTGCAAGAGCGGATAGTTTAACAAACACCGTCAACATATAAACCAATGTCTGCTCTCTGCGCCCTTATTGTGATCTTGGTAGAGTAAACTTTACATTAATCTGTGTATTGTTGGCTGGATTAGTCAACTCCACCAGTCGTGGTGTATTACTCTACCTACTGGATTGTTTATTATTCAACACAAAACGTAGATGTTTCCAATGTGAAAACGTAACGCCAAGATAAAATATTCCATATCATTAGGACTGTCTACTTGTCATAAAAGGACACTTGATCCCCTCAAATGCAAGGATATAAAAGTTTACGATAAATCGAATTTTCCATAGATGCCTTAATGCTATTTATTACAATACAATAAACAGGATAAAAGGTGTAACACGCAGTACGCTTGCTGCCTCTGAGCTAGATGTAGCATGTGTAACACATAAAACAGAATCTAATTCGAGTTCTATTTGTGTACATAGTCAAAATAATAAAAAAACTTTAATGATATAGTGATATAGTAACGTACACCTGGTTGCACTATTTAGTGGACTGTAATAGGTCGGGGATGATTCGGATGCTGGGGGAGGGGGTGTTATACCAAAGATGCCAGGCACTGATCTTTAATGATGATGAGGCTGGGTTCTCACTCACTGGTATTACCACTCTCGCGCGATTATTGGTTATTGAGTCACTCTGAGCGCGGCGATTTACGGTCAAAACTAGTGCACGTAATGACGTCTTAATGTTTTATAAATTACATGTGATTACAATAACACGGTTTAAGAATGACTGACTGTTAATACTAGGCCTGGTAAAAATAATGGTGTAAGATAGGTAGGACATTTATATTGCATTAGAGCCGCCATAATTGGCCCAACCAACACCTTTCACAACGACCAAATATTGTTTAATTTATTCGATTTTATTTTCTAATACCGATATGTTTGATAACATCTCGATCTTTATGTCTTTGTGTGTAAGATACGCGAAACATTGACACTAAAAGAAGCCTTGGCGTGGCGTACGGAGCTGGGGAAAGTATCTGACACAATGATGCTATAGTTAATACTCCTGGGATCCCATTCGATTTCTTATTAATACCGAAATCAAATGATTGAAAATATTAAAATTATATGATAATAGTTTTTATATACTATGTTGTGTTAAAAAAGTGAATTTCGGCGAACTAAGGACGAACGGCGAACTTTATGATATTTGAGTTATACGTGTTCATATAAATAACATATTAGAAACATAAATAACTGAAATATTGTAGAAATGGAGAAATATCGCTAAGGTGGAATAGTATGATAATTTAAAAACGCTGGTTCAATTAATAAAGAAACATAGCTTATGAGCGTACATAAGTGAAACGGCAAATAATTTTCAACACTGTGTGGAACGAAATTTTGGCCGCGATGCCATTCGGAAAGATTTAGTCGACCTGTTCGCACGTCAATTTCTTTTGTGATGGAGTCGGATGAATATATTTTTAAATCGTGCAAAGATGACTAAAAAACGTTTCGCATGTACTTGAAAAAGAAAACATGTCAATGAATATACTATTATTATTACGAATATAATAGTAAACATAACATAAAAAGGACGCATGTTGAACTTTTATGACAAATTATATTTCGTTCGGCACTTTGCACCCGCGACCCGCATCCGCGCATCGCCTAGTCATGATCTTTTTAGACCATGCCTCAGCTGAGGTATAGCCTTAAGGTACGTGGTACGTTTCTAAAATAGATGAGATATCAAGACTCATATAAAGTGCAATTTTTGTCATAATAATGTAAGTTCAATAAATATATGAAATTTAATGAGTATATACAAAAATATGTTGAAACAGTTTGCCAGAGAATTTCAGCCAATTCTGAGAATCAACACAATATAGTGTACGTAATATTGTATTTTTTTCATAACAGACAATAATATCCCACGATTCTGCCAGTCAAAGTAAATAGCATATGAAAGTAACATCGTTTTCAATCGATTCTTGTTCCGGACTTGATTTATGGTAACACAAAGTCGACTTTGCCATATTTAGTTGGCGTTGCTATAAGTAATATATTTTTTTTTCTTTATATAAAACGCGGATCGAATTGTCATTTTAGGTTTAAACCCAACGTCTTTACCGGATCGTTGTACCACGAATAATAGTGACAACTTAGCAAGATATTCAACAATGTGTATTGGGAATTGTAGCTTCTTAAGATTTTCTAAAAACGAATCTCGAAATCCTTAGATTAAAGTTTCCAGGTAAAAAACTACTGGCTGAAAAGATTACACAATAAAGCTTCAACTGATGATATAATTCCAAAAAAAATCTTAGATTACAGGTGAAAACAATAAACATTTGAAACCAACCAGCCAGCCAACCATTCAACCACTCCACAAATAAGTTTTATGCTAGTATGTATACAAAGCTGAATATCCAACGAAAGTTTGCCTGTTCAAAGACAGACCAAGCGAGAATAGAAAGCCACTACCAGGGTCGCAGACACAAACACGGATGAGTATCTCTTTGATGTTCCTCGAGCTAGAACAAAGGCAATTGGAAAGGGGTTAAGGATCCATTGTTTTCGTCAGTAACTGTCAAAGGCCGCCCGAAATCGGGCTAACGTGTTGAGGGACCGCTTTCCAAATTAAATAAAAACTACAGCCGTTTTTTTGTACCGCCTTGTCGTTCCGAGACTCTGGTAATATCGGCCGTTGGCTTTTTTCCCGCCTCTCTTGGGGGTTTTCAATTATAGGATATTATCACAAAATGTCAGAGTGGGATTTATTTAACACTATTTATTCACGCGGTAAAAAAATTATGAACGATAAAAACTATAAAAAATAAGGTCTGGCTCTCAAATTATATTATATTTATACCAGTGGCGAGGGGTAGGGGTAGACTATTAATATTCGGCATAAATAGTGCAAACTAAACTTTTGTCAGTCATACTTATTTGTTTTCATTGAACTAAGAATACAATTTGCAGATGGTGCTGGTTAATTTTTAAAATTCAATTAAGCTCTGCCTAAATCAAATAATAATAGTTTAGGTATGCAAAGAGCGATCCGACAAAAATAGTACACACCAAGGCCTGAACAAAAACGATGCATAAGTGCGAGTGAGAAAGTATTTGGTACCCTTATAATCTCTGCGACACGCGCTAGAGTAAGATAAAAGGTTTACAGATCTGGGAGATGGTTTGCTACGATGTAGCCGGCATATCTTAGCTTATTGCATAACTAAGAGTCGATAACCGTGTTGCTAAAATTGCTATTTTTGTGTTAAACATAAAGTCAGTGGTAAATATTTTTAGCTAATTAAGTAGAAAAGATGGTTCTGTGTGTTGTAATAAAATATGGTAGCCGTACTGATAAGCAACAAGATGGTATTACGTTTCATAGGTAAGTTGATACATGCTCGTGATAATTTATTTGTATATTATTATATATTCTAATATCAGTGACCTAGTGTTTCTTTAAAATAACTTAAATTATGGATATCTTTACCTAATGGTTGCATTTTGACCACTTAAAAATACTATATAACGTAAAAAAATAGAAAATTATATTTTAATTCTGAGCGTCTAGTGCGAGCACTTTAGGCGAGCACTAGCGAAATGGTCTATGGTCTCGAACATTTGTAGACGAATGCGTTCGTTCGCCCACAAACCAAACGCACGGCACGGGGCTTCATTTAGCAATGCAACGGGTGGCGTCTAGATTAGGGATTCCAATCCCGGGATCCCGAGCTATTTTCGATATCTATGAATCCCGGGATTGATAAACATAATACCGGGATTTCGGGATTGATTTTTTTATCAATTTTTATGGAAAATAAAATAAAAGCGAAAATAAAACAGAAAAATAACTACATTAGAAATAAACTGAGTTTGAATGAAGTTTGATTTATACCCATGTGTAGGTTGCCGATTCATTTTATTTGTTCACATGAATTATTAAAAATGAGAAAGATTGGAAAAAAACAATGCTTCGCACTTTTAACAAAGTAATTCTACCATGATATCATACGTTTTACGAAAGTTTTATATTTGGCTGACTAATTAGATTTATGATGCGGAAAGGCCATAAGTACGCCATGATTATTTGCTTTACTATTTTAAATCTCGCTAATCCATTCATTATGTCTTTACTATCAGAAACAGCAATCTCATAATAAATTCACATTATTATTTATATTACAATATTATTTACTCCAATAAACTTGTGTATTTCCAAGATTGAAAGTATACAATATTAACAATAAATGTCTTAAATAGTATAAATTATACTAGATTTATTTTTGACCGATTTTATCAATGTTATTTGTAAATATAAAAATTTTATATTAACAATAGGAAAAAAATGCTAATCCCGGGACCAGTCCCGGGATCCCGGGATTGTCAAATTGTAATCCCGAAACCCCGGGATCAGAATTTTGGCTCGGGATTGGATTCCCTAGTCTAGATGTATCTATAGTCTGTGGTACACACCGTATCCTACCACTCACCATGATTTATCACATATTAATATATTAGATTGAGTATTAATGAGATAAATGTGGCATATTAGTGAAAACTTAGATTAGATTTTCACATAATATATATTTGTGTGTGAATAAGATTCAGCTGTATAACTTTTTCGATGAAAAGTATTTATATCTTGTAGCTGTTATTCTCTCTGATAGAAACATAAATCGAATATGAATATTTTGGCACTCTGTAGGTACTCCTTAAAATAATAATAAAAAAATATAATAATATACATATAAATAGTTTTTCATGGTATAGATGAGTGGCGAAGGGCGGATGTAGACATAAATAGTGCTAACGAAACATTGTCTGTCAAACGTATTTGTTTTTATTACACTAAGCCTACAGTGTATAGATAGTGTATATTAGAATTGAAATTCAATCAAGCCGTGCTTAATCGAAGCCATAGTAATAATCATTTTCTATAAACTATTTAAAATTATGCCATCAAACCACACATAACTTTAGATATTTTATAGATAGAAGAATATTTTTTATTGATTATGGATTATACGAAACATCAAAATGCATTATGTTAGTAATGTATACGTAAAGAAGCTGATATAAAATAATGACCGCAATTTTAAAAGGCTGCAATTATAGGTACTATGTAAATGCATTGTAGAGAACAGGAATATGTACGTACTCAATATGAATGTTCTATATCAAACAGATAACTACTAATTACACAAGTATTAGACAATGGTTTACAATATATTGCATAATCCTATCTGAAACAATGAAGAAATGCAACGCGGTGGGTAGCTATAACCAAGAATAATTACGTTTGCACAAAGCAAATAATTGCAGCAGGAATCTCTCTGTACGGCCATATTACACAGGGCGACTCAATTTGACTTTCAGTCCTCGGTTAACACGTCGATTCACATCACAGACGTCAACTCCCATTGACATCGAATGAAGCCACGTCGATTAGGATGACTTAACCATGCATCACTATATGTGAAGAAACTGTACGATATGCTTACCAAAATTTGTATTATTTTTATTAAGACTATTTCCTCACCGATCCTCATTAAAAGTATCTTGCTTTGCTTTTATGGTGTTGAATTTCCCAATTTTTGAATATAAATAAATCAATCCATGGACATATCGACGGTGCCTAATCAACATTAGGAGAATAAAGTGAAAATGAGTTATAATCAAGGCCTGAACAAAAATGAACCATAAGTGCGAGTGAATAAGCATTCGGCACGCTTATATCTCAGCTCTATGCATTAGAGTAAGATAAATTTTCTACGGCTGAATTAAATATTTTGTTAACGTAACCGGTAAATATGGATTTTACTGATTACATTCATTTGAAAACTGCGAGTACGTGTTGTTGAAATTTATCGTTTTTGTGTTAAATGAAGTTAGTGATAATTATTTTATTAGAACACAATATGGTTAACTATGTTGTTTTTAATTTTGGTAGCCGTACTGAGAAGCAACACGATGGTATAACGTTTCATAGCTATTAGGTTGATAATAATAAAATAGAGGTTCTACTGTGCGTTATACGCAAGGAACACGACTGTATTTTGCTGAAAAATAAGCGCTCTCTATCCTATCGTTACTCTGAGGTTATAATAAAACATAAAAACGATTTAATGTGATCTTCGGCGTGCATCAGCAAGATGTATTCCGTGGCGAATTAACAACTATTTTCGACAGTGGAATTAAATACTGAAAAAAAAAATTATTATGAAATCAACGAAATTCATTTTTCGAAATTCTCTCATATAAAGTTACAAATTGTTATCGGATTTAATTGTCTCAAGTCTTTCTGTGCGATACGGCCTTATAAATGAACAAATTATTCTCTATGCTATCCGTCATTCTGTGCTGCGGCAAGGCTGCTGTTAATCCATACTTGGAGCTGAACTGAACATATCGATTGGATTCTGCGGTATTGTACTAGCTGGCAGTTGCATTCAACGTTATCGTAGGCAATAAATTGACAATTAATAAGGTCGCTCATCCATATTGAAGTTAGCTTACATCAGTTATCGCAAAACTATTAATATATTACGTCAGGGATAATTTTCAAAAACCGATAAGTCCAGTCAAAATCAAACAAACAACACGTACAAACTCTATGTGTAAGTTCGCATAATGTTGTCAGTATATTTTGTATACCACGCAAATACAGTTCTGATAAAAATTAGAGTGTCTACAATGGACGCTAGAGGTAGGAAAACTGGTCGATTTTGAAGACTAAGTATACTTACTACCAGTATAAAAAATACTTAGTATCGAAACTTGTTCCAAAATACTTACTAGTATTTGGGATATTATATAGAGCGTTTGGTTACCTACTTGACTTTTTAGAAGTCATTTTTACAGAAATTGTTCATATAATTATTATCCATTTACACACTCACGCATAACATTTGAATTCAGTTTATAAGTTCCAATTATAACACTAAAAAATCGAGAAACTGGACGTGACAAAACCAAATAAACGCATAAATACTTATCAGAACTCGAGCACTAGTACCTATTCCGGGACCTGAGACTGACGTCAACCGACATAAGTGTCATACTAAAAACGAACGTGTAACCATTTCTGTCCTTCACTATACCTACCAACTTTACAAGTGGGGAGAAATAGAGAGCAATGACGCCAATGACAATTGAGTGTATCACGGCTCGAAATACGTATATTATGATATCTCGCTCGCGCGCATTTAATAGTATTGAAAGTCTACCAACAAGCGAATGGCGATGCCGATGATCTCATCGCATGCGTTCGAACAAATTTCTTGGAACAAGTTTATTGGGCCACACGTACTGTATGGGCAGTTGCATCCGAGACTTGAGTACACAAACGGATGACAACATTTCCAACACACCTCTAATAGACGCTACTATTTTCAAAGCTCGTAACATGTGTCCATACAACAGAAAAAATGCTAATCTCATAAAATACTCTGCTTAAAACAGTTTCATTTAACTATTATTTAGGTATTCAAGACTGAATATTATAAGTACCTTCATACAGATGTCAGATCGTCCCCTCAATAGTACAACTAGATAACTCTGATTTGGTCATTGTTGAGAAAATTAAATTTAAACTTTACTTGATTAACATAAATCTAGGTGATAATTATTATTTAAAATAAAAATGGAAAATTTTGCTCGTCTTATTGGGAACAATTAAATAATGTTCAATTGTGTGACAAAATATTGTGGATATATTATTTTATTTATTTAATGTATTCATGGTTTTAAAGTTATCTAATATTTGTAAACACAAAATTAATAAAGTTCACATTAACTTTTGACTAGTTTTATCAATTTGTAGAGAAGGAAATGTAGAATCATATTCAATAGCTAACTCTAAAACAGTGGAACTCAAGTTATCTAGTTGTAGTATTGAGTTGACGAGATGATATTATATTAATGAAAAATGAGGGAATTGTTAAATCGTCAGTATTGAATAAAAAAACAATTATATTATAAGCAATATGTAGTATGTAGCTTGCCAGTACATAGTTTTAATCGACATGCTGTCGCAAAAATATATTTCAGATAGAACCAAGTGACCTAAATAGAGAAAAACATAAAAAGTTTTCCTGTTTACCAGGCGAACATGATGCGAGAAGAGAGCATTTATACCCAAAGGAGATGTAGGTATATGCAAGTGTTCAATCTCTCACAAATGCAGTCAGTTTGCAAACTCATCATGCATTCGCTGCACATAGAGACCGCAACGCGTGCGTCAGGGAATAGGACGGGCATCACTTAGAACTTGTATATATCTATATCATATTCTATTTATCTGCAGAGCTATATGCGATGCTGATACTCCGAACTGCAAGTTTCGATGAAGTTGGTTGCTTCGTTTACTCGATATCCGATTACGTTATTAGATTCAGGATATATATTATCATTATCATTGTATCAGTCATAATCCATCCTTTTTCACAATCTTTCATTGAGGTACTATGGCTTGATGTTTTAATGTGGCCTACCCACTTCGATGACTCAACGCATTGTATTATGGATATGAGGGATACTTTTGAAGGCGCTATTTAGGCGCCAGAATTTAAGTCTGTGGGAAACGGCATGTGAAATATTGACCTTTAGAAAAAATCAAAAATTAAGAATCACAGAATGTGGTGTGGAAATGTATGTTAGATTGGATAGAACACGGAAAGACCACAGGAGAAACAACTTAATAGTTTCTTCCAAATCAACCAGCTCCGCACCACACTCGGTCTTAATCGAGCGTATCACGAAACCATACGGTTGGATGTGATGCATCAGCAGTTGTTTATTCCTGGGAATGTCTCGCCCACGGTGGTCGCGCGGCTTAAGCGTTGGACTATCACGCCGTGGGTCCCAGGTTCGGCAAGTACACATATTGTTTTACAATTTGCGTGTGAGTCAGGGTATGGATTTAATAGGTTGAGCAAGTGGCTGACATCCATTTCTCGCAAAAAAACAAAAATCTGTTAATACAAACCTCTACTCTGTGGAGACCCATATGATTCTATTAGGATCGTACATGGTCAAAAAATAATGTCTCAGGAGCAGATGCACAAGACTGAGGTTCCCACGCACTCAAGTGTGCTTTTATTGAGTTTACTGAGCACATTCTCGGACATTCAAATGATGTGGTTTGAATAGTTCTGCCACATGGACATGTTGGTCGGGTGACAAGTCAAAACTCAAAGAGCAGCGAATCTACCGTGCCCAGTCAAGAATTGACTGCTGTGATAGTCAGGAGTCAAACTGGTTATCTCCAATCGCCATTGGACATTAGGAAAGAATAAATAAGTGTGTCTGCTCTTGGTTTAGGCATCCCACTTTTGCTGCCAGGTCTTCGAAGACGCATCCAGCGTCATTTGACGTATTGTTCGCTTCCTCAGTGATACTTTTTCAGCATCAAGGTTTGGAAACTAATGGATAAAGAGATACACAACAGTTATCGATATGATAGGTACGCCAAGTTGATGAAGTAATCGGCGGGTTGATGATCACTGGACAAATGAACTCATTCAGTGGCGGTAACCAAAAGCCACTAAACGTTCACAGAATCGCTGTATTAGTGGAGTCATCGAATTTGGATACATTGCGTGTCAGTGAATAAGTAACAAAGGACTGACAAGAGTGGATGACACTAGGGGTGACCTTCATCCAGCACAGTGGATTGACGCTGGCTGATAATATTAAATGTTAATAAGCATTTTCACATTTATGACGTATTTTTTATTGACTAACAGGCTAAAATTATTGGTCTACATACTTGATTAACTGGTAAGCAAATGTTCACTAAGAGAATCTTAATTAAATAAAGAAGTATTGGTTAAATATTAAATCTTATATAAATCACTATTTTTTTTAACAAACTTACCAAATCCTCTGTCATGTTTTACTGAAGTTGATAATTCTAGCGAACTTACCTGTAAAGTAAAATGAAAAGGATTAGAAGTTTGAAGCAAACTCTGTTAATGCGAAAATATAGAAAAAAAAATAGAAGCCTAGGTAAAGTTTGCGAAATGCTGTTACTTAATATACCAGGGTAGCAGAAATAGCTAAAGGGTGTCAAAAGTAAGTAAGGTGACGGAAAATATCCTTACCGGACGATAATACAATTTTCTACGTTCTACGGCGGAAACGTTTACCCGTTCACGTAATATGCTACCCTGATACCTTCAGGTTATAAAGTTATGGGAAGATTATGTTGCGAAACTCGTACATTACTTTCGTGCTTTCGCCATGGATGCAACGGTGTATTTTTCGCTCTAATTTAACAATTTGCCTAAGGCATGTAAATATTTTTAGTACGATCAAAGTGAGTCGTGTTTTTATATCTTATTTTAGTTTACGAAAAATGATTGAATTTTTAATAGTGTTTGGAGTTTATTTTATGAAAATATACGTAAGAGATAAACAATATAAAATGTATTAAAAAATATATTATAAAACCTTCATTGTGTAAGGCCACATTTATTTTTTTTACTGAATATTACTATTTATTCGTTCTAATCTAATACGTGGATACACAAAATGTAAAATCGACATACCTACATATCTTTAATAGGGTACATCAGTAAAACAGCAAATAATTATCAACTATAGGTGCGACGAAATTTTGGACTCGCTGGCAATCGGAGAGCGAAAGTCGAGCTGTTAACACGGCAATTTGTTTCGTGATGGCGACGGGGGTATTAATTCTTAAATCGTGTAAAGATGACTAAAAAACGTTACTCATTTACTTGAAAAAGAAAACATGTCAATGAATATATTATTATTGTTACTAATAGAACAATAAACAGAACATTAAATGGACGCATGTTGAATTTTTATGACAAAATATGTTTTGTTCAGCAGGCGACGTTTGCACAACTTCGCGTCGCGTTTTAGACCGTGCCCCAGCTGAAGTATAGCCTTAATATTCTTTCATTTACAGATTTAAAAAATATTTGTGACATAAATTCTGATATCGTCATTGGGCTGTTAAAACCTACGATGTGACAAAATTTAAATTTTACAAGAGACCAAAAAAAAATTACTTTTTTGTTAAAATCTGAACAATTTCATTTATCTTAATAACAGGTAGTGGAGGGAAATCGTTATTAACGAATGTTTTATATACCTTTGATGTGATCACTATGTACATTAAAAGGATTGCAGTTTTATAGTATTCCGTCGGAGGTTAATATAATTAATTATGTATATTTTAATATTGGTGGTAGGTATATAACATAGATTTGAGGGTTTTACCAAGATCTGTGGCCTAATATATAAAAATATTTATATAAAAAACATTTTTACAAAATTATCACATGGAAGGCCACTACCGCTGTCTTTATCACCTCATCGATCTCTAAATTGGTGACCCCGACGTGATTAAACAAAGTCGACGTGATCATTCAACGCCATAGTGGTGAACCCGACTTTGAAAACCATACAACCTACAGATCTTCAAATCTTTCTGACTCCACGGCTAAGCAGGGACATGACACTGGTACGACCAATGTGACTTATGGTGATACCGCATTCTCACGTGGTGATTTTCGTCGATCAACTATATATTATTATATGACGGTTGAAAGTGGGAATGACATTTCAATAAGTTGATCAACTAGCAACTTGAATTGAACACGTTTGAATTTAACAGTAAATCATCATACTCTATAGAGTCAACTGGTTTCCTAGCAAATTGTCAAGAGTAATCAACTCACATCAGCATGTCAATTTTGTTTGTTTCACTTGACGCTATCTTGATATACATATTATATCGTATACTTTATAGCAGGCCAACATGCAATGTGACTGGCATATGTCTACAACGAAGATGACACGTAAATGAAACTAGTGACTGGAGGAAGGTCTTAAAAGAATCTTTCACCTGCTTTGGATTGTCAAGCCATAAATGACAAAAATATATATATATTTTTGGTACTGTTCGGTTATCAGGAATACAGCGGAAAACACATTTTGAAAATACCCGATATACTGGATTATTTGTTAGTGTGGCTTAGTTTAGGTTAGGTTTCGTTAAGTTAACCTAACAAATAATTCCTGTATTCCTGATAACCGAACAGTATCATTTATATTTTTTTTTAATAATTGCAATAAATAAGTTAAGTACCTATCTAATTATACAACGGCTATTTTGTTATAATAACACTTATGTGCGAACGAATAAAAAATAAAGCTTGAAAAATGTTCTAAAAAGTTCCAAATCCTTTGTTAATTTATTTCCTTACTTAGCGATAATATGCAGAACCTAGATATATGTATTGTATATATGAACAATTTGACATATTCGTTTAACTTCAAGACATTTTATAATGAAGTGAAAATTTACTCTGAAGCACTATCGAACAATGATTAATTTATAGTATGTTAAAACCACATAATACATGCAAGTTGGTACTAAAAATACGAAGTTGCAGCAAAGTTTATAAAGCGACAAGTTTCGTCGTAAAAGGAATGCGCCACTTCCCGCAGAGAAATTATGTCACATCTTGGAAAGAACCTCGGTTACGTACAATATTAAACAGAATTATTTTTACACAAAATATTCTTTTCAAAACAAAATAATAGGTCATGAGGCCAAATTAACAGTAATGTAGTTATAATTATAAGCGAAACATTAACAAACACCCAGACTTAATCAGTCTTCAATCAGAAAAAAATCATATAACTATATTGTGACATCATCGGGAATCTAACCCAGAGCCTCCGGATGAAAAACCAGCGTCTTATACACTGGACTACGAGGTTCATTTTTATTTATTTATTTTAAATAATCAAATTGTATACGAGGAGATAGAAATTATGTCAAATAATATTGAGCCTTATTCGTTTAGTAAAAAAATAGTTTATTAAATTATTAGCAAGTCTAAGTACGTTATAAAAAATAAAAAATGGAGTGATCTGTGACGTCGGTTAGTAATTAAGACGGTACTTCAGTGAAACAGCAAATAATTATCTACTATAGGTGCGACGAAATTTCTGACTGGCTGGCAATCGGAGAGCGAAAGTCGAGCAGTGGACACGTCAATTTGTTTTGTGATGGCGACGGGGGAATCAATTCTTAAATCGTGTAAATATGACTAAAAACGTTACCCATTTCTTTGAAAAAGAAAACATGTCAATGAATATACTATTATTATTAGTAATATAACAATAAACACAACATTAAATAGACGCATGTTGACTTTTTATGACAAATTATATTGTGTTCTGCAGGCGTCATTTGCACAATCTTCTCGTCGCGTAGTCACGATCGTTTTAGACCGTGCCCCAGCTGAAGTATAGCCTTAAGGAATTGATTGATACCTACCTTAATTTGATATACGAAAACCGATAGCCAAGATTGTAACGCAATATATCGTAATTAAGTACATAGTATGCACGTAGCTTAATTGGAAAAGTACACTGGCGCGAATACAGCGGTTACAGGTTCAAGGCCCGTCGGATGTCGTATTTTTTTCTAAAATGGATTTTTCTAGTGGCTATATGCATGAGATGTTTTAAATTATGTATGTTAAATATTTCTACATTTTACTACAGGCGAAAGTTTATAAACAATAACATAATGTTAGCAGGAAGATGTATATTAGTCTGGAATAGGCTTTATCTTAGAATAAAGACATAGAACCATCTCCTGGACGCGCTCCTTATTATGTGGATGTCCCAACATTATGTTCCGCAAAACTGCGATAAAGCTAAGCGAAAAAGCTCTAGTATAACTCAGTGGCGTAATGCAGATTGTATTATAAGTACATCATTTGATATTATTCCTCCATTTCATTAAGCCCGGCCGACGTTACCAGTATTAAAAAATACAAAATGAGGCAAGACACGTTACACTTAACGACACTCGATAAATCACATCGCCCTGCTTTGCTTGTACGCAGAGCTTTATTCTACTTGTACATATAACTTTGTAAGCTCACAGCAACGAGCTTTTATTTAATAAAAGAATACGTGATAAATTATAGCCATTTGTGAGCCAAACGATGCAATCCTGTTTATTTTTATGTTTTTGGGAAATATCGTATAAAAGTGCATGGATGTAAGCTTACTGAAATGATATTGCATTAATGGTATTCATTCACAAATAATTGTCTTCTGGGGCTTGAAGACTCAGGCTTGTCACGTTGTTAGATCTAGAGTTCTTCATACGGTCTATGAAGGAGTCCCAGTGAGCACTCGGCCCCAGGTCCATCCCCAGAAGAGATGGATAAACAGGTTACATATCAATTTCACGTACTTATTACATTTCGCCGTAGCACAGTTCACCCTGGGCTATCTTACCGGAAAATACTGCGCGTTGTTCGTGGAGCATTGCAGACAGTAATGTTCCAATTTTATTCAATACGTTAATTTGATATTGATTGACATGTAATATCTGATAATAACCAGCGCTCGAAATGGATAAGCTTACGAACCGAAGCGCTCGACAGTTTTCTGAAGATATTTTTTAGTTTATTTATCAAATTTTATGTGCATTTCATAAAAATAAGTGTGTTCGTTTTTCTATTATATGGCCTATCTAGCTCAGACGGTGAAATTATTTTTTCCACGAGTCGGAGCGATAATTTTACCGATTTCACGAACAGGAACGGCGCTCCGGTTCATTTCGAGCCCTGATAATAACGCTATCATTATTATCAGATATTTTTAAAGTACGACTACTACGGCAACTACCAGAATTTTATATAAATATATTCGGTGTGATTACATTTCTAATTTACTTAAAAAACCTATTTTCTTTTGTATTTCCCTCTATCCTTGTGTTTTTTTATTACTTAATTTTAAATGTTTTATTTAGACATGGATTTGATCTCAATACTATTATAGGCCTTCTATGTCATTTAGAAGAACTCACGAAGACCTGTAATATAGTCAACTGCATACGCTGAGCATACGACAACCACAAGGTTGAGTGAAAATGACTGGAGAGAGCGCGCTCGAGATAGAGATTTCAGGAAGACTGTTGTGTAATCGTGCCTGAATATTCTGTATCGCCAGTTAAAAGTAAGTATGCTGTCAACAGAATCGTTATCCATTCAAAGAACGATTTTTCTTTAAAATCATTTAAATTTTGTCGTTGGTATATTTTAAAATCCTTTACTAGCAAGTATTCATTCATAATCACAATAACACATCCATTCACAACATAATCGATAATTATTATAGTCACAATAAGTAACATCAATGTCAAAAATAGTTAAGTAAAGAAAAGAAGAATATCGTATTTTCAGAGAATATTATTCGTCTAATAGCATAAAAGCCAGTCAAACGAGCCTTATAAGTTTAATTAAAAGTTAACTCAAAATCAAACAAGACAGGCTAGTGTTTCGAAAATAAATTTACCGAAGGAATTATAAATTGCTATAATGATATTGATTCGATTTATTATTTATTCAAAGTAAACCAGGGAGTCGCTCAGTCTCGATAATTAAAAGTATCAATTTCTTGGAACGTTTTAGAGTACATAAATAAATAGCTTTGCGAAATCCATGAATATTCTTGCCTTTGCTTAAGTCCCGATGGCAAATTTGAAATTCAAATTTAGGCAAATATCAATTAAACATTATTTGTTACTTCGAACGAGAAAGTGTGTACAAACAGAATATTATAATATCATGTATACTATCTCTCCCTGTGGATTTTAATATCGGGCATGCAAAAAATGCCAAATTAAAAATAAATAAAACTGAAAAAATATGAAATAAAATCTAAAATACGTCATAAATTCTATTAAATGTTATTTAAATAAAATACATCAGCTAATCATTGCCTATGGTTTTAGGGAACCGTTGGGAAAATAGCTTTTGGAGAAGATACTTAGTTATAAGGATTACAACTAGGTATGTTCAATTAGATTGATAATAATTAATTTCAATTTATTAATTACTTAATGTATTTATGACAATTTTTGTAATTAATTATTAAAAATAAGTTCATAAAGGTCATTAAATCAGATGTGTTTTTAGCCCTTGTTGAGCAACTCAACACCTTTTTATCCAATACATACATCCTACATTTCACTGTGTTCACAGTAATCAGATGTTGATAATAACTAAACCACAACCACTCCACACCATATCCGGTCCTAATCGGGCGAATTTATAGCTAATTGAAAAAAACCGACAGCGTCCGACCGTACAACAATAACACTCACAATCAGTGACAACAAAACAATTCAGTGCAGTGTCTTACAAGCCGTCAACTTCATCAAGTTTAGTAATCGTGTACCCACTCTATTCTTACCCATCCATCAATACAGTCCACTTAATATATTTTGTTTTTCTTTATTTTATTTCCACGCTGCTAAATATATCTACTTAAGGGGGGACATGCTCGTCGAAGGTCAAAATTGAGTTTTTATTGTATTTTCAAACCATGATCCTGGACACTCCTTAAAAGTTGTAGATAATCTATTTATATAATTTTGAAGCCTTATTATCTTTTATAGTTATTTTAAACATTTGATGACTGCATGAAGTATTTTTGTTACATAAAATAGTATTCTTTTAAACCTCTCGCTCTAATGTTTTACAATATAGTCATATTTCGGTACATAACTGTGCAGTGGTGTTAAAATTTTTTACATTTATTAATTTTTAAACGCATTTATAAAACCATTAGTATAATTTATTACGAGATAATTTTTGTAAAATATTCACGATAAAAAATTATTTTGATAATCTCTGTGATCCCAAATTTGACAAGAATTAGGCATTTTATTATTCAAAAAATCAGCAAGATTAACACATTTGAAGATGATTCTAAATATACTTATTATAAGCTATGTCTTTGACCATTCAAGTGTGATAAAAATCTTATGAATAATGATTGCTTTATAATAATTATTGACCTAAGAATAAGGTAGTGTTTTTTTGAAATACGCCATTTCTTTTGTCATTCCCTAGTGGTTAAGCTACAACATACGGCCGTAGCCATAAAATGACAAACTATAATTAAAGTAGGGAGTAAAATTATGTTAACGCGCGTGTTTGAACATGTACCTAACCGAATTTTTTTAAATTTTTTTTTAAACGGTACATGTTCAAACACGCGCGTTAATATCATTTTACTCCCTACTTGAATTATAGTTTGTTAATTTATAGCTACGGCCGTATGTTGTAGCTTAACCACTGGGGATTGACAAAAGAAATGGCGTATTTCAAAAAAACACTACCTTATTCTTAGGTCAATAATTATTATAAAGCAATCATTATTCATAAGATGTTTATCACACTTGAATGGTCAAAGACATAGCTTATAATAAATATCTTTAGAATCATCTTGAAATGTGTTATTCTTGCCGATTTTTTGAATAATAAAATGCCTAATTCTTGTCAAATTTGGGATCACAGAGATTATCAATATAATTTTTTATCGTGAATATTTTACAAAAATTATCTAGTAATAAATTATGCTAATGGTTTTATAAATACGTTTAAAAATTAATACATGTAAAAAATCTTAACACCACTGCACAGTTATGTACCGAAATATGACTATATTCTAAAACATTAGAGCGAGAGGTTTAAAAGAATACTATTTTATGTAACAAAAATACTTCATGCAGTCATCAAATGTTTAAAATAACTATATAGGATAATAAGGCTTCAAAATTATATAAATAGATCATCTACAACGTTTAAGGAGTGTCCAGGATCATGGTTTGAATATACAATAAAAACTCAATTTTGACCTTCGACGAGCATGTCCCCCCTTAACAGTGTGGTTTTACTAGATTTATATACACAAATTATCGTGATAAACACTATTATGTAATAAGGATTTTCCTTCGGTATTTGGTATATATTATATGGAAAAACCCAGACCGACTTCGTTTGAAAAGGATTCATTTAAAAACGCAAAATTCAATTAAATCCCTTGGAACCACCCGCAACGTTACCCGTCGCATTCTTTCGCAAATTGCTCGGCTGAATGTGAACAGTACGGTGAAAGAATCTAGTCCCTGGGGGGGAAATAGCAGGACGGTCAGTTTGACCGCACTGTGGATAGGGAAAGGTATTTTAGACATATATTGTTTTTAGCTGGGCAATCAAACTAGACAACTGGGAACTCAGTTAATCCAGAATATACTCCCACGTCACGTATCTTGTACACATAGCGGAGTCTGCTGGCTTTAATTGGCTTGTAATAAAAATATAGGGATGAAAAATATTACATACTAAAGGTGTATCAGACTGTAAGTGTAATACACTATTTTGTTTTTATTATTAAAAAGTAAAGTAAGAAGACGATTTGTGACTTTTTTATTTATATATTGATATGTACATGGGAATTATATACCTACAGGATGTAAAATCGTTCAAATAGTCGCACGAGTATACCACGATTATAGCGAGCGAGCCGGTATAGGAATGACCAATTCGTAGGTGTTCGTATGAGTTCTGGTGTCTTCGACTCGCAGACTGAGAAGCATGCGATATGTTGATAGCAGCACTAGATTTTTTTTGACCTGCAGAAAAAAGCTGTAATTTTTGAAGAGAGCACCAAATTTTCATCCTCAAAACAAAATGCCGGGTATTTTTCTATTTTTCACAAATTGGCCTCCATAAAATTTTTACTATTTTAATATTTCCAAGTTAGGTGGGTGTGTATGTTTTTGGGGATTCTGATTCAAAAAAAGTTTGTTAAATGTCAAAAGGACGAGAAATCCAACATGGCAACCAAAATAGCCGCCATGTAAAAAATATAATGAATTTCGGGTTTACCTAAACGTCGACAAGGCGTGTGGACATGATGTATGCTAAGTTTGATGTTCTCCTCAAAAAGTGCAGTTTTCTGCTAACAACGTTGCTTGCACGAGCGACTAAAATAGCCGCCTGGGCTCCTCTGACAGATGACCATTCTTTTGGTCATGAGTCCCTAGTTCGAAACCCGGGTCTGGAAAATTCACATTTTGGTTCTTGGAGCAAGATTATGGACATAATTAATAGGTTGAGAAAATGGCTACCATCTATTTTTCGTTCAAATTATTATCATTTATTTCAACATGTAACAGTCATGATTTTCTACATTGCATTCAAAGTATGAGCGATAACTAGCACTACTATTTAAGATTATAGTTTCGTATCACTCTCTCTCGTCGCTCTAGTGTGCCTTGGTAGATTCCATTTATTGTATAGATAATTTTCACTAATAAATTAAATACTATCGTAATCTATAAGTAAGTATTATAAATATTAATACAAAAATAGACTATGTATAAAAACATTTAAAGCTAATGAAAGAAAAATAGAAGGAAATCCAGAATATTAATAATTGCGAAACTTCAAATGACAAATTTAATGAAAAACGTAAGCACACAATGAGTAATTATAATTACAAACTTTGAATTATTTGTTACACTAAGCAGTGAATTTTCCGTTGTAGCTCATCAGTGGGCAAATAAATGAGAGAATTATTAATTTTAAGCACAAGCGAGGTACACAGTATTCACGAAGTTTACGCCAACCAGTTTTATTTTAGCATTCTTGTTACCTTTAAACTAAAGGTATAATTATATTGAATAAATTTAAAAGATTGTTTCATTATCATTAATGTTTTTATTAAGCCTCAATTACACTGAGCTTCTTTACGAGCTGTTTATTGGCGAATTTACAATCTGCCTGTAAAGTCGCCCAGTGTAATCATTGAATAAGCTAACATGTTCGATGATTACACTGGGCGACTTTACAGGCAGATTATAAATTCGCCAACAAACAGCTCGCAAAGAAGCTCAATGTAATTGACGCATAAGACTGGCTAGAAAATATGTGTGTAGCTTTGACGATTTATTTACAAGATAATATTATAAAAGATGTTACTGGATATTGTTTATTTTTACGATGTCAGTAAATATTCTAAAATATACTGAAAATGACATCGTTGAGGTGCTCTCACGTGGTATAGTTTCCAATCCTGATATTCTGGAAAATTTATTTTTTTATGCACCCGTCAATTACATGCGTGGTCGTAGCCGTGACCTATTTTGGGTGAAAGTTGTATCCTCATGTCAGGCTCACCAGGCACCAATAGCGAGAGCTGTGCGGCTGGTCAATGCACTCCCTATAGATGTAGACATTTTTTTTGCTATGAAATTATTTTTGCTAAGTTTTTTCGGTACTGTTCGGTTATGAGGAATACAGCGGAAAACACATTTTGAAAATACCCGATAAAATACTGGATTATTTGATAGTTTGAGTTAGTTTAGGTTAGGTTTAGTTCTAACAAATAATCCTGTTTAGCGGCTATTTTCAAAATGTGTTTGCCGCTGTATTCCTGATAACCGAACAGTACCGTTTTTCCTTTACTAAGATTTACCTGTATTTTTTATTCAAAATGTCATGATGTAAATATCTTGAATTAATAATTTGTTATGTACTCAATGCGTCTTTTTTTTAATAAATAAATAAAATAAATATGAATGGGGGACATAACATTAAATTTGGTCGAATTTTTGCTATTATTTTATATTGTTTGTTTAGCCTCAAGACGTATTTTTTTTCACATAAAATTTTGAAACTTCATAATAGAATTTTACTGCTATCTAGACTGTCAAACGCTGACTCGTTTTGGATGGTATGTGATCTTAATACTATGTTGCTACCTGCATAGATTTTTTTATATATTACCGCCCTGAATATAATGGTTGTGGGCGGGAAATACAATAATATAATATTATATGTCTTAATTTATCTATCTGTAAAGCATGAGCGAATATATCGTCGGTGTTTTGTAAAAAGGGCGAATCAACCATTTTGGCGAAATCGAGATTTTAATGAAAATACAATATGTACCCCACTAGCTTTGTTGTGTAAAAACGGCGAATTTTTATCTCCACAGGAAAGTACTTAAAAACGATAATCGACTAAAATTAAATTAATTAAAATTACGAAATAAAAAGCAAATGTGACATATTACTTAGGCCTTTAAAAATATTATATAATAATACCTATTATAATGACAGTATTCTTTCTAAGCTTTATTATAAACTTGTTAAATATTTATAATCATCTACAGGTAAAAAACAAATAAATGTCAAAAGTTAAAAACCCACCTCCTGTAAAGTAGCATTTTGGTTAATTCGCCCTTTTTACAAAACAACGACGATATATGGTCACTGTTCTGGCAGAAGACACTAATTCGAAAAAATGACATATTGAGTTAGTTATACCAAAATGTTCCTTATTTCAAACTTTACCGCCTGGAAACAGTCTTTATTTTAAAGTAAGTTTTTACGATTATTTAATAAACTCACATGATAGACCATTTCAAACATTTTAACAAGTTCAAAGTCAAATTACTCAAAACTAGTATTCTCCAGTTAGTGTGTTCTGACAGAACAGAGACGATATTATGTATATATGACATGTGTATAAGAAAGCAATACAGGAAAAAGTCGTATAAAACGGGTAAGTACAGATAAAACAGACATTTAAATGCAAATACCAAATTTGAAAAATAAATTATGACACAAATAAAGGAATCGTTTAATTTAATCGGGTCTTTTTGAATTATTTCTATTTATGAAATTTAGTTGTGCAATATGGGAAAACAATATTTACTGATTTTTCATCACTGGCTTTCGACTGGCATCTCTAACAGGGAATTGGCGGGAAACTGAAACGGAGAGCCGTGCTTAGAAGCATTTGTTTGATTTGAGTGGAAAATTAATATCACTGTCAACAAACAGAATAGCAGGGGATCAGGATGTGACAGGAGGTATGACTGATGTCTAATTACAGCAGCACTCGTATGACGTTTTGTATGGGATTGACTCGCAGAATCTCGACGCTTCGCAATGTTGTATAATGAATAATAACCCCCCACACAACGCGTGTTTGCCTGATAACCTAGGCCCGAGAATTCCAAGAGAAATATCTGGCTGGCATTAAATAATTATTTATACTGAGGGATGATAAATAAATACAGACATAGGGCTAGCCCAGCTCCAGCGTTTTGATAAATAAGAGTGGAAATTCAAATTAGTATAACCCAACATTATTGTTACAAAATTATACATATTCAAATCAGACCATTCTTTTATTCAACTGTACCCACGTACCTCTGATTAGATTAAAATATTAAGGGGGGACATGCTCGTCGAAGGTCAAAATTGAGTTTTTATTGTATTTTCAAACCATGATCCTGGACACTCCTTAAACGTTGTAGATAATTTATTTATATAATTTTGAAGCCTTATTATCCTTCATAGTTATTTTAAACATTTTATGACTGCATAAAGTATTTTTGTTACATAAAATAGTATTCTTTTAAACCTCTCGCTCTAATGTTTTAGAATATAGTCATATTTCGGTACATAACTGTGCAGTGGTGTTAAGATTTTTTACGTTTATTAAATTTTAAACGCATTTATGAAACCATTAGTATAATTTATTACGAGATAATTTTTGTAAAATATTCACGATAAAAATTTATATTGATAATCTCTGTGACCCCAAATTTGACAAGAATTAGGCATTTTATTATTCAAAAAATCGGCAAGATTAACACATTTGAAGATGATTCTAAAGATACTTATTATAAGCTATGTCTTTGACCATTCAAGTGTGATAAACATCTTATGAATAATGATTGCTTTATAATAATTATTGACCTAAGAATAAGGTAGTGTTTTTTTGAAATACGCCATTTCTTTTGTTATTCCCCAGTGGTTAAGCTACAACATACGGCCGTAGCCATAAATTGACAAACTATAATTGAAGTAGGGAGTAAAAACATGTGGACACACCGGACAAAAGCAAGCTATTTATGCGTCGATTACATTATCATCACGTTATGTGCTGTCACGTGTTGTCACAGTAATCTGCCGCTACGGGAAAATGTTTAATGTCGTTTGTATTTAAAATAGTATCAGACTGATGCTCCTATTGCGTAGTACATTTTGGACCTTTTTGCATGATTCAATGAACGTTTATGTTATGCATGCCTACACATTTTCAACTCGACTTGACTCTTCGCGTACTCTTTGTTTTCATTTTTTCTCTCCATGGATTTATGTTAAATTATAATCCATGTCAGGTGTTTAGTTTACGTCTATTATCAATCATCTACTGGTTGAGTTCTGTTTAAAATATCATCTATGGATGCAATATCGTAAGTAATTGTAACATACGCACACGTAGAAACTGTTAAAATTAATTTACATTACCATGAATGATTCAAAATACTAATAAATTAGAGTTGACACGTACCATAATGGAATTTATAGAGATAGAGATCATTCAAAATATTCTGCGGAATAACGAAACCATAGACTAAATTTGTCGCCGTACCAGCATGTAACAGCATGTAACAGCATGTGACACGATCATAATGTACCTAATGCAGTATTAGGGGCATAGCTTTATTCGAATGTAAATACTTCCTCACTGTGATCTTGACGTCTTGAGACATTTAACAATAAAATTGTGTAAGTATGTTTTGAACCGATAGAATGATACAGCTGTAGGTACTACCATCAATGGATGTTTAAGAGCATATTTCAGTGAAACGGCAAATAATTTTCAGTACGTAATTTTGCACGCGTTGACAATCGGAGAGCGATAGTCGACCTGTGAGCACGTCAATTTGTTTTGTGATGGCGTCGGAGGAATTATTTCTTAAATCGTGTAAATATGACTAAAAACGTTACGTATTTACTCGAAAAACAAAACATGTCAATGAATATGTTATTATTATTACTTAAATAACAATAAACATAACCTTCAATGGAAGCATGTTGAAATTTTATGACAAATTATGTTTTGTTCGTCACGCGTAGTTTGCACAATCTGCGCGTCGCGAAGTCACGATATGTTTAGACCAATGATACTCAACCTTTTTTTTCTTCGGGCCAAATACATATATTTGTAAAGTAACGCGGGCCGCATCACTACTGGTGTGACGAAAAAAATCATGAAACCCCCCCTTTTTTACAAAACATTTTTGAGATTTTAAAAATTATGCGTGTTTTTTAAATTAATCGTGTGCAATAGCAACACTCTTATACCAGATCTGATGTGGACCATATTGACAATCCTCTTCGGGTTTACTATCTGTGCATCAAAGTCGAAACCAATCTCAAGATATACGAAATCCCTGATAATAAATGTGTTTCGGGCCGCACATAAAAGCTTAAAGGGCCGCAGGTTGAGTATCGTTGGTTTAGACCATGCCTCAGCTGAAGTATAGCCAGGAAACTGTAATATGACAATTTAGAATGAAATTACGTATTTATTTATGTAAAAAAAGTCCTCAAGACGTCGGTCCCCTTGCACTGCGAGGTGTTACAGACTGTAGTTCCATAACTGACCGAACAGTTTATATATAGGAATATATCGCATTCATTGATTCCCGTAGTTAGAATTGCGAACGATACCACGGAATAGGTACATTATTGTACCTTAATTCCAAATTCAATTTTGCTGCGCCATAAAATATATACAACACAAAACAGCGCACATAAATTGGGCGAATTTAACAGCACTCACGAAAACATTGGCCGACCAACGAAGCCTAATAGTGTTGCCCTTAATAAAAACGAACGTAAAATTCTGTAGTGCTTGTTCTCGCAAGGTTAGGCAAGATCTAAAAAGGCATTTCGACGACGTGATGAAAAGAAACCCGAACGTAAAATTTATAAACACTCCCAGAGGTTACAATTAAACTTACATCAAATTCGCACCGGGACTATAAAAAATTCTTGATCAGGCGGGCAGAAACTATACAGGGAGATTATATAAAAATAGTTTGCCAATATTAGATCATATTATTATTATGTTACTACGAACTTGTTATTGTTAGGTGGTGCTTCAATTTGGCTTACAATAATTATTATTATTTTTCCTAACCGGCAAAAATATAATAAAAGATATTTATTTAATATAAGAACAAACAAAATTTACTTTGGAAACAAATAAGAATAATCTAAATAAGACATTAATCAGTTACTTTTTCATTGCCTGGCAAAGACTGACATTACAATAACAATAATTACAAGATAAAAAGAACTTTGCATATACCACCTTTTTTCTGTTGAATCATATAAAGTTGACAATTCTATGTATTAATAAATACTTTTTTTGTACTTGATAGAAATACTGAATAAATATAGAATACTGAAATGTCATTTTGTCATTTCATATTGATTTCCATAGTAACGTACGTATATATTAATAATTTAGTTGCTAGGACTGGACACACAAGAAAAAATTTGTAGTGGACAAACAAGAATACGAGCTAATAAAAACGTGGTAAAAATACACAGAATCCATGTGATGTGACGCCGTCTATAAAAGGAACCTACTAACTTTGACTAAATATGTGTATGTAGTGTTCTTTGATTCAGCGGAGGATAGGTATTGCAGATAAAAGATTGTAGTAGTTGTTTCAAATAACTACAAGGGAACAATCGATGCAATATAATAAATATTTCGGTAATTAGGTGCGATGTGGCTTTAAACGAAACTTGTAATCGAGTGAGATGTCCAATCGATTCGGATCACATAGCGGGAGACAATATTTACACTATGAAAAATAATATGTTGAAATTATTATGAAATAAGTAACATTAATTGGTGATGTTATGAAAATGCAGTTCCGCCATGTCATAACATTACGAAGCAATATTATGAAATCAACATTCAGTCTTTTTTATTGACTCTACAATCCTATGGGGATCTAGGCGGCCTCGTGAAGACGTATTTTAACAGATTTTTATTTTACTTACGATAAATGGGTAAGAGTCACATACTCAACCGTACTCTGGGTCCAAACACACATTGAAACACAACATGTAAATTTCTGCTAGAACTTTCAGTCTTGAATAATAATAAAATTAAAATCTTACACTTGATTAAGAATATGAACGAGAAAAGCTTTTAAATGGTTATTCATTCATCCACAGAATCGATAAAAAAACACGAATTTTGCAAAGCAGCTTTTACTCGAATATCGAGAGATATGTCTAGTTATTCTGTTGAATTTTTACGAGCGTTGTTCATAATATATATTTTAACATCGCAAATATTTTACAAGACGTTTTCGGGTCGTGCTTCTGACATTTTTACACATGGTTAGCTCACCTTTAGCGCTAAGAAAAATATATGACCGTAAAATAACAAAAAAGGTGTAAAAAATCTGCAGGGTTGTAAGGATTACTTAGTGAAAGATTTTATTTTTACACAAGATTTCGGGTAACTGTTTACAAAGGTTTTTTTATTATACGAAAATAATCAAAATTTTACGCACCTCCGCACTCTGTAAAAGTTGTTTACTGCATAAAATATTAAGGTATATTTAAACAAACTCTATTAAGTTTATCATCAAAAAAAAAAAACAATTTACGAAATCGCAAAGTCTAGTATATATAATATAAGTAATTGGATAGCTAATACTGGTGTGTGGTGACTTTTGCTTGTAGGTATACAGATGAAAAATATAATCCCCTCCCTGGAACCAGACTACAGTATCTTCAATAATGCAGTTTTGAGTTAACTGGGTGTGTAATTTTAACTCACTATTTAATACTTTATCCAACGGTAAAATTACTGTCGTTCACAAAAACCGATAATTATGCATACGAACTGGAGTAGATTGTAGTGACATGCTTTAATACAGTTTATCAGGAGCTTAAAACTTATCACTTTCAACTTGTTTCTAGTTTCTTTGTTTTTATTTTTCCAAATTATCTACGTTTCTACAAATACTCTATTATATATTTTATCTACATCCATTTCTCATAAAAACAAAATCTGTTAATATAAAATCTCCAATCTGTGGAGGCCCATATGATTTTATTAGGATCGGACATGGTTAAAAAAAATCTTTGGATTCAATTATCTGGATCTGGATCCAGGATGGTGATATATAACAACATATAATTTATTACATTTAATCTACTTATGTGGTTCTCACTTGGTAATTGAAACACCAATAATACTGTAGAACGAACCTATAGAAAAGGATAGTGAAGAAAAAAAACGATCCGAAAATTGGAAGGTGCACAATAAAATTTACAATACTGTATCGATTATTTTTGGGAATACACTAATTTAGAACCACTAAGAGCATTTATTATGACACATGCATTATATCTCTTTAAACTGTTTTTCTAATAGTACACGCCATATTTCTTTGTTCTTTATACTGGTTTGATACCATTTCTATTTTTATATCATGTTGTGAAACTGACTAAAATTTATAATTTATAAAGTTCACTATATGAAACTTAAATAAATTTGAATATCATAAAAAATGTACTTAATCATGAATGATTAATTCATTATTTTAATTTAGTGAAACAGCATTCGATGTCATTTCTACGACGCCAATGCGAATATAAATATATAAAAAATTGAATATTTGAAATGCGTGCCGTTAATTATTGATAGATTATAATTTTATTGTTACTCAAACATGGGCTCAAAGTGAGAACGTATGAAACAATATCTCAAATTAGAGATACGCCTATGAGCTACGACTATTGGGGGTAAGATGGATAAACGCGTAAATTCCGTTTTTGCTGAAAAATCTTTTTATTACCTGTGGGTCTATTCTATACCTATCGACCGCTAAAGTGATAAAGTGATAAATATTATCAAACTTAGGGTAGGTTTGTATCAAAATATTAGCACTTATTGTAACAATTACACGAAGTTGGTTTTTATTGTTGCAATAAGTGCTATATTTTAACAGCACCTATCTTACTGCTGTTAAAATAAATGGTATATTAAATTAAGGTAGGTATCAATAAATTCTTTAATTACTAACCGATATCGCAGATTACTCCATTATTTAATTTTTATAACGTACTTATACTTGCTAATAATTTTAATAAACTATTTTTTTATTCAACGAATAAGCCACAAGATTTCAGAATGTAACATTCTAGATACTGAGTATACATAATTTGAAAACATCTCATGCATATTCTTCGTCCTTTCGACCATGTCCGATCCTAATAGAATGAAGTTCAGGTGAAGTGAAGTGAAGTGAGGTGAAGTGAACACAGTGAAGGTTTGTATTAAAGATAAAATTGTCGTAACTACCTAAGTCTACTTTAATGGTAAAACATACTGACGCTAATCCAGCAACAACAAGTTCAAGTCCCGTCGGACGTCGAATTTTTTATTTTTCTAGTGTGTATATGCAATAGATGTTTTCAAAAAAAATTTTGCATGTCGGTAATTGTATTCCTCGCGGTGGTTCTGTTCCATAATAAACCGTGGTAGCATTTATTTGCCACAAAAGCTAATATAGGTAGAGATTTGCTATGCAAGGCTTTGCCTAAGATATAAAAACGAAATTTATTGAAGGGAAAAATCTAATTTCTTGTTAGGATCACAATAAAAGCTTCTAGATTAGGTTGATAAGTCAAACAATTAAAAATAGAAAAAAACACCGTAATAGATTTATCCAGGCAAGCTCACGGAGTAAAGAGCCGCATGGGTTGTCCTAAAACCCGCAATTAAACCGTGCAAACTTGTAACTTTTCACTTAAGTGCTTTTTTAGGGCCGCCAGAAGAAAAACAAGGACACGACCTTATCGACCCACGATGTAGGGAGGAGTGGGAGAACTGTCGAGGGATTTTCTTATACTGCGTCGCCCACCGGGATACACCTTCGATTCTTATGCGCTCTTAATTCTTAACATTGAAAAATATACTCTTAAGTATATTTGACCGTACTAGCGTAAAATCGCCAAAAGGAAAGTACGTAATATAAGACCAAAAATCAACCTAAAATAATGAAGTATCAGAACACCATGATCTGCAAGGAGGTATTCAATTCGATTCGAATGCATCATGAAAACAAATGTTAAATATAGAACACTCGAAACAAGTGAAATGAACGAAATGAACAAATGAATTAAATGAATGAAATAAATGAAATATATATATATGACGTCGTACGATTTTCATTATAATATCCCCTCCTCAATCGTTAAACTGCATAATTATATTAATTTTGTAAAATGAGAGAAATGTCACATCACGAAAATCTGGCACTACCTACCAGAATATAAGCCATGGTGTAAGAAGTGATGTTCTTTAATACAAAAAAATAAGATCTAGACAGCGTCGTATCGTGGGGGTAGGCAGTTCATGCGTTGCATAAGGGCGGCAACTGAAGGAAATAATAAAAAATATTACAGTTCTTTAGAACAGTGGTGGTTTTTCATGAAACAGAACGATTCGGTCACTTCGTTAGAAAGTATCGACATCGTACTTTAAAAAATAGTCGAAACATGCAAAATCCTAACAATATAACTATTGTTGTATTTTAAATACACATTGAAATATTTATGTTGTTATAGCGGTGGTTTAAGGCACATGACAAATTTTCACAGGGGTGCCACAGTCCTCCCTGTACCTAAAGCCTCCACTCACAGTAGGTTTTGCGTAAATGCTCCAATTTTCAGTAGACAATGTGTATGAACGTTTAAGATTTTTTGTGTTTTTTTCTGTTTAAGATAGACGAAATAATGAAAAATAAAGAAGGTACTTAACAAAATTTCAGTCAATTTGACACTAAAAATGAAGGGACAACACTCTAATTCTGTTTAAGCACTGCACTTTGTCCATGGACATCCTTGGGTAGCTAGACAACACTGTTGGTAAATGGAACATTTTTAAATATTATCTACCATAGTGGGGGCTGTACTATGTAAGTTATTCATAAATGCAGACTTTCGAAATAGTGTAAAAATTCTAGTAGTTTAGCAAGAGTAGCGTTCAGTAAACTACGTGGCAAAAATAAAGTTTTCATATAACTTAACTCCTCGTAAACCGTTTTATGACATCTCATAAAAATTGTAAAAGTTTAAACTACTCAGTCTAAAACTTTAAAATTCAGTAGTTTGTGTTTTGAATTCAGATATTATTGAGACACTTCTTCCATCCTCCTTTAAAACTAGAGAGAAATACTATAACTTATTTAATATTAGGTAGAAAATAAAATAAAGAAAACATAAAATTGAGTATGGTAATTAGCTCGAGTTGTAAAGTTCACTTTCGGAATCAGTTAACACCTTCAATAAACTTTAAACTTTTAGCAGATTAATAAAATTTCGATTATATCGGTAAAATAATCGTCAAGGTGAATACAGGATTTGTCGAAAATTGGAGAAAAACATCCTGAAAACGAAAATGATAATGTATCTAAGAGCAATAGAATGTTAATGAATTTAAAAAAAAAAAAACTGCAAATAGCAAAAAAAACATCATTATATCCGGTCAGTGTACTATGAATAAAAAAATAATCTAAATATAAAAGCTATAAAATAAAATAAAATTGATAAATTTAATATTATTAATACCGATGAAAGATCATATATTTTTTTTTCTTTCTGAGGTAAATGGATTTAATTTTTAAGACACTTGTATGTATCAGGCAAGTAGAAAGTAGGAGAAGATAATATATTATTATGTTATTGAAGTTTGCTGAAATACGATTTTAAAACAAATATTGATATAAGTAATATTGGCAGTGATCGATCGGATATAAATGAATGTCTTATTATACGAAACACTATTCAAGATTTCAAAGGATCAATCATAAGATTTAATACAAAAATATATATTCGTTTCTATAATAATGTGTGTAATTTTAAAAGGTTTCACAGGCTAGCAGAAAGTGCTAGAAGATAATATATAACATTAAGATAAGATACACATAAGCGTAACAGTTTTATTTTGTTCAAGTATACATCTTGTGTGTCCCAAGATTCGGTTCAGTGGGAAAGCTTCGGTGACTATTGAACCGACGAGGCGTGCCGTGTTAAATCTTGCACACGAGGTAAAATATACGCGGGAGATTTTGAATTCTAAGGAAAACTGGAAATAAAATGTATTAGGATCGGAGAAAGGTGTTTTGGGAGAATATCAGCGCCGTATTGATAAGAAAACAATGGGAATAAGTATGAAAGGACTTTTTTTGTACGGAATCGGAAAAAGGTACTCGAATAAGCATTGGCAAAAAAATGTTATTAGATTTCGGCCTTTTCAGCACCTGAATTTAAATAATACGAGAAATTTAATACCTATCGAATATTATGAATAAACGGACGCTGGATATATTTTGCTAACCTATTGTAAACTCCCTTTGATCATTGGTATTCATTATTTTTTACAAGCAAATACCTACATAAAGAAAGAAAATATTAATTGAGTTAGCATTTACTTGGTAGAATTCCATTTTACAAGAAATGAAAATATAATTAATATTAAATTCTACAGGTTTTTTTAAAAAGGTTTGTCGATAGCTATTTCGGTTGTAACACCATTATCAAGACTATTCAGATAGGCCGTTTGCCTTTGCTTAAATACTATACGTGTATAGATAGAGACAGAATACATTTTCTTATTCGTTCCAGCAATATTATGAATTTTTACATTATTATTAATTGTAATATTATTAATACTTTGAAAACCCTAAGTGGGTTTTTTAAAATGGATATCGAAATTTTCAACGGAAAAGCTAGTTTAATTAAATTTACTCTTAATATCGGCGCGTGTGATTGCGCTGTCATGTGGATGTGACTATCGGTGAAACATAAATTTGTAGAATATATATAAAAATGGATATCAGTGGTATATAAAAGATATTAAATAAGAAAGCCTTGTAAGGTATATATTCGTAATTAGGGCGCCAAGTGTAATATAAATATGTACATGAAATATACTGCAGATTTAAAGAAAATACTGTAATTTAATTATTTATTAAAAAATTAAACTCATACTAATCTAATTAAAAGAAATGAAAAAGTAGTAATATGGTATTTTCTAACAATGGAAACTAGTGATCAATGTTCGCAGAGACAAATAAATGATCAAAATATTACAGATATCTACATGGATACTCATCTGTGTCCTTTGGTATTCACTGATTCTATAAAAGTTTCAAATGAAGCTACTTGTCACACTAAATTTAAAATTGGATGCCATCCGAGCGGCAACCGCCAAGATAAACTGTTTATAAGGTATATTTGCTACGTGACATTACACAAAAAATGTAAATATGATCTGCACGTACAATAGAAAAAATAGAGGAAGTGATGTTTTTGGGTAATATCCTGATGAATACCACACCCACGGTGGCCACGCGGCTTAAGCGTTGGACTATTGCACCATGGGTCCCAGGTTAGAATCCTGGGTCTGGCAAGTACACATATTTTTTTTCAATTTGTGTGTGTCAGGGTATGGACCTAATAGGTTGAGCAAGTGGCTGACATCCATTTCTCGTAAAAAACAAAATCTGTTAATACAAACCTCCACTCAGTGGAGGCACATATGATTCTATTAGGATTGGACATAGTAAGAAAAAAAATCCTGATGAATACATGTGTCTATTCTTTGAACTGTATCTATGTGTCTTTCCCGTATCCATTTGAGGATTTTTAGATCTATTAAACTCTATTAGGTATATCTTCTAGGTAATCTTCTGTAATATCCATATAAAAATCACTGAAGCAAGTTCCAGATTGACGTAAGTACCTAACACTTTCGTATGAAAAAAAAACAATGTAAAAACAGGACTTTTTGCAGGGTTTGTATGATAATTAAAAGTCTTAGTAGTCCTTTTCGCTTAACTTTTACATGTTTAGCTTATATTTTTGATTATATGACAGATCTTACGTATACAATTATTTTATTTCTTGTCGTTACTGATACCAAATATCATAATGCCTAAATCCCTCATCAAAAATCCTCCAATCGGCAGAGTTGGGAATATAATGATATTATTGTAATTGTAAATGAGTCAAGGCTAGACCAGGATGCACAGCGAAACAAAGAAAAAGAAAGTTACCGTTGTCCGTTTCTTGGCTTTTCCCGAGAATAGGTACGGTCAGTCGGTAATCTACCCTTGAGCCTTGAACGTCGCCTCTAAATACGATTTGCCACCTCTTTGCGCCAAAGCATGCGTTTACAAATGTTATTAATAATTAATTGTTACTTGTCAAGCGAAATATACTTACCTAATGTCCCTGAATCAGTGTTTTTAATAAGTGGAAAAGTGTAAATCAACACCATACGTAAACCCATACCCGTCATTACTTATTTAAATTTGCTTGATCGATAAACGGTCGTAAAATTTAATAAAATATAACATCACACCATCATGAAAGCAATAATAGACTCTGCGACAACTTTTGATAATGATTAATATTGAATAGTTATTCGCTTAAAACTTATCTTTTGTTTCAAAGCACTAACTCTGAGTGCCTAAGTACTAGTTGGCTCTCGCAAAGTCTCCTATAAAGTTAATATATTAAATGGAAAATTCAAGCGTTGATCTAAAATAGAGCTTAATGAGATACGAATTAGGTGCCGTTTTAGCGTGAATTAAAGGACAGACTATTAGGAGTGCATCCATAAGTCTATCGCTCCGGGTAATATATTGCGAATCGGGATACGCCGCTTACCTTCAGTCATTATGAGACCCTAATAAAGCTTCTCTTATCTCAGAATACCAAGTTAAAAGCCACCTTTCAAGGTTTTAATGATTTCCGCAGCGATTTTCAATATATACGACTATCTCGTACGAACCCACTAACACTTATATATCAAATTTAGTTATACATAATTTTCAACAACATCAGAAACATATATTTTTTTAAATAAAAAAAATCATTACAAATGGTTCTTGAAACAATATCCACCCCAATCTAGTCGGTATCTTTTACAGATTCTATCACGGAAATTTACCATCAACTGTGGTTTAAAGATGTTATTAAAAATTCTGTTAGAATTTAGTGACCATATTTATAAGGTAAAAATAATGTTATAGTTTCTTTTATTTTGTTAACTGTCAATTCATGGTGGAACTGCATTGTATTGTTGTTTTAATTTAATAAAACGCAATTTTTTGTAGTACTTATTCCACTTTTAATTAATAAATTAGGACCGGTTTCGTCCACCTCAGGGGGAAATTTTCAACTTTTGTTGAAACAAGTTGAAAATGTCACTCTGTCCGATCCTAATGGGTTCATATGGGCCTCCACAGAGTGGACGGTTTGTATTAACTAACTAACTATATCTGAGATAAGAATAAAGTAAGACACGCAACGAATTGAATTGAGTTGAAGGTAAGAAAAAACGTAAATAAACATGCGAACAAATCTTGATAAGCAAACCAAAGGACAAAATAAGTGACAAATTAAAAAAAAAATTGTAAAACGTAAGAAAAAAATTTAGAATTTGAAGTAAGTGCACCACTGATTACATAATATTCTAAGAAAAAGACAGAACGTTATTTCTTTGAAAAAATCTAATGTCGATTTTAAAGAACAGTGCAAGATAAAATAAAAGATAGTTTTATTTATTTTACCTATAAATGTGTAAGTGAAATGGATTTGGAGATATAAAAAGAAACCTTATTGGCCCAGTGGTTTCTAGGTGTGGACTTTTGTAATTCCCTGAAGATCTCGAATAAATAATTAAACATTATCAACACCTATACCATATTCCTAGGTATCTACTATGATTGAAAAGTAGATCTTAATTTTTTGTATTTATGATTGCTTCATAAAAAAAACAATATTTACGACTTTATGATGTAGCAGATAAATGAGCAACTAAATAGTGATCCAAATATTATGAAAAGTTCAACTATCAAAGCATCACGGCATAAAATTAGTAATACCACGGTTATACACAATTTATTGTACCTACCTATTGTTATAATTTTCTTAGTTCATTTAATCGTTTTTAATTTAATTTATTTTCAAATTCACCTCTTATGTGTTCATTCACTGAATTGTTTACCCTATATTTTACGGAGACTAATAATAACTTATATTTTCTACATACTAAATTATCAACCTCCACTTTTTGACAGGACGGCATACAGTTATATAGGCACGTAGATAATAATTTTAAGGCCGTAGACAGGAATGAACGTTTGATGGCCCAAATATAGTACAATAGTATGTATGTAATTAAAGTTAGGGTACAAGTCGGTTATCCTGGATACAGCGGCAAACACATTTTGAAAATAGCCTATATACTGGATTATTTGTTAGGATTACCTAATCTAACTTAAACTAACCCAAACTAACAAATAATCCAGTATATCGGCTATTTTCAAAATGTGTTTGCCGCTGTATCCAGGATAAACATATAGAACAAAAGTTAGTGAAGTGGAAGTTTGTCGAGGCTGTTTTGATCGGGTTAATTTGTCTTTGATTAATATTGTGACTAGAAATTTTAACAATTCTTATTATTTTTAACATTGTATATTGTTCATAATTTTCGCGACTACCACGTGAATAGACGAATTTTATTTACTTATAACATTTTAAACACTTAACATAAATAGGGAGAAATTGTACAGTCACTAGACAAAGATTAAATTTGATGTGTGTCATAAGTATGCTTTCTTTATATTATTATGAAACTATATTTATTTTAAAATCGCTTTATAAAAGGTAGGTACGTCAAAACAGTAATAAATATCTGAAATAATTTCACAACACTATTTCAAAAAGTGGAGGTTGATATATGATCGTCCATTGTGACATATGCTCCAATATCGCAAACCGAAAATGTTATTATGGACAGAGCAAAATTAACAGAGTGCTTGTCTTCATACCTGGCGACATGCTGGCGACCCTTTATTTTCAATGTATGTGTGTGTGTGTATTTTTTAATCTATGCGAGTATTGTTTCAAAAATGGTTCGATTTATTTCCGCATTAGCAGCACATGTCGATAAAAGTCTTGTCATATATTAATTTTATTTACTATCGATTAGTTAATATACAAAAATACAAGATTAAATTTAAATAACTACCCTAAAAATTAATAAATTATATTTTTAATAGAAACGCTAACCGTTTTTTCTCAGTTATTGCGTACAAACCGAGTTTTTTCGATTTTAATTACATGCTTTCTAACCTCAAAATCGATGTTTTTTAAATTTGAAAAAAAAGATATAAGGATATAATAAATTCCAATTTCCGTTTAGCGTTTTCCTAGGTAATATATTTACGTATATTTTTATCGTAATTTTGATAATTAAACTTATGTCATTCATTCTTGCCACCCGATACAAATGTACCGAATTTGACACGTATTTTTGGAATATGGAACTCCATGATGACTTTAAATTTTTTATTTTATTTTTCTCATTACTTTTGAATATATATTTACCGATTAATAAACTTTTCTAGCTATTTTTCGATAACAACTTTACATAGAGACATCACCTCATTTTGACGCAGGGTTTTGACTGTGAGTTAGTGACGTCCCGTGGGGGTAGGCAGATTGAGCGTCGCTTGGGGGCGGCAAATCGGGGAGAATCATTTGGAATATATATAAATAGCTACCTAACTTAGAAATTACGAAACTATCTTTCCATTTAAATAATCAGCTCAAGGTTTTATCAGGTTCGCGATATCAAATTTACTTCCGTTGCTCTTTGACGTCCTAGGTGACCAGAAACGACATGTGCAGATTTGGGAATAATTAGTGTGATATTTTGTTAGTAATGTATCCATACAACACATTTCTTAGATATTGGACTCATGGAAGGAGGATAAAATACTGTATAAAAAAATGAGGCGGCTTTTTGGCGCTGCCAATGGGCGGAATTTTATCTAGGGACGTCACTGCTGTGAGTGTCCTACGAAAATGAACCACACATTATAGACGTACAATAGTGAACCTTCAAATACACCAATATTGAAAGAGCGTTAGTGAATAAACCGAGAGCAGTTGTCAGAACGAAGGATTTCTTCTTATTATACAATATACATTATATATATTATTCTTCCACACTCGAGATCGGTTGCCTGTTAACCCATACCCGTTAGGTATTTCAGTTCCCATTATTTCTGAGTTCCCTGGCCGTGGACTATTTTAATCATAGAGGTATTAAATAAAAATAGGGGCAAGGAATCAGCTTTCTCACACAACTGAATGAAGCAAATCAACAATAGCCGACAATTTACGAGAAATAGCGACGCAAAAAAAAAAAATGCAGGGCATCATGGAGGATTTACTTTGGTCATTATAACGTACCCATATAATATAATGTTAACGTGGAAATTTTGCCGCAAACTGATTACCAGCCTGCCTTACCATACTTTCATATAACCTGCCGCCCCTAGATTTTAATAATAACAAATAGTATCGCACTAAGAACGGATGGTTAGCCAAAATGTCACTTAGAGACGTTTGCGCTACAAAGACGATATTGTGTAAGATAAGAAGAACGAAAAATCAAATAAACAGTAGTAATATAAAACACATTTTATCTGTCTTTAAGAATAAGCTTTAAATAAATTTTATGTACCGTACAAGTCCTTAAAGTTTTGAAAGCACTTTCACGAGAACATTAACTTTAACGCTTTTTATCTTTTATACGTAGATATCTCAGCATTATAACGACACCATTACTGTTATAATTTAGAGAGTTCTTCAACTCAATAAATTCGGGTAAATAAACTCAAATGTTCAATCATAGATACCTGTTCGATATTATTATCATCTCATTAAAATGTTCTACGTAATTATCAGTATGATAGTTGAAAATTACTAACTACCAAAGAAGTTGAAAAAATCCTTATATTTTATAATATTATACAATGTAACCTTATTATATGTGTGAAATGGAAGCAAAAAAAGGACCTTTGGTCGAATGATTAAGTTAGGTTTAAATGACTTCGCATTTCAGGTTCATTTGAAGAGAACTTCGCACTTCTACTGACTTTCCACTATAATTACAGATTAACCCAATCAGTTAGTTACACAAATCATCTATCTTACATAATATTGTCGTAGGTATCGTATTCTATTTTTAAAATTCTAATTTATTGTTTAATTTGTATTTTTTTTTATTACTGTTGTTTTTTATTTTATTTCTTTTCTATAACATAATTTTTTGATTTTAGACCAGAGAATTTAAACCAGAATACGAGCCGCCATTTTGTTTTTTGGGATGCCAACAGAAGAATAAAATAATAAAATGTTACCAATATAACAACATGTAGGTACAATCGATCGATTTGAAAATAGAACTTCTTCAAAATTCCTAATACCGAATGCGTACAAGACTCCTTCTATGGTGGATTCAAACATCTTTACTACTTTACGCATTACATATTTCATGAGACTTGTATGCTTATTTGTTATCTTATAGATGTGTGTTTCCTTCTTTAAAGTTTCTCTCGAGCATGGTCACAGAAACTAGCCCGCAATGTGGAAGAAGGAAGGAGAAGAAACGACGCATACCGAAAAAGATTACTTACTACACATTACTATAAGTATTCTATCTATATGGAACAACCGCCGGTGGTTCAACATTTATACACATGCTATATGTGTTACATGCAATAATGACGTCTGCAACGTGACGTCTGCAAAAAACGCAGTATTCTCATCTCTTGAGGATAGCCACTCGATACATCTACCAAACGTTGGAACACATTGATGCAACCGCGTCATAAATACTCAAATTCGTTAGCGAAAAACGCATCAGGGCTTCGTGACAGACGTGATCACGAAATTAAGCATCATATGGCTGGGACACGTACTCCGGATGCCGGAGCGACACCTCGCACCCTTGTAGCCGTACTGATTCTATTTAAATGACTAAACGTACCTTAATATATTAACTCCTGCGTGAGATCTATGTGATTCATGGCTGACATGGTAGACTGCAAAGGACTATTTTTTAGTCTTTGTTTAAGCACAGTTACATCAGGCTGGAGTGCTTATGGCCGCCTGCATAATGTCTTCAAAAACGGCCTCCCACTGTGCCAAAATCGCAAAGTGTTCAACCAGTGTGTGCTTCCCGTAATCACATTTGCGTCACGTAATCACGTAAATACATAAAAGAGAGATCCAGAAAGTTAGAGTAGCACAGCGTGGTATGAAGAGGTGCATGTTAACCATAACGCCAAAGGCCAAAAAGCGGAATGATTGGATAAAAAATCAGACAAGAATTTGCGATGTTTTAGAGTTCGCTAAAACCTTGAAATGGAAATGGGCCGGACACATAGCTCGAAGAAGGGAGAATCGCTGAACAAGTATAGTCATCCAATGGTACCCAAGACGTACAAAATATCCGCAAGGTGGACCTAGAGGACGCTGGATCGATGCAATAGTTAAGTTCTGCGGAAGTAAGTGGCAACGCAACGCACAGGACCAAGAGAAGTGGAATCAGCTTGGAGAGTCCTTCATCCAGCAATAGATAGATTTAGGCTAATGATGACGATGACATCAGTCCCGTGCGGCTTCGTCTCGGGACAAGGAAATGTGGCACTAAAATGGTTTCATTCAGACATGTTTATATCACCAGATCGTGTACAAATTGAGGATGTATATAAGTATCTACAATATATTAGGCCAAATAGAGTTTTGGAAGTTATAAATCTTTTACATATTGTGTGTAGTTACGATAATGTCAGTTTTACGTTTTCAGATGCCACATATGAGAATGTGAAAACTGTAGAATTTACTCGACTATATTGATTGGCGGTGTACTTGTATCCCTTCAATTCTCAGTTACTTCTTGATTTACCAATCAGCGATGAATTCTATAAATAATTTAACTAAATACTATATCAGAGTTCGGTAAGAATTTCGAAAAATAATAATTCTAATCAATCAGTAAAGATGCGATAGTTGTTCCATAAAAACGTTAAAAGTATTTTCACTTTGAACCATTGAAACTAAATTTTCCTTTCAGCGAAAACACTCTACAGATGAAAAGGTTTCCTGTGAGTGGATGGTAGGCAGGTACCTAAGAACGACATAGAAAAATGGCATAAAAAAGATCAAAAGAAAAAAGCGGTATTCATCGGACGGAATACAAAAAACGTAGGTTTTAAATTTTTAAGGTGAAAGAGGGTCCGACCTGTCGCCGGGAGGCGCTCTGCCAAAATGTGTTACATTATTATAGCCATACTCTGTGCCGCTATATATTACGTCGTGAATATTTAACGCTTTCTTCAGTGGTACATTCTGTCAAACCGTACAGACTATTTTAGATTATACAGTTCCGGAATAGTTAAAAATGAACATTATATTATATTCACAAAAAGAAAACCTTTTCTTTATTGGTTGTGTAGTAATCCTATCACTCCGTATTAAATGAGTGACACAAGTTAATATGTATGATTTGTTGTCAAAACAAAATAATTGAGCGATAATGATTGTAAGCATTTCCTCAATCATAACTAACGGGTGTTTTTTAGAGATTTGTTTTTCAAATTGGCAACACTTTTTCCAGCGACAGCCAATTTGACAGATGACAGCTGGTTTGCGGTCAATTTGGTTCTTACACCAGAGCAACGGTTGAAAATTATGCAAATCTATCTCGAAAATCGTGGTTCAGTTCGCGAAACATACCGTGCACTACGTCCATTGTACGGTCGACATAATCGTCCATCGTGAGGCTCATTTTTGGTTGAATGGCTACGTCAATAAGCTAAATTGCCGCATTTGGAGTGAAGAAAATCCACAAGCCATTATTAAGACGCCGGTATATCTAGAAAAAGTCACTGTTTGGTGTGCTTTGTGGGCTGGTGGAATCATTAGTCCATATTTCTTCAAAAATTATGCCGGCCAGAACGTTACAGTCAATGGAGAGCGCTATAGATCAATGATTACTAACTTTTTCGTTCCCCAATTGAATGGCATTAATGTGGAAGAGTTGTGGCTTCAACAAGACGACGCAACATGCCACACAGAGCGCACAGGCGTCTAAGATCGTGTGATTTAACACCTTTATATTATTTTTTGTGGGGATATGTTAAGTCGTTAGTCTTCGCCAATAAACCAGAGACGACGACTTGGAAGCCAACATTCGCTTACTGCGTTCGTATAAATCGGAAGGAAAATAAGGAACATAAATATTATAAATTGTGGGTATACTGGCAAAAAGCTTTAAGTCAAAAAACACTGTTTTGAGAAAATCGATTAGTAAAGTTTGAAGCTATTCCAATTAGTCAAAAAAACCTCCTGTAATTCATTAATGATTTAATATCATGATTATATTCATAATAAGTCTTATTTATAGTAATAAGAGGTATATTTTTTTAATTGTTTGCAAAATGGTACCACTTTGAGTTTTTTTGCCAGAACACAAAATGGGATTGTATTGAGATTTTTTTCAACCACAACTAATGTTTGACTATTAAAAATGGTTTAGAGGATAGGTTCTAATGAAAATAGACTTATTTTTTTGCATATCAATTATTTATTTATTAAATATATAGATATATACAGAGAACTAAAACATAAAATAGTTTAATATTATCAATTTTTAATGAAAATACATACTTATATTATTATGATTTATTAAAAAAAATAGATCATCAATTTTTAATGTGCAGGTAAACATTTTAATAATAAATTGATTCAATTTATTAATTAATTTAATCATTACACCACAAATATATCAGATTTTAATCTGTACGTACCTATATGAAGGCAGATATCACGCGTTGGGGAAGAGGATTTTCGAATGATTCGAATCATAAAATATTATGCTGTATTCCGCAAATAGCGTAGGCAGGAGTATTGAAAACGGCAATGTAGGAACAGTGATTGTGTATGTTTGGAAAAGGGAATTTCATGTAAGTCGGTCCAATATCAGATCCAATTAGAAATATCAACAAAGAATCACCTTTGTACATAAATTCCTTACAACCTCTGTAGTAAGCTGGGAATATGACATAGATACATTACGCAATGCCTGGATTTCCCTAGTTTACTCGGTGGAAAAAAATATTGTGCTTCAGTTTGTCACACTCTCATGCCTTTAATATACAATTATCTAGAAGCGTGCGGTGACTTTTGGATCGGCATCAATACAAAAAGAGGGTAACAGTATGTTCACATATTATTAATACCCGAAATGACACTAATTCTTAAAATACATTATCATCACGTTATGTGCTGTCACATGCTGGCACGGCGATAAATTTAGTCTATTTTTTCATCATTCGGCAGAATATTTTGAATGATCACTATCTTTATAAATACAATAATGATGGAGAGTGCCAACTCTAATGTAATATTATTTTGAATTATTATTCATTATTCATGCTAATTTCAATTAATTTTAATAGTTTCTACGCGTGCGTACGTTAAAATAATTTGCGATATTGCATCCATAGATAATATTTTGTATATAAACCAGCCTGCGGACCATTGATAATAGACGTAAAAAGCAGACATAGATAATAATGTTACAAAAAATCCACAGAGAAAACGACGGTACGCGTGAGGCGACCTCATTATTGTTCTGGCGATTTCGGCAGATTTTGTTGACTGAACGTTTAAAGGCCCAAAACGTGTCACGGGATGGGAGCATCAGTCTGATAACAGTTTAAATACCAAGAAAGACGACATTACAATTTTTCTCCCGTAGCGTCAGCTTACTTTGACAACACATAACGTGATGGTAATATCATATTTGAAGCATTTTTTTTTCAAAATAATCTAAGCATCCTGGCATCAACTCAATGCACATGAAGCTTTCAAGGTGAATACACGCATATCATTCATTATACACAATTCAATCAAACATTTAATGCTATATATTCGTATAACGTCGGAATGGCTGGCAAAATCACCACCGCTGGCCGTTGATTGCACTTATTAGTGAGACAGTCATGTTTTAACGGTGTCAAAAAAGATGAGATTGACAAAAAAAAAATAGAGATGGGTGAACGAAATACTAAACAATTCTATTAATAATAAAATCGATTTAGATTTTTTTTATTTACTAATCGACAAAATATAAACTGAATATAGGTAAGTACCAAACACTTCATTAATTTATACGGTATATTGATTTGTTTGTGATACAATAAATATGTAGTATATTTAAAAATAAAAACAGCTTTTAATGTCACAAATGTTTCGTTTACATGGTCATCTTCATTTAGGTAACGCGTACAGCCTTCTTGAGTCCCTATGATAGAGCCGCCACTGGCTGGTATGAATTAAAAGCTTTTTGTACTTACACCTTTTTAGTAAAAACTATTCCTGTCAATGTGATATTAAGTTGATGACTTTGTGACTTTATTTCTGTGGATATTTCTGTGGCGTTGCCTTTACACCCAGTCGAAATACGAGTTATGAAATGAATAACGCCTACGTATAACATAACACAACCTTTGTTTAAATATATAGTTTTCGGGTTATTTTATCTACAATCACTAACTTTGTAAGTCCCATTCAAAAGGCACAATACTGGGACAGTAAATACTGAAATAAGCTTCGTGACAGAAGAGAGATTCTATATTTTTGTATTATTACTTGTGAGATTCCTCTCCATGTCCCCCACCCAAAACAGTGCGTAAAGTGACAATATGACAGGAGCAGCGGCGGCTCATCTAATGCCATGCAAGTGCTACGCACTGCCTGCATTTTTGAAAACATCGCTCAACTTTTCATTGTAATTCATACGTGTATCACTTACTTCGCGAAGTAGAACATGTAGCAGTATTATGAACAATACTCGATTTACAGTCAGAATACTAGATTTTCAGTTTGCACAGGATTACAATGAGGTCATTGTATACTACTTAAACGGTGGCCGAATGTTCCTGTAATGGCGTTCTCTTTATAGAAGGTAAACCATTGCGCACTACCAGAAAATGCTATTCTGAAGACCACCGGCCGCCACTGGACAGGAAGAATATTATTATAGTTTTACTATGGAACAAGAAAAACAAGGCATGTTATATTTCATTGTTATTGTGTGTGACATTGTATCTGTGTCAATAAATAATCGAATTAAATAAATTGTATTGAAGAGGAAACGAGATGCCTTCGAGTAATTGAAATCCAATAATCTGATAACGTTATATTCAATATAGCAATCTAACGTGGCATTTTTCCAACAGAAAATGCTACGTACAAAAGAGAATTTCATCACAGAAAGAAACTACTAGGAGTATAGCAACTATTGGAGCGACATTATTGAACGCGATTGATTGCCCGCGCGTAAGCAAGATTGTGATCTTACGTTTGATATAAATGCATCTAACCGCAAGAAGCACATGGAATCCTGATATACACTGCCATTGCACGTAATCTAAGAGACTTTAGCAGAATATCGTTATTGTTTAGTAACCTAGAGATAAGATAATAATAATTCACAGCTTAGTACATCCTACTGTGGTTTTGTGGTTTGTCTACTTTGCGATCATTAATCCAGGTGAAACCTAGTTGTAAAAATTCTTCTTTATATTCACGTTCTATCTTTATGGGTAGGATCACCGCCATCTTTAGATTAATAAAGCCTGAGCATAACTTTTTGCACAAGCAACGAGTGGTCCACTTTTCAGCTGTCAAAATCAAATCCCATATTGCTTGACATATTGATTCGCCCTTTCTCGTTTCAAAATGAATTATAAAAAAATCTCAAATCAAATATATTAACTATCAGTGTTATTTATAAATAATATACCTTCCTGTGATTCATCAGCTGTCAAAGTCAGACTAGTCCTTCACACAAAAACCGGTGGTAATATCGATTTCCAAAAAATATGTAGCATTGATCTATGCATTAAATTATTTTGTAGAAGGTGTGTTAATGCTAGTGTAGTGGTTATCATGTAACTCATCTATCCAAATCAAACCATTCCTTGTGTGAACACGTCAGATACGTAAGTATGAGCACTCTATAGAACAACGACAGGTCATCCATAGTCAACAACAGGAGAGGCGGAAAAAGTAGGACCAGTCGTTGTGAATGTATCGGCTTTCTATTTGAGTCGGCAATGGTAGGATACATTTTAATATACTAAAATAAAACAAAGAAACGGAGAAACAAATAAGAGCGCGTCAACGTTATCCCGAAAGAATTTATTTATTTCGGACAACGGCGGTCTGGTAACATTTCAACTGAGTGTTCCTTGTGACTGACAGTAACCCGACAAACAATAATTTTCAGACATAAAATATAGTCAACATTCGACCTCTCAATTTGTTACGTTTGTCAATTGTATTAAGATTGGTACGGATTCATACAATTATAATGATATTAAGATAATATATGAAATATGTAATCATAAATAGAATAAAGATGGAACAAACTATTTTTCAAAGGGTTACAATCTCCACAGACCGGAACAACTCCGTTGCCGATTAAAATCTTCTTCCGCAGCTCTGATGACAATCTCCACCTAACCTGCCTTAGTCTCTTCGTCCGACATTTATGGTAAATAGCGGGGCCTCTCGATATTGCCGGACCTACTGAGGAAAATGTGGATTTAAAAAATAGAGTATCCGTCTTATACATACCTAATTCATTCAACTATTGTTGTTTTATTAAATAAAACGCAATTTTTTTGTAGTACTTAGGTTACACTTTTAATCAATAAATTAGGACCGGTTTCGTCCGCCTTAGAGGGACATTTTCAAATGAAAGTTGAAACATTGACAATAAAAGTTGAAAATGTCCCTCTGAGGCGGACGAAACCGGTCCTAATTTATTGATTAAAAGTGGAATAAGTACTACAAAAAAATGCGTTTTATTAAATAAAACAATAATACAATGCAGTTCCACCATGAATTGACAGTTAACAAAATAAAAAAAACAAATGTCTATGCTAGGTGTTCAGCCCAACCTGGGCCTTCCATGAAATTTGGATCATTTTTCTCCAACACCAAAATACCTCAAAAGCGTCCAGCCTCGTGTGTCTATGTCAATACAACGAAAATGCATATCTAGAAGACTGGCAATTGTATTAGACCCCCTTATGTTTTCAGTTATGTTTTTGTTATTACAAAATCTGTGTAGCTTAGACAAACTGAGTCTTTTGAATGATTTCCACACCGTTATGTGGCATGTTTGCGGTTGCTGACAGTCTTTTAGATGTGTAAGTATACGCTATCTGTTCCTCGTATTCTGCTGCTAGCTTCCTGTAAAGTGTATACCGACAAGAACGGTGTTTTATTTAGACATGAATTGTATGTCAGTAGGTACTATACGACCCAAAGAGGTTGTACGATCTTTAATATACGGCCATACATTTCCGATACAACATTTCACAGTGAAGTGTGATACGGCGAACTGCATACGTACAAATTTCAAATTTTCTAATTTATTTATTTTACATATAATGAGCATATCAAATTTTAAATTTATAGCGTTCACGACATGACATAAAATAAGTGTTAACAATTTTTAAAATAAAAATACAGAGAAATGTGAGTGAATAAGACAATAAGTAATAAAATAAGAAATAAAATAAAATAACAATAATAACAAAATAAAAGTAGATGGAAGCACACAGAGTGAACTTTGATATACCATATCTTAAAAACTTATAAAACAACGTCCACAAAAATTCAACTCTCGTAAGTGGAATATATCGATATCCGAAGCGATTTCATTAAACATGGTTATTGCCCACCCAATTGGCATTAATAATGGCAGGTTAGTTCTGCACCTTGGGAGAACAAACAACGGATGCCCTCGAATCAGAGACACACTGGCCAACACCACCAAGAATGGCAGAGTTCACAGAAAAAAACAATAAAACTATTGTATATGTGTCAGAGTACTTCTAACTTTGCCGAGATTTCGTGATGACAGTCAAGTATTTCAATCATAAAATAAAACTAACGAAAATGTACGATCTACATTTATATATTTCTCGAATTAGGACACACGGCACGGCTTTGCTAAACAATCTATCGAACATTTTCAATCGCACGTCTTTTCTGCAAAGCCTAAATAAGTGAACCCAGACTTAGCGAGTTTTCAAAGAAGATTTTCGCAGAGAAAAGTTTACAGAAAAACCGGGAGCGCATAAAACTATAGGGGGCGGGACTTAGTTCGCCGACTCAGAAAGATTAACTTTGCCCACTCGAACGTGCTTGGCCAGATATCAAAATAACGGCGTGGGGAGGGGTTCGCTCTCCCACTTTCTGTTACCCTGGTATCCAAGGATGCCCAACCGATCAACTCCGAGCGAGTTTGCAGTATTCTCCGAAGCAGTAGAAGTCAACACAGTCAATCCATTTAGTGACAAAACTTCGATTAATTATTTTACTTTAATTAATTCATTTAAGATCGCATCGTTTTCAATGCAGGAGTATCGCAATGAAGAAAATCTGAGAGTGTTTCGCTACGGTTGATGAATGCACTTTACCTACCCCGGGGGAACCTTGGCGCAAGAATAATAACGTCATAAGATGTGCATTTCGGGTCAAATTACTACAAACAGATGTCACCAAGTGTCGCATCGACACCAAAGTTTTAAACTATAGATATCTTATTAGGATAAATAAAAAAATATTGATACATGTCTTTAATAATTCAACGGTCTGATAAAGAACCTTTATGAAACCCACATGTATAAAAAAATCACATGTTATTTAGCCAAACTATAACTAACTAGAGGGAGGACCCAGTGGGTAGGGTAAATAGCTAACATATACATATTCAATGTACGACTTTTTGAAGTTATACTTCTTTTGGGGCGTTTGGTAGAGAGTGAAATTGAGAGCTGGGCGCGCACACCGTTACGAAAGTGTGCGACAGTATGAAGTTAGCTGCGAACCAGTCAGCTGTTTACAAAAAAATTTGATAGAAGAATTGTTCCGTTTATTATTGTCGGCCATTTGCAATTCCTTACGTAAACAAACGATTAAGCGTCAGCGTGGCAGTTGTTACTTTAAAAATAAAAACAACGAGAAATAATTATAAAATTTAGTAATATATGTTAAAGTGTATAGAAATAAACTAAGCGCGCTCCAATAAGCGGCCCTTTTTCTTGAGTGTGTAATTTAACAAGTTAATTAGGAGCTGTAATAACTTCTAACGCGCATACATAAGTATACACTGCGATTTTTTTATTCAACGAATGATTCACAAGATTAAAGAATGTAACATTCTTCAGTAAATATACATAATATGGAAATACACCTATTAGAATTTAAACAAATTTTGAAAAGAGTTTCAGTTAAATTCGTAAATCACATTGTCTGAATTAGGTGAATTAATTAATGAATACGATTATGTTTTTTTTCGAAGTTTGATGTGTTTCCAAAAATATTATATATTCTCCAAAAAATATTTATTTATATAAATTATACGGGATCCCTATGTCCCCGTTTAGGAGTCAAATTATTTCTGAAATTTATGTATATTTAATATCACGAATAGGGCAATATACCTACTCTAATATTAAAATTCAAAGCAATTCCGTTTGTCATGACTAATTCACGAATAAATAGGTATGTGGTGATTGTGTCACTACAAAAGCATTTTATACAAATATGCTGGGGCTAAAACAGAGTCTGACGCTGTTGGAAGATGAAGAACACTGTCTCAGTCAGCAGTTTACAAGATGATTAAGAATGATTTTTTCGTCAATTCGCAAAATCTTGTATGGATTCATTCACATAAGTATCCTGATGAATTCCTTTTAATAAATTAGGTTGGTAAATAACAGGTAGAATTGATATGTGTAACAAATGTGTGAGCAATACAATAAGAGAATGCGACAGATCATGAATACCAATCTAAATTTTAATAAGCCCCCCAGCCAAAAATGGTTGTGCAAGTCTTGCCTTGGTTATATTTGTGTGTATGTAACAGGATAAGAATAAGGCGGGGAAGTTCGTTAAACTTCATCCTGCGCTTCGCGGGAAAACTCGGATTCCACTTTCGATTTAAGAATAATAAGAATTCCATTTAAACTAAACTTTCCGAAATGATTTACATTCCTTCGGCCGACTCGTAGAATTGTTTGTGAATTTCCGCAAACCCAAATGTCATGCCAGTACAACGCTCCGAATTATTCTATGAACAGGCTAATGTTTTACACAAAAGAGATTCCTTTGTGAAGTGTTTTGGATTGTGAACAATGAAGAATGTACATTAAAGTAACATCGGACAAGAAATTAAAACAAGAATTGAGATTACAAGAAATGCCTTTCTCAAAATGAAATGCCTGCTTAGCAATAGAGACCTCAACCTAGACATGAGCGACGTATGGTGTATATTATAGTATCCTTTTGACTATTTTATATGGACCTAATAGGTTGAACAATTGGCTAAGCCAAAAACTCAAAAATCTGTTGATATAACCTCCACTTTGTGAAGGTCCATGAGATCTTCTTACGATCGAACATGGCATAAAAAAGATGAAGGATTAAAGATTGAGGAATTAAGTTATAACAACTGTTAGAATATATTTTATAATGGGTTTGGGTCGAAATCCTGAAGGCCGGAATCCCGAAGGCCGAAATCCCGAATGCTGAAATCCCGAATGGCCGAAATCCCGAAAGCCGAAATCCCGAAGGCCGAAATCCCGAATGCTGAAATCCCGAATGCTGAAATCCCGAATGGCCGAAATCCCGAAAGCCGAAATCCCGAAGGCCGAAATCCCGAATGGCCGAAATCCCAAAAACCGAAATCCTGAAGGCCGAAATCCCGAATGCTGAAATCCCGAATGGCCGGAATTCCGAAGGCCGAAATCCCGAAAAATAAAAAAATACAAACATCAATGAATTGCGCTATTTTTACAACAGAGACAAAAACCTATTTTTTGTGGAAAATGGGTTTTTGTCTCTCTTGTAAAATTTGCGCAATTCAAGATAAGCGTTAGAATTGCGCAATTTTTGCAGGAGAGAAAAAACCCATTGGTTCTACGAAAAAATGTTTTTGTCTTTCTTGTAAAAATTGCGCAATTATTGATGTTTGTATCTTTTTTATTTTTCGGGATTTCGGTCTTCGGGATTCCGGACTTTCGGGATTTCAGCCATTCGGGATTTCAGCATTCGGGATTTCGGCCTTTGGAATTTCAGCTTTTGGGATTTAAGCTTTCGGGATTTCGGCCATTCGGGATTTCAGCGTTCGCGATTTCGGCCTTCGGGATTTCGTCCGGCACCCTTTTATAATACGTATGTAGTACCTACTACCTACTAATTACCGTTCCGGTAGGTAGGTCATCCGTTACTTAGGGCAAAATATTCTAAGTGGGCGGCAGATTAATGAAGGAATACGAATAATACAAGTCTTAAATGTAGATTACGTGAGAATTACAGAGATTTAAACTATTTTGTATCATCACTATGAACCTTAATCTGTGTAATGCATTTAGGACTACGCGAGATTTAAAAAAAAATCTCAAGGGTTCCGCCAAACAAAAAAGGTTAAGAATCACTGTTCTAAATAGAAGGAGTTTGTTGGTTTTATCTGTTATTTCAGGGATTTTCATCCTCAGTAATGAGGCAAAGTATATGAAGAAAAAGGGTGACTAATGGTGACGTCGCTCAACTAATGTGAAAGTACCGAAAAAGTTATTCGTAGTATCAAAATAGAAAAGTACAGTACCTCAGTCACATTATGAGAGGACATAAGAACAAGATTCTCCGCCGCATTATCAACGGTATACTACTTTTGAACTACCGTGTTTGGTAAAAGAAAAGCCGTGCAGGAATCTCTGATACACTGTCGCATATTATCGTTGATTATCTTTTCAGATATTTTCTGGGAATTATCATCGAGGACCAATGTTTCGCCAGTCACATCTGACTGCCCCAAAAAGTTATACAATATGTTGATAGATATTAGATCAAATTAATAAGTAATGTATGTAGTTTACTTACAAAACACTGCTTAAACGTTGGTGTGGGGTAAAACAAAAACAGCTTACCTGTAAGAGAAAAAGAAAAATATATATTAATAAGGAGAATACAATTAGTAAGAATGTTAATTTCTACAGTGAAGCTAAAAGCCAGTAGCCACTGCTGTAAATTTAATTACTCTGTCAATGATTCGGTTAGAGTTTATATATTTTTTGCTCGAATTATATATAAGTGTTTGTTTATAAACGGTGCACGCCTTAGAATATGATTATATTACATAATACACTCTTTGGTTAAAATTAATGAAAAATTCATAAATAGTAAAATGTAAATAATTAAAATAAATACAAATAAAATATTGCAATTTGACATGATATATAAACACAGGTTAATAAGGATAATATAAGATAGTGTTCATAAAAAAATGAGCAATTTAAATTATGTACTCAAAGGATATCTAAAGACAACTTGAGTACACGACACAAGATGTATATTTACAATAATGCTCGAGTGCTTGAACTGACGTATTGAGCATGACAATATACCTACGAACTAATTAATATAAACTTGAAAACTTTTATAAAGTGTCAATATTCATGCAGATTTTGACAAAAGCAGACAATAACTGTGTGAAGTTTGCTACAAATGAATTAGGCAGTAAAAGTCCTTATGACTTGCAGCTAATTTAACTATACTTTCAGATAGACCCTATTCTTTTTTCAACTAAGCTTCCGAAGTTGCAAGCGTTATGCAGACAATAACAGACGATAATTAAATCAATATAATGTTGATGCTAAATGCTTATTTAAACGATTGTTTATATGTCAATTTTCCCATTATAACTGACGTCACCAGCATATATATATATATATATACATTTATATCTGTTGTTAAAAAAGCTTACAGGAAACCATTAAAAACCTGGATGCAATTTAGTGCGAAAATAACACTAAATAAACAACAGCAGCTCGTCAGTATACACACCGCTATAAGTGCACCGGAAAAACACACAGTACCGAGTAAAAATGCATTAAAATAGCGGTTCTCAATCAGGGATACTATTGTAGGTACTCGGAAAATTAATAAAAAAAACATGTTTAAATTTAATAGTATATAAAAAATAGCGGGTGATGAATATAAACAATTTTGTAATCAACCTCCATCTTAATTCGGTTTAATTAATAAATGGAGTGGAATTTTATATTTTATGAATAAACACACATACGATAAAAAATACTTACAGAATCAGAATTTTAAAAAAAAATATCTAAACATGTAAAAATGGAGATTACGTACCGACGTTGAAACAATGTCTATGGTTGAAATTAATAGCCTTAAATGACATGCTTTGGAGATATTGGTGTTTAAACATATCTTTTAGTCAGGAAAAATAGTGTTTCTAAAATAAAACTAAAATAATTGTTGCCATATTCGTTTATTAATGTCCAAACATTTACATGTAACTTAATCAACGTTACAAGTTATGTCACATTTAAATCTCGTAATCGAAAAAATTGCATTGTGGCTTTACAATCATGGTGCGAGCCCAGTAGGAATGCATTATTTTTGTGTGTTTTTATTAGAAAAGGAATAAAAAATGTGATTATAGGGCATACCACGTAGACATGTTTTTGTTTGGGATATTGGTTTTGGTGGTAAGCATTTATGGAAAATTTGACAACCGCTGCATTTGAACCAAACAAAAATAACGGAACGACGTTTTTTTCCACAAATATGGCGGATCGTCATACAAAGATGATGCACGGACCTCGTGCGAATTTATACTATGCTTATAAACGAGCTCAATTAGGTATTTTATTTCCGAATATTTTATTCGGAGAATCCACTTAGAGATTGCTACAAAGCGAGTTAATCTGGAAAATAATATAAGTAGTACTTTTTTGTTCATATTTAATTTCTTTATAAATAGTGTATAGCCCTTAAGCCAGTGGTCTCCAACCTTTATGTTACTACGCCTCCCTTTAAAAAAAATCGAGTCTTGGCGCCTCCCCCTTTATTTCATTAAATAATACAGACACTTTTTTAACACACAAGTTTTTACTACTTACTTATATCAAATTCATTTTTTAATTAATTTTTTTTCATGCGACGAATGAGCTTGTTTATTACCACAATCAATTTTAAAAGAAGTCAACCAAATTCATCATCTTTCATTGACAAAAATTAATGGATTCTATCATGAGCTCCACATAGTGAATAGGGCCCACAGGCCAGGATCTTTCACCCATATATTAAAAATATTTAATAGCCCTGAAACAAAGCAGCGTTAGTTACAGTAACAAAGCATTAATAAAATTATATGAAAAATGCATTAGCAAACTAACCAAGAACTCAGGAAATAGATTTTTGTTTGCTTCAATATATCTGGCGTAGAAATCATTTAAATGTGGAGACATGTATTATTGTTATATTATATTAAAGAAATCACGTCAAAAACAATTAAAAAAAAAATATCACACCCTGCCTACACGCTTCAGTTGACACTTTAGCTACGAGTGACATTTAAATTTGAGGTTATTGTTTTCATGCAACCAGCGGTCGTTTTGTGCATTACCGAAACAGAGCGTTTGCAAAAGCGCCATTTTTAAATTTCTCCGCTCCAAATATTTTTTTAATAGGATTTAAATATATTTATTATATATTAAAATAAACATGCATGCACTGAATTTTTTACTGTTACGTTAAGATATGAACTTTTATTTATTTGTAGATATTATGGTATAAAAAATAATTTATTCAAAAATTTTGGATAAATTATCGCGCCTCCCAGGTTGGAAACCGCTGCCTTAAGCAGTGTACACATACAAATTACGTTAACAAAAATATAAATTTATAATAGTAAACATATTTTATTTTAATAAAGTTTTTTTGTTCAACAATAATAATTCACAAAACTCAAGAATGTAGGGGAAGGGTGTACATAATGGCATAGTGTTTAGTTTACTGAAAAAAAGAATATCAAAACATGTAATTTCTTATAAAAATAGAGCATGACTGTAAAGTAACACTATTTTTTAACATATTGGCATATTTTTAATAACAAAATATTACATGTGTGATTGTATGAAAAAGATATAAAAATGAGTACCTAGCTAAAAACCATTTTACTCCACCGGGTGTACAAAATGGCATTCAATATAAATATTTATCAAAAATAGATATAAGAAGTATAATTTAAAAAAAAAATACATGTTTTATGAAAAACAAACTTCGCAGAAAAATATTTTTGCTTTTATATCTAGACCAGCACAATCAGCTTGAGCTCATTTCCCACATTTAATGCATCTTACCCGACCAGGCTTAGATATTGTGTACACCTCAGTGCCTGTCCACAATAAGTAGGACCTTCTCATTCGGCGAGGCTTTTGCATATTTCTGAAAATGCGAGATTCATTTGACAAATACTGGCCCGGTCATCTAGCGTGTTTCTTGAGCAATACCCTCTATCAATGTTCCCTGTAAGGTAAGGTAAGTACCAAAATTTGTCCGCACATATGTTTTAATCCCCCGCACATATGTTTTCATCCCCCGCACAGTCCTCACACAAACATATTGTAAAATAAAATAATACCACTTATTCCGGCCCAATATATTGTTCTTAAAGTCAATCGCTGGCATTTTGTAGTAAAACACTAACATAAAACACACAGCCGTGGAAGTCTCAAACAATATGAAACCAGTCATGAGTATTAACAAAATTAAATTTGTAGGAACACCTTTCCGCAGATAAGCAACAGTTTAAACGATTAATATTAATATTATATATAATAATATTAATTATATATATATATATATATATAATTATATATAATAATAATTATAATACAGAATATTATGGAATTAAGTTGCCAATGTATCAATGTAAAATGTATCAACAACTGGTTCGCAGTGATTCCATATAAACATAAACCAATTCACACAAGAGCACATCTTTAATTATAAGAATATTTACCAAGCGTTCGCATAGTGAAATGACATACAACGCGCTGGTCGAAAATGCAAATTTCATTTGATCGGCCGTTGTATGGAAACGCAGCAGACTCAGAGCGAATTTTCCATTCGGGTGATTTTGCGAAACACATGTTGACTACATTACGGCCAGCATGTCTCACCACCGATGATCGCATTTGACTCATTCGCACTATACACAAAATACGTTAATATACCACGTCACATTCTATCTATCGGTTCGATGGTGGATTAAAACTTTGAAGGGTCACATATTATTCAGAAATAAATGTATTGATTAGAGTTTGTGATTTCAGAAATTTTGTCTCGAGAATTCTCGAGAACTAATCAGAAAGAACCAATCTCGAACCTTGAAAAATTAATTTTCTGAATCGGAATTTCTTGGTAAAAAAGACTTCGGGCGGAATTTCTAAAATTTAGGATATAAATTGACTGAAAGATCTAAAAAAAACGACAGCATAAATTGCCAAGAGTTTCGTAACAATGTCGATATCAATAAAAAAAACTAATCTCGATTTCCAAAGAAAAGAAATATTCCTGATTTCGAAAAATCTCGAATTTCGAGATATGAAAAAAGTTAATACTATGGCTTTTATAATCTTATTTTTTGTATAACACCTAGGTTTAAAGATATCTTGTATACAATACTTGTATAATACTTTTATTTCGCATTCCAGTACACAGCTTTTCAGTCATGCTTTTGTTACTGCACAATTATTACACTTACAATTAAACGTGTAATTGAAAATTAGAAATTAGAAGCAGGTTCACGACGACGCCTATGCTCCGTCGAGCGTCACAGCTGTAATATTATTGACATAATTTCAAAGTGAATCAAAAAACGAAATCCATAATTTATTGTTACGATATAACTGGCATAGAAAACCATACGATTATCGCTTATATTTCTTTGATACTTCGATGGAAACGTTTGGTATTTTATTTGTGATGAGTTTTAAAATGCTCTCAGAAAATTGGATAAATAATAAACAAATTTAATATTTTGTCAATGTGTATTTTCAAAAACTGTGGCTAATAAACATCTCAAAGAAAATCTTAATAAGAACTCCACTCTGTGAGTCCATTTGACTTTAAAAAGTTACATTAACGAGAACGGCATGCATAAAATAATATTATGATAGGTGGAGAAAACTAAAGCATACGGGTGACATAAGTTTTCATGCGGCTGAGGGTAATCTGAAACGTAATCCGAAGGACGTCCCTGAAGGTTGACGCAATCACACTCACGTCTGGGACAGGCGCCATCTACCAGACATACCCACTGTCTATTACTCGAGTCAATAATATTATTATTATAGTACCCGTACACCCGCGCGTCACTCTGCGACCCTAATACCGAGAGATAGATGAAAAACGTAATAGCGTTGTGATTTAAATTTCTTAGACATGTTATATAAGCACATATTACCTTATCATCTTCATGAGCTCCTGATTACATTAATACTATTTTATATGAAGTACTTTATAAGGGGTCGCTTAATAAAATACGTGAGATAAATTTATTGCCTACGACACCACCCTTAAAAAGATTAGTAATAAAGATAGCATTAAATGTCATGTTATTCTAAAATATTAGGTGTTATAAACAGTTAACATATTCTTGAAATTTCCTGATTATTGGAAAACTGTATAATAGATGAATAAATACGCAAATAGAATGCAAAGTTGTAAATGAAAACCTTTTCTACAAAACGAAACCTAAATAAGTATATATGAAAGTGAAGTTGAACTCGTATTTATTGACTACTATTTAAATTAGCTACAATTTATTTATAGTTGCGGAATCATTTTTGGCATAGGTACTTACTTTACTATTTTCGCCTGAATCCGTTCTTGAAAATATCTACAGGATACACCATTCCATACAATACCTATCGGATAAGAAAATGGTTAGGTACTCTTTAATAAATTAAAATAACAATAAAATTGACGTATATAAATTCATTTTTCTGACACTTTTATCCGTATCCACCTGTTTAATACGAAAGAATATATTTTTTATGAAATGCAACTAAACTCCAGAGTAGACTAAAATATTATAGATATTATAATTTTCACACACTTCGTTCATATACATAATAATATGTTATTTCCTGCAATCTTTCAAAAACCACAAAAATTTCAATGAAAATTCAACACAATGTTAGGTTCTCTAGGACAGTTATCAGTAGCCGAGTGGCCGAAATGTCGTGGGTCCCAGGTTCGAATCCTGGTTCTGGAAAAAAAATATTATTTTTCAATACCTGTTAGGAGTCTAGAGAATGAACCCAATAGGTTGAGCAAGTGGTTAATATCCATGTATCGTAAAAACATATTTGTTAAAACAACTTACACTCTGTGGGCTCCGTATGATCTTATATGGTATAAAAATAAGAAATTATATACAAGGTACCTTCTTGATAAAAAAATAAATTGTAATTGTTTAGGTTTTATGAAAATACAGCAGAATATGTGCTGATATTGATTGGCATGATATTTAGATGAACAATAACATATTTGTCTAACGCGCATTCGTATCGGAAAGACAAAAAAAAATATCGCAGCTTTAAATAAATCTCCATGATACAGGTTATGAAATATGAATTAAATTTGTTCTGGCCATCACAACAAACCACACAATATAGAAGTTAGAGTTATCTTCAGAGTAATGAATAATGTATAGTTTTGGCATTCCACTATAAGCACCAACTAATATCACCATCACTTAGCGTTGTTCAATTATTATATCAGTTTTATTTACTTTTTTTTTTGTTAATAATATGTTTTAGTTAAATGCAGTTTTTCTTATGAGAAAGTTCCAGTGTTTATTTATTTTTTGGTTCACTTAAATAACTGAATTGAAACGAAGTTTTACGAAGAAACGTTTCGCAAAGTAATTTCACAAACTGATATACTTATAAGACATAAGTCTACAGTCTACACGATGTGCTAACTCACGAATGAGACGAAATCCCTCAACTACAATAAAAAATAGCTCTCTAAATAATGAGAATTCAATTGAATACAACTAGTTTTATTGGCTTAATGTGTGTACACTCAATAATATTACATTGAAATAAATCAAACAATAATTAAAGGGATAATTAATTAAAACACCATATTTTTTGAATAACCTAACCGATTTTTTTTATTTTTTTTTAAACCGTACATGTTCAAACACGCGCGTCAATATCATTTTACTCCCTACTACAATTATAGTTTGTCAAATTATGGCTACGGCCGTATGTTGTAGCTTAACCACTGTGGAATGACAAAATAAATGGCGTATTTCAAAAAAAACACTACCTTATTCTTAGGTCAATCATTATTATAAAGCAATCATTATTCATAAGATGTTTATCACACTTGAATGGTCAAAAACATAGCTTATAATAAGTATCTTTAGAATCATCTTCAAATGTGTTAATCTTGCCGATTTTTTAAATAATAAAATGCCTAATTCTTGTCAAATTTGGGATCACAGAGATTATAAATATAATTTTTTTATCGTGAATATTTTACAAAAATTATCTCGTCATAAATTATACTAATGGTTTTATAAATGCGTTTAAAATTAATAAATGTAAAAAATCTTAACACCACTGCACAGTTATGTACCGAAATATGACTATATTCTAAAACATTAGAGCGAGAGGTTTAAAAGAATACTGTTTTATGTAACAAAAATACTTTATGCAGTCATCAAATGTTTAAAATAACTATAAAGGATAATAAGGCTTCAAAATTATATAAATAGATTATCTACAACGTTTAAGGAGTGTCCAGGATCATGGTTTGAAAATACAATAAAAACTCAATTTTGACCTACGACGAGCATGTGGGCCGTTAAGTAAATTAAAACTACTCGTGCGACGGGAATAAAATCTTAATAAACTCAAAATTAATAATCATGGTAATAAACCATTAAAGCCTCAATTACATTGAGCTTCTTTACGAGCTGTTTGTTGACGAATTTATAATCTGCCTGTAAAGTCGCCCAGTGTAATCATCGATCAAGCTAACAAGCAGGTTGTAAACACTCTACCGAGAAAAATTGAAAGCCGGACACGCTGCACGCCGGCGTGTGGGCCAACTGCGTCTGCGCAGTAGCAACCTCCCGGTAAAAAAACGAACTACGTTCTGTCCAAATAGTCGCTGGCTTGTGGCTTCTCAGCGAATGGAAAGTTTTGTGTGTAATCATCAAATCGCAGTAGCTGAATCGCCCGCTTTTAAATTCGCCAACAAAACAACTTAAGTATAGAAAAAGCCTTACTCACTTACCGAAGAAATATTTGCATAATAAATGAGGTGCAAAGAATTTAGCGAAGACAGGTGACATATAATTAAAAAAATAGTTTTCACACTATTTATATCATAGCATTTGACATACGTGGGCGCAAGTGGCTGATATCCATTTCTCGTAAAAACAAAATCTGTTAATACAAACCTACACTCCGTGGAGGCCCATATGATCCTATTAGGATCCAGACATGGTCGAAAGAAGAAGAAAGAATGCCTTGTATGACAAGATGTAATAATTTGCTAGGTACATTAAAGTACATCCAATAGACATGGTGAACGTATTTTCATATCAACCGTATATAATTTGAATATTTATATTGATTTTTCTTCCTTCAAACACAGCAAAATTCCCAATTGAATATTGAAGCAACTCAAATATGTTCATTTGTGTCATGTTATAATAATAAATTATTTAATATAACTTGAAAATTTTATTTCACCTGTTTCGACTGTTCAGAATTTAAGATGTGTCATTATTTTTTCATGCACATCAGAATCGTAAACCCTCTCGAATGTCATACTATCTTTATACAGTGGGTAAAGATGTTTCGCTGTTTAAAACATCATAATAACGTTTATTGTATGCGATTATATCAGTAGAGTAGGAAAAATCCTGCATAGAATAGCCTTTTCCGGTAGCACAAGCAATTACCGGTTATCAGGGGACCATAAAAGTGGAAGAGGTATTTCCCACGGGTGCCAGTGCAGCGAGACATACAGTAAAACGCGGGTGACGCACACAGACCCCGGGGCACCGTGGCTAGATCGATACAGACGGCCGCTGCAATATTTCAAACGACAATGGCAAAGTCAGGCTAGTAGGCGCTGGCCACTGCAGCTTTGCATCCCGTTGTCTGTCTATTTATATTATGAATACAATGTATTTTATTTTATGTGTATTATGTAATCCTGATACTGCGAGCGAATGCTTATTATGTCAAGTAACAATTATTATTAATTATGGCACTAATCCAATATTACCAAACTTTACATACAGATCGACATAATATTAACTCCATATCTTTGATAAACTATTTCTTACATTCAACGAATAATTCACAAGATTTTGAGAATTTAACATTCCATATATTGAACATACATAACGTAAAAACATCTCACATATTATACCCACTAGAAAAAATCAAATTAAAAAAAAAAACTTGAAAAAAGTGAATTATTCCTTGAATACAAGAAATAGCTTATTAAAAATTGTTAGCAAGTTCAACTAGACGTTATAATAAAATAATTGGCGAGAGCCGGGCGTCGGTTTTTAATTAAGGTAATCAATATTCTTTGAATACACAAAAACCGATAGTTGTTAATAACGCAATTTGATATTTCAGAGTCTAGTAGGTCATACATTATATGACCTACTAGTTTAAATTGTCGTAATTATACAGGCTCGTAGCATAATTGGTTAATGCAACAGTAGGTGCGATACCAGTGGTTATACGGGTTCAGATCCTGTCGAGCTTCATATTTTTTTTCAAATAAGATTTTTTCTAGTGGGTATATCGCACCCTAGCAACTAAACTGCCACAATCCAAAAAACGTCAGAGTAAATCAGCTTTGAAGTTTTTATCTTTCGCATTTTTGTACTGTATTTTTTAAACATGTTTAGATATTGAATGAATGAATGAACTTGTATTTGATGACTTAGAGATAGGAAATTTTCGGTACATAGGTATACTATGAACGATAGACAATGAAACGTAGTAATTAACTCAAAACAAGTAAATTTGGACTTGTGGCGGTTTAGTTGCGAGGGTGCGATATATTATGTGAGATGTTTTCAAGTTATGTATGTTCTATATTTTTGAATTTCGAACGTAACTTTATTATAGTTACCCGTCACGACCGAAGTTATCCAGATATTTTACTTCGGTAATTATATTTGAACGTTCACGATGGTTGAGCGGTTACGGTATCGGCTTTAGACTAGATTACGACAAACATTCATTTCTCGTTAAAACAAAAATTGCTTAATACAACCTTCAAACTGTGGAGGTCCGTATGATTTTCTTAGGATCGACAATTTAAACTAGTAGTTCGTACATAAAATGCTTATCAAATTGCGTTATTATTGACTATCGGTTTTTGTGTATTAAATCAAGGAATATCGATTACCTATTTTAATTTCAAACCGACGCCCGGGTCTCACCAAATATATCGCGATTTGATAAGCATTTCATGTATGACCTACTAGTTTAAACTTTTGCAATTAGATAGGAGGCTTGTAGCATAACTGGTTAATGCACAGTTGGCGCGATACCAGTGGATATACGGGTTCAAATCCCGTCGAGCATCATATTTTTTTCAAATATATTTTTTAGTGGGTATATATTATATCTGAGGCGTTTTCAAGTTATGTATGAAAACAAATAAGTATGACTGACGAACTGTAATGTGCACTATTTATGTCAGTACTTAACAGCCTACCTCCACCGCTCGCCACTGGTATAATGTAGAAATATCGAAATAATTTTGGGAAAAACGTCGAATGGCGAGCATATTAAACTTCGGAAATCGCTCAATAGCTTCAGGGATTATATAAAAGTTAATTCGAAAATTGCAATGTCGGCTAGAAATCCCGTAAAAAACAATCACCAGCCCCTGATCTAATAAATCAAACCTCACCTTTCCACGCCAATCACTGCCTTGAGAAGAAAAACACTTCACGAGGCATCATAACGCGAAAACGCTTCGAGGAAAATCCGGTGAAAATATACAGTGCGCGCGGAAAAAAAGTAACGAGAAAATACTTGTAGCAGATAACAATATTATAATAAAGAATATAGCAATATAAAATAAAATAGATTGAATTTGTATACATCATTTTTATGTTTGTTCAAAATCACCTGGAAAATACAAATCATTACCTAGCTCTACGTATTTTCAGAAAAAATAAAAACCCTTAGAAAAAAAATTGAACTTACTAAGTGATACATAAAAACTGTACTAAAATATTTTAATACCCACTAACACACAAATAGTGAAGATTTTATCATTTTCAAAATTCAAACAATCAAACAAAAAGAGTTCATTTGCGCATACGCATATATCCTTAGGCGAGTTTGGAAAGAATCAACCGTTACCTTAGTGCTGTTTTGAAAAAAAAGGCACATTTCGACATCAAATTGAAGAGACTTTTTTTGAAGAATATAAGTTTTAGTGAGACTATAGATCTCAGCACACTCTATCGGATTCCATTAACGCTTTCGCTGCTGAATAGATAATGAGATTTTAATTGCCCCCTTTAAAATGCACGTTAATTACATCGATCGGCCGCCTGGTCATTACGCACCGTGTGCGTCTTCCGCGTCCAAAGTATTAAAACATGCAAATTTGTAATTTTGGACTAAGGTCGGTTTGGAATGTCACTCTTAAATTAATTGTATTACAGTATTTCAAACCTTACTTCTTGGCTGTCGGAAAAGGAAGATAACTAAACATTTGAAAAAAAAAAAAATATTCACTATTAAATTAAGTTAGCATGTATAAAATAAAATGATTTTAATTAACATTACACTTACATATTGGTTCACAGAAAATCTGACGTCATAGGCAATGGCAGCAGACGAAAAGGTGGTTGAGTAAGGTCTTTATATTTTAATTTATTATGCCATTTTCTGTTTTTTTCTACAGAATAATGGATATCAGAGATAGAGTATCAGGTATCTGATATTATAAGTCCACGGCCAAAGACCACGTGACGTAACAGTATTGGTGCGTGTAGCGCTGTGACGTAGATCTTGATATCAAAGTCACTCAGTTGTTCTCATTCGTCATTTTTAATTGGCTCAGGATTATTCAAAATTATAGATGGAACACTTCGATCCGTATTATCAAACATTGAAATGAAACATAAAGTCGACAGTACATATAGCTTTCCATGCATCCGAATTTAGTCCGGATTTGATGTCCTAACGGTTCAAAATTATTTATACCATTTTTCAATTTCATCTACTGCAAGTAATTCTGACTGGTATTAATTATAAGTGAATGTACAAGTTCAAATGAGTGTGAAACATGGACTCTTAATGTAAAAGATATCGAAAAATTACGAATAGGGCAACGTAGCACAGAAAATTGCACGTTGGACATAACGCGGAAAGATCACAAAATATACCAATGGAAAACGAAGCAGGCAAGAGTACGGGTTATACCATGGTGTGTAAAACTCCCACCTCCGCACGCGTTATGTATGTATATGCAGCCACGTCGATGCGCGGCCGCCTAACATAACCCTTACATGTGCCAGATCAAAGAATTGAAGCCCTCATTTTGTCCTGAGCAGAGTCGCACGGGACTGGTGATGCAACCTTGCACCGAAGTGCAAATGCATGATGTTAATTTATATGGCTCACACAGCTACAACTCCGCTCGTTCGGGGTCCATAAGTGGACAGTCCCACAGGAAAAAGTACGGGTGGTGATAGAGGTCGCTAATGAAATAAAATTATAATGGGCTGGACATGTCGTCGCTCAGGGAATGGAAACCCGCTGGACAAGTGCCGACATGCACTGGTACAAAAGGGGAACAAAAGATCCAGATGGACGCCCTAAAACCCGCTGGGTAGACGAACTTATAAAGTTATTTTATAGTGTTAACTGTCAATTATTCATGGTGGAACTGAATTGTATTATTTGATTAATTATTTGTTTAATTAAAATGTATAGTACTTATTCCACTTAAGTAAGTATTATAAAATTGTGTTTTGTTTAAGGCTATACCTCAGCTGAGGCATGGTCTAAAACGATCGTGACTAGGCGAAGCGCGGAGTGTGGAAATGACGCGAGTTGAACGAAATATAATTTGTCATAAAAATTCAACATGCGTCCTTTTTATGTTATGTTTATTATTACACTCGTAATAATATTAGTATATTCATTGACATGTTTTCTTTTTCAAGTACGAGTACCTAAATGGGTAACGTTTTTTAGTCATCTTTACACGATTTAAGAATATATTCCTCCGACGCCATCACAAAACAAATTGACGTGCAAACAGGTCGACTACCGAATGGCAACGGGGCCGAAATTTCGTTCTACATACAGTTGAAAATTATTTGCCGTTTCACTTATATACGCTCTTAATTAAACCAACAATTACTCAAATAATCATAAAGTTCTGTAAAAGTACGTGGCAGCGAAGAACTAAGGACCGAGAAGAGAGGATGGAGATAGAGGAGGCCTTCATCAAATATTGGATCGACCCATGATGATGTAAAAATTGTAAAAGAAAATAATATATCGCGCTATTATGTAGAATTTCACTATGTAGGGACACGGCAAAGTAAAAATGGTGGGGTGATAAAGGGAACGATATGAATACAGACAGATATAACTTGTAAATTTCTAAATAAGAAGATCATGAAAGGAATGGGGGTCTTTTGTGAGAGGGTGGAGTCACTGCCTACCACAAATTAAACGTATATACCATTGGAAAGAAAAGGGGATATTTATTTTTTGAAGTGTTGATTTTGGGACGCCTTGTGTTTATAACAAGAATAAGAGCATAGTAAGCCTGAGACGTGCTTGCTATTCGTCGGATTCGATTGCAAATAAATGCTGATTTTATTAGGGGGATCCCCAAATTTGCAAAACTATCGGCAAATACGGGCGCACTGGATGTGGATGGGAGGTAAACTCTTCAAATCAGGCGTTGCCAACAGATAAAAAAGAAATATGCAAGGTTTTTTTTAACAAAACATCTTGGTGCAATTCGACGGTTTTGAAACATGTATAAGTAAATCATTCTACAGTGGCACCAAAGGCGATTCGCGCGTGTATTGAATTGCTTGCGACAATGCCTGTTTCAATGCTAGCAAACAATACCGCTACAAATGCAAGCAGTGTTTGCCGTACCCATGGTGCCACTGTAAAACGATTTACCTATATCTTTGAAGCATAATTCAAACAAATTGATAGTCTTTATTTATTAAGCCCTGTCCACATTGGCAAGAAGCTGCTGGCAGTCTCATTAAATTTCGATTAAAATAATTTTTGCTCAAACAAATTTTGAAAATTATCGTGATATTTAATGAGGTTGCCAGTGTTAAGTAAGCTTATTTATCACTATATTGCTAATGTCAGAATATATAAATGTAACTTGATTATTAAGCATTTTATTCAATGATCGATTCAAGCAGAATCTAATATTAAACGTTACCAAAATCGTATACGGAAATTTGAACATATGCGGTTCGCGGTATCACACTTCACCGTGAAATATTGTATCGGAAATATATGGTCGTCCAATTTCTTTGGTTCGTATTGTACTGAGACAAAATTCATGTCTAAATAAAACACGGTTCTTGTCGGCTTATAGGAAGCCAGCGGCAAACTAATTTTGAAGATAGCCGATATACTGGATTATCTGTTAGGTTAGGTTAGGTTAGGTTCGGTTAGGATCTACATTATTATCAGAAATGCTCTACGAACAACGCATAATTTTCATCTCGGTACTATAGAAATGACCGTACAGTAAATTGTCATCTCTTTCCGATAAGATGACTCACGGCTAACTGTGCTACGTACGGTGTTATGCGTACCCGGTTGATTTTAACGTTAGGTTCTTTTTGCTAAATTAAAATAAGAACGACTTGTATATTTTTATTGAATTTTTTATCGCTTTTATAACATTAATTAACCTTTCATTTACGATACTAAAAAAATCCTTCCGTTCCGGTGATGTCACCATCGGTTACCTTACATCTTACAAGATTCACTGATTTTAAAGTATGTAAAGGGGGATTGCTAACTTTGGCAATATGAGTCTAATGAGTCTGTGTCATTATCTGCAATTTGTTTTATTTATAAAACGATCAAGAACACATCAAACTTACAATCATACGGGTATTTCCATTCAATCTTGCAGCCTACAGGAAGGTCGGTCGTAAGTCCAGCTGATATCTATCTAAAATATGCGCCTATTTTTTACTAGATAGTTCCATCGATTTTGAAAATAATAACATTTTAATTAGTTAGTTAGTTAGTTAATATTGATGATTCTAGGAGTAGCAAAAAATGAAAATGACGAAGTGGATATTAACTAAAATATTTGGATTCAAAAATGCTACGTCACCTAAGGTAACATTTACAGCACGGGCTGGGCTAATATAATTTTAAATGATCGATCTCTCTATGTTATTAAATATTTTTTTCGTATGATTTTGTGGCGTTTTAAAACAAATTAATCATTTGTTATTATTATTCGACGCCCCATATTATGTACCAATAAATTAGTTAATTTTATTTTTAACTAGTCCATGAAATTATTTTCACAAAACAAATACATTAACTGAGCCGTATTGGCAATTCCGAATGTCTTATCGTGATTTTGAAATCGCGCAAATAACGACAAGAGACAAACATTCAAAAACTAAGTAGATAATAAAAATTCCCTCGAAATAAGATAAAACGGCAGTAAATATTGATGCGCGCGCCTCCGCCAAATGGTTCGCTACCAGCGGCGATGTGAGGGAAAGTGTAAAAAGGGATAAGATAAAAATGCAGATCATTTTTCGATTCAATCCATAGGGGATGATTTACCATGCAAGGCGGATATGGCCTATAAAAGGGTAAGGTTGTACGAGGTTATGCAAAAACTGGGGAAGTTTCCATAGCGCAATTTATCAGAAAACATTCTTTTTATTGAAATCAACGTTATCGCCGAGTGAGACAGGTATGTTAAGTGTATACCTACAGGTTAAACGATCCTGTTACATTAACCTATATAAATATTTCCAGTACCCTTTTCCAGTGAATAACTGCATTCGTTTATTTATTACTTTGCTACTAAATGTTACGGACTTGTGAAAGCGCTTGATCATCAAGCCGTCGTATTAGCTAGTTGCATTTTCAGTATATTCGACGTCAAAGATAAAATTAATTACATACCTTAATTATAATACCCACAACATAGTTAGTCACTTCGCGAACACTTATATAAGTGTAGCTTTTGCTCCACGGATTGTTCCACCATAGGTAACTTTTATGAACGTAAAAATGGGATACTATATTATTAAGTGTAAGTATTTTATTATTTATAGATGCTCTCACCGTGAACGAGGGATTACAACATCCGTTTCGGTAAGTGACATGTTTTAAAAATTCAACTATAGTTAGTAGCGCATATACACAACAGTACACTGAAAATTTCAAGTGTTAAACCTGTTTATATTTACGCAAACGTACCCTTATATATTAACATAGAGTAGGATATTATCATTTGGCAACACTTTAGATAAAGTACACTATACTTTAATAATAATTTATATTATATATATCTTATATGTGTTTTTTCAAACACAGCAAATACCTAGGTAAGTATAAATAATCTAAATTATTAAGAAAATTAACAAACAGAATCATTAATAAAATTCAGATGAGATTATTGCGTCTGGTAAATTGGACTCCGTGTACACAATTCATGGTGATTAAGCGGAAGATATAGTCATGCTATGCAAGTCAGTCTATGCATGGGTTGCTTTAATAAATATTTGCATGTACGTAGTTCCTTTCGTATTCGGCAGAAACTATTTATCGATACGTGCAATGAAATTATGGGTGTGCACGTATATTATTTTATACAAAATTTACTGCTTAGATAAGTGTATGATCTGCAGACACAATACAAAAATTGGAGGGAACGTACTAACAACGAACGAACGAACTAACAAACCACTAGTCAAAAAGAATATGGGGTGTAAAATGTATTAATGATTCACTTTTCAATACAAACAGTAATAAACGAATATTAAAATGGGTCCATGTTTAATTTCCCGCATTTTTAATGGACCAGTTAAGTGCTGGAAGGAATAAAGTTAACTTCTTGCAAAGCTATGCGCAGACTGATCGGAGGAGCGAAAACCGCGTAAAATAGAGTGGTGATTAAAAAGGTGCTTCCAAATTCCATAAAACGTTCACTTTTATGGCGTCCATTCGCGTTTATGACTTTACAACGTTCATAAACAGACATGTTTGCCTTTAACGCCCGGACATAAAGTCAATGGTTTCTTTGATGAAAATATTTCCGCGGGAAGCGAGCTCGTGAAAATGGAAAATGGAAAATTATATCAATGTCCGCAGAGACCGACTGACAATAGGGGAGGTAATCGCAACATACATCGCTGTGCTGTAATTAATTTCCTGGATTAACTGAGGTTTATTTTACGATCAACGTTACTATTTAGGTATAATTTTGAAATTATGTGCTTACCTTGTAAATGGGGTATCTGCTTGGGGTACCTACTTATATCATACATAATTTTGAAAACACTTCAAAGAAAATACATTATAACCAAGAGAAAAAATCTTTTTGAAAAAAGTAAGACACCCCGCAGGAATCAAACCTGCATCTCTCGAGTATCGCACCCACGCACATAGACAACTATGCTAAAGGAGTCATACTTAATTACGACAAATTTTAATTAATACCTTTTTAATACTCGCTGAAGCGCTTTCCAAATTGAGCTACGGCTTTTGTATTTTAAATCGAAGTAGGTATTACTTTAATTACTAACCGATGTCACGGATCACTCCAACATTTTTTGTTATAACTTGCTTGAACTTGCTAATAATTTTTAATTAAGTATTTTTTTACTTGAAAAAAATAGTTACCTACTAATTAAAAATACTTATATCATATTTTAAGACTATACATATACGCGTCGCATAGAATGACGAGTTACGTTAAATCTAAATGATATCAAAATTACATACATGCATAGACCATCGTTATAAGAAAATGTTCTCTGCAACAAGCCGAAACGACAACTAAAGATAGTAGGAAAAACACATGGTGAAAACCTTATTTTTTTAAATGGGGTAATACCTAACTGATTAATCGGCCCCTAGTATAAATGAATAACTAGTAGGTATATCGATTAATTAATGCCTTTACCATAATAAAATATCCCTATTACCAATAATTATTCTCACTTGACTCCGTATTACTTATTACTGATGTTCATGGATTTCATGAGCAGTTCCTATTCTGGTCACGATTTTCCTTCAGGCTCCAATCGAATCCGGACTCAACTGAAAGGAAAGCAGACGCCAATAAATATCATGTCGCTTTCTTGATTTGATTGGAGCAGCGTTTATATTGTAAATCATGACCAGCCTCAATAAACATCCAAGAGTCGAATCGTTTCCAGTAAATTGTATGCAAACAATCCTACGTATACATTATGAGCGTGAGCATGTAAATAATGCATGACAGACATCGCCAGATGGCACGTTCTTTGTCAGCCGTTAAATTTAACAATAAGTTTAAAGTAATATATTATTTTTAACACTATGACAGGTCATGAGGCTCAATGCCAGTAGTGTATTAAGCAGAACGTTGGAGCATAGGTCGGAGCAGGATCACGGAGCAGTGGAGCAATGGTTTTTTAAACGGAGCACCGGAAATTTGTAGTGCTTCAGTGCTCCGGATGTTTTAATTATTAAATTTCGTACTAAAGTCAAATGAAAATATTATATTTGACACTTGCAACACTGGAATTATTTGAAATACGGCAACACTGCCGAGTGACAAATAACCTCATTTTTTTGATAGGGGCAGATAATGAAAGACGATTTGCTGTTGAAAGTTTGTTTGATAGAATTAATAACGAAAAGGACGAATAATAAACGTTATTTCACAACTAAGTACATTTTTTTTTTAACATTTCTATACCTATTAAAACTTTTTAAGTTCTTCAAGGCTGATATTGTTGGTTAGTTCAGTCAGTTTCAGTTTACATTCTGCAAAATGTTCAGCATCGATTTATATTAATTTTGATTAATTATCCGTCACTACTATTCTCTGAGTTTTAATTCGTATGAAAAATGATGTACCTTCATAAACAATGAGCGATATTTTTTGTGCTACAAAATATCAAAACAATAGATTGCCGTGTTTCGCAATTTTTTTACTTGACAGGACGCTCGACATCGTTGACCGCGAAATTTCCATTCACGACAAAATACCCATAAAATATTCATAATAAATCCCTGACCCATAATTTATTAGTCTCATTCAAACGGTGGGCAGAGCCAACCTCTAAAAGTCGGTTTTACGTGTGATAGATCACTCTGCGGCAATAAATCACCCCTACAATTCAATTTTAAAATGACGGATCATTTTGCATTCACGTCTCAATCGGTTGCTGTACACACAAAGGCCTATCGTATTTTAGTGGAGGTAAAAAAACAAACAAGGAATTTTGCGTCAGGCTGTGCCGAAGAATTCGTCTTTCGCAAATAGCAAATGGTGTTTGGGTATACAGTTTCCGCAGAATAATGATGTAAAATATGTAAATTGATACGTCTCTCTGTGTATCAACGATTGGTATTTTCATTTCGCGAAATATTCCGATTTATGTTTTCGGTGTGCTCTTGGAATAGAATATACTTACGCGACACGTCCAATGTTACGTGACCTTTGACATATTATGAAACGGTAGAATAACATTTTGTTATACATATTTTCTTCAAGTTACATCATGTACCTACGTATCTAGTTCGGGTATCAAATTCAATATGATTATTGACAATGTTTTGGAAATAAAACTTCTTAGTAGGTAACGACAGTGAGCGAAAAATCGCAAAATTCGACGTGAAACATCATAAAGTATCTGAAATTCATGATGTACGAGGAGGTGAAATAAATTTACATATCGCAAAATCAGTTTAATGAATCAGTAACATCAGAAACAGTAAGTACTTGAATCTTTTTCTCGGTATGAGAAAACGGTTTCCTAGTACCTACTAAAAAAAAACACAATCAATTTCAAAAGGTTTCTTAACATTCGATGGCTTAGTGTCAAACAACACTATCTACAAAAGTGCAACTTTACAGGAGATCCAAAAATCGTTATTTTAGATTCTTGTAACTCAACAAGGGAAGTGTTTATTTAAAACCTAATGTTAATATTTTATAATTTATTGTGTATTGTTCATTTATCTTGCTTATGATAATGTTAAAATGTATAGGGATAGTTTTAAAAAAATATGAAAACAAGGTTAACTTATGTAGTTAGCGTTAAACTTTACTGACAATTTAATAAGAAATTATAAAAGATTGACATAACGTTGTTTGACTATCATGTAGCCGTAAATGTAAAATAACGTTAACTCAACAAAAAAAAACCTTTTTTGTAGATAACGCTGTCTGCCTTTAAGCACTTGCATTGTAATGACCATTACTAAGTTTTGCTTCGGTCACACTTGGAAGCCACAAAAACTTTGTTCAACACAAACAAAAACTTAAAAAAAGGGTATAATTGATTTCTCAAGGAGATTTTTTAAAGGATTATATATTAATATACTCACGTGATGTAAGAAGTAGTTGGTAGTGGTAGAGGTCAAACTGTATGGCGTGCATTTTCTGAATTTATATGATCCAGATAAGTAGCCACCGGGTTGAGAGAATGGCTGACAAGTACTACTCGTAAAACGGTTAGTATAACCTCCCACAAGGTCTAAATAAGAGCAAGGTAATTTACCCTTTTATTGAATTTTAGAGTAGGCATCGGTAGACATATTGATATCATTACTTCACTATTTAATGTACCAACCCGTTCAATAGGGGTTTATAATATGCGTAAACAAATATATAGTTATAACAAGTAGGTACAACGATTATTAAAAAACATCCACGTAGCTGTAGCATACATAGTGAAAAATAAGTTTGTAATAAATAAAATAATATAAGAGTTGTTTTAATCTTACCGAAAATGCTTTCAGGAAGACGAGACACTGTATGATGCCCTCCATGGTGTCTCCAGTGAGGCAGAAGGTTCCAGTAAGGTGGCGTCCTTTGGAGGGGGGTGCAAGGGACGCGTGGACGAGGGCACCACGGGGGCGAGCGTCTCGCGTCGCCCCCAGCGCCGCAGGAAGCGCCGCGCCCCCCGCTCCCATCAACCTCGCCAGCGACTCCATGCTATCCACTCCGCATGCCGCTAGCCCAACGGCCTTTTGTTCTCCTGATACACCCGGCGTTTTTGCGATTTGTATTGACGGATGCCAAATGGCAGAACGGATTACCAAGAGATACTTCCTTACTCCCTTATTGGAATAATTTCATGTTACCTCATTAGCATCCTGTCTGCCTGATACATTTTGAGTTTCTGCTTCGGTTATTCAACAAGTAAATTTAATACCCAGAAATTACTTTCAGTCAACACATTTTTTTATGATCCCTTGATACACCAAGGAGAAAATCTATTTTTTTTATCACAATCTGAGATAATAAAGCAAGAAAAAATATTACTATATCATAAATAATAAGAGTACCTACGTAAAGCAATATAAATTTTCTGTGTGCCTAATATGAGTTGGTATAATTTATATGGTTTTAAATCCTCGCGAGAATACGAAGAACTGATAAGACATACAGAAGAAATTGTTATTTTTTTCTGACATAAATGAGAAAATTAATGATGCCATAATAATGATTAGTGAGAAATAATAATCAATGAAATGAATAACCTTTTTCAATTTCTGTACGCCTAATACAACTTGATAAAAATTGTATGATGCGAATCCCGATTTGAAAAATATACGTGGTAAAATATTCTTTGCCCACTTGGGAAAATGTAGGTATTATATTACGCTAAATTTTATTATGTACAGAAATAAGACTTAGTTGTACATTATAATCATCATTTTCGTAGTTAAAGGTATGAAACGTTATTAATGTTCCAAATAAAATTACGGTAAAATTTAGCAAAAATTTAAAGACTACACAATATAACCGCTTTTCCTTTATAAATTGAAAATAATATACTAGATTATATTATTAGTAATATTATAATTAAGTTTAAGAAGCAATATAATTGACTTGACTCAGTTATGTTATATAATAATATTAATAACGATTACAACATCTTAAATATCTCGGGAGATAAATCGAGAGATGCTATTAGGTACAACTAATACGACCAACTTATCTCTCTATTTTAATTGGTAATTTCAGATGCTTCGATTTCACAAGAAGGTATAGGTACCTACTTATTAATTAAATCAAAACATATCTAAATTATTCATCATACTTTGAATGCCTATTTTACAACGTTTTTCTTAGCTCGTATTCTTATTTTTCCGGTGGTTCTTTGTCCGGTACAAATCTTGCAATCGATTTTTAATTAACTTCCCGACTAGCTAGACATTTGAAACTTTTAGAATATATCAGAACACGATGACAATGCATTTTTTAATACTTTTAGCCATCTTTAAGTAGAATTGAATTCATTTTCAGTTAATTCTGTTTTGTAAGAAAAGTTATTTCGACACCATTATTGGTTGGTAGGGGTCTGGGGTAATATATACGTGCGTTACTATGGAAATCAATATGACATGTCAAAATGACATTTCAGTATTATTTCTATCAAGTACATTTTTTTTGATCGTTTAAGCTAGTCCAAGTCAAGTTTATATGATTCAACAGAAAATTTAAAAACGTTGTATATAAAAAGTTCTTTTTATCTTGTAATTATTTAAGTTATACTCAATCTTAAATAATCAATAAAAGTAATTTTAACTAAATTTTGTTAAACGAAACAAAGTAACCGATAGGGACAGTTTAATCTAATAAAAAGCGTGTAAATAAAAGAATTTTTATTTAAATGATTATTAAATTCTACAGGTTGGTTTATTAGAGTATTAGACGATAGTTAGTTTGATTGTTACACTATTACCTAGTCTGCTATAACTAAGCTGATGCTAGTAGCGAGGAGTGGAGGTAGGGTTTAAGATTCGACTTAAATAGTCCACACTAAACTTTGTCAGCCATACATATTTGGTTTCATTGAACTAATAATACAATTCGCAGATAGTACTGGTTAGTTTTTAAATTCAATTAAGTCCTGCGTCAACCAAACCATAATAGTTTATGTATACTATGGCCGATCTGACAAAATAGTGCACACTTTTCCAGCCATATTTATTTAATTAAGAATAAGTATGAGACATAATATATTGGTTAGTTTTTTTTTTCATCCAATAAGCCCTTACCTATGCAAAACGATAATCGATAAAAAATATTCTTCCATCTATAAAATATCTAAAATTGTGTATGATTTAATGCCATAATTTGAGATATTTTATAGATAAACGAATATTTTTTGACTATTATCTTTTAAAGCTTGGATTAGGCAGGGTTTAATTGAATTTTAAAAACTAACAAACACTAGTCTTACTTCAATGAAAACAAATACGTTTGACCGAAAAAGTTTAGTATGCACTATTTATGTCGGATATAAACAGCCTACCTTCACTCTTTAGTGCATAAAAACGAATACACTACTGCGACAAATCATTTATGTTTTATTGCAATGCCGATATTATAAACAACGTTGTAAAAACGGCGAATATATGGAAAATTCCAATGAAATATCAAAGATAATAAACGATTCAAAAGTAATATAGGTACGGGCAGGTAGTAATGCCTACTCAAAGTCGCCTCGGGATATTTAATTCCGAAATTTTCGAATGACAAAATTTCCACGGGACAATGTCGCAAAACACCCGAAAACTTTTTGGTAGGTATTCAAAGAAATCACTAATGAGATTACGAAACTTTTAAATAAGATAGAGATAGGGACATAATTAAATTTCAGTCATGACTAACCGAACAATATAAATAGTGGGTAGTAAGTAAGAATATTCTACCGTGCGGACGATTTTGGCTTTCACTGCAGAGGCAATTTGAATTTGTTTCCGTCATAGAGATAAAGTTCTATATTAAATTCGTCAAATATTTATAAAATTAAATTCAAAGGCAATCACTTAGCATTGTCAGTGAGCGGCAGTCCAAATGATTTATTTATATTCGTATTGCGTATTAAAATCAAGGCATCTCATGATTTCGTAAGTAGGTACACTAAATCGCATTTTGAATAAATTTAAGATATAGTAGATACTTGGGTATTTTTGAAAGAAAATCCTCCGCAAATCAATGATAGCAGCAATGAATCGAGTTCAATCAATATTATGAATGCGACTATTGCGAGATTGAGCTGGTTAAGTCATGTATTTATTATACATGACTATTAACTAGTTAAGAGAGAGATGTAGAGCAATTCAATGTTGTGCGGGAAAATATGCGGATTGAAAATTCGAAAGTTAGATGGAGTCACTTATGATTGCCATAGTATCAGAAATCTGCCATTTGGATTAGGACAGAACGAGTTGATGTAAAAAGCAAGAGTCCTAACCTGTCCAAGCCTTACACCCTTTTTACATAACAAACAGAACATCGAAAAAAAATATTCGTGAAGTATTTTATTTCTTAATACAAGATTCGGTACATAACTAAACGATTGATATTTGAATCTGATTAAATTGTTGTAAATACATTTAATTCTTATAGTGGAACTTGCGTCATTTTATACCTGACCGGAAGACAGTTGTCATTCTACAATGGTAGCATGCATCCGATTCAAAATGTAATTTCCCCATACTTGTTTTTGGGGCAAAGAGCATGTTGTAATCTCGAGCCCCTTTCAATTAGTAGAAATAAATTCTATGATCGTAAAAATGGGCTTTGTCGAATATGTAAATTAGTATCAAAATTAATATGTTTGGTTGATGAAATACCTTAAGCAATCGTGTCGAGTTTTCTGGCGTAAATCCTAGTGTGACAATACTATGTAGGTGTTATTTAAAGATATAATTTATTGGAATAATATAATTGAATTATGAATGCATTAAAAAAAAACAGTGGTTACTATTTTCGTAACATTTTCAAGACATGTTCCATTTCTAAATAATTAGAAACTTTCGAAATATTAATTATTGTCAAAAAATTAAATCGTTTGTGTCATACAGAACTAGTTGACGACTTTATTGGTTAGTATCTACTGACGCTACAATAAGAGACGTTGTATGTTCAATTCGATTGAAAAACATATCACAAAATGTGTGGGTAAATAATAAGATTACACATTTCTCAAGGTGGTAATTTTAAAAGCCGAAAGTAAGGCAACGCTTTGAAGCCGACACACATTCAGGCCTTTAAATATTTACCTTTCGAAAGAGCCTACGCACGAGCCGATAACTCAAACTCGAAAAAAGCCCTGACGAAAATACGCCGACCGGACCCATAAGCCGAGCTTCACACTTCAAAAAAAACTTATTTTGACCGGGAAAAGTCAAGTGAGAGCCCTTCCAGAAAGACAAAGAAAAATTGTGAAAAGGTGTCGAGAATGACAAAGCTATAAACGAGATTAAAAAGATGGAAATAAGAAACAAGGGAGAGCATTAAGGATGCTTTTAAGACGGACAAAGAATTCAAAAGTAGGTTTATGAAACAATTGAGAAGTTTCTTTTAAATTGTGTATAATTAGTTTACAAATATTAGGGTACTACCACTAGGGGGTTGAAGAGTCTTCAGATTTTGATAGAAACGACGAAAAGGTCCCATTGTTTGCCGTCAGGCATTTGTATAGAATAGAAGCGATATTCAAAGAATACTCTTAAAAGATTATATTTGACAGATTTGTTTATATTTATAAATTGTTATTCAGCTATTCATAAATAAATACTTAGTCGTATATTAATAGACTTCAAGACATTTTAATATAAACTGAATTCTATTAATAAATTAAAATGTAATTGTAGGTACCTATATATTATATAATATATTTACAGAGTAATTAGTAATGGAGAAATGCAATACTTAACATTTAGATTAATTATTCATTATTAAATGGTGGGCGTCGTATTTTTTTCAATAATTTCTTTGATGTGTTTTCAAATTATGTATGTACAGTATAAAATGTTTCATTCTCAAATGTTGTGAATTATTCGTTGAGTAAAAAAATATTTTAATAAATTATTAGCGAGTGCAAGTACGTTATAACTAAAATTTGGAGTGACCCTGGCATCGGTTAGTAATAAAGGTACCTAATTGATACTTTTATTTAAAATAGAAAACACGACGCCCAAAATTAACGCAAATTGTGAAGCGTTTCAGAAATGTAAAAACTGGATAATGTTAATTTCGTCGCAATTAGATAGGATACACATAGCTAAATTGGAAGAGCACATTAGTGCGAATCCAGTGAATGCGAGGTGTTTTAAAATGTTGTATCTTCAATATAGAATGTTAGATTCTCAAATCTTATAAATTATTCGTTGAAAAAACAAAATAGTTAATTAAGTTGATAAAATTGAAAATATGTTAATAATCATTTCGAATTGTTGGTATGGTATCCTGTAGGAAAGTAAATTAATACGAATTCCAAATAAGTAGGAATAAACGTTTAATTTTTCAGTCTTAACAATGGTGTTGAAACCGAAATAGCTATCTACTTAAAAATATCCTGTAGAATTTAATAATATTTATAATAATATTATCATTTTGTAAAATGGAAACCTACCAAGTAAACAAATGCTGAGTCAACTAATATCTTTGGTATAATATTGAGACCATATGATTTCAGCTCCTACTTCTCAAGGATATCCATGTAAATAGTATTTATGATAGTGTAAAAAGAAGACATAGATAGCTACCAATTTTACCTTTAAACAACTTGCATAATAATATTGCGGTGTCGATGATTGAAATGCGCGTGCATCGGTGATCAATTTGAGTAGTTCGTCTTCAAAGTTAAATATGCGAATGTAAATTTTACATAACTGTTTTTAACATTCTGTAAATGAAGATTTCTTGTCTAATTATTCTATATTATTATGCAACGAAAAAAAGGTATTTCGTTTATTTTTACTGTGGAAGGACGAGTCAAGTTAAAACATTCAAATTATATACGGAGCTTTTACACGACATTTATACGTCATGTCCATGGGATATGCTCGGGCCCGTTTGAAGACCATCGTAGGTCCTTTTATTACCAAAGGCTATATTTTAGAAAGATATTATTATTGCAAACTGCAAATCAAAGTTGTATGACAATGCTGTCATATACTGGGTATAGAAGATAGATTTTAAAACATATTCTTTTCGAAAGGATTTCATTTACAGTCGTTGTTTAGAGGTAGTTTTTTTTTTGTTTAATTTGAACATTAAAATTTCGCAAAGTTAATATTATTTAACTAACAGTATATACACAAAATACTACTGTGTCTGTGAAGATTTATAAATAAACATTTTAAATTAAAATTTGGAAGTGTTACATAGTTTAGATTTGTTTTTGCATAACCCTCTTTATTTTGTCGGTTGTAATATTGAAACTCCTCAAAGGTTCGTAGGTACTAGGCACTGTGTTTATTGTGCCTTATGGAAAAACCAGGCCTATATATACCTACTGGGAATAAAATGTTTACCTATATCTTTTTATGTACACCTGTTACATTTATCTTTGAATCCTGTTTATATGTATATAAGGTATAGGTGATATCTAAACTGATATTGATCATGAGTGATTTTTTAATTATATGTACAATGTATGTCAATAATATATAGGTATATATATTTATTCAACTATTTAAATGACTTTATATTCTGATTTTTATGTATTTATGTATTTTAATATTAATTATGCATTGTTTCAAATATACGGTAGTCGTAGATGATTGGATACAATATAACAACTTTTTTTTTATTCCGCATTCATTATAAATTGTTTATTACAAACAATTAATAAAATGGTATAAACATTTAGCATATTTAAAATAATTACATGACATAAAGAACTTTTTATATACAACGTTTTTAAATGTTCTGTTGAATCATATAAACTTCACTTGACTAGCTTAAACGATCAAAAAAATTTGTACTTGATAGAATGAATGATGGACTGAATAAATATAGAATACTGAAATGTCATTTTGACATTTCATATAGATTTCCATAGTAACGCACGTATATATTAATAATTTTGTTGCTAGGACCCCAGACCCCTAGCAACCAATAATAGTCTTTTACTTTTAGCGGATTTCTTCCGAAATAACTTTTCATACAAAACAGAATTAACTGAAAATGAATTCAATTCTACTTAAAAATGGCTAAAAGTATTAAAATAATGCATTGGCACCGTGTTCTTGTTGTTCGTGTTGTTCTGATATATTCTGAGTTTCAAATGTCTAGCTAGTCAGGAAGTTAGTTAAAAATCGATTGCAAGATTTGTGCTGGATAAACAACCACCGGACAAACAAGAATACGAAAGAATAAAAACTTTGTAAAAATATAAAAATATCAGTAACTGCGCGTGATTTGATTTGAACACTTCTGCATCGCTTCTATTGTCTCGTTGTATAATTTAAAAGTAATTTGTAATTCAAATAAATAATTTCGCATTTTTTCCTCGTGAATGAATACAGAAAAAAACGAAGCGAAAAAAAACATTCATTATGCGTCGGTTTATTGTTCCATTATATTATTATCCCCAGGGGGCACAGTGCGCCGCAGGCCCATTAAAAGTTTTTCGCCCAGCGAAATCTATGAATTTTTCATTTTGCAAAAGAAATTATTGGCGATTTTGGGAAAGCCTGATTTATTTTTGTATATTGAAATTAATGGCCGGGGGCCTAGTTAAAACTTTGCCCAAATCAAGATCGCAGAAGATTATTTTTAAACTCCCCGCCCGTATAACTGGCTCGCATACATGCTTCAAGTATTTTTCAATTTTAAACATCTCGATTTCTGTAAAAGTAGGTACCTACGGAATTTTCATAATGAACTTTGTAGATATATAAAATAATAATAAAGAAGCTCATGTCTTTCTCAGAATGAATATGTATATATTCTTTTTATATAACAACGATAGTAGGTACTTAGTACAATTTTTTTTCTAGAATTCTTTCTAATTATATATATTATATTTCCAGGTTTTTTTTTTAATTTTAAAGAATCTAACCATTATGTAAGCTTAGTATTGAAGGTCAAAAAGATTTTTTTTCTATTGATAATGTTATAATATATTATCTCAGAAGTGTTTTAAAAATTATTTATGTTCAATAATTAGAATGTTACATTCTTAAATCTTGTGAATTGTTCGTTGAATAAAAAAATAGCATAATTATAAGCAAGTTCAAGTAAATTACAACAAAGAAACTTGGAGTGATCCGTGACGTCGTTAGTAGTTAAAGTAATACCTACTGTCATTTAAAATACAAAAGCCGGTCGCCAATAGTAGCTCAATTTGGAAAACGCTTCAGTGAATATTAAAAACCATTAGGTAAAATTTGTCGCAATTAAGTATGGCTCCTTTAGCATAGTGGTCTATGTGCGTGGGCGCGATACCCAAAAGATGCAGGTTCGATTCCAACGGGGTGGGGTGTCTTACTTTTGTCAAAAAGATTTTTTTCTATCAGTTATGTTATAATATATTTTCTCAGAAGTGTTTTCAACAGTATGTATGTCAACAACTAATAGTTTCATTGTTATTAACTATAATAACGTCAATAATAAAAAAAAATTGGCTATCACTGGACGTCTGTTACTCTGTTACTATTAAGTTAGTTATTTCATTTACATAAACTAAACACGCAGATTGCTTCCTGATTAGTGAATTTTTAAGTACCTCAATTTAAATGTACCTAGTAATTATAAATAACTTTTATGATTCATAGACGGACAAATAACATAAAGGAGAAACCACCCATCTGGAAAATGAACGACGTGAGTTCGTATCCTACTCGGTCTAACTGTTTTTCTAATATACAATATGTTTCTGAGGTTTTTCAAAATTATGTTTATTCTACAATATATTACGCAATTTTTCGCTTATATTTTTTATAAGCCATGTGAAGTACGTATTTACTCCTAGTATAAATAGAGAATCCGATTTACTAGAAGTTCGTAAAGAAATAGGAAATTGAAAATATTTTATTAATAATATAAATATAATATAGAAAGTATTGAAAAAAAATCTTATTAATAATATAAATTTGATTTTTATGTATGTATATTATCGTTATTTAAATGAATAAGAACATATGAATTGACTTATAAATTTTCTGAACTACCAGGGATTCATAAAAAAATACGAGAAAGCAAACGCATTAGATAGGTAGCAATTATGCGTTAAAATCTTCAATCAGAAAATCCAATTTCCTAGGGTTTTGCCTAGGTACAATCTATTCAGTACGAATAATGTATCAGGCGCTCAGAACACAAAACGGCACCACATCGGTTTCGCTCATTACGGACACCGCACACCGGTTCCGAATAAGCCTTTTGTTATCAAATTATAACCGCCACATTTAAGGTGGTCAATCATGTTGGCACAATGGCCGCAAAACGGTCTGCCACGTCGCCGACTATCGGTTCGATCCATCGTTAATGCGGATTGAGCATTTGCAATTTACATCGCGCGCATGCGGAAATCAGAAACGTAAGGAGAAATATTACTTGTGTAAGGATTCGGCAGAATCTTTTGTATCGAGGTTGTTGCCTCTAAAAATAGTATTGGGAAAAAAAACAATATTACAAAGGATCCTGTTCTACGGATTTCGTTGCTTATATTTTAGAAATATTTTAGTTGACAAAGGCTTTTAGGTACCTACCTATTAATCGTTCAAATAGTGAGTTTGTTCTATGTAGTGAGATCGGTAGCGAAGGGTGGAGGTAGGCTGTTAAGATCCTTCATAAAAAGTGCACACTAAACTTTGTTAGTCATACGTATTTGTTTTTATTGAACTAAGATAATTGTAAAATCCTGTTAATTTGTCCTGTTAATCCTGTAAATTTTACAGGATAGTGTTTTATAATTTTTAAAAATCCATTAAACCACGCCTAAAACCATAATAGTTTTGGTATATTTTGGGCGATACGACAAAATTGTGCACACTTTTTCATTCATACTTATTTGTTTTCGTTGGATTAAGAATACATAAAATTTATGTATTCTTAATCCAACGAAAACCAACAATATTATGTGTAATATTTAATATTACACATAATATTGTTCGTTGATTTTTTTAAATCCATTAGCCCCTCCTAAACCGAACTATAATAGATAAAACATATTATTATTATATCTTACAAAATATTCAAAGTTATGTGTGATTCATTGTATAATTTTAGATATTTTATATTTAGACGAGTATTTTTTGCCTATTATCTATTATGGCTTGGTTATCGCGGGTTTAATCGAATTTTAAAAACAAGCTGTAAATTGTGGTTTTATTTCAATGAAAATAAATACTGACTGACTGTCAAAGTTTAGTGTGCACCATTTATGACGGATCTTAACAGCCTACCTCCACTCTTCGCCACTGAGTGACATATTAAACGATAAGCGATTCTGCCAATTTACTAGATAAAACGTGATATTTAAAGACATTTTTATATACTTACTTTAAAGAAAATATAACTATATATATATTGTATTATTAAAGCTTCCGAATAAGATTTGATTTAAAAGAACGATTGTGGTGCAGGGAGGCTTGGTTTGTAAGGGACTATTAGGAAGTGACCAAGGCGAAGGCGACATAGTCAACGAAATTGTTTACGTTAATGAGACATCCAAAAACAACAACTGGTTTATGTCACTTTATCCGGTGTTACTTCGCTAAACGGATTGTATATAACGAAACCTAATGAAGATTACAAATCTTGTCATCCAGCAAAATAGAAAAAGACGAACTTCCTCGAAAAGAAAATCACCACCAGAGAAATAGCCGTCACTTTTTTACAGAGACGTTATATAATACCGACAAATGGTTATATTAAAATGCAGTGCAAAGGGTGCATGCTGAAGGAAGATACGAGGGTGGGTCAATAAGTCCTTAGAAAAGCCGACAGGTGGCGCGACTAGTACTGTAAGCGGTTTGTTTTCATGCAGCGGCACTACCGATTCAGTATGCTGCGAAGTTTTAATCAGATTGGTCGGGTTGTTGTGTGTTTCTCGTACATTTTAAAAAAAAATTTGCTTGTGGAAAATGGAAAAATGGAAAATGGAGAAAATTGAGTTTAGAGCTGTTATTAAACATTTTAATATAAAAGGGTTAACAGCAAAGGAAATAAAAAATGAGTTGGATTTAGTTCACGGCATATCTGCTCCTTCACTTGCAACTATTTATAACTGGTTAAATGAATTTAAACGTGGTCGTACATCAACAAAGGATGAACCACGCTCAGGACGTCCTGTAGAGGTGACTACACCAGAAATGATCAATAAAATCCACGATATGGTGTTAAGTGACCGAAGATTAAAGTTGAGTGAGATAATTGAGGTTACAGGGATCTCAAAAGGTAGCGTCATTTCTATTTTACATGACAAATTGGGCATGAAAAAAATTTCTGCAAGATGGGTGCCGCGTTTGCTCACAGTCGACAATAAACGCAATATGGTGGTGGCCTTTAAAGCCCTGTTGTCGCTCATGCAACGCAATCCGGATGAATTTTTTCGTCGTTTTGTGACTGTAGATGAAACATGGATACACCACTATACTCCCGAGACGAAAGAACAGTCAAAGCAGTGGATTGCGAAAGGCGAACCATGTCCAAAGAAGGCGAAAACCGTAAAATCAGCTGGTAAGGTTATGGCTACTGTATTTTGGGATGCACGTGGAATTATTTTCGTTGACTATTTGGAAAAAGGAAAAACAATAACAGGGGATTATTATGCATCTTTATTGGACCAGCTAAAAAACAAAATTGAAGAAAAACGGCCTCATTTAAACAGGAAAAAAATCCTCTTTCATTAGGACAATGCCCGTGTTCACACATGTTTACGATCAATGGCTAAAATTGAAGAATTGAAGTTCGAATTGGTCGACCACCCACCGTATTCGCCAGATTTAGCCCCCAGTGACTTTTTCCTTTTCCCAAACTTAAAAAAATGGCTAAGTGGACAACGTTTTTTTTCAAATGAAGAAGTCATCGATCGGACAAATGCTTATTTTGAGGACCTTCCGAAAACTTATTTTTCTGACGGTTTAAAAAAAATTGAGAAACGTCTAACCAAGTGTATTGAGCTCCAAGGAGATTATGTTGAGAAATAAAAAAAAAATACAAAAATAAAAACTGTTTTAATGCTTTTTTCTAAGGAATTATTGACCAACCCTCGTAGCATGTTATAGATAACTGAAAAAAAGTCTTAGGATAACCATATTTACTAGACTTGAATTTCAATTTGATTCTATCTTGAATATTTTACTGATACAATTAAGTAAAAATAAAATATTGCATTTTACGTTTCATATAAAAGATATTTCAGTTAAAAAATGCAACGTGAACTAAAAGGATATTTTAGAATAAAAAAGTTATGTCCGGTCGGCTCGAACTTGTGCTAAAAAATATACAGTTTAGTAAGATAGGTTTCTTTTTCGGTAGGGCGGGTAGACCACTCGGTCTTTGTATACTATGTAAGTGGGTAGGTATTATCGTGGTTCTGAGATATCAAAGACAAACTTTATACAAAAAAAACTTTGGATTATACCAAGGCATTGTTTGCATGTTTTAGTAGAAGATTCTATAGACTTATATATGTATATATATATATGTGTGTATATTTGAATATTAAATTCAATACTTAGAGAGAGATGGCTCTATTGGTATTATGTCACCTTTGAAATGTTGAAAACGTTATTTAACTTTATATTGCTTAAGGGCGGACGTGCTCAGCGTAGGTCAAAATGGAGCTTTTGTTCTATTTTCAAAGCATGATCCTGGACATTTCTTAAACGTTGTAGATAATCTATTTATATAATTTTGAAGCCTTATTACCCGTTATATTAATTTTAAACATTTGATGACTGCATAAAGTATTTGTATTACATAAAATAGTATTCTTTTAAACCACTCGCTCTAATGTTTTAGAACATAGTCATATTTCAGTACATAGTGTGCAGTGGTGTTAAGATTTTTTACATTTATTAATTTTTAAACGCATGTATAAAACCATCAGTATAATTTATGTCGACATATTATTATTCAAAATTCAAAATTCTTAATTATTCAAAATTCGGTGATAGATCAGCCGTACAATATACCTATGAGTTTTTATTTAGTAATTATTCTCAAAATTAAAATGGAAAAGCAGTTATATATTATTTATTTCGCTACGATCATTATTTTATCAAAATACCTTCATAAAACTTACTAAAATAAATGTCCAGCGCAGAGTTAATAAAGTTTTAAAATAATGCTGTTATTAATTCAATTTTCGCATTTCTTTGGTTCTTCGATTTGCATAGATACACTGAATACAGACGGATCAGCCGTAAGGCATTCACAATCGTCGATATCCCGATTTTGGCACCAATTTTGGACTCGCAGAAGGTCCATCAATTGATATAGCAAAACACTCGCGCCTAGCAGAACAAAAGTCTCCATATTCGAGAAAGGTACACTTTTCCAATACTCCTCTTGCGAAGGATGGACCTCTTCAACTATCACAAGGATTATTATTTATTACCACTTACACAAAGTATATAGCATAAATATTGTATAATATTATTATAGAAATTCACTTCACAATTGATCACTCTTCACATCACATAATATCCTAATACATTTTCTGTAAGTATATAATTCAAAAACTATTATTAAAACAATAAATATAAAAGTATAGAAAAAAACAATAATATATATATATATATGAAAATAGATAAATTAAAAAGCTATTTCGCTGATATTTCAATTACTGGGATAGAAATAAATGTTTTTTAAATTTTAATAAATTACTTTAGCGTTAGTTATAAGAAAGAGTAACTAATAGTGGTAAGGTTAGTTGTGTTGGGAATAATTATTTTTATATGTCTTTTCTGTAATGTATAAGGTATACACCATACCTTTATAGAAATGAAAGGAGATGATTTAATAAAAATCAATAATTGGCGCAATTACAATTACTTAGGTTTTCAAAATACGACACCTGTCATAATTGGAATATTTTAAATAAATAAGAAGCGGGTGGCATGTTACTTTGGATTTTTTCATTATGTCTTAGTTAAATAACCACACGTGACATTATTTGCCTGTCACATTCAACTCACGAGTTCACCGTTACCCAGACAGTCCGTCTATGTAAAAACAGCTTTTCTTTTCATGTGGCCCAAATTAAGTACCAACATCTTTTTGAGGGCCACATTTGTAACAATTTTATTTTTTGATTTTTGTCAGATCATATTATCGAGGGTATACTGACAGAACGCATTGTTTCAGTTTTTGCTGTTTTTCTGTTTTAAGTGCCAAAATGTAGGTATACAATTTTACGCTATACGTCCTGGTAAAACGCACAAAGGCATATGATATAATGGTGAGAAAATAGAAACATTATTAAATCATATCTTAATTTTTTTATTCTGATAGAAAGCATGATAGTGACCTAATAATGCGTTCTGCGTATATAAAATACAGGACTTGTACCATGTCGTATATTGTGTTTGCCATAAAAGTTAGTCTTTATAACGTAGAAAAAATGTTTTTAAATCATAAAAAAATCTATGTGGGAGAACGCTTTGAAAAATAAATTAAAGTCCTTTTTGTGATTATCTCAGAACTTGTTTTAATGAGTAAATTCTTTCTGTCAGTATACCCTCGTTATGGTACTCCACAACAGTGGAAGTCTGTATAAATATTTTTTTGTGAACAAGAAATGGACGTTACCCACTTACTCAACCTATTAGGTCCATACAGTGACTCCAAACACAAATTGAAAAATATTTGCCAGTGTATTAGCCAGAATCAGGATTCGAACCTGGGACCCACGACACATACCTAATATTTATTTTTCGTATTATTAATTACCCAAACCAATTAATTTAATAAATAATATCGTATCAATTCTTCTGCATATTATTATATAGTTTGGGCAGCATGCGGCCTGCAAGCTAATACTGGATTACGATATAGTGTCTGTGTCATAACCTATAGATATGCACGGACTAAAATATGTGGTCTGCAGACCAAAGATGAATACAAAATCATATTAAAAAACTACAAAATAAGCTTACAAACATTTAGTTTATCAAAGAAATATTGATTAAATATAATGTTTATTGGAATTAGATGTAGGTACCCACATTTTAATTTACGTTATATTTTAGAAAAAATCCACAAAACAATATTTTTAAATGACGTAACAGTGTCACAGTTTAGGTACTGTATATGATGAATAAATGATGCAATAATACTTCTATGAAACTATGAATGGAATACAGAAAAAATGCAATGTCATAACAACAAAACTAATTGATCACTATTAAAAAAAACAAAAGCAATTGAAATATCCAGTGCTGAAACTCTACAAATAAATAAATTTTAAAACGGATGAATGATAAAAAAGCTCGTCACATAATGTAAAAAAGCTCCATTGTGTTGAATTTTCCATATGGAATAATTTTTTCCATTCAATTGTGTTGCCTAGTAAACTCACGGACGCAGAGATTAAAAGATTGGAGGCTTCGGGCCGTGCAAATTTGGAAAGCCAAATGTTCGATGGTTTGGCAAATACGGTATTTTATCGAGAAAAAAAAATATAAACCCGCTCGTCTGATAACAACTATATGTTATTTTTTAATCTCAATCGAGAACTGTTTGTTTGTATATTTGCTGTGTTTCAGTGGGTATCGGAATATAAAATAAAGTCAAATATTTAATATATTGAGCGGAAAAAATCGTCGGGATATGAACATCATTCTCGATTCTGTGTCGAATATAATACATGAAATACACTTCATGCTGAAAGTGTACATACCCACATATTATTATAACCTTTTCATAATACATAACCAAGTTATTAACGTAGTTGTAGATTGTAAAGAAACTTGGTATACTCTGTCATTTCAGGATACAAAATACTGCATTCTGCAAGTACTTTTTTGTCAATACTTATCTATTTCTTTCGATAATGGAATTCATAACAAATTATGCCATAATTATATTTACTATTATTAATAATTATGTAGATGTAATATGTAATAATATATGGGGTTTTGCAATACCGGTATTTCAAAACCGGTATCCCAGTATATTTTAAAAAACAGTACGTTTTAAAAATTGATAATACCGATATATTCGAAATTGAAAATGGAAACAAAATGTATTAATTAACGTAAAATGTTTAATAGGACTTTACATTTTTTATCGGATTACACTATGTCTGGTTTACTTCCGTTGTTTTTCAACAGCCTAACTCCTCAGCCATGACTAATGCATATTTGCGAAATATATTATTATTATAGGTACTTTCCTAATTTTAAATGTATCCTAATGTTTTCGCCAGTCTCTTGCGGGTTTTAGAAGTTGTCACATGTGTTTTTAGATGTATCAGAAATATTTATGTATATTTATTGGTAAATAGGGATTGCAATAGGTATCAAATAAAAATACACTAATAATATGTACACAAGATTTATGTAAAATACCTACATAGTCTAACTGTTTGAAAAATTCTAGTGAAATCTTTGTTCCTTCTAATACACGTCAGTATTAAATAATATTAACTGAGATAAATTATAAAAATACTACATGATCATTTATTGATAGGGTTTGAAAACACCCAAGATTAGATATAAGTAGTTATTAAGAAATAACTGCAAGAGTTAAGTAGTACTTGGATCGATAGCTCAGAGGCTAGAGTCATTACACAGCAAGCGATTGTCATATATTTAATGATGACATTCGATTCGGCCCAAGATATAACATAAACTTCTGATGTTTTTCTATATTATTTGGGTAGGCTTAATTTTTTTATTTTATTTATTGCTGTGTATCTGAATTGATAATGAATGTATATGCCATTATGAATGTGACTGTAAATATCCTCTGTCGTGTATGGATTGTTTTTCCCTTACGACAAGCAAAATGAGAAAAAAAGTCGCTTGAAACGTACTGAGAAGTCGCTCTGAGTGCTCGCACAGCGTACTTAAAGCTGTATGGATTCGCTCATAATTGATTTGATGTTATTTTCCACTCCAAAAGCGGGTATTATGTATCCGCGAAAAAGTGCTTTTATACGGCGACGATTCGCCACTCGTCTGAAAATATTTGCATAAAGCCTCCCCCACATAGCAACGCGAACGTTCGCGGCGTCTGAGATTATTTCGCGTCTCCGCGGTAACATGCATGGCGACTTATGAACACGTTCAAAAATACGCGACTATTTAGCGTCGAGTCGCGATCGTGCAACATTTTATTAAGTTGACAAATAATAATTTCAAAGACAGGAAAGTAAATAGAAAATTCTTGATAGAGCTCTATTTCATATGATTAATCTAACAAAGACATATTATGCAGAAAGACAAACTATGGATTAAAATTGACATTACTGAATTGAAACTAGAACACAGTATTGTAATTATAGGTTGTTATAGTCCTCATTCGTTAAAATAGTTTACAAACTTTTTCTAATTCGGATAATATCAATCTTTTATAAAATCAATCGTAGCGTTTTTAAAGTTTGCAAAAAAAAAATGTTCGCGACATAAAGTCTTGCGACAAAAGTAGCGTAGCAGTGTGATCATAATAATTATATAAGTACGCGAATTTCATTGAATCAGTAAACACGAATAATAAGTATTGTCGTCTCTGTCACATATACGAATATGTTGTTTTGAAGTATTTAAAATGACTTCAACAAGACTTTAAGACGGTACTTCAGTGAAACGACAAATAATTTTGAGATATAGGTGCGACGAAATTTCGGACTGGCTGGCAATCGGAGAACAAAAGTCAAACACGTCAATTCGTTTTGTGATGGCGACGGGGGAATTAATTCTTAACTCGTGTAAAGATGACTAAAAAACGTTACCCATTTACTTGAAAAATAAAACATGTCAATGAATATATTATTATTATTAGTAGTAATAGAACAATACACATAACATTAAATGGACGCATGTTGACTTTTATGACAAATTATGTTTTGTTCTGCACGCGTCATTTGCACAATCTTCGCATCGCGTAGTCACGATCGTTTTAGACCGTGCCCCAGCTGAAGTATATCCTTAACAAGTCTCGAATATTGTGTTTACCAACCAAATAAAATCGTATTAATATATTTTATTTTGTTAACTGTCAATTCATGGTGGAACTGCATTGTATTGTTGTTTTTATTTAAAAAAACGCATTTTTTTGTAGTACTTATTCCACTTTTAATCAAGAGATTAGGACCGGTTTCGTCCGCCTCAGAGGGACATTTTCGAGAGTTTTTTTTCTGAGGCGGACGAAACCGGTCCTAATCTCTTGATTAAAAGTGGAACAAGTACTACAAAAAAATGCGTTTTATTAAATAAAAACAACAATCGTATTAATACTATCGACCGATGCTACTTGATGGAATTAGAATTTAAATTCTAATGGATTTTACTTTTGTACTACTCCATTTTGAGTATTAACTCAAATGGAATAATACAAAACTTAAATCCATTAGAATTCCAATAAATTCGATTTAGAAGCCGCCGGACACTGGAGCTAGTATTAATGAAGATTTTGGTACAAAGTATGTACTTAGCAAGATTGGAATTTTCTACATCGTGAGAGGTTTGTGAATAAGTATTAGTATTTTACTTTCATTAATTACTGCTTAACACTTTCATTTAATTCAATCAATTGAATTCCAATCGAGATATAGTACGTATTGGTAATTCGAGCCAGTATTTTTTTTAACGAACCTGCTGATTTAAAAAAAAAGTGTCATTAATACAAAATGAAATAAGTTGCACAATCGCAGTCACGACGAAAGAATACCGCTCAAGATCTTGTTTATAAGCAGATGCGTACGTCACCGCCGCGATGCGAAATATTCTCAGGGACAGTGACCGTCTGTGGAAGCCCTAATACGCGAGACGCTTATCGATCGCCGTGCCGGGGACGAACACGTGTGACGCTTCACCCTAACCTCCCTTTCAATGCCTCGGCACCACTCGCCATCTCAAACCACAAAATTTATTCGAAAAGTCTATCGACAACATGTGTGCACAGCCTTCACGTAGAATCTGTACTGAAGAGTTATTTAACGTTTACACTTACTTGTAAATAGCCGCCACAGAGGCATTTATACAATTTGCGATTTGTCATATTGTTAACGGGAAGATCTCTTCACTTAGTGCTTCTCTCTCTCGTGGGCACTCTTAACTAAAAGTCATGTATATTTAGTCACACTTAAATGCATGGTAACCTCAGTATTGGGTAACTGCTCCTTAAACATTTCTTGCCATAAAAAATAGTTAATATTAAGACCATAAAATATGTGGTTTAGTGGGACCATTTACTTAAATGACAAAAGCTTGAAAAATAAAAACGAGTTGTCAACAAGAAAAAAACAATACTTGTGGTACGAAAAAAGTTTAAAAAAATTAGGATAAGATAATCAGAACAACAACAGTATTGATTATTTATATTACTAGACCAATTTGGTCAGGTCTTACTGTACGGACTGGAGAACGATGATCCATAAACTTAAAGCTTTCAAAATATGCAAATAAAAGGCTTTCGTCCATTAAAATATAAATTAAAGTACCTAACAAGAAACTAGCGACATCTATAATATGCACGAAACAATAACAGAGCATTCCATTTATAGGATTTCATCGGGTTATATCACATACATATTAACGTTAATGTATCTAAGACAGTGACTCCTATCCAAGCATAGGTACATGATTATTCTACTCATTTACTCATCGCTTTACCTCCATCCAACAGGCAGTCTTGGCCACTGATGTGCTCATGTGTTTACGAAGAAACTAGTTTTGGTACAAATAATAAAGTATAGAATTACACATACTTTAGTATAGGTGTCACAAGTATGCCCTTCTTCCCTTCTAGAAGTTTTCGGGGTCGCTCAAGAGGCCATTCTCAAGAGATAGGTCCTCTTTAACGAGCCCGAAATGTCGAGAAGGGCAGAAAGAAGCCTGTTCCGGGGAAGTACAATGAATGTTAGCGGAATAATGTGTAATATTTTTAAGTAAATAAAAAACGAGTGGATAATTTCATTTCGGTATTCATAGAAACATCGTACTACCACTGACTATATTACAAGTTTTTATTACACGCCTAGTTATTTCTGTGGAGTGGATACCAACTCATTACTTTCTAAAATGTAATCATAACTATATACGTAGGTGCTTTTCATTCCTTTTTTCTAGCACTACAGTAAGGCACCAGGCCTAATAATAGTAGTGTAGTAATAAGAGCAGTAAAAAAATACCCTCACACTTAAGCTTTAGGTTCTTTAGGAAGACATTTAAATACAGTATAACCTCGTTTTTACGTGCCCGGTATTCCCGTTTTCCCGGCAATTGCGTGTAATTTTTTCGGTTCCGATGTATTTCAGTACATTTAATACCCGCATTTACGTTTTTCTTTCCCGCGATTTACGTCGGAAATATTCAAAATATACAAGTTACGCGCGCTTCTGAAGAACTGTCTGATGAAGACGAGGTTGATATTCCAACAAAAGAAGAAGCAATGAGGTTCACCGAGGGTTTAAAATCCTACTTTACAAGCTTTGCTGATATCCAAGATGACACTTTTAAATGTTTATATAGTCTTGAAAGAGAATTACATAACAAAAAAACAAAAATGCAACAAACTAATATACATGATGTACATGATTTGTTCAATAAAAATTTAAATTGAATGTTGTTTTTTAATAAAACGTTATTTTTTTATAAACATAAAATTTTAATGTTCTTTTTTTCAATACCCCCCTTTTACATTTTCCCTCCAATTAGGTTTTTTTTTCCAGTCCCTTAAAAAACGTAAAATAGGGGTTATACTGTATGTGTATTGTGGCCACGTCGGAAATCCAACCCGGAATTAATATTAGAATACTATAAAAGTGATAAATTTTCGAGGGCTTTACATACGCGACAACTAGTTATTTCGAGAGGTAGTTATTCAATATTCATTGTTGTAATTTTTGAGGGATAATATTATTTAAGGGATAGAGGATTACTGGGGTAGGTACTTGTCACATATAAATTAAAATAAATAGGAGTTTTCATGTCACCGCATACATATATGTGCATAAAAAAGGTTTCCACAGTTATTGTTTCTTGGCATTGGTAGCTTAATTCTAAATATAAAAGTATTTTAATATCAATGTATCAAATTTAAACATTATTATCTGACTCCTTCAAAAACTAAAAACAACAAAAATAACGAAAAATAAAATATTTTATCTTATCATAGAAATGTTCTATTTATGAAAAAGACCTCATCCGTATCTGCAGTTATCTATGCAGAAATAATAATCATTGGTTTACTTAGTTTGGTTACTTTTTCATCTACAAAATAGCATCATTTTAATCAATGGAACAGACAAAAACTGAGGGATGATTATAACCACGTGACGGCAACACCTCTCAAACAGTGTGGCATGTCATTAACGACTGCTCAATACTATAAAATGAGCGATGGGCTGTCTGAGCTCTGTGCAGATAACACAATTACAAAATAATTGACCTCCGAATTACTAAACAACAAAATAACACAAAATACCTAACGCTGGCCATAAAACAGAGAAATAAATAGAGGAGCATAACGATAACAAGGTACTGAGTATTCAGTACAGATTCTATCGTGAATTCGTGATGTAAATAGTATAAGATAGAAAAAAAAATCGTCAGAATTTTGATTTTATTCAAACAGTTATAAGTACATGAAATATAACAGTAGAACTGGATAAAGATGTGACCTATATTAATTTAATTAATCGTCGTCTTATATCGAAATAACATTACTAATGAAGCGAAAGAAAATTGATGTAAGTAATTGAACGATTTCCCAGTTAATTAGCTATATTTTAATGTGTTATCTTTCATTATTATTATCCTAAGAGATTTTGGAAAATTCACTAACGGCTCATTTAAGCGACATTTTATTGTTATTTTTACATCTTCACTTCGAAATGTGCGCTACCGATTCATCCACCGTTTGAATTGACCACATTTCACAAATTTTCACTGATTTTACAGGTACTTGACGTTTATATCCGATATTTTCTTACATACCGTATACGATACGCCATATTTCATTTAACGTACAGCAGAATGACGTCTTCGTCGCTTAAGACCTTCTAATCCTTTATTTGACAAACAAATTCGATTATTTTTATTCAAATATCGTAATGTAGGCATTGGCGCACTTTTTTGCGGTGAAAAAACCATAATCTTGGTACAATTTACTACGTATAATATCTTTTGACAGCGGGGTACGCCACTGACGGCCATTTCATAAATAACGTGATATTCCAAATTTGATTTTTTAAAATACTTTGTGGCTGTTCACTCAATCTTTTTTTATTGAATAATTACCTAGGCTACTAATTTCCATAGATCAGATAGTCATATTAAACTAATAAAGTTGCCATTGCAAACAATAAAAGAAATTAATACGAATTGTTATAGTCATCAAAATGTGTGATATTGTATAATATCTATCTATTTTTATCGTCCCTATCATCATCAATCTTGACCTATCCACTGCTGGATGAAGGCCTCCTCAGCCTTATTCTACTCCTTACTTACACATGAATTGTTATATTTATCAAAATCAGTGATATTATACCTATCTATATATAATGCCATTATTATGACGAGCCTCAATAAATCCACTGCTGGATGAAGGCCTCTCTACGTTGATTGTATTCATGACAGTATTGAATTTTTATATTTATTAAAAATGCTAATGTTATTTATCTACATATTCATATCGTCATGATCATCATCAATCCACTGCTGGATGAAGGGTTCCGCAACGTGATCCTACTACTATCGGTTGAACGAATTTATGATAGTATACCTATTTCTATCTATCTTATCATCATCGACTTGAACCAATCCACTGCTGGATAATGGCCTCCCTAGCCCGAATCTACTTCTTTCTGTCATATGAATTGCTGTATTTATCAAAATCGGTGATACTATTTTATCTACATATTCATATTGTCATCATCATCATCATCAACCAGGATCAATCCTCTGCTTAATAAAGACCTCCATAGACTGATTCTACTCCTTTTTGTCATATGAATTTCTGTATTTATCAAAATCGGTTATATTATATTTATCTACATATTCATATCGTCATCATCATCATCACATCGACCTGAACCAATACACGGCTTAATAAAGACCTCCCTAGCCTGATTTTACTCCGTTATGTCATATGAATTCCTGTATTTATCAAAATCGGTGATATTATATTTATCTACATATTCATATCGTCATCATCATCATCATCGACCTGAACCAATCCACTGCTTAATAAAGATCTCCTTAGCCTGATTCTACTCCTTTCTGTGATATGAATTTCTGTATTTATCAAAATCGGTGATATTACATTTATCTACATATTCATATCGTCATCATCATCAACCAGGATCAATCCACTGCTGGATGAAAGGTTCCGCTACCTGATTCTACTACTATAGGTTTAACGAATTTGTGATATTATACCTATTTCTATCGTCCTTATCATCATCGACCTGAACCAATCCACTGCTTAATAAAGACCTCCCTAGCCTGATTCTACTCCATTCTGTCATATAAATTTCTGTATTTATCAAAATCGGTGATATTATATTTATCTACATATTCATATCGTCATTATCATCATCATCATCATCATCATCGACCTGAACCAATCCACTGCTTATTAAAGACCTCCCTAGCCTGATTCTACTACTTTCTGTCATATGAATTGCTGTATTTATCAAAATCGGTGATATTATATTTATCTACATATTCATATCGTCATCATCATCATCATCGACCTGAACCAATCCACTGCTTAATAAAGACCTCGCTAGCCTGATTCTACTCCTTTCTGTCATATGAATTTCTCTATTTAACAAAATCGGTGATATTATATTTATTTACATATTCATCTCGTCATCATCATCATCATTGACCTGAACCAATCCACTGCTTAATAAAGACCTCCTTAGCCTGATTCTACTCCTTTCTGTGATATGAATTTCTGTATTTATCAAAATCGGTGATATTACATTTATCTACATATTCATATCGTCATCATCATCAACCAGGATCAATCCACTGCTGGATGAAAGGTTCCGCTACCTGATTCTACTACTATAGGTTTAACGAATTTGTGATATTATACCTATTTCTATCGTCCTTATCATCATCGACCTGAACCAATCCACTGCTTAATAAGACCTCCCTAGCCTGATTCTACTCCTTTCTGTCATATGAATTTCTGTATTTATCAAAATCGGTGATATTATATTTATCTACATATTCATATCGTCATTATCATCATCATCATCATCGACCTGAACCAATCCACTGCTTATTAAAGACCTCCCTAGCCTGATTCTACTCCTTTCTGTCATATGAATTGCTGTATTTATCAAAATCGGTGATATTATATTTATCTACATATTCATATCGTCATCATCATCATCATCGACCTGAACCAATCCACTGCTTAATAAAGACCTCGCTAGCCTGATTCTACTCCTTTCTGTCATATGAATTTCTCTATTTAACAAAATCGGTGATATTATATTTATTTACATATTCATATCGTCATCATCATCAACCAGGATCAATCCACTGCTGGATGAAAGGTTCCGCTACCTGATTCTACTACTATAGGTTTAACGAATTTGTGATATTATATTTATCTACATATTCATATCGTCATCATCATCGATCATCATCGACCTGAACCAATCCACTGCTTAATAAAGACCTCGCTAGCCTGATTCTACTCCTTTCTGTCATATGAATTTCTGTATTTATCAAAATCGGTGATATTATATTTATTTACATATACATATCGTCATCATCATCATTATCGACCTGAACCAATCCACTGCTTAATAAAGACCTCCGTAGCCTGATTCTACTCCTTTCTGTGATATGAATTTCTGTATTTATCAACATCGGTGATATTACATTTATCTACATATTCATATCGTCATCATCATCAACCAGGATCAATCTACTAATGGATGAAAGGTTCCGCAACCTGGTTCTACTACTATATTATACCTATTTCTATCGTCCTTATCATCATTGACTTGAACCCATCTTCTGCTGGATAATGGCCTCCCAAGTCTGATTCTACTCCTTACTGTCTGTTCTGCTAGGCCTAGCAGCCTGAAATGGTGTCAGACGATATTGAGAAGGCCAGACTCTAGAATAGACTACGCACATGACTCCAAATTTGTATTGGCAGTGACGACATGCAGATCGTAAAACTGACAAATCAGCTAAATTTTCAATTATCTGACGTGAATGAAAATCCATCCCGAAGGGAAAACTATGGCGCCGTCTATATACACGCTTTACAATTTTTATATTAAAATCCAACACCAAGTCACTATGACGAAAAGCTGTCTGCAAGACCTAGCGAGACAGACTGGCGAGAGCCAGCTGGCTCAGCTAGTATATTATTATTATCAACAGATAATAACAGTTTCTACAATGTTTCCATGGATACAGACTATCAAAATATTGTTTCGTCATATTAAGTAAACAACATGTAACGTATTCTGCAAAATGTTGTGAAATGGGTACATGTTTAGTATGACAGCGACGGCAGAGAGCAATCCGGGTGGCATAACATTGTACGTAGTTAAAATGCCATTAACTATGCGAGTCGAAGAGGAATAGGTATGTGTATTTGCCGACGTAGTGAGACATCATAACAATATCCCGCTCATATTGACAATTCGATAATACTGACGTACGTGGGCTGCGAGAAATTTCCCAGGAAAACAGAAACATTAGGAGGTGGGAGATTTGCTTCCCGATGAAATAGTGTGGGAAGTGAGCTTTAGATTGCCGTTCTTGGTATATTTCAAAGAAAATTATTTTCTTTCATCATCTTCGTAAATATACGTCCTTTTTTTCAGGAATATTATTTCGTATTTATCTAATCTACGTTTTTAATGAACTATTTTTTTTTAATTCAACGAATAATTCACAAGATTTAAGAATGTAACATTCTAATTATTGAACACGTCACCGATCACTTGTCACAACTCACGGTTAGTTATTAAAGTAATACCTACTTTAATTTCAAATACAAAAGCCGATCACCAATAAGTAGCTCAATTTGGGAAGCGTTTCAGTGAGTATTGAAAGTGCCAATAATTAAAATTTATCGTAAGTAATTAAATATGAATCATTTAGCATAGTGTACTATGTGCGTGGTCTCCGAAAGATGCAGGTTCGATTCCTGCGGTCTTACTTTTTTCAAAATGATTTTTTCTATTGGTTATGTTATAATTATATTTTCTCAGAAGTGTTTTCAAAATTAAATATAATCTACATATTATAGAACCGTCGTGTTTGTAACGCAAACCATATAAGGAAATATTAATTTTCGTTAAAATTTTTTGCAATTAACCAATTACTATTTTCTAGGTACTAGTTGAAAATGCTTTTCATGTCGTCATATTAGTCCATAGGTCAAATAGTTGAGGATATAGACATAAAAGTAAAATAGGACACCATAAAGTCGTAAATAAATCAGTTAGGCGTTGTCTCAGATCATCAAATACAACTATTTCTATACCATTCTTAACGTTTGGTGTATTATAAGTGTTTTAGTGGTTGGTTAATTGTTTTACTGTTCAGGCATAACCATGCAAATTAAATACGCTGTTGATAATACTTTATAAACCGAAGTTATTGATACAATGTTAGAAATAAAGTACGTATCACCTTTTCTACAAATTAGTTACACGATTAAGCTCTCTATCACGCATTAATAATTGTGGTAAGTATACTATTCTCTCTAATATTTTTGGACTTCCCGATTTGTATAATATATTTCTCCGAGACTTAGACAGTAAAGGGAAGAGACATGCAGAGGCTAGACGCTTTTTAAATGTAGTAATTCTAGAAGCGGAGTGAGTCGTGAATGACAAATGTACCAACGGCTCCATAATCAGCGAACTACAAATTCGAGACAATCTCTCCTCGCTTTGCCTTCTTCAGCTTCTTCAATGTTTTGGTAACACACAGAGAAAACAGTATGGACTCATGATATCCGGTTAAATCAAAAGTTAATGGGAGCATTCCGCTGAATATTGTGAGAGAAGGGGCAAAGTCGTGCAGAAGGCTGTCAGACGGTCAAATCATCTGGGTCACGATCCCCAATCATGAGGTCCCTACGAAGAAGAGATAAATATACTAACTATCACGCTTGAGAATATCTACGAAATATCTGTAAAATACACATGGATATTATTATAGTCCAAATAACCCACGTGAGTGACACCCACGGTGGCCGCGCGGCTTAAGCGTTGGACTATCACGCCGTGGGTCCCAGGTTCGGTTCAATTTGTGTGTGAGTCAGGGTATGGACGTAATAGGTTGAGCAAGTGGCTGACATTCATTTCTCGTAAAAAACAAAATCTGTTAATACAAACCTCCACGCTGTGGAGGCCTATATCGTCACTGTTCTGGCAGAAGACACTAATTCGAAAAAAATGACATATTGAGTTAGTTATACCAAACTGTTCCTTATTTCAAACTTTACCGTCTGGAAACCTTCTTAATAAATAAACAGTCTTTATTTTAAAGTCATCCTTTTTACGATTACTTAATAGAATAAACTCACATGATAGACCACTTCAAACATTTTAACAACTTCAAAGTCAAATTACTTAAAACTGGTGTTCTCCAGTTAGTGTGTTCTGCCAGAACAGAGACGATATGATCGTATTAGGATCGGACATGGTCGGAAAAAATAATATTATGTATCTACTGGCCGATACAAAAAATCCTGATGGCTAATTATTAATAAGTAAGTCAAAATCTTAATCAAGTTTCTTCATATAGTTGCGTCCATATGCTGCGTCTGAATCGGTACAATGTTAAAATATAAACAATTCTCACGAAATAGTTTGTTTACATTATTTGTCTGTCTCCAAGGCAAACAGGGATCTCGAGGAGGTGGGAGATATTCATTTCCAAGAAACACGGAAAGCTCCGATTCACACATTATGTGGATAGATATGGTTCGAAAACGCCGTGTTATGTGCCCCGGGCACCCGTACGTTGCTTCTGCACGGTTTCAATAGGTAAACATCGAGATTTTGATATTTGAAGATTGATTTTAAACGTGCTGGTGGTATATATAGGAAATTATTATTTTCTGATGATATAATCTTGAGAACCGTTGATATAATTTTCAAAACCACGTGGATTTTTTTTAAATCGCGATACTAATGTAGTGATTATTTAATGCAGGGTTACAGCGCCTGTACATATGCATGAATTTACTTGCACCAATAGTGGGTATTTTAAAATATCGTGATAATAACTGTTTACACGTAAAAGTGCTGACTGCCTCACCAATCTCATTATTAAATAGAAAGCGATACGTGATGTTGATGTTGAACATTGTATGGTACTATTTTCGTAAAAATTAGTTAACCTCAAAATGTGTTGTTCATTTTTTTACCAACAGGTTCGCCACTATCGTTCTACAGCGCAGGCACAGATATCGCACAGTCCAATTTTTGCGTGAAAATTCAGAAGCTTCAGAACTTTTTTGGTCCACGCCTACAATCTTGCAATTTGCACAATAATACGTGTTTGAGGTTATATTAAGGCTATACTTCAGTTGAGGAAAGAAGATTGTGCAAATGACGCGTGCCAAACGAAATATAATTTGTCATAAAAATTCAACATATTACGTCCACTTAATGTTATGTTTATTGTTATAATACTAATAATAATAGTATATTCATTGACATGTTTTCTGTCAAGTACATACGTAAAGTTTTTTAGTCATCTTTGCATGACTAAAGAATATATTCATCCGACGCCATGACAAAACAAATCGACGTGCGCACACCTCGACTTTCGGTCTCCGATTGGCGAGTAAAGGCTACGAGTGCCTACTGTTGAAAATTATTTGCCGTTTCACTGAAGTACGCTGTTAACAGATCTTTTAAACGGGAAATTGTTATTAGCCATTCGCCCAGCCCATTAGGTTACTGCACATATTGTAAATGTGTGTATGCAGGATTGAGCATGAAACCCACAACTTCATAGATGACCGCTCAACCAAGTCGCTGTCGGTACAATAATTGATAAACGTGTTTTAATGAATCTTCAAATTAAATCATATTCATGCAAATGCATTAGTCATGTAGTTTTTGAGTTATAACATTACAAACAGAATAATTTATTCATTTTCTACTTAGCAAAGACAGATTGTATAGATCTATAGAATGTAGATTAAGAAATGTGTAATAAAAAATATTTAATATATCGTCTCTGTTCTGGCAGAACACACTAACTGGAGAATACTAGTTTTGAGTAATTTGACTTTGAAGTTGTTAAAATGTTTGAAATGGTCTATCATGTGAGTTTATTAAGTAATCATAAGAAGGATGACTTTAAAATAAAGACTGTTTATTTATTAAGAAGGTTTCCAGACGATAAAGTTTGAAATAAGGAACATTTTGGTATAACTAACTCAATATGTCAATTTTCGAATTAGTGTCTTCTGCCAGAACAGTGACGATATTATAACAATCTCTCTGAAAAATATTTTGTGTAGATTTTTTCGCAGAGCTCGATACTGTGGGCATACATGGAATGAGAATTTCTCCGCAACCCTTCTACGTTTAATGTAATACCTTCTTGGTTTTTATCTCCCCTTAACAAGCGACACTCAAGGCAACTAAGTTTCTACCTCTAACCTACCGCCCGTGAATTCCCTAATGTTGTTTGATAAACAGGAAATTGGCCAAAATTTATTCCCCCGTGAAATAATTGAAGATTTATCGGCATGCCAACACCGATACGATGGGAAATAAAATATTATTATCTACCCCGAATAATAGGGGAAGAGGATTTAACGCTATCTAGATTTCGCGGTAATAGGCTTATGAATGATATATTTTTATTGAAGACAAGATTTTATAGTGTATTTTAGATACCGGGAAACTACTTAATATACTGCCCACATAAAATAAATAATGGTTAATTCACAGTTTTGTCAAGATTGAATTAAGATTGAGAAGTTGTTCTGAAGAAAAACGAATTCTTTAGTGGCTTGGTGACTAAAAAGAAGATTAATTTACAATAGTTGTAAGTAATCAACTTTAGAACGACATGAGGACACCGCGCGAGTGGAGAACTACAAGGTTCTAAGTGTTTGCCCTTGGAGAAACAAAAGTAACAATGAGGCAGCATAGAATACTACTTCTTTGTTGGGTTTGTTTTTTCAAGCACGAAAACTTAGAACCGGCAAACGTAGTATTAGGCTCACGACCGAGACAAATGGAATAGTCTACTCGAGGAGGCGGTCAGAGTTGTTGTGCAAGAAAAAAAAAGAGAAGATCGTGCCAACGGCAGTCTACGGACCACGAAGAGTGACGAGTCTACACTGTAGAAGTGCATCTCAAACGGGGGGGGGGGGCGTAACCCCATAGGGGTACCTGGAGCTCCTGCGAAATATTTCAGTATTTGAAAAAAAAAACAAATCAAAAAAAATGTGATCACTAGACCGTAACCTGATACACATTAGTCAAAATCTGGAAGTCGAATTTTCACACAATTACAATACTTGTGATACTATGATATAGATAGATAATTAATAATCTACTAATATTTATGAATTATTTAGATTTTTTAGTTAAAAAAAGACCAAAAGTACAATGGGATAAGCCTTAAATATTTAATCATATTACGTGGGCAGCTCAACAAGAATTGATTGATATTAATTAGATCAGAAAATTCCCTTGCTGTCGAGTTTAATGAAAGAAGTCTTCGAGAATTTTGGATAAGGAGACAGCAAGAATAACCGTCAATCGAAAAAGCAGCATTGTTTATCATAATTCCTTTTACGACACATACCAATGTGAAACAGCATTTTCATCATTATTGGTAATAAAAAATAATCAAAGGTCGTGTCTTTTAACGGAGACTTTGGAGCAAAGAATGCGAATTAGAATTTCAAATATTCTAACAGATATTGATTTATTATCTAAAAACATGCAATAACACCTCTCTCACTAAATTGTTTTTGAAGGTTGTAGCTGTTATACATTTTAAGTTAATTTTTGTTTCTTTTTTTTTTGCTTTACAAGCAAATAAATGACCAATTAGAACAGGGGGAGGCAAACTGCGGCCCGCCGAGTATTTTTTTGCGGCCCGCCATCATTAATTGTACTTCTGATTACGAATAACTTTTTTATATATTTTTTAAAAATATTGACAATAGATTAAAATTTGTTTAGCAATAGTACGCGATCCATTTTCAATAGATATTGATAGTGTACCGATAGAGCTACAACTTGAGATTATTGATCTGCAGTGTGACACTGATTTAAGAGAATTGCATCGTCGTGAAGAAATCTCTAAATTTTACAGTGCCCTTAATTCAGACAAATTCGACCAACTTAAAGATTATGCAAGAAGAATGTTCATTAGTTTTGGATCAACCTATATATGTGAACAAACATTTTTGATCATGAACCTCAATAAAAATTCTTTACGATCAAATATCTCCGATGCCCATTTTCAAGTAGTTTTGAGAATATCAACTACAAATTTAGCACCTGAGTTTAAAAAAATGTTCAAAAATGTAAACAGTTTCATTCTTCTCATTATTTTTTTGGTAATGTTTATTTTTTTTCGTGATAATAAATAGTGTATATCTAAAAATGGTATTTTACTTGCGGCCCGCCCGCTCATTTTGAATTCTTGAATTTGGCCCTCCATCCAAAAATTTTGCCCTCCCCTGAATTAGAATGTACCTATAATAATAATTAATGGTAAATAAAATACTGTTGGTCACTAAAGACTAAAATTTTTAGGGATGGGAGCCATGGATTTTTTTTCTGATTTTGGGGGCCGTGGTTTAATTTTTTTTTTAGAAGTACTGCTGTAGACAATTAGGAGAGACCTTCGTCCAGCAGTAGGCTTAGAATGACTTCTATGATTCAGATTAAAAATATTTTTTCAAACCAACAAGATACGTAACTGAAATCGCAAACATTTGGAAAATACACCCCATTACAACATGAAATATTTCCATAAATCTATGTTTAAATTATGCTTACATAAAAGCAGATGTTAGGGTACCAATGTCTTTGGCTATAAGCAATGTTATGGCCGGTTTAGTACGTATGACGCTCTGGGAGCGGAATAAATTAACCGTTAAATGGTGTCCTTTGACTACGGCAAAACGTCAAACTTCCTTCTGAAGACGATATTGAAAAGATTCCTCCAAGAATTTAATATCAAACTAGCGATGAAAGGAGACGCTGTCAAACGTTGATAATATCGCGGATACCATAAAAATCGCAACATAATAACATATTAAAATGTACAAGGAATGTGAGAATTTATTAACGAATTCCTTCGTAAAAATATTTTTTTCATAACATGCAGATATGTCATAACGTATGGAATGATTATTTACGATGAATGTAGTGACTTTTATTACATACAGGTTAAATAATTTTTGCAACATAACTAAGACAAAATGAAATAATTACAATATAAAAATAACTTTTTATATATGTTTTTAAATTTTCTGTAGAATCATATAAACTTGATAACTCTATGTATTAATAATTTAGGACAAATAAGGCAATTGTCAACAAATCATTTCTTTTGCTATTTTGCAACAAACAAACAATTAATATAGAATACTGAAATGTCATTTTAATTCCCATACTAACGCACGTATATATGAAAAATTTAGTTGCTAGGACCACCCCTTTAGCAACTAATAATAGTGGATTGGATTACGGATTTCTTTCGAAATAACTTTTCATACAAAACAGGATTAACTGAAAATGAATTCAACTCTACTTAAAGATAGCTAAAAGTATTAAAAGAATGCATTGGCATCGTGTTCTGATATATTCTAAAAGTTTCAAATGTCTAGCTAGTCTGGAAGTTAGTTAAAAACTGATGGCAAGATTTGTACTGGATAAACAACCACCGGACAAACGAGAATACGAGCTAAGAAAAACGTGGTAAAAAATACAATATACGAGGGTGGGTCAATAATTCCTTAGAAAAAAGCATTAAAACACTTTTTATTTTTGTATTTTTTTTTTATTTCTCAACATAATCTCCTTGGAGCTCAATACACTTGGTTAGACGTTTCTCAATTTTTTTTAAACCGTCAGAAAAATAAGTTTTCGGAAGGTCCTCAAAATAAGCATTTGTCCGATCGATGACTTCTTCATTTGAAAAAAAACGTTGTCCACTTAGCCATTTTTTTAAGTTTGGGAAAAGGAAAAAGTCACTGGGGGCTAAATCTGGCGAATACGGTGGGTGGTCGACCAATTCGAACTTCAATTCTTCAATTTTAGCCATTGATCGTAAACATGTGTGAACACGGGCATTGTCCTGATAAAAGAGGATTTTTTTCCTGTTTAAATGAGGCCGTTTTTCTTCAATTTTGTTTTTTAGCTGGTCCAATAAAGATGCATAATAATCCCCTGTTATTGTTTTTCCTTTTTCCAAATAGTCAACGAAAATAATTCCACGTGCATCCCAAAATACAGTAGCCATAACCTTACCAGCTGATTTTACGGTTTTCGCCTTCTTTGGACATGGTTTGCCTTCGCAATCCACTGCTTTGACTGTTCTTTCGTCTCGGGAGTATAGTGGTGTATCCATGTTTCATCTACAGTCACAAAGCGACGAAAAAATTCATCCGGATTTCGTTGCATGAGCGACAACAGGGCTTTAGAGGCCACCACCCAATTGCGTTTATTGTCGACTGTGAGCAAACGCGGCACCCATCTTGCAGAAATATTTTTCATGCCCAATTTGTCATGTAAAATAGAAATGACGCTACCTTTTGAGATCCCTGTAACCTCAATTATCTCACTCAACTTTAATCTTCGGTCACTTAACACCATATCGTGGATTTTATTGATCATTTCTGGTGTAGTCACCTCTACAGGACGTCCTGAGCGTGGTTCATCCTTTGTTGATGTACGACCACGTTTAAATTCATTTAACCAGTTATAAATAGTTGCAAGTGAAGGAGCAGATATGCCGTGAACTAAATCCAACTCATTTTTTATTTCCTTTGCTGTTAACCCTTTTATATTAAAATGTTTAATAACAGCTCTAAACTCAATTTTCTCCATTTTCCATTTTTCCATTTTCCACAAGCAATTTTTTTTTAAATGTACGAGAAACACACAACAACCCGACCGATCTAATTGAAACTTCACAGCATACTGAATCGGTAGTGCCGCTGCATGAAAACAAACCGCTTACAGTACAATTCGCGCCACCTGTCGGCTTTTCTAAGGACTTATTGACCCACCCTCGTACCTACCTGTCGCATTCACAACAAAATTATAACAATAATATATTTATTATACATGTTCAATGATTTAATAGGATGTTTCACTTACTCTAATTAGCATATAATTGAGAAGGTAATTTTTAATATTGACATAGCAGTTGTGTTGTTACGCTAAATCAAAATAACGTCAAATTTGTATGCATACATAAAAATATAATGACAGATGCATAAGATAATATTATGATGTACCTATTCATGCAACATCGCATAGAAGTCACAGATATTGCAATTTTTTTACATCGTTTTTATTAGCTCCTATTCTTGTTTGTCCGGTGGTTGTAACTTCCCGCATAGCTAGACATTTGAAACTTTTAGAATATATCAGAACACGATGCCAATGCATTATTTCAATACTTTTAGCCATCTTTAAGTAGAATTGAATTTATTTTCAGTTAATTCTGTTTTGTATGAAAAGTTATTTCGGAATAAATCCGTAATCCAATCCACTATTATTGGTTGCTAAGGGTGTGGTCCAAGCAACTAAACTATTAATATATACGTGCGTTACTATGGAAATCAAAATGACATTCCAGTATTCTATATGTGTTTGTTTGTTGCAAAATAGCTAAAAAATGATTTGTTGACAATTGCCTTATTTGTCCTAAATTATTAATACATAGAATTGTCAAGTTTATATGATTCAATAGAAAATTTAAAAACGTGGTAGGTATATAAAAAGTTATTTTTATCTTGTAATTATTTAGTAATTATCTCCCGATAATTATTAAAATATTTTTTAATTGTCTTTGAACTGTAGATATATGCAAACGCTGCAAGATATTTTATTGAATAATTAAATTACATCAATAGATAATGTAAACATTAAATATTATTACAATGATTGCTGTATCACAGTTGTTAACTGAATCAGTTAACGTTTACAATATGATAATACGTTCATAGTAAGACATACGTAGGTATACTGGATTCGTATTTTTCAAAAGGGGTATGTTTCATTTTAGATGTCACAGTGAAAATAATATAATATAAGACGTATTTAATACTGACAGTATTTCGTATTTGCATATTAAAACGATATTCAATATCATTTTCTTTTGTGGGTCTGTGTAAACGACATTCATAAGTATTTATTTAATTGCTGATTTATAAATGACATTTATCAGATTTTCTTGATAACTAAGCAGGTATATTATAAGTCACCAGTCTCATCGGCAGTTTTTAGTGTTCGAGTAATTTTTTTCGCTATACGTTAAATAGCCGATACACGGCGATACAGAGTTTAGCAATTCGTGACATCACACACGTCACACGGCAAGCTTTTAGTAAGTAGGTACAAATTTATTAGTGGCTTCGAAAGTGAAATTTTTAAAACGTAATTTCTCTCTCGATTTATGATAAACTGTCATCCGGTTTTTTTTTACGATGAAAGATCTAAAAATTGCAGACAAGCTAAATTTATTTCGAATTAGTCATTAATTAATCGACGTAGTCCAGTTCGTACAGCGCCGCAGCCCTATGTTGTAACTTGTGACATGAAGTCACCCAACGACATGACGTAATTGTGACGTAAGCTCAATACACGCATCGAGGCGAGCAGCCCAATGCACACGGCTCACCATAGATATTATTATGCTGAAACACCTATTTGTGTGTGGGGACAATGAATAACGCCAGTATTAGAGTAGCGTTAATTTCTCGAATACTATTGACTCACTCCGGTAGTATGTCACAATGATGTTGTATGACGTCATGTCGCCGGGCGACTTCGACTCGCAAGATACAACATAAGGCCCTTGGCCTTTCATCCGGGGCTCACAGATTTATGTGATTTTCTCAACGTCTGTGTTTGTAATTGTTTCACTTCTATTACTAATCACACTACTGTAATTGGTTATCATGTCATTTCGTGTATGTATATATATATAATTATATTAGAAATATATATCAATAATATTTAACTTTTATGTAATATTGAAGTAAAAAGTTGAAATTTCCCGCGAAATTTTATTTTTCATTACCCAGTAGTGAGTCGCACACCACATCATATTTACCACACGTAGGGAGCAGTACTGGGCAGCTTGTATAGGGGGTTATTATAGACATTATTAACACAATATATTTAGGCACAAAAAATACATATTATAATAATTTGTAAAATGAAAATGAAAATCTGACAGAATATAATGAACTAAATACACAACTATACTATGTAGGTAGATACAAGATACAATATACATATTATGCGATAAATTTCAGATGTAATTTCGTGTATTTAATTAAAGCAATATTTTGAATTTGAATAAGTAACAAGCTTTTACTGAAATAAATTGCTAATGCGAACATAAATTTTAATAAGGTACTTTGATCAAACATCGCCATTAATAACACAACGGTGTGCATATTTTGGAAATAAGCCCCGAACGAAAATTGTAATGAGATCAAAATTTCCAACTCGAAAGAAAAACATGCATGAGCTTAATGGGCTAATATTTACTCGGGTTCTAAATTCAAATATTATTTAATGAATGGAAGGGCGCCGAAGGGTAAGACCGAACAATTTTAAAGGAGAAACGCTGGTATGTTATTCCACGGGTCACCAACCGGGCGATTATGGAACCATATTTGGATGACCGTAAATTAAACTTCGAAAGAATAAATAAAAAAAAATATTCAAAAAACTTAACAGGGGACCAAGAAATCAGAAAGATATTTCAACTCATCCAATCAATATATTTGATAATAATAGATTTTTGGGTTTCCGCCGTTTGTTTTTCCTTATTTTATCGACGTGAGCATTAATACACCTTGCATTATGATCGAAACATTATGTGTTGAAAATGGCATCTGCAACACACACGAAATGAAGGAAAGAAAGAAGAAGAACACGAGGTGATAGCCAAAAATCCAATACAAATCAATTCAATATTAAGAAAAATTTAATATAAAAGAAAATGCTTAACACATACTAAATACGCCATCGTTATAGATGTACACTTGTACAAGAATCGACTGAATATTATATCGGCACCTCAATACTACAATTAGATAACTCTGATGTGGTCATTGTTATGAAATTTAAACTTTACTTGATTAATATAAATCTAGGCTATAATTATTATTTAAAATAAAATAGAAAATTATTGTGCTTGTCTAATTAGGAACAATTAAATATTGTTCAATTGTATGAAAAATTATTGTAGATATATTATTTTATTTATTTAATGCATTTATGGTTTTAAAGTAATCTAATACTTCCAAACACAAAATTAATACAGTTCCCATTAACTTCTGACTTACCTAGTTTTATCATTTTGTAGAGAAGGAAATGTAAAATCATATTCAATAGATATATATCTTAAAAACAATGAAAATCAAGTAATCTGGTTGTAATATAATGTTATAGCATTTTTGACGAGAACTACATATAAATACACAAATTTTATTTTTATATTTTGTCGACACTGATGTATTAAGCTATTGTACCGAATTTCAAGTCTCGAAGTGTCCAGGAAAAAAGCCGTTGACAGTTTAAAAGACAGATATATACATCAGTTATTTAATAAGATAAAGAAGGAATGTATGTGGTAAAATTACAGTATTTATTATTCTACTTTTTTACAACAAAATAACGGTCTGATCCAAGTAACTACACACCAAACTTATAATGAAGACTCCTGAGCGAGCATACTGACACAGGATACAGCCAGGAGACAGTGTCAGTATCTATAAATGTATCTAATGACATATTGATGATAACGGACAATTCGCGTATTGAGCGAAATAACTTAGGTAGTTTACGGACACAAGTTTAAAAATTCCACTGTATATTACCGTTTTAAAAATAATCTAACACAAATCTTGAAATATTCATTTAAATTCAATGAACAATGTAACAAAAATATTTCGTGTCTTTAAATAAGTGCCCATATATAATCAGGAACAGAATAAATCAAAAAAAAAATATTATGAGCATATTGCTAATTTAGTACCTTCATAAATATATACACCCACCGTGGAATAGTACCTATTAAGGTTTTCCGCCGCTGAAGACGTGTGCTTCCTGGATAGAATCTCACGTCTCGCAAAATTCACTGATTTGTATGTTTGATTCAAGGTATAGACGTGATACGTTTAGCGAATGATTATTATCGAGAAGTTGATTACAGCAAATTTTAAAATGTATAGCTGACAATTTCGAAAAGGTTGGAGACCAGTGATATATTGCGAAGGAGAGGGTATTAACAAAACCCGCTTGTGTAATATAGAGAGGCTCGCTGGTGCAGCGAGAGAAAATTATACCATAAAGATGGGAAATAGCGAATTATCGAGAAATCCCAATATCAATTAGGAAACGGGCAGGGTACTTTATGAGGGATCGGAAGGAAGGATCCGTGAATCGTTCTGTTTTCCTGATCGTTGAGCAAAATTGGTGGCGTCCTTTTGGGAATACTGATTTCGGATAAATGTTAATGAATAAGTTATGGTCATAACTGCCATCATCAGAAACATATGCTTTCTATTATAGCGATAAAAAGACGCTTCAGTTAATACTATATCACTCCTGCAACACTGAAAGGTCATATATATTATGACGTCACATCCTAAAGGAAGATCTGATATAATATGACAATTTGTAAAGAAGAGGATAGAGGGGTTGTAGAAAATATGACGTCAAAAAACCAACAAAATATAAACTCATTTTATATAAAAGTACACCGTGAGAACATTATACTGAAATTAATTATTTTAGACGAATTAGTATTTTAACTTCAGAGGGTTTCTATAATGAAGCGTAATTTAGACAATATTCTAACAGAAAAAGCTTACATAGGTACATAGTAATAAAAATACATACACAATTATAGCACGTAGGGGAAGGATTATTCAACAAAACCCACACTATCTGGATTCTAGAAGAAGAATGTATCAATATTCATATAAGAAAGCGATGTGGTTATATTTACTCATTATGTATCATTTTGCAACTCCCATAGTCATCCCAGTTTCCATTTTGGCGGGTAAAAGATATGACAGCAATTATTGTAAGTATTGATTACTCATTTCAGATAGTACCTATCAATATTAATGAATAAGTTATATCAATGAATATGAAATCAATTACTTAATAAATTTAAATATCAATGGAAAAAAGAAGGGAGTAAATATGAATAGCTTTCTTCTAAAAAAGATTATGGTAATTGTGAAAAATGTAACAAATGGATTTATTTATTGGTATAAAATAATATTCGTTATTTTTAATAGGATAAAACAAGTTGACTTGTGTAATATAGAATATTCTACCGGCTATCAGAAATGAAAGAGGGTTGGTTGGTTCTTTCACTTTTTTTATTGACGCCGTAGCGGAGCAGTCGGTAATGAACGAATTGTGATCGAAAAAGCTCGACAACGTAGTTTGAATACAACAATGGTGCGAAGTCCGCCTACTTCTCTAGTGACACAACGTGACATTTTTAACAAGGAATCATAATAATATTGCGACGCCATTGTGGCCAATTCTTAAAAGAAAAAATAATAATAATATTCTACTCAATATGAATATACCATACTGTATCATAACTTAATCAATATTTCGATAATATTTCAAAGGCATATCTAACAAGTCGTTTGCATCATAGATTCATAGGGATTGAGACGTAAAAATGTAAACAGCGTGTGCATTCATTTCTAATATAATTTGATTGCATTGACATATTGTTTAGGAGGAAGCATTAACCATTCCTGTTTTTAATTTCAAATTAACTATGAGGAAGCCAACGCCAACGTAACCTTGTCGCATCTATCATTATTTTCATATTGTATCACTCACAGGCCACAGCCTGCCTCAAAAATGAAATAAAGAGAAAGTGTGAGTAGAATAATAGTTTGACAATGAATGCAATGCAATGTACCTAAAAAATAAATTGCCCAAAAAAAGAACAAAACTCATAGTTCACGACGAATGTGAAATTGAGTACTCCTTTATAATGGTGAATGACAAGTCTCAGTATTGTCGATTAATTCAGTAATTTCAGTGAACTCGGCGAAATATAATACTTTTGTTGAAGTTAAAAGATGAGAACAAGTGGTAGATCACTACCAACTTTGTTACTGGATAGCAGATCACAACACACTTTAAGTTGGACATGCCTGATTTATAATAAATGCATGAATTGAACGAACGGTTTGAGTAAATCTACTTAAAAGTATGCGATTGACAATTCTACACAATTATTTTCAACATTATTTAGTAAATGAATTATTTTATTAGTGAACATGAAAAAATATTGATTTTATTTTTATGATTTTATTTAAGTACTAAACTTTTTAGTGTTTGAAGGACGACATGGCAATTTTAAACATTCAAAGTGCCTAATTATGGTTATGAATATAATAACGAAATGTTATACACTATGAAGATTCAAAGATACCTCCACCCCGCGACTACTCATAAATAACTAATAGTATCATTTTGTTTTTATTTTCATATTAACATTGATACGTGCATTCAGTTTACAAAAAATATCCACATTATCATTAAGATTACTAAAGCCGGCTGAAGACTACATAATAGTAATTCGTAAAAACAGAGTTGGCTCTGCGTGTGATGTGAGTATCCTTTGCGTATTGCCGAACTGTGCTTTATAAAACAAGTACCGTTGAGCGCGTTAAAAACTAAGTACATTTCGACAAGTCGATTGTGTGGGAAGGGTGTTTGACGATTGGTTATCGGAACATAACTAACACCAACGATGTGAATTCAAATATATAATATGGATAATGTTATACATATATAAAATATATGGGTTTGCTGTGGGTATATTATTCTATTATCATTTATACAGTATGGTTTTGAAAAGCAGAGTTTCATGAATAATATAACGAGCTTTCATTACCATAACTGAATTTTTAATACGGAAAGCTAGTTGAAAATGCAAACTAAACCTTGTTTTGCAATTAGGTTTTCTTTTTTATTTAAAAACTATGGTAATTTAATACTTAGGTACTTATATAAAATAATGTTATCCATATTTTAACTTAAGATATCTGTCTCTTTTCCTATCGGACGAATAATAATAACATTAACCCTTATTCAAGTTTCATATAATTGAAACATAATATAAGTACATTTACGTAACTATTACTAAAATCAATACAAGAAAAACACTCCAGTATACTTACGTAAAAAACATAAATGGACCAACATAACTATTTGAGCAAAACATGCACATTAAATTCAAGAGTTTTAAATTAAGTTAAATATATTTAATTTAAGTAAATTAAATTCAGAGAACAAACACACTGGCAACGCAGTATAGAGAGATGCATGTTAGACGTAAAAGCTCAGTAGATCAAGAATGACTGAAATGATAAATTAATGAAATCAGTGATAAATAGGTAGCCAACACGTAGATGTATGTATAGAATTTATTTTTAAATGAAAATTCAATATGTATCACAATGTAAAAACTTCCAATGTCTGAAAATAGGAGAGTACGAGAAATAAATTTTTCTAACGGCGGAAATCAATGTTTTTCACCCCCTAAATACGAAATGACAACCGCCTCATCAGAAAGGAATGCAGAATGGCGAAATGATAAGGAAATATCTGGCATATTATAACAGGTGGAAACTTGATGTACATCTGGAATTCGGGTCGAATTGTTGACAGATTTCAATTTTAAATTTTCAACACCTCTAGAACACCTATTTAATTAATTAATGTAAATATCTTGTCTGGTTTATTTTCGATTAGATTTCACAACTAGGCTCTTTTTTTCATACCTTGTTTCCTTCATATTTTTATTTAGCTTAGGGAGATAATACTACAATATAACAACGATATTTACGTTGAAATATAGGAAACTAATGTTAGGTTATAGTTATAATATGAAAAATACTGAGATTTTAAATAAGGTTTTCTTTGATACATTCGTATGAAGGTATAAAAATACGAGCCAGGTAAGGAAAAGCAAAGCGTGTGACGTCATCGGTAAGAAAGGGTCAGATTCCTTTGACATCTTTAAATGATTGATTCATAAAAATACAAACATACAAAGCAACTGTATCAAGCTATAATATATATCATAAAAAGAGACAACACACACACATATATATCTATCGTCACATCAATACAACAACTAGATAGATTGATTTTCGCTATTTTTGAGGTAGCTATTGAATATGGATTCTACATTTCTTTCTCTACGAAATGATAAAACTACGTAAGTCTAAAACTAATGGGAACTGTATTAAGTTTGTGTTTGAAAATATTAGATAACTTTAAAACCATGAATGCATTAAATAAATACAATATTGTTTCATTCAATTGAACAATATTTAATTGTTTCCAATCAGACATTTTTATTTTAAATAATAATTATAGTCTAGATTTCTGTTAATCAAGTAAAGTTTAAATTTCATTTTCCCAACAATGATCAAATCAGAGTTATCTAGTTGTAGTATTGAGGTGACGATATATATTATAGGAAAAAGGAAATAAACCATAACAATAATATATATATGAATTTGATTTTATGCAGCAGGGTAAGTATATGCAATTCGCATATTAAGAATTGTACATTTTTGCCCTATCTGAGAACCACGTGGAGGTTCTATTTTACAAACGTCATATAAAATAATGTAGATAAAAAGTTGCAGAAGATAACCATTTGAAATTATTTTTAAACGTAAATTAGAAAATATCTTGGTATTTATAATGAGATAAATTAGTATTAATTATTTAGCATATCTAACGATGTATGTATACCGCTGTTTTGATTATAATAATTAAAATAATATTGTCAAGTGAATTATAAAATTGACACATGGGTATTTATTTCATGTCATATTATATAGACCGGATTCAAGTGATGTATGAGTTAATATATATATATATGTAGGCAATTCGCTGAAATTTTTAAAATAGCTGAAAAATGATAATTTGTAACTCAGAAAAATAAAATATAAAACAACAAAATTGAAACAAATTTTATTTAAATAAAATAAAACAATGGTTTGTTACGGGATAATTAAACATGTAAACATTGCTAAGTTAATAAAAATATAAATATACAATATGTAAAACGAATACAATGCAATATTACAGTATGAGAAATCACTTTGGTAATTGAACCGTTTTTTTTTTTTAAATAGTAATTAAATTTAAATGCACTAAATATGTTATCAGGAGACAATGACAGCACTGATCATTTGGGGTGAATAATTTTCACGATCACTGGGACATAATAACAATACGATATTGGTACGCGCAGGACGCGACGTATTGTTTTAGCGGCGTTCGCTTGACCGACCGACGCTGGGCGGCGGTTGGTAGGCGGGATTTTTGGTCCGGGAAACTGCGGCGCGGTGATCGGGGGCGGCGCCACGTCGCGGCGTCCGTTCTGGGCGGCGGGCACCGGCGTACTAAACGCACGACGCCCAAAAACGTCCGCCCACGGCCGTCGAATGGGTCGATGCAGATTGTTGTTACATTTCAAGATGTATGATTGGATTTAAAATCAAAATTGATGTTCATCAGAATTCAACTGAAGTCAATGAAAAACACACGATCAGCGATTTCTACCAAAAAAAAATCGAAAGGTCACAAATATGTTTCGGATTCAAATAATTGAAGTTTTGGAGAAATAATGAAATCTGTAGAATTACTTTCAATAGACAACCTAAATAATAACCAAAGTAATAATGCAGTGAAGCACCAATGACATCTTGCAATCTCGTTATTCTCAAGTCGAGCCATCGTAAACAAACCTATTCAAAAAATACTAAATATAATTTCCTAATGAAATAATCGGCAGTCTTTATAGATGATGCCAACTATTACTCCGTCTAAAAGCAAGTCTCCCAATCATAATTTAAAAAAATCATTTGCCAAAATTAAGTTAAGTAAAATATACGTCAGACAACATACACTAACCTCACGGCCGACTTTATTCAGCTCGTGACACTGAATTGTGAAGTCCTATTATAGTGCTAGTTATTGATTATTTTCGAATACAATGCAGTAACTTGTTTTATAACTGTTATAACTGAAGATTTTCGATTGCATATTTCGTTAAATTATTACAATTAATGTCAATATCCAACAATCATATTATAGAAACAGTTTACTTATATCACCATAGAATTATGAGCAATATCTACAACTACCAAAGAAGATTACAGTTTCATGTCACGTCATGACTAAAATAAGCCTTGCATTAACCTGAGAATAATATTTTAACAAAAATCGGTGTGTGTACTTATGTACGCGCGTTAGAAGTTATACTTCTTTGGCGAAACAAAACAAAAACAAAACTTGTGATAAGCTAGATTTTTTAACTAGCTCTTAATTATCTTGTTAAATTACACACTCAAGAAAAAGGCTTATTGGAACGCCGTTGGTTTATTTCTATACACAAAGTACAAACTGTCAATCTGACGTTTAATCATTTGTTTACGTAAGGAATTGCAAATGGCCGACAATAATAAATTCGCTGCCTAAGCAACGGAACAATTATAAACTATAATATTATACTGTATAATCGTCATGATTGCAGTATCATACTGTGGCGTAAAGGAAGTGCGTTCGGCTGATAACCGAACAATCGGTGGTTCGAATCCAATCGAGTGCGTTTTTGCGGAATGATATCAATATTAAATGTACACAGATATTTTAGCGTTAATTTACATACCCATTTGTCTCAAAAAGCTATATGTTTAAGTTTTTTTACGTATTAAAAACTTGCGCGACCCTTTCAACGTACATCAGCGAAAACCCGTCACAGCTTCCCGATCAGAGACGCGCGCACACTCTGCCACCCCAACCTTCCAAACAACCCTCAATATACATCTCAAAGCCTCACTCAGTCTCGCTTCCACCCTACAACTACCACATCATGCGAGAGGGACAGATGACACATTATGAAATACTTTCGCAGGTATTTTGATTGACAGATTGTAAGATTTGTCTCACTTTGCAGCGTTCTACTGGCCCAGTGTTTGACTTTCGTACAGGGGGGCCATGGGAAAATTTTATTAGTGAATATTTGATGTTTTTATATTTCCTCCAGGGCAGTTTATAATTTGGTTTTAAGCCGTATTTTCACGATTATAAATATTTTATTCAATCAGACGTTCCGCAATCAAGAAATACGGCCGAAAAAATTTAAACTAAATTTATTATAACAAAAAGTACTCTGGTAACTCATTAAAAAAACAAAAATTAACTTCCGGCGAAAGCGATACTTGCTAATATAGACTGTCAGATTTTTAAATAAATCGACTTTCTAGAAACAACTTTCATCCACTTTAAATAGATCTCTTATATGAATAATTAATACTATGGCACAGTAAATAATTTTAGCCAGATGATGTGATAATGTAAAAATAAGCTTGGTTGTAAATGATTCATAATACGGAAATTTTGTAGTTTTCTGTAAAATACCTTTGTTTCCAATAAATTCAAATACAAATCGCACCCGGGGAATAATAGTGGCACAACACTAAATCTTGTTTTTGCAGGAGAGCAGTTTGAATATTATTTTATTTTGGTGTGTTAAATCAGTTTTTTTTTAAATTACTTTATAATAGCGTGAAGTTGGCACACTTGAGTCATCTCATTTTTAATGTTGTCCGCAATAACAGTGGCACAATGATCATTGAGCAACTATTTCTGCTTGAATTCAAGTAAAATGTGATAATATGATAATGACAAAAATGCTTTTAAGGCCACCATTATATTTTTAAGAATTATGCCGCTATTTGTGCGTATAAAAATGATATCTTGGAACATTTCTGCATACTTAACTCAAAAATGACAAATTTGGACTTATGCCACTATTATTCTCCGGGTGCGAAATATTTCAATGTTTTTACTGATGTTATACTATAATATCATATGCGTCGTCATTATCAGCAATCGCTTAACAACAGAGCAGGTGGTAGCATCCTGCAAGAACTTCGTCCATCGCCCCGTATCCTAGGCAAGTGTCCTTCAAGTGTCTACACCGGCCGCTAAAACGCTATAAACAGTAATACGTGGGCGAAGTCGGCGAAGCGTTGAGCGGCGCGCGCAACTCACACGTATAACCGTGTGTGAAAATGTTCGTAGACAAAGTCTTTTTTTGGTTATACGTTTGAGTTGCGCACCGCTCAACGCGCCGCCGAATGCGCTTACCTAATACGAGCCGTTACATTACCAATACTATAGAAATAACACATTCCCATGTACAATTTTAAATGTATTGTCAAATTTCCGCATGGCCTTCGAATATTTTGTGTTGAATTATATAAATATCTATAAATAAATGCGAATGCGAGGTATATGACATACGTAACAATAATAATTAATAAAATGTAGATTTTTTTTCATACACTGTATGAATAAGCAAGTACTACATGCATATTACGAATGTGTGCATATGAGAAAAAAAGGTGGAACATTTTATTTTATGAGTGCTCCCGTATGGTCCCATCATATACTATAGATACATGGTCCCATTGATTCCTTTTTTTTACAGAAGCTTTTTATTTTTATACGACATGATTTTTCCGATGCGAACAGAATATTCAACGTTAATTTAGGATAGGTACCTAGCCAAAAATGAATTAGCGAAAAACATTTACATTTTCCGTGGCGCAAGTACAATAAAGCGAAATTTGGCAATGCGATAACTGAATGTCTATAGTTATTTCGTGTTCGTTATAAAATATACCAGTAGTTTTCAAACTTTTTATTTTTAAATAATGAAATTAAATTAGATACAGTTTTCTCGCGACATATCCAGGCAAATTTTCTCCCCTTAGTTTCAAAATATTAAATTATTATCTATTCTAGCTACCTGCATGTTATTAATTTGCTATTTTAATCGAAAACAAGAATTCTAAATTTTGACCTACAGATACACGTACGTATCACACTCCACTCTTCAGAACCCACTCTCACAAGTTGTATTATTAACAATCCCTTAAAATGTACCATACTCCAGCAACGCATAACCAACTTATAAATATATAACGTTACTGCCGCTATCCTCATTTCTCACACATCTTGAAACCATCTGAACTTATCCATATGATCTATTATAATGTATAATTGAAACCATCTTTTTATAAAGTAACTGGAATGGGATTTATCATTTTGACCATGCATCACGGCAATGAATGAAGATTGCCTGGGATTATTATATTTTTTAAAAAGCCTACAGCGTAGGAAATAAGACAATTTGGCGGCGCAGACTGAACCAACTAGACGACTCCGACTGGGTGCCGGAGTACTGGACTACGGACATCTGAGCGCCATTATATATTATGGATGAAATTCATAAAGAAATATACGTATATTACGACTTGAAATAGCCAGAAATCAAGCAAGTTTAACATACATTATTTACCCTTAATAAAATTAAGTTTATTGTTGAAAAAACTCATGTCTTTGGTGAAATTTGTAACGTGGACTATTATATTATGTATCTAATGTAGGTTATAATATGTCTTATACATGTTAACTAAAAAACACATTAACCACTTTGACTTGCTGCGCCCACCGCAGAACAGAAGAATTGACGAATGATTGACTGCAAATCAGTAAGTTATGTTATTTAGGAGTTCAAATCACACAAAGTCAACTTCGCGTGACGTATAAATATTTTTTTACAGGATCCAAGACAAGAAAATTTATAATAATATGTCTGTCAACCATTAATAAAATTACAGGTCAAATAATGTTGTAAGTCATAACAATAAGAGTATAAAACGTAAAAGTTTGGATATTTATATTAGGCGAACATGACCTACACACGTTACGTAGGGTATAATGTAGACATTCAGGTGGTAATTTTATAATTTATATCCACGTGTAAAATAAGCTCAGTCGGCATGAATGCATAAAATAACAATTGCGATAAAAGAAAAAAAACCGCACAAAGCGATAAAAATCGCTATCAAGGTATTAAGTATTCCCTGAGTGAAAATTTATTGCCAGGGCAGCAGAAGGGATGTATAATGTATGTACGTTATGTAACCATGCATAATCTGCGTATGTACATAGATGTGTTGGATTCACGCAAGAAAATTGCTCACTGACAAACAAGCTTTTCACTTTTCATACAAATTATTTTTATATCTTAATGTATCATTATAATTATCTCACAATTTATTAAAAATAATAAAATTGACCAGGATATAAAAATTAGCCATTTAAAAAGTGTTAAAATATGAATAACATCACAATGAAACCTGATTAATTTAGTAAAAATAGGAATAAGAAATCGTCTTCTTCATCTCACACCGAACAATGACTACATTATACATGTCATCTAACCAGCTATTTTTAATATTCTCTAAATGAGGTTTTCTTCATAAATGATCTATTACTATTAAATAAAATAAAGTTATTGAAGTTAAACTTCTTTAGGCACGTTTGGAAAATCAGATCAGAGTGTATTTTTGGCCTGTGAAATGTATTAAAATGTTGTCTTTATTTTGTTCATGTTTGTTTACCTCAAAATCGAACATCTCTTCGCACAGCATGGCTGACTGATACTTAATGATATTTTGTGACGAATTTTGGTCCCGCGTTCAGATCTTTATACCGCCTGTACAAGTGTATGGATTTACTTGCAGCAATAGTCTGTATTTTAAACAAACGCGATACTAACTGTTTACACGTAAAAAGTGCTGGCTGTCAGCGATGATGTGTAATGAGTAAGCGAGACACGATGTTGTCATTTTATAGTACTTATTTGACAGGTTGTAAAAATCGGTTAACCTCAAACTGAGTCTCTTCGCGGTGTAGTTCGTTTTTTTACAGGCAGGTTTAAACAAACGCGATACCAACTGTTTACACGTAAAAAGTGCTGGCTGTCAGCAATGATGTGTAATGAGTAAGCGAGACACGATGTTGTCATTTTATAGTACTTATTTGACAGGTTGTAAAAATCAGTTAACTTCAAACTGAGTCTCTTCGCGGTGTAGTTCGTTTTTTTTACAGGCAGGTTCACGACTATCGTTAGCGCAGATATCGAACACATCCAACTGTCCCGTGAAAATTCTTCTGAACAGTTTTGATTCGTGTATGCAATCTTGCAACTTGCATGATAGATCATATATGTACACGTGCAATTTCTTGTTATGGCCGCGATAATACGTACTGTCAGCAGTAAATCTATGCACGAGTAAACGGGGTATTAGCTTACGCGATTCACGCCACCGTAGCTAAAAGAATTTTACTCCAACAATAATGTTCAAACCATTAATAATTATATTAAAGCTATGAAACTGTCAGCAGAATCATTCCGTGAATCAGAGTCTTCCATATACAAACTGGGGAGATATTATGAACGATATGAACACCTGGTGCTTAAAAATTTACAAATAAATTTATCCATTGGATTGGAGACAATACAAAGTTATTGGTTTACAGGTATATCATGAATCAATCCTGCAATATTATAAATACACCCATTTTTCCAGTACATATATAACATTATCATATAAGGTACATGTATTCATGAAACCCTGACATCACTGAGGTCGAGTTACATAGTAAATAGGTATAACATATTTCATACAAACGCAAAACACGTGTGAATATGATTTTCGTACACAAAATCAGGTAATATACTGGCATCCTTACATTGGTAGCGACAGCAAATACCGATCCGTCACATATTAAAGTTGTTGAATTGTACCATATTTAAAACAAAACAAGCTCCGAGTTTGATCCCGATAAGGCCTCAATATATTTATGTAATTTTCTTTAATTCTGGGTGTTTGTGATTGTGTTGGGTCACTACACTAGTGTGGTGTTCGATGTGTAGGTTGAGGATGATGATAACGAAGTCTACGATGTAGCAGGGTGAGATTTATTAGCAGCGTATCGGTACAATAGTACTCGTATATTATACATGATAGTTACGAGCTAAGTACTTGAATTCGAGTGACATCTAGATAAATTATTCTTCGATATTTATACACTGAAAAGTAATACATTAACATTAAATTCTGTTACATAATCATATTGAACTAAATATAGAGTCAGCGTTTTAAATTGAGTAGCGAAATGAAATATTATTTGTTATTACAGTTGTACGAAAATATAATACGATAAAAATGATTATTCAGCTAATACACCGTAATGATGTATAATGTGCTGTGATATGTAATAATATACCGTATTTAATGTCGCCAAACAACTTGCTGATTTAGCTAAGATTGTTTGCTGGAAATGGATTCGCTGGGAATATATTACTGCAGAGCAATTTGATATAATAGATATTTGATCGCTTATTATTCTGCAGCTACAATTGTTTCACTTACATTACTAAATAGTAAATACAGTATTGTTAAACTACACAACTTTCATTGGGCATCTTGGCCTATTGTAGTGTTAAAATAAATATAAATGTATATAAGTATATAAAAGTATTAAAAAATACAATATATTTTCAATACAACGTTTTTCTTAGCTCGTATTCTTATTTGTCGGGTGGTTCTTTGTCCGGTACAAATCTTGCAATCGATTTTTAACTAACTTCCCGACTAGCTAGACATTTGAAACTTTTAGAATATATTGGAACACGATGCCAATGCATTTTTTAAATACTTTTAGCCATCTTTAAGTAGAATTAAATTCATTTTCAGTTAATTCTGTTTTGTATGAAAAGTTATTTCGACACCATTATTGGTTGCTAGGGGTCTGGGGTCCTAGAAACTAAATTATTAATATATACGTGCGTTACTATGGAAATCAATATGACACGTCAAAATGACGTTTCAGTATTATTTCTATCAAATACGAGAGTACTGTAGTAGCAACAGGAAATTTTAAAACGTTGTACTCGTATATAAAAAGTTCTTTTTATCTTGTAATTATTTAAGTAATACGTTTTGATGTCTGATTTAATCCATTAGAATTTCGTAGCTATAATTAACTGTGATATTTATTTTGTTGTATTTGTTTACGATGTCATTTTAAACTGACGAGACCGGTATTAATCGTTGTTTTAGTATGTGACATAATATAATATTACATCATTATTACATAATATGTGCATATATATTTCGTTTTATTAATTTATTTAAAAAAAAATACCCATACTAAATTGCAGCGTTAATACCAGGCACACATAATATTAAAGGAGGTGAAATATTTGTCATTCATTACGCGTAATGTTTTAAGTCAAACTTATTATAATGAAGTAATGATAATTTAGGTAGGAGTAAGGTAAATAGTAAAAATACACACTTCCATTGATCAATAATTTCTATCCCCCTGATCCTTTTGATTCATTAAAACGGTATACATTGAATCGCTCGTACCAGGCGCACATAACACCGTAGGAGAGCATTTCATTTGGGATATAGCATAAAAAGCGCACCATTTCCTCATGAGCAGACAAACGCGGAAAACGGTCCACTCTATATGAATGCGGGAACGGCGCCTATAAAGAGATCTGGCTTGAAAGGACTGCTCGAGCGAGTGCACACTGTCAGAAACCAGTGGAGCACCGAACACAAGGGCTATACATAGGAAACTTTCCCTTCATACAAAATCGACATATAAAATTTACAACGTAAATAAAAATTAATTAAAAAAAAAAAAAAATCCGGTCCTCGAAAATTGTACCCTATTAAATTTGACAAAATATTATAACGTGAATCGAATAGACATTAAATTAATGTGTTGTAAATAAGTATTATTACATTATATAAGGCGAATCCTCTACCCACCAGAGGCACCTATCGGAAAAATACGAAGCTTGCAATTTGAGACATTTTTTTGATAATTTACAATTTAAACATTTAAGGTGATTCATCAGTGAAACGGCAAATAATTTTCAACTATAGGCGCGACGAAATTTTGCACTCGCTCCCATTCGGAGAGAGAATATAGAGCTGGAAACACGTCATTTTGCTTCGTGATGGCGACGGCCGTAATAATTCTTAAATCGTGTAAAGATGACTTAAAACGTTACCCATTTACTTTAAAAAGAAAACATGTCAATCTATATATTATTATTGTTACAGATAAAACAATAAACAGAACATTAAATAGACACATGTTGGATATATAAGACAAATTATATTTGGTTTGACATGACTCATTTGCACCCGCGACCCGCAATCCGCGCATCGCTTAGCGACGATCTTTTTAGACCGTGTCTCAACTGAGGTATGGCCTTAACAATAAATATATATCTGGAAACAATAAAAAGTTTTTTTTTATTTTAAGTCAAAATCTCACAGTTTAAAATTTATTATAAAATATGAATTTGTTAAAGCATCCCATCTTAATATTATTTATTATTTAATGGTTATATTTATTATTAAAATTTAGTTTATCAAGTTTTCTATAATGTCATGAAGACGTCTATTTTAATAAAAATATAAATGTGTATAACTTGAAATCCTTTTTATTTATAGTAAGTAAAATTAAAAATTGGTAACATTATATTATAAAGAATGGACATTTGAGATAATAGTAATATTACACCACTATAAAATACATATTATACCATGGCAAATATAGAACACAATTTTGTTTTTCAATTTTTTTTAAAGATGGCTTGTTTTTATCAATATAACAGAATACATATTATAAACTACTTTTTCAGAGTGTATTAAAATTATAAATTACAAAAAAGGCATTGGTACAATAATGAATAACACAAAAAATATCATAAAAAAATAAAGATTGGATCTATGAAAATCAATTTTCGCATATTTACACAACCAATTATAGTACTAGTGATTGGTTGGGAATTAAACCCAAAGCCGCTGACCTGAGAACTCAGTCCCTTACATATTAGTCAACTACGACATTGTTATTAATAACTATATTTAATATACTTTTATTAATCTAAGAATTAAATCTGTCAGGAATCTCGAGAATGTCTATGCCAGGCCAATATGCGAGCGACATGAGGAGGTAACAACGCTTGCATGCGATTCTTTGATAAATCATCGCCTAATAGACCTGTGGCACGTTTGATCAATCAGTAACATGAGGTGAGAAGGTAGAGATGTATAGCAGTAGCTGCAGTGCAGTTCATTACGAACTACACTGAGAAACACACCTACAGTTACACTTCAAACACCGGATTTGATCAACTATTGAAACATGGGAAGATTTTTTTATTGCAACCGCAATGGAATCAAAAAATAATCATTTGTACGAGTATTTTTGGCATAATATAATAGACTCCGGGATCAATGTTTTTTTTAAATCCTGGAATCACACTGAATGTTTTTAATTTCCTTTTGCAATGAATTCAAGGAAAACGTTGCTTTCAGAACAAATAATATGAGAGAAATTTTTTAAAACTACTTCAATTCATTTTTTTTTCTTTAAAAATTATTTCTTGGTATTTTTTACACTTATTGTTATGTAATTCCATGAAAGTTAAGAAATTAATAATATTTTTCTAAAAATTTAATATTTTATTTATAAACTACGCAATTTCTTTAAATAATACCTACCTACTTGTTTATAAAAGAGAGTATTTTTCTCGAAAGTCGTATACGTACCCAATACTAATCGAGCGAAATTATGATATATTTTTTTCTTGAATTATTAATAACCATGTCCTTGCTTTTTCGTACAAGGTGGTTGTTAGTAATTTTGAACAATCACAAACACCCAGGCTTTGAGAAAAACGCATTAATATTGTGTGTCCTGACCGGGAATCGAACCCAGGAACTCTCCGGGTGGAAGGCAAGCGCATTACGCACTGCACCACGAGAGCCGCCGAAATTATGATATAGGAAACCCTACTACCTAATTACATTTAAAAAAAAAAAAAAACAAGATATTTAGTTGAAGTACCTATGTACCTAATACAAACATAGATATTGTCAAACGACAGTTTTACATACAAAAAATATTCTATATACATAAGCATCTAACGCCAGCAATGTACAAAAGTGATAATTCCTTATGATAATGATAATAAAATGATTTTCCCGACCTGTTTTCTTCTGGGTATGCTATCAATGCAATCCCTGTCCACCCGAAGAGTGATTGTTCTTTTAAAGCATTTTTTTTTACTTCTTCGTGGGTTCATTTACAATCCGTATATACTGGCAAATATTAATTTTCATGTTCCCACCGATATCACTCGTAGCTCTACGGTCTTCAAGATACCTCGTCGCAGGACAGATGTTATGTTTCATGATGCTGTGTATCGTACAATTAACTTATTTGATGCCACCATTTAGGTGGATTTATTTTTTATTAACTATATAATGTTTGTGGACGTGTTAAATAGGTTAAATTCACATAGTACATGAATGTGCAGCGGTGTTAAGATTTTTTATATTTATTAATTTTTAAACGCATATATAAAACCATTGGTATAATTTATGACGAGATTATTTTTGTAAAATATTTACGATAAAAAATTATATTGATAATCTCTGTGATCCCAAATTTGACAAGAATTAGGCATTTTATTATTCAAAAAATGGGCAAGATTAACACATTTGAAGATAATTCTAAAGATACTAATTATAAGCTATGTTTTTGAACATTCAAGTGTAATAAACATTTTACGAATAATGATTGCTTTATAATAATTATAGACCTAAGTATAAGGTAGTGTTTTTTTGAAATACGCCATTTCTTTTGTTATTCCCCAGTGGTTAAGGTACAACATACGGCCGTATCCATAAATTAACAAACTAAAATTGAAGTAGGGAGTAAAATTATGTGGACACACCGGACAAAAGCAACCTTTTATGCGTCGATTACATTATCATCACGTTATGTATACGTATGTTACGTATCAACGCGCGTGTTTTAACATGAAGTTGTGGGTCTTGGATTCGAATACCAGGTCTGGTAAAATTCACATATTGTTCTTTTAAAAATTTTATTTGGATCTAAAACAATGAACCTAATAATTGTATTTGTGCACATAGCAAACATCAATTTTCTCTTAAAAAAAAACACTTAGAAAACAGTGTATGGTAGAGACATTGAAAATAAATTGAAATATCAGCGTCTTATACGTAATTTGATATTTTGCAAAGAAAAATACGTGAAATGCGAACAGATTTTCTGCGCAGTTCCAATTTTAAATTAACACTTTGACGTCGATGGTAGATGAACAAAAGGTTGAAAATTACGTTGCTGTTTACGCACTAAAATGGTTATTAATTAAAATATACGTAGATACATATTATATACTGTGGTGGTTCCTTAAAATAATGGGGAACAATTTGTAAAGCATGAAAAAGATTTATTGTATTATAAGACATTAGTCATTTGGAAGACTTAATTAATTATTATTAATTGTGGAAATAATATTATTACATACATACGCAAAAGAATTTCCTTAGTGTGGTAAAAAAAATCCAACTTTATAGGGGAGTAGGGATTGCAATACCGAATGAAAATGTCAATACCGGTTTTTCGGTATTTCTTAAATATTAAAAAAGGCAGAAGTAGGTGCTTATCAAAAAATATAGCTATTATAATCTTTTAAAAGTATTGTTTTATAGCAAAAACCTACATACCTAAATTTAATATGTGGACATTTAAAAATATATATTGATCATTATTGTAGAACTAGTGATTTTTTACAAATAATTTGAATATATTGATAATTTTAACAAAAGCCATCAAACGTTCATCAAGTGCAAATAAGTCCGGCTGCAGGAAAAGCTTCTAAAATTCAACGCTTGTAGAGTCATCAATAATAATTATAGAATAATTGAACGTTTTTCTACTTCCAAATAATATTATGATACTTCATCGCGACAATTATTATTTTTTCACCTCTGTTGGATTCACTCAATATATTATTTGCATTTTAGCAGCACCTAACTTATAATTTATTTTCAAAAAACGTAAACGAGTGTACTTTCTTAACACTGAAAATTCCGATATTTTGGATTTTTAAAACCAGTATTTCGGTATTGATAAATACTGAAATACCGGTTTTGAAATACCGGTATTGCAATCCCTATAAGGGAGGTAAACTTAAGGTAATTTTTTTCTGTTTGATACATGAGGCACATTGATTCTAGCATAAAGTCTCCAATAATTAATTAGGAAGACTATAAATAATATTTATTAATTACCTACTAAAGATATTTTTTCGTACATCCTTGAGTGTGCTTTCTACTTAGTAGTATAATAAATAATAATAAAATAATTATGATGGGTACTTACCCACATTTATGTCATGTCGACATTAGTTGTTTCGTGTGTGTTAAAATAAAAAAATACACTATTTTTTAGACATTAAAAGGACAATACACATCTCAGGTGAGTACTGTCCTTGTCCTAGTCAAATACATTTCCTAAAACGTTAACACAACAAGCCATATTAATTTGTATTTTTCCGAACAAAAGTAAAGGCCAACGTGTGAATCGTGAGGCTTTATTTCGTTGCTGAAAAGCCAAAAAGAAAGACAAAACTCGTCAAGAAGAAAGGACATCTAACTCGAGGACGCACGCTCCGCCGGGCGGAAATTCAATTATAGGAATTTTCCCGCCTACTTGCTGGTCTCCGGATATCTTTTTAATTCGCAGGGAAGAGGAGGAGTTAGTTTATTTGTCCACTTGTTCAGTTCAAAGTTTTGACGCCGGTCGGCGCACCTTCAACTAATCTTGATAAAAAATAAAGTTTCCAAAGATGTATGTATAATTCTTGAACAATTTATTAACGTATATTGCAATCTGTAGTAAAGTAAATTAATTATTTAAAATTAATATGGTTTCAAAGTAAGCACCTAGATATTAATTATTCTTTAGTATTCCCAGAGCGAGGAAGAGAGATCACCCCGTCTCACTTAATGAGTTTTATACTTATGCATCTTGATAATGGTTTTCGTGAATAACTAATTACTCATCATTATTGTTGGCGGTAATACAATCGGCCACAATACTTGGCGGGTTTATGACCTCATCCAGAAACATTCTCCAATCCGTTTATATCCACGCATCTTCAAATATCCCGTAGGATAGTTCAGTCATCTTGCATCAGTCATCTAGGTCTACCAGTGGCGAAGGGTGGAGGTAGGCTGTTAAGATTCGCTATAAATAGTGCACACTAAACTTTTTTAGTCATATGTATTTTTTTTTAATGAACTAAGACTACAATTTACAGATGGTGTTAGTTAGTTTTTAAAAATCGATTAAACCATGCCTAAACGAAACCATAATAGTTTTGGTCTAATTTGGGGAATACGACAAAATTGTGCATACTTTTTCATTCATAGTTATTTGTTTTCGTTGGATTAAAAATACATATTACACATATTGTTGGTTATTTTTTTTAATTCATTAAGCCCTGACTAAACCAAACTATAATAAATAAAAAATATTATTCTATTTATAAAATATTCAAAGTTATGTATGATTTAATTGCATAATTTTAGATATATTATAAATAGACATGTATTTTTTGACTATTATCTATTATGGCTTGGTTTCTCAGGGTTTAATTGAATTTTGAAAACTAACCAACACTATCTGTAAATTGTAGTCTTATTTCAATGAAAACAAATATGTATGTCTGAAAAAGTTTAATGTGCACTATTTATGGCGGATCTTAACAGCCTACCTCCACCCTTCGCCACTGAGGTCTACTAACAGACTACTAAAGCATACATTTCTGGAAACTCTCCCAATAATATTATGTACCTACACGGCAGTCTCTATGTTTATATAACACGTGAGCAAAAGCATTAGTCGGTAAAATCTATGTCTGTAAAGGTACAAAGGCATTGTGAGTATTAAAAAGATGATTTGGTACCACTATCTCAATGCTTCAGACTTGGAGATATCGTCAGAGCGCAAGGACATGATTTGAGTTACCCTACCTCCACCCGTCATGTATTTGTGCACAGTTACCTTACATGACGTTATAAACGTGTCATAATGAAATTATTTCAGTGCCACACTTCCTTGTCGCGAAACGAAGCTGCACGGGACTGATATAGAAGCCATGCACCTTGGTGCTTAAATTAAAGAGTTTACAAATTTTAAAAATAATAATCGTGACTTACTCTGAAAAATGTGGAACGCTTCACAATTCGTGTCATCCTTGCTCAGGCGTCATGCTAATCTTCTCTATATCATTCCAATTTTATGTACCGAACAAGCAAGTACAGAACGCAATGGATGTTTCCATCTTGGCGTCGTTAAAGATTACGGAAAAGCGTCAAGACATACTCTTAGATTATAACTGTATTCAACAAATAGAAAGTCTAATATGAAGTTGCTCCCTAACCTAGAAAATATTGACGAGTTGTCGCAGTTTTTAGTAACTACTTTATACAGCGGTTGGTAATATATTTATTTACATACTGTATTTTATCGTGAAGTCAAAACAATATATTTCACAAACCTTCAATGTGACTGTCACATTCAATAATTGTAATCATATCATTCATTATTCGTTATCAGCGCCTATACGTAGATGCACAATTGTCCTGGCGTTCAAATCGCCCGGCCATTGTTTGGAAAACACTTCTTTGAATGATCGTTTAGTGTATATTAAAGTGTTTGTATTCGGCAAGCCAAGTGGCCAACCGCTCGGTAATGAAATCAAAAATAAGTGTCACATTAGAATTGCATATAACTTTTGAATAAATAAACATAACGAAACAATAAATTATTTCAGTGCGTATTGGAAGAAATTCCTTGAAGGTAAATATAAAGTTCGAACTGATTCACGAAAATTCAAGTAAGAACTGTATTATCTGATAAACGTGGTTATTTGGAAATGAACTGCTTGGTTCATTCGCTAGTGAACCAAACATTTTTTAGTATGGATTATACGATTATGGAGTTATTATAAAAAATACTTTTAATTCTCAATTTTTTATACCGTCAGCGAGATAACTCGGCGATCGTCCATTAACAATTCATGATCTATTGATCAAAAGTTTTCGCAATTTGAACTAAAACTAACGTGAAAAAATAGCCCAATTACACGTGCCGAGGCGGCCACCCGATAGCGACTCCGAAACACTCGATAATCAATCTTGAGGGAGAAAAAATGTCGTCGCAGGTAGAAAAAAAAGTCCAAACCTTTCCATGAATAATCGAACAAGTTTGTCGTGTGTACATATATGGGTTACATTGGGTTATAGGGCAGCGTATGAAAACCTTTTTCTCGTTGTCCCATCCCCCCCCCCCCACCTCAGTACGACAGTTGTGTGCAAAGTTAGGGAAAACAGCGTTTCGTTTGTTGACAAATCCAAACAAAATAAACATACAATATATCCGAAGGTTTTGTGTTCTGGGTGATCAAGATAATCGATGTATGTATTTGTTTGGTATTAGTTGCAAAGTCAGTTAAATACATGCTTTCGTATGTTTTTTATTCCAAGATCATGATTCGGTCTATCATGCGGCTAAGATATTAATTATTGGAACCGTTACAGTTGAGCTATTTTTCTTAAAGTATTTAATTTCTGTGATCACGGTTAAATTCTAGGTCATGCTATGTGTACCAATTGTTTTACATAATATATACATAATTACTTGGTAGTGCGACAGGCTGTGGTTGCTAGTGTGTGAGCATGTCCACCAGTGGTTGCAACTGCAAACGAGATGTACAATACTAGGATCACAAAGACGGGTGCCTGTGTATGAGGTACTAGATACCGACATCGCCTTTTTATAACGGCACTCCTATGCATGCATTTCAAGCCCCGCTGTTAATAAATCCCGATTCGTCACACATTTTGGATTTACGATACACCCCGGCTGCACGAATTGCATTTTCTGCATGTAAATAATTCCCTCTAGTTTTTCTTCGTATCACAATAAAATGGGTTCTTAATAGATACTTTTCTCACATACATGAGTTGTATGAGAGAAACAATGCATTGCTCCGTATCGAGCTTCAGATTGTCTTGGAAACCAACTTTATAACCTCTACTGTGTCGATAAATCAGTTTTAACAAAACAGTTATCAACAAACATTCCAAACCCTTCTCTCCATTGATTCCCCACGGTATTTTTCCTAATCCAGGGGGCAGTTTTTTAATACATATTCTGGCCATGTGCAAGACAAAATTTGTCGACGAGCGACGAGGCGCGGTAGTATTTGAGATAGATCGCACTGATTAACTGGATTTTTTTTGACTAACACTCAACATAAAATACGCAGAGTGTGAAAACGTCACATAAGAAATGTGATCTCTAACGTGTGTTGCCTAGATTATAATAAAGTAAAGATAGAAACGATAATTATCAACGGAATTTTAAAATATAGATAACGTAGATGTTAATACTAAGGTTTACGACTTGGGTCAGTTCGCTGTTGCCAGACGCTCTCGATTTTTGCGGGACGTTCCGCTTTTTAAGCAAAAATAGATTGTCCCCCGCGCGGGACAGCTAAATTTATGATTATTCAACAAATACAAATAAGACGTTAAGGTTAAGACATATTCAAGTTATTCCCGGTAAAATAGACTCAAAATATTTGCAGGCTAATTTAATTTATTTTAAGCATACCAACATCTAATTGCTATTTTTTTTAATAATTTGCTAATAACGGGTATTTTCTCAAATGAATTTAAAATGGTCAAACGCAGGAAACAGAATAATGTTCTATTGAGTTCATAACATCGAAATTACATGATCAATCTACGATATGCTAATGTGGAAAACTCTTCAACCAAGTACAAATAGGCGAGAGTCGGAAAAAATATTGTTTAATATTATTATTTTGATAGTTAAAGACTAAGAAAGTGGTTTGTGATGTCATTTATAATTGATATTATAAAAAAAAACATTAGAAGTATTAAACTATGCGTTTTTTAGGTTTTTACGCTTTTTGCTCGTAAATAACGATTTTTTTTTAATTTCACATGGTAAAAATGCCGATTTGGTAAAATAATTATCTGGCAACGCATTTTGTCGACGTCTGTTGAAGTCTCACAATGTCTCTGAGACGTTTCCAAAGTACACTATATTCTTAAATCATGTGTGTATTAAATCTCAAATAAAAATGTTGAATATATTATATCATTAATAATTAATATTGCTTTTAGGTGCACTTATTATAATGAATATATTATAAAACAGTTGCATGATGCAAAAATGTTAACTCGGATGTTATGTGATGCATTAAATCCACTGACATATTATTAAAAAAAGGCTTTTTATTTCTTACAAACAAAAGTAAATGACAGTTAAATAACTATATCTAATGAATATATATTTATTACCTATGAATATATCTATTATGTATATATAACTATCTATGGTTGTATTATCTACTTATTTTCTAGTTTATATAATATTAATTATTATTATTTTTGTATAATACATATATATATATATTAAGTTTTTTAATTTTTGTATATAATACTATTAGATAATGTTTATAAATTAAATAGTGATATGTAATTAGTTTGTTTGGTTTGTAACCCCTCTTCGGGTGAAGGCCTCCTCTAAAGTGTTAATCTCTGGCCTCTCTGGTTTCTTTCTCCACACCTGTTTGATTTCGTAGCTAAGTATTCGTTTTGTCTGGGTTGGCCTATTTTTGCATTTACGTCGCCCATTATTATAATTGTTTTATGTGCTTGGTTAATAGCTTTGTTTACATTTGTATAAAAAGTATCAATTTCTTCTTTTTTCGCTATTTCTGTGGGTGCGTATACTTGTATGAGAGATAATTCGTTTCCTTGTATTTTTAAACTCAATAACTGACATATTATATTCTCAGTAATTTACCGCCCTGTTTTTTAGTAGACCTAATGATGATAGGTACTAACCACCGCTGTAAAAAAAAAAAAATTTGCATAATTTCATTACGCAACCCGGTTGACAAAGCACGGGTTGATTACTACTGCTGTGGAAAGAGCCTTTTTTGTTCTATCGCCTCCTGTCCTGAATTTATTATTAAGGACCCAAAGTTTACCTTTGAATTCCTCGTCAAACGATAGGTAATTTGAAAGGAAAGTCAATTTGTGTTGTGTACTTTACAAATTCAAAAAAGGTAACTCCTTTTGCAGGTAGGTGGCGATGTATCTGTAATATTATTACTTTTTTGTGATTAAATTACCCTCGAGAAGGGAGGGGGTCTTATTTAAATGTGTAGCGAGCAGGATGATAATTGAATAACTGACTGCGGGTTAAAAAAGTACGAGTGATATATTATTAAGTGTTATCAAGTGTTATACAAGTGTTAAAAAATAGATTTTTATATTATTATTGTAGGATGATTTTACGTATCCGCCATGAAATTAGTGTTTTAAATCATCAACGGATCCAAATGGTATTCTGGTGTATTCCAGGGTTCCGAATTTAATGTATTTCTAGCATTTTTTGTATTTTTATGCTTTAAGTAGTCAAATATAATGCGACCCTCACCATATTGTATAGGCAGGCTTTTTATTACAGAAAGGAAACGCACTAAAATAATCATAAAACAAAATTATAATCATATTTAATACCTAATAGCAATCATCAAATTGCATCGCATAATTACATATTTTAAAATATTAATATTCTTGAACTAAAATAGCGACTTTTTTTACTATTAAAGCAAATTTGTGATGTATGCTAATCTCACTTACCTGGTTGACCCGCCACGCTAGGCGTACAGGCTACATCCCTGTCTGTCACCTCTTTTGGGAGTCTATGATGTATACTCAACTCGTTAGAGATGAATGGGGTGGTCCTGTTGACCGGTTGTAGGTGAAATTGAATGCTTGGTGATTCGTTTCCACATACCTACATGGTTGTGCCATTAAATGGATTTTAATGCCCGCGGGTACAATGGTTTTCTGACCATCTGCACATGAACTGGGATGAGGTATCTAACAAGCCTGTATTCAGCAGTAGAGGCACTCATCGTTATGATGAATAAAATAAAAATTATTACAAAATAAAAATAAATCTAAACGAAATTTCGAGATTCCGGTATTTGAAATGAGTATATTAGCTCTAGGTATTTTAGACTTTCTATAATAATATGGTCTCATCATAAACGCAATAATAATATATTTCGGTAACTATGGCGACAAAAATTATCCAACCTTGCAAGCGTGTTAAATTGTTTTAACTTATTATGATATTCGTGAGCACGATGCGACGTTTAGATTAATCCCTCGAATATAGGTAGGTATAGCATGTTTCAATATTATTTTCGTCATAATAATTACAAATATAAATATCAAAATTATGAGGGTTACAAACAGATTCAAAAATATATGAAAGTTTGTGTATTATCAAGTGACGACGTCTTCGGTATATTGAATAAAATAATTACAAGATAAAAAGAACTTTTTATATACCAAGTTTTTAAATTTTCTGTTGAATCATATAAACTTGACAATTCTATGTATTAATAAATATAGAATACTGAAATGTCATTTTGACATTTCATTTTTATCTCAATCACTGGCGGCTCCCTCTATAGGTCATTCGGTCATTGACCTGCCAAAATAAATACCTAAAAGTGCGGCCACACCGGCAACAAGTCGCGCGACAACTCGTTAAATTTTACGATAATTATCATAATTGCTTAAGAAATTTTACGATAATTATCATGCTTATCGTAAAATTTAACGAGTTGTCGCGCGACTTGTTTTCGGTGTGGACCCGGCATTACAATCGACATAATAATATTAATAATATGTGCAATGTCATATATAATAATATTAATAATAATCGGTGGATTTGAAATTATAGGGCGCGCGATATTGTGTCAACCCAGTCTATTGGGCTTTTTTTGTTTGGGCGATAATTCCCGGAACAAAAATATTGTGTTCGCCGGCAGTCTGAAAATTGACCCAAATTGAATATTTTTATAAAATTTTCTCTCTCGTTTCTCATACATAAGACAGAGATCGATATAACACAAAATACGAGATCGAAGCTTGCAACGGTGCGTGAATTACTGTAATATCGGCAATGCCCGAGTGTGAGACAAAAGATTTTTTCACCTAATTAAATGAAACAGAATGATAACACTGACTAGATAATTGGTCTCAAGACGCAACTGTGTATGCGGTTCGGATTCGTTGACAGGTTTTGACGAATGCCTTTGGTTATTTTAATAATATATAAGGAGTTTTTGGTGATTTATAACATTTTTGTGAAGCAGTTAGTACGCACGCAGTAGCAATTGAAGTCTGTGATACAATTATAATGGAAATGGAAGCACGATTTGCATCCAACAATCATCTCATTATATCCGATTTGTTCAATAAAGAAAATTACACTGATTTTAAAAATGATTTTCCCACACGTCAAGTAAATTTGGTAAAACTGTTAGAAGAAATAAACATAATCAAGTTAAAAAATGAATTATTGGTGTTTTATCAACGAGATGATTTGCATGGCGCTATTAGTGCAGTTTCTCTTCTACATTTTTTACTCAGCAATAATTTCAACGAAACATTTTCCGAGTCGATCAAAGTTCTCCAATTTATTTGCGTCATACCAATGACAACAGTTGAAAGTGAAAGATGTTTTTCCACTCTCAAAAGAATAAAAACCTTTCTACGCAATAGGGCCAGGATAGACTGACCGCTCTTGCAATGCTCAGTATTGAAAAAAAATATGTGGGAAAAATAGACAATTTTTATAATCGTGTGATTGATGATTTTTCAAAAAGCAAAGAAAGAAAAGTGGACCTGATTTACAAAAAATTATAACGCGTTGTGTGCAATTTCGGTTAACGATGGGTTGGCGTTATGAAAAACGGACATTTTTTGAAGGGTTAGTAGGTACCGACCTATAACAATTTCTAGCACTTATTCTATAATGTATAAAAAGTCAATTTGCAATACGTCTTTTCAGTATACAACGAAAAGGCAAATTAAAATAATATATTCAAAATTGACCTGCTAGGTTTTTCCGGATTAAGCCGCCAATGATCTCAATAGTAACGCACGTATATATTAGCCAAATATATGAGCCAACAAAAACGTGGTAAAATCAGAAAACAGATGATATTCAGATATTCAGATGTGGGTCTATAGTCATATGGCCATATGTTGGCCCACACTTCTGTTTATCAAATTAGTATACTTCTGTAGGTATTGCATCATCTTATATGGATATTATATATCAGCCCTAACCAACTTGTAAAGTTTGGTAGTATTTCATTAGCTTTGATAGGTATACCATACTTTGAAACTTGGAAGGCCATATTGTGATAGAACATTCAGAAATTTACATAAATTGAAAACGTCTTAAAATTATGAAGCACAATTCCGTCTTGATTGGGAAGGGTGCTGGTGGCTAAGTTGGTAAATCACATTGACAGGAATTCAACGGTTCAAGTCACGCCCAGTACCATATTATTATCAAGATTTTTTCTAATATGTATGTTTCTGATGCATTTCTAAATTTTATATATATATCATAATTTTATATATATTAGATGTGTCAGTTACGCTAATACGTTTTGGCAGTACGGATCACATGGCCCCCACATCCTGAAGTGGGCCCCAGGCTAGGATCTTTGAAAAGCCCCCTACCTATCGCTAAAGATAAAGGCAGTGTGACGCTCTACAGTAGCGTTTTCCAGATGATGTACGCGGTAAAATTAATGTGTACCTATATTTAGTATTTTTGTATATTTGAATTCATCCATTTGAATTATGGAGTTGTCGAGTATCGATACACAATCAAACATTGTATCGTACAACTAGATACATTTAAATAATACTAATATTGAAGATAAAGAGCGCGACTTTTTGTTACTATTCGAGAGAATTTTTATGTGAGTTTAAATCACTTATCTGGTCGATTCGCCACGCCGGACCCTTCCTGTGCCCGGGCCCCCAGGCTAGAACCCTGTCAGCCCCCCTCCTTTATGGGGGCCATGGCGGATCACATCGGCATATTACGCACATATTTGTAATTGTATATCTAAGTATCTGCAGAAGTTCCAATCGAATCCGAACACGAACTACATACCCGTATAAATGGTTTATTCATTTAAAGATAGGCCGCAATTATTTGGCGCGTATCGTTATATTATGGCATTTTTTTTTTAATTCCAGTTGTATAATAATAATACGTCCTGGAATTTTGACTGTTTCAGTTAATCATTACATAACTGTGTTGAAATGCATGCAATTTTTGGCAGTTGCACTGATATAATATAATTGTGAAGTTTGAAATGGCCAATCGATAAATCAGCGTGGAATAATTTTATTACAACGTTTTTATTAGGTCGTATTCTTATTTGTCCGGTGGTTGTTTATCCAGTACAAATCTTGCAATCGATTTTCAACTATAACTTCCCGACTAGCTAGACATTTGAAACTTTTAGAATATATCAGAACACGATGCCAATGCATTTTTTTAATACTTTTGGCCATATTTAAGTAGAATTGAATTCATTTTCAGTTAATTCTGTTTTGTATGAAAAGTTATTTCGGAAGAAATCAGTAATCCAATCCATTATTATTGGTTGCTAGGGTGGTGGTCCTAGCAACTAAATTATTAATATATACGTGCATTACTATGGAAATCAAAGTGACATTTCAGTATTCTATATTTGTTTGTTTGTTGCAAAATAGCAATAAAATGATTTGTTGACAATTGCCTTATTTGTTCTAAATTATTAATACATAGAATTGTCAAGTTTATATGATTCAAAGGAAAATTTAAAAACGTGGTATATAAAAAGTTATTTTTATCTTGTAATTATTTATAATATTTAGGTCAACAAGACAAAGTGTCCTGCAATATATTTGAAATATTTTTATTACGGAAATAGCTCATCAGAGACACGTGGTCACCAAATTAAGTATATTGTACAAAATAAACGAACCGATTGGCGGTAAACCGTAATTGAATAACTTTGCAAATATCCGGAGCGCATAACAATTACAATATGGTCATTCATTTAGATCCACTTGTATAATAATAATGTTGATGAAATCCTTAAGGGTGAAAATGCAAACCGACCGTGAACAACGAAGGCGGTTTAATTTAGTTTGTTGGAACTACGCGTAGTTTGTACATCACCTGCTGTCGCAATTCAAGCGAAGTACCTGTGCGAGTATAACATTGGATAAGCAGATAGAACATTTGAATGTTAAATAAGTTGGGTGTATAATTAAAACTTCAATTAGCTGGGAGCATTCTATTATTAAAGTTTTTAGCACCGACAGAGCAATTAATTGATGGAAAGTTTAAAAGTAAAACACAAATATCAAACAAGTGTACCAGGGCTCTCAATCTTGTTCATAGTCCATAGAAACATTTCAGTTTGTGAATTTATTTACGAATTTCTAAAGCAATAATATAACAATGTCATATTCAAATTGTTAAGTTTTGACATTACGCGAAAATAATTAATTTCTTAATCTTACCCAGTGTACGGTCACATTTATTGTCATTTATTGCCATTTATTGTCATGATTGAATAAATTATTAAGTTTTTTTTTCGGGCGATAGCTATAGCAATTTCGCCGGTAGATTGAATCCGATTAATGCATGACATAATAATCAAAATTATAATAAAATAGCTGTCTATGTAATCTATTTAAAACAACATATATATTATTACCACGTTTTTCTTAGCTCGTAATCTTGTTTGTCCGGTGGTTGTTTATCCAGTACAAATCATGCAATCGATTTTTAACTAACTTGCCGACTAGCTAGACCTTTGAAACTTTTAGAATATATCAGAACACGATGCCAATGCATTCTTTTAATACTTTTAGCCATCTTTAAGTAGAATTGAATTCATTTTCTATTAATTCTGTTTTGTATGAAAAGTTATTTCGAAAGAAATCCGTAATACAATCCAATAATATTGGTTGCTAAGATGGTGGTCCTAGCAACTAAATTATCAATATACGTGCGTTACTATGGAAATCAAAATGAAATTTCAGTATTCTATATTTGTTTGTTTGTGTGTTGCAAAATAGCATAATATGCTTTAAATTCTAATGGATTCAAGCTCTGTACTATTCCATTTAAGTCGTTTTTTGCGACCCGGGTTTCGCCTTTCGGCATCTTCAGGCGTCGTGTACACTCACCAAAGGCAAATACACACTGACAACGAACACCCTTAACTCTACCTTATATAGTAAATCGATACAATAAAGTAGGTAAATCTAATATCTAAATTATTATATAAAGGTATAGAACCTACCATACCGGTCATTGCTAATCATTGGTGTAGATTAAGTTATATAGGTAAAACCAGTGAAAAAGTTAAAAAACATCTGTCCAAAAATAATGTCAAACCGGCATTTTATTGTAATAACACAGTTGGTAGATTATTAATAAATAATAAGGACTCCTAAGAGACTCCAAATTCAAATTCCATCAAGTACCTTCGGTCGAAAGTATTAATATTAAAAATATGCTTTGTTGACAATTGCCTTATTTGTCCTAAATTATTAAATGTAATTATTTATATTATATAATCGCAATTGCATGGGTGAATTTCCGGTTTGCATCTAGGGTCTGGCAAAATCACATTTTGATTGTTTGAATATGTGTGTTAGACCCAAATAATTTTTCTAATAAGTTGAGTAAGTGACCAACATAAATATTCGTCGTAAAAAAAACATAGATATCTGTTACGAAACCTCTTTGTGAGGCTGCCAAGACTTTCATCGGATTGAATTGAAGAGCAAATTTTAAAAAAATGTCATAATCTACTCATCAAATGACACAAATTAAATACATATTTCAGGTAGCGACCGTTTTAAAGTAAAGACTGTTTGATTACCAGCCGGGCACGATGCCAATACGCTATCTCGGCCATTTGGTGCAGCAACAATTATTTAATATTATTAATAATAATGTCCAATCTTTAAAATATCAGTCCGTCAACGAATGTAATATTTATTCTGCTAACTAAAATATTCAACGGTGTATCGAATGTGTTGCTCGCATAGCGAATCACATATCCGTAAGGGAAGTTAAGTAACTTCCCTTACGTTACGCTACTTAGTTACAACAACTAAAATGTGAATGATCTCGACGCTATCTGTAAATCATATTTTTTGTAATGTTACTTAAAATTACAAAAGTGGATTCCTGTCGGATCCCTTCTAAATTTTAAGCTACATTATGTAAGCATACCTAAGAGAAAATCAGTCGGATAGAGCCACGGATAATATCCATACAGCCGAAAGTAAAGGAGTCGCAAAAATTTCTTTTGGACTCTCCACCATAAGGCCGTACTTCAACTGATGCGGGGCCCAAACGATAGACCCACTCTCAAGTCTGCTTCTAACGGTTATTATCACCGATAACAAAAAACTGTAAGCACGTGGTTAATAATATTTAAATTATCGAATCGAAAGTTTCGTAAAAGATGATAATATACTAAAAACCTTCAAAACCTTTTTAATTCGTTTAAATAGCTACTATTAACTTTAATCGGTGTTAAAAGGATAATTGAAAAGAATCTGCGTAAGAATGAACAATTATCTACTGAATTGTGTTAGATTTATTTTTATATAATAACTAACAATGGCTGACTATGTTACACGTTTATTATAATAATATTAAAGAACTTAAAAAGTAAGATTTATTTTTAAATGAACAGGAAACTAAAATGAATATTTTGTAAGTACCTACACTTAATGTATATAGTTGGATAGAAACCAACGAGGATGGCAGTAAACTTAAATATAATCTTATCCAGCGATGGTGAACCTATATATGTATATACTAAATTCTGTAAAACATGTCATTTCGAATTTCATAAATCAGAGAATATTTAGACAGAATCATGTATAGTGTAAAAGAACCAACTAAAGAGATTATTTCTGTACTAACATCGGTTAAAGAGAGAATTATCGCGTAGGGGTTTAATATCCGATGAGCTCATTACTTATTTGTCTTTTTACCGAAGAATTGGGACGGGATGTATACACTTCAATACGCACACGCGTTTTGTTTTGAAGAGTATAAACTCGTCTATTATTTCGATGTCCGTCGTCGCTAATTTAATTATTGAACTTTTAATGATTCTTTTCATTTATACTGTATCTGTACTTACCTAATAACACCGGATTAGTAATTTTGGTAAATGTACCTGGCCGATAGATTTAACAACTTTCTTTTTAGAATAAACCAAACCTAAACTAACCTAATATAATATAACCTACCCCAACCTAATATTAACTCATATAATCTTAGTTTGTGATAATGGTGCATCAAAATATATGAAAACTTCAAACTCTCAATTAACGATTATTGGATCAAAAAGCCGATGCGCCGATAGAAAAATAGGTTTATTATAATTGTTTACATGGAATAAACTATTTTCGTAAAAAAAAAAACGCATGGCCACCTCTGCGGCACAATTACCGTAATTTCATATCAGTTGTCATCTTGATGTCACCCCCTTTCAACATTTCTCCCCTTCTTTATCACGATACCGGAATGAATTATATTAATTTGGCGCCCAACGTGGGGCAAAATCTGCTAGTGCAACTTCAGAATCCAAAGAATAAGACATATCTACAGCATTTTCATCCCTCACTACCGCATTTCCGTAAAAAGATTATATGTTAATTTGACCCCTAACGTGAGGCATAAACAAACCCATAACCCAAAGAAAATGACACGATTCTAATAGAAGTCTTGAGCCGTTCGGTTTCATTAGCGGTCAACATATAAACCCCTGGCATCGTACAAAATTTACCATATTGTCTTTTCTCATATACGGACCGAGAAGAGTGGAAATTCACAAAATATACGCCAGACATCTCGAAGATATGAAAATGCCGATGTACAGATCAGTGCGCCGTATCAGATGGAAAAATTTGATTAATAACGCAGAGATGTTGTGTAGTCGACGATACAAAAAGACCGTAGAAATAATCTAAGAAGTCACAACTAAAAAAAGACATACTTGGCCACATCCTGCATCATCTCTAGAAGTATCAGCATTTGCATATTATCATTCAAGTAAATCATCATTTAATCGTTAAGTCGTGTAGTCAATATCTGACAGAAGAAAACCGTCCTGGACGAAGAATCTTAAGAGACTGGTTTAAGTTCAGCAGTCCAGCAGTCTTCAGACCAACGAAATGCTAAGTGAAACGATCGCCAAAGTCTGCGCCGACTGCCTATAGCGGATACAAATTTTGAGATATCTTTAAATTGTCTTTAAATGAGACACATTTCATAAAATCCGCCATCGCTGGTCTAGTCATGTCAATGAATAAGCCGTAAACTCTACCGACGTCGTTAAAAATTAATATCTTTACGTACTGCGGAATATTAATATTACGGGAAAATTCTCTCAAAACTCAAATTAATAACAGCAACGTTCAAATGTTCCGTTATGATAATGTAATATTAAAAGAGGGTGGTGCCTTTGACGGTATATACAGAAATTTCAGTAATAATGTGTTCTAGTAACAGGACCGCATACGAAACGAATAAAATTTTAAACCGTGCAACACTTTTCATGTCCTTCCGACTGAGCGGGCAATACAGAAGAACGGGGCATAACTCTTACGAATTTCTGCTCTCCCAGTCGAAAATAATGCCGTCTCGCTGAATCGCGATGGTTTCTCAGAATTTCGTTAGAATGTTTTCACTTTCTAATTATTAAAATAATTTAGATGTAGGCAGAGATTGAAAAGAAAATTTATCAAGGGAACATACTCTGCATTTTTAACGCTCCGACGGGCAAAAGATTAGGGTGAGTTTTTTTAAGATTTAATGAAAATCATTCATTATGTATTTTTTTGAAAAAAATAATGCCTAACAATCGCTATAATGATTATTGGACGGGGATATATAAAAAAAATGATGTACGTATTTTTGTTATCAACATTTTACGTTGTAAATCGCTGGAAGACATATTGTAATGTTTCGGAGAGCAAGCATAATATTACATTATGAACAAAATATCGCAATACAACGATTTTTACCCGTTTTGTGTGTTGAAGTTGAGAAGTTTTCTGCTCGATTATGAAGACATTAATATTATAAATGATCAGTTTTTATAGGAATTCATGCGTTTCTAACTTCTCTTCTCCTGCAAAACTACTTTAGAAGTGAGATGGAATAAGGAACCGGAGGGTAGGTTGATTTGACTCCAATAATAAGAAGATTGATGCGTGAATGAAATGAATCCTGGTTTTATTATCTCCTTCCAAATAAATATTAATTCAATTATTACATGTACGTTTACAGATTATAATTTAGATAAGTGAAATCACGAGTGTGCGTTCTGGTGAATTGCGAAGTGCGGTCCGGCGGAGCGACGCGATAACCTTACGGTTAAATCTTTGATAACTGACTGACACATTGTTTTCATGTACTTAGTGTTTTTATAGTGATTCGATACAATAGAAAATGCTGCTATCACTACTTAAATATTTTGATAATCATGCTTATTAGGTTTATTGTGTAATGCATGGCTCGTTTGTAAATTAAAAATAATTGAACTTAATTTGAACAAGTATGCACTTTTTGATAATTAGACAAGATTGATTTACATATAAACAATTTTTGTATCATAGCATGATAAATCGTTTTGTAAATTATAAATAATTGATTAATATAATTATTGAATTATTTTTCCTAAATTGGCTTTCTGTTAAAAATTGATTGATTCACATAAATCGCTTGTTTTGCTATTTCAACAATATTATGTTGCAAGATACATTGTAATTATCAATTAAGTCATGCGGATGGTAGGGTATTGACCCTACACTACGATGTTCGACTTGCCGACGCCTCTTTGTGTGGTGAAAGACGAAGAAGTGAAACTTACCACACGATTACGAAATTAAATTGCTCATATTTTAGATTACAATAAGTTAAATAATTATAATATAAAAAGAACTTTTTATATACAACGTTTTTAAATTTTCTGTTTAAATATTATGCTCAATATGCTCAAACTTGTATTTGATATAAAGTAAATAAGAAACAAACAAAAAAACAAATATAGAATACTGAAATGACATTTTGATTTCTATAGTAACGCACGTATATATTAATAATTTAGTTGCTAAGACCACCCCCTTAACACCCAATAATAGTGGATTGGATTACGGATTTCTTCCGAAATAACTTTTTATACAAAACAGAATTAACTGAAAATGAATTCAATTCTACTTTAAGATGGCTAAAAGTTTTAAAATAATGCATTGGCATCGTGTTCTGATATATTATACAAGTTTCAAACGTCTAGCTAGTCGGGAAGTTAGTTAAAAATCGATTGCAAGATTTATACTGGATAAACAACCACCGGACAAATAAGAATACGAGCTAATAAGAACGTTGTGAAATAACAGTTTATTTTGTAAAGTCGGCAATAGTTTTAATATTATATCTACACATAACAGATTATAAGACAGGAATATGAAATCCAATCACCATGGACCAAAGTTATGAAGCAGTGTTCGCTATATTACTTTAAGCCATAAACCGAGGGACACAAAACTCGGCGACTGTCGTCAAATATTAAATGCGCGTTTCGTTTACGTGCCATACATTTTAACACATTATAATACAGACATTGAAAGAAGTAACATATTATATAACACGTAATTTAGTTTATCTCATATTTCTCCACACTTGAAAATAAAACCTACTTAAAGTCTCACCCAGCTTAGAAGGCAACCCACTCGTCTCTCGTATGTAGTAATATATTATTATATTAATATTATCGACTGATGGAATTTGAATTTAAATTCTAATGTATTTAAGTTTTGTACCATTCCATTTGAGTAGTTTTTTGCGACCCGGGTTCCACCTTTCGGCATTTTCAGGCATTACGTACACTCACCAAAAGGAAAATTTACACTGAAAACGAATACAATTAATTCTAACTTATAATATAACAAATCAATACAATAAAGTAGGTAAAAAAATTATCACTTACCTATTAAGTCAAGGACCACAATAAAAAATATATAACAAGGTGAAGACGCTTCCTCAGAATAAAATAGTATTGACATAGGTAAGTGTATTTATTTATAAAAATTAGACAATCATTTGTATCTCCGTATGTATGAAATTTATCTGACTAAGAAAGAATACAATTTGTATGTAAACAGTTCACCGCAGGACACTTATTCGTGCGCCCCTGTACGTGAAACATGAATTCGTGTAACATTTAATCAAATGACGAGTTCTTCGTTGAACATTTCACCGTGGAATACATTTTTACGTATGCTACAGCATGTGGAGATGTCTTTACTAGGTTAGGTTAGGTTAGGTTAGGTTAGGGTTAATCTAATGGAACAGTACTATTTGTAAACTATCGCCGCATTTTGTAAAATACGTACAAATGTATTCCACGGTGAAATGTTCAACGAAGAACTCGTCATTTGATAAAATGTTATACGAACTCATGTTTCACGTACTGCGGCGCACGAATAAGTTGTGCCACGATGAACTGCATACGTACAACTTACATGTAACCTAACAATGTATCTAAACCTAAAGATGTAGCACCGTAAAAATTGCAAATCTTTGAAATAAATAGTCCGAAAAATTATATAAACATAAGAAAATTCACAAATTCAGCTGGATTAAAATAGTTAAAAGTTACCAGGGTGGGATATAAATGACAGGGATATTCATGAAGCACACAAGAGGAAGTTAAACTCGCGTCGGTGGATCTCCCTTATTACCGCCCGCCCTCTATATCCAGGGGGCGGGACCTCTGACAAGCGTCTGTGACCCTGGTAGGTGCTTGCGACTAAATGGGTTCACTCGACTCATCACCTTTTAGATATTATCTGAGATACTAGAACACACTTGCGTTAATCTGCGAGCGGCTTAATTTAAATACTTGACCTTCTGAAGAATTCACTCTGTGATTTTTGACTTGCAAAACGTCGCCAAAAGCTTTTCCTTAGTACTAGTATTATGTAGGTAGAGAAAATATACGTCTTTCTGTGGCAGGACAGGTAACCACAACTAAATTTGTATCATAATGTGAATGCTTTGGTTCAGGTACAAATCAACATTTTTTTTGTTTGAAAATGTCAATAAATGTAGTCAGATAACAATACCCCGCATTTAATAATTTATCTTTTCAATAATTTGTGAAATTCGCTGAAAGAAAGAATTTAGAAGTTATCTTCAATGAGTTCGTTGCTAAAACCTGTTTTCCTTTTTTCGTTTACTTGACAGTTGAACTTGGCCGCCTCCAGGATAGTGAAGTTTTGAAGACACATCGTGATGGCGTTTCTATTAAGACAGTTAAGCTATATCAACTGCAGGTATACTTCTATTAAGACAGTTAAGCTATATCAACTGCAGGTATACGTACCACGATTACAGGTGCATGGACCTACTGGTGACAATACACATTATCGCGGCCATAACAAAAAAATGCACTTGCAAACACATAGTGTCATGCAAATTGCAAAATTGCAAACATGAATCAAAAAAAATCAGAAGCTTCTGAATTTTTACGTGACAATTGGACTGTGTGATATCTGCGCCTGCGCAGTAGAACGATAGTAGCGAACCTGCCGGTAAAAAAAATGAACTAAACCGCGCAAAGACTCATTTGAAGGTTAACCGATTTTCATGACCGGTCAAATAGTACCATAAAATGACAACACTCGCTTTTTCGTTAGAAAATGTCAATAAATGCATTCAAATAACAATACCACGCATTTAATTCATTTTTCAATTCACTGATAGAAAGAATTTAATATTACGGCGGCAATGTGAAGTTATCTGCAATCAGTTCGTTGCTAAAACCTATTTTCCTGCATTAAAATCGTCGTTGACTCGACAGTCCCGTGGGGTTCTTGACCGCTTTCATCGCATCTATTCTATCCATGAGGTTGCTATCGGCGGCTATCGATAGTAGTTTATCATATGCATGCATTGAGGTATTATAATTGTTACGATAAGTTAGCTGTCTAAACTGTCTATCCCGTTCTAAAAGTTAACACAGCCAAGAGAGGTGGGGTTAAAACATAGCACTCCTTGACAGTTCAGACGGTTAACTTATTGTAACAATTAACCGCCTCAATACATAAATATGATAAACTTCCTTCGATGGCCGCCGATAGCAGTTTTGTGTATAGAATAGATGCGCAGGATACCTATTGAATATTTGAAAATCCAGCCTGATGGCGTCTCTATTGAGGCAGTAAAGCCATATCAACTTGAGTCGTTATTTTTTCCTGGTTTACTGTGATTATATTTTTTTGGGGCTGAGTTTCGTTCGTTCTTGCAATGAAGCTCACCTATCGTAAGCATCCCACAGCGCAAACAGACGATAGAGTTTCAAGTTGTGCGTCGTTCACTATATTACATTTATACCTCATCTATAAAATATTGCGAAAACTTTTATACTGTAATCTGTATCTTTTTATTTTGATAAATTATACTAAATCCATGAGTCAGTTATCAATATCATCGAAAACATTGGTATATATAATTAATATTACATAGCATCACAGTATTATACCGTCTGCACAACATTTTCGAGAATTACAAATCTGTAGTAGGTACCTTCGTACCTAGTTACTACTAGGATACCGACAGCTTGAATGCGGTCGCACTAATGCCGCGCAGAAGCCTTCTGAATTATTGTCAAAAGCGTCATTATTTCGCATTATCACAAATTATACACATGAAATAGCATGCGGGGAGACTTGAGTCGGATGAAATGGAATTCTGCGTAAATATCTTGCACGGGTTGTATCATAATATGTAGAATTATATAAATGTACATCATTGTATTAACTTTGTCATGTCATTAAATTCGCACGAAATTCTCAGAAAGCGAGAGCATTATAATTACTAATTATAATAAACAGATGTAACTGAGCTCTTTAAAAACCGTAATTATTCCTAATTCAAAACATCTACCTACCTAATTATAATTAAGCTTCAGTCAAATGTAAGAGATCGCAATGTTTTGAGACATAGTACTGAATAAAATAAAATATAATTGCTATTTTGCCTCGAAATATGTAATAAACGAAAGCAGTATGTATTTCTATGTGTTTTTTCCTACCACAAATTATTATATTAAAATAATATTACTAATAAAACATTGTCAGTTACAATCTGACTGGACACTTTAGATAGGTAGATAATATCGTCGGTGTTTTGTAAAAAGGGCTAATTAACCAAAATGCTACTTTACAGGAGGAAGATTTTTAACTTTGACATTTATTCGTTTTTTACCTGTAGATGATTATAAATATCTAACAAGTTTATAATAAAGCTTAGAAAGAATACTGTCATTATAATAGGTATTATTATATAATATTTTAAAAGGCCTGATATGTCACATTTTCTTTTTATTTCGTAATTTTAATTAGTTTAATTTTAGTCGATTATCGTTTTTAAGTACTTTCCTGTGGAGATAAAAAATCGCCGTTTTTACACAACAAAGCTAGTAGGGTACATATTGTATTTTCATTAAAATCTCGATTTCGCCAAAATGGTTGATTTGCCCTTTTTACAAAACAACGACGATATGTGCAGCAATTAGGACTCGGGATATCCTATATTATAATAAACTATTTCTTTTATCCAACGAATAAGACACAAGATTTCAGAATGTAACATACTATACACTGAATATACATAATTTGAATACATCTCATGCATATAGACATCGAGTCCAGCAGGTACAGGTTCAAGTCCCGTCGGGTGTCCTGCAAAACGATTTTTTTCTAGTGTGTATATGGATGAGATGTTTTCAAATTATGTATATTCAATATAGGTATATTAGAAGAATTATCTATACTTATCGTTTTTTATTGATATTTGGGATCGGTATCGTATTGAACAACGTTTTTGAATTGAATAACGTTTTTAACCGGCCTTAGATTTGTTGAATACGTGAATTGCGTTTAAAAGAATAAATGTGTGGCATCCATCACATCCTAAAACGGGCCCCCAGGCCAGGATCTCTGGCGCCCCCCCTACCTATCGCTAGGGTTAAAGGCAGTGTGATGCTCCATAGAAGCATTTTTTCTAAACGGTGTTCCAGGTAAAATGAAGGGTGTATTTTTAGCATTTTTTTGTGTTATTGAATAAATTCACTTGAATGATGAAGTTTTTAAATATCGACACACAATCTTTAATATTTGCGTCACATCACTACATATTTTAAAATGTTAATATTTTAAAGTAAAACAGCACCGCAGGCGACTTTTTTTACCATTAGAGAAAACTTGTGTATATCTCACTTGTTAGGTCGACCCGCCACGACGGACCCCCCAAACCCCGGGCCCCCAAGGCTAGAGCCCTGTCAGCCCTCCCTTTGTGGGGGCCATGGTGCCATCATATGTGTTTTTAAGTGGTTGTACGTTATACTTCTACCTATAAGAACAAACATGGCATTTCAAATGTTTTTTTTGTTACTTATATTTATTTTAATTGCATATTGATATTGTAATAATAATATATTCTATGTACGTGTGTGGTAGTTTGGAAAACAAGCGATTTAGTTAAATTTAATAGGATTATTTAACTATTGTAAAATGTAATTAAGGACCAGGGCGTAAGTTTATAATATGTAAGATAATTAGAAACCTCGTACTAAAATGCAATACGCACCTGTGGGTTAGTTCTTTATTACGACAATAAAGTTCTAAGTACAGTCATTTCACTTTTATGGGCAAACGAATAACTATTCCTGTCCGTCGCCTATGTGTATAATTATTACAAATGACAGTGCCTTAACGGCCACGGTTAAAGTTAACATTATCAAAATTGAAATTTCGCAAAGTTTGCTCAATAATCGTAAAATTAACAAGTCAAAAAGTTGGGCAACGGGTATCGGGGGCGCATAAAAACATAACCGGTGGTGGAAACGGGCGGGATTTCGGTTTGAAACTTTTCGTATTAGCTTATATTTAATGCTCGTTAACCGGGTTCATAGGCGGTAAGAGAATCGCATTGTGATGTAACGCGGCCGATGTTTCCTGATATAAAACTTCATGTTAATGAATATAGTAAGTAATAATCCGGGTAACAGAGGTTTCAAACAGAAATTTCTCTTTACATAAAAGGTATGTAAATATCAGTGAAATAATAAAACTATTCTAATAATTGTTTCGTAGTTAATTTTTTAATTAATGTCTAAAGATAGATATTGAAAAATTAAAACTGCGAAATGCTATACAGTGGAAACGTGATTATCCTAACTAAACAGGGATCAATAAAATGGCCCGGATAACAAGAAATGAGGCGTCTAATTAAAAAAAGCGACAAATCCACAATTCAATATTTTTGGGAAACAACGTTTTTATGTTTCAAGCTTCAATTATTTGTTTTAACGCGAGATTATTTTTTTCGTTGTATTCTATGTCGAAATTAGAACCAAATGGCAATTTGTTTCAGCCGATAAACTCTTAAATGTAATAAATATAGGCAAAATAAAATTGGATGTAGCGCTTTTTGTACTTCACTTTTTAATTTACTCTGCATAAGGCACATATTTCCGTGGCACTGTCATGAGTTTACCAGATGCTATAGCATGGGAGACGCCCTATTCAATATTAAACGTTCCCTTATTGGTTGACTTAAACACGCGCGAAATCAAACAAGCTTTAAATAATATGAAACACGGACTTGGCGCTTTTTGTAATAAATCGAGCCTTCAGATATTTATTTTCGAAGGGTTATGTCGCATTTTGGAATTTATAGACCAATACATATTGTGTAAAATTATACAAAGAATACGTGCATATTTTTTCTCGATTTTGACCAAATGCGGACTTATCGCTTTTTGGAATTAGACACCTCAAATACGACTAATCGAAAGGAAAGAAAAAATATGCCTAGTATAAACATATTTTTACTACATGGATACCAGTGGCGTACGGTCCGTAGACGCTGTAGAATTGAAGAGCACCTCCATCAATAGTCTATAAAGTTCTATTGCAACGTATACTTAACTATAATTCCTATAAATATTATTTTTAGATAATTGCAAAGCTATCATCGCGATTCAACACAGTATTATACTATATACGACATCAGCAGCATACCGATACTAAATTTGTCACCATTAATATGTTACAAATAGTAGGTATTTATATTGGGTGTATGGTGTATGGTATGACTTTAGGAGTAACGAGGACATTGTAAGAGTGGACCAAGCAGTCTCTCATCACACAGAGAGTAAAGAGACGACATTGGACCTGGCTCGCTGATATGCCTCCCTGATCACCCACCAGTACCAATCCTAGAGAAACAATTTGTTTTTCTCTTTCAATATTTTTTTAATACTTCCCCCACTGTATTTTTCATAACTGTATTATGTATTGTTTGATTTAATTATACTTTCTGTGTCTGCCTGTTATTGTCTCATATTAATCATACTGTATTTTTTACAACGTTTTTATTAGGTCGTATTATTATTTGTCCGGTGGTTGTTTATCAAATACAAATCTTGCAATCGATTTTTATCTAACTTCCCGACTAGTTAGACATTTGAAACTTTTAGAATATATCAGAACACAATGTCAATGCATTTTTTTTAAATACTTTTAGCCATCTTTAAGTAGAATTGAATTCATTTTCAGTTAATTCTGTTTTGTATGAAAAGTTATTTCGGAAGAAATCCGTAATCCAATCCATTATTCCTAGCAACTCAATTATTAATATATACGTGCGTTACTATGGAAATCAAAATGAAATTTCAGTATTCTATATTTGTTTGTTTGTTGCAAAATAGCAAAAAAAATGATTTGTTGACAATTGCCTTATTTGTCCTAAATTATTAACACATAGAATTGTCAAGTTTATATGATTCAACAGAAAATTTAAAAACGTAGTATTTAAAAAGTTCTTTTTATCTTGTAATTATTTCTCTTTCAATCAATTTTTATTAGTTCCCCTACTGTATTTTTCATAACTGTATTATTTATTGTTTGATTTCATTATACTTTCTATGTCTGCCTGTTATTGTCTCATACTAATCATATTGTATTCTTCTTTGATTGATTCTATTGGTTGGCCTATATAAATATTTAATAATAAAAAAACTCTCTCCTATCATAATATGTCAACAGTCAATGGAATTAATCAGTTTTTTACGATAAAAATGTGGGGTGAGACATATTTACAGTGAGGCGATAAAATGTTTAGTCCGTTACTGAGTTTCGATGAGTTGGCAATAAAAATATTTATAAAAATAGATAATATTAATCTGACAATACAACACTCGTCTTATTCTTTGCACTGCGTCTGTGTATAAATTAAGGGAAGGTCTACGCTTAATATACTGTTAAACCAAGCGAAGCTGACCGTAACAAAGACACCGCGTAATATATCATGTTAGCCTGATACCCAAGATAAAAGAGTTTTTATTTTAGTCTCAGATTTCTCGCGCTGAATCCCCGGGGTCAAGTGCAGGTGACATTTTACCCATCCTTATAATATTTATGATCTCCTGATATTTTAGGATATGGAAAGGATACCTTTCCGTTCGGCCACTATGTAAATAAATCCTTCACGGATGAATGGACCCTATGTAGTGCTTGCTTTAAGGGATATTATATAGAAAGGGGGTTAATAATCTACCTATAATAATTTATGGTCATTTTAACTATATTTGGGTATTTATTTATAATGAATCCCTTAAATTTCAGTTGAATGACAGATATTCTAATGCAGTATATGATTACCTAATTAATGTATTTAATCCTACTGTTAGTAAGCAAAGCAACGAAGGCTTGCTCCGTAGCAACAAACGATGTTCTTGATTAAAAAAAATATAATATATGAGAATGTTCTAAACATACTACCTACCTTATCATTCTACCACAAGGAAACACGCATAACGTCACAAATTATCGGCACCTATAAAAATCATGAAATTATTAGGTCTGTAATAGTAACAAATATTTATATGAGCATAAGTTATACCTTGGACAGTAAAATCAAGAGAAATCCATAGGTTAGTTAGATGCATAACAAATGTAGTTAGTGCTGGAGGCCGAGCAAAGAGTCCCGTAAATGGCCAAACGAAATAACCAACGATTCCATTAAATAATACGACGTCCAACGGATTGATAACTTGAATTAAAACACAAAAACCAATATCCAACATTAACGCAATTTGATAAACATTTCGCGTAAAAACTAATAGTTGAATTCGTCGTAATTAAGTATGATTCCCGTAGCATAATTGTTAAACCACACTGGCACGAATCCAATGGTTACAGGTTCAAGTCCCGTCGGACGTCATATTTTTTTCAAAAAAGATTTTTTTCTCTTAGGCATATATTATATCTGAGTTGTTTTCAAATTGGGTATATTCAATATAAAGAATGTAACATTCTTAAATATTGTGAATAATTCGTTGAATAAAAGAATTAGTTTATAAAATCATTATAACTAAAATTTGGAGTGATCCGGGTGTCACTTAGGGCACCTTACCTTAATAATTGATACCATATATTCAATATTACGATTTATTTTAATATGAACCAATCAGACTTTTCTACAGTTTACAGTTTACCATAATATTGTATTTGAAGATTCTAAGTATGAACAATAACTAGCATTACGATTGAAGTTTTTAGTTTGATACTGTGGCGTAACTATAGTGAGTGTTGACTAACAGATAATAATTACCTACTTTGGGAAGTAACTCAATCAAAACGTCAAAACAGGTCACCATACAGTTTTAAAACAGCGCTTCCAAAGTAGCATTATTATTTTTTTTGTTACCAATTTAATCATATTAAAATCTTCCAGTAGCAGCTGGTTCAACTTTTGTGATACAGAAAGTAAAGTTCATACAATGCCTTCTAGGCAATGTTGCTTCTAGGCATGTCCATATTCTTAAATTCTAACACGGGTACTCAATTAATGCTTCGGATATATAAAGGGTAGTTCGATAGTAGGATGTCACCCTTTAATACAAACTTTGGTAGCATTTATTAGGGTTCAATTACAAAAGCCAATATTGACCGAAACGCGTTCTATGTTTTAATAATTACTGTAGGTTTTGACCCTCGGATCAACGGTCAAATAGCGATACACATTATTATTAACGCGAGCTAGAGGTCGTGATCAGCCCGTTTCCAACAATGTGAAGAATTGTAAAATTTTATGATGGGGAAGTTCCCTAAAATTAGAAGGGAGGGATGATATATTATGATGAGGAATAGCCAAATGGTAGAACCTTTTGCATACATTACGTAAAAGGTAAACGATCTTTCTAGAACTATTGACACTTAATGTGTAGAAGTCACCAAGTTGATGTAATTGCAATGGGCCATACATATCGCTTGGCGATTGACAACCGCTGGATTCCTTTGTATTTCTAGTGTAACTTAATTTTGCTAGACCATTTTTTTTGTCTTGAATTATACATTTTGTTAAAATCGAGTGAACGTAGTCATTGAACATACATAACTTGAAAACACCTCAGATATATATTTACCAACTAGAAAAAAACATAATATTTGAAAAAAAAATACGAAAATAGACTTTTATAAAATATAATATTTTCGAGTGGGTATAATTATAATATCTGAGGTGTTTACAAGTTTTGCATGTTCAATATATGGAATGTTAAAATCTCAAAATCTTGTGAATTATTCATTTGAATAAAAGAAATGGTTTATTAGTATAGTCATTGTATTATGTCAAGCCTCCCCGACTGGCGGAATGCCAGCTAAATCTGTGGTTTATTGAATCCCAATGTCAACGCCGACATTTGTTTAGGTTAGAAAGAATAAATCAACATCCTCCTAGTACTCCCCTTAATTATTCCCATTATTAAGCGAAAGAAAATAATATGCTCGGTGAGATAACTCACATAACACTATGATTTGATTGCATTTTCCATTCGAAATTCGATTCGAAAGTTCCTGCCGTCGATTGGGATGTAACGCTAAATTCTTGGGGTTACAATACCTATTTACATTTAAAATATAGTATATCGTTACCTTACTATTAAGACCTTGTATGTCCAATATTATGGAAAAATGAAGTTTGTTCGACAAAATTCAAACAAAAAAACATTTTAAATCATATCTAAACCTCGGTTCTCTAAACTAGTATGCTGTCCATATATCGACAAATTGTAAAAACTTGTAAGTCTCGTGGTTTCAAACATGGAATTAAAACCTCGTATTTCATAACCAGTGCTAGCAGATTCATCGATTAGAGAGGTGTTATATTATATATTAAATAGTGAATACTGTTTTATTACGTTTTTCTATTCCCCTCAACATTCTTCTCAAACAGACTTACGAGGTTTTAATAGTAAGGTGACGATATAGTAGACAAAATTATCTCTTTTAGAAGTATTATCATAAAATACACCGAGAATTTAATGAAAAAGTCAAAACTATGTGATATTTTTTGTATGATTCTCATAAAGGCAACAAGTTCTCAGAATAAATAATCAATAGGATCTTATTATAGGCGCATTCCCAGAAGGGTAAAAGGAAGGGCGATGGAAAACTTCCTCTCAGGTAGGTTTTCCCGGGGAAAGTGTTGAGAGTTAGAGAAGCGATTCATTGACGAGGCGCCCTAACAACTTTTCCTACGTAGGCCCATGCAATATCAAGTATAAAGTAATGTCATAAAAGAAAATGCGAAGGAATTCCTACCTGGGGGGACCGCGTAAGCGCCTAGAAGTGGAAACGTTTGAGAATAGGTGCAAATTATTAATGTGATTTTATTACGGTTGTCGTAAAAACAATTCTTTTCGAGAGCTTTTCTGGATTGCGTGGCTTTATTATTACAACTGAAACTTTATAAATACATGTAGGTATAATTGAAATTAATAAGTAAATTTACCACCGCTTTCCAATTTTTTCTCATTAGTATTACTCGTTCTATCGATTTGTTGTATGGACTTACGATATTGAACGATCATTATATATAAAAAAAAAACCATAAAGATATTTATCACTGAACTAAGTAATACAATAATTGTTTGGCGGATCTCGTTGTTCAGGCACGAGACCGCTGTGATTGGGTGATTGGGGGTGACCAGGAGGTGTAGATGGAGGGTCGTCAGGAGGGAGGGAAATGAGAAGTCGAAATTTGGCGGTTGCTCCAATGAATGGAGGAGCGAGTTTTATTTGCAGCGTAAACACTCGGTACAACATACATACATGTTACAAGAGCGTTATGTTACAATACTTATGATACTGTTCCGAGGTTCGAGTCTCGGTGGAACAGAATGCGGTGCGGAGCGACCAAGAAGCTTACTGATCGAACTGAGATTAAGATTGATACTAATAGATATTTAGACTAACTAACTCATCAACTATGACCCGTTAATTATATGCATGAATATTTGGTAAATATAGAGTCATTGCTGATGAAATTTGCAATTGAGAAATCTGCTGGCCTCCGCATTATTGCACTTCGAACGTTTCGATCCCATCGAAGAATGTCACGCGTGTAGAATGCTCTGACCGTATATGCGACGATTGTGCGATAGTTTAAATGACTTGCTAATTCTTACACTGTCGAAATAATGCTGACAAGGCCCGAAGTCATTGACCGCTACAATTGTATTAATAATTTATATAGGTATGTTATTAGGGTACATTCATACTTATAAATGTACCCGCCTTTCATTGCGTCAATGTACCCCGGCACGCCAAGTAATTTCAAAAAAGTTATTCACTCTACATACATATAATTTGATGTGATGTAACTTAAAAATCGGTTACATAAATGAACCTACCAACAAACTATTAACTGTGTTGGTTTTATAAAGATTTCACTGTGGACAGAAAAAAACATTCACGAGAAAAATAAAACTTTTAACATCTTAGGTGATGTATTTATTGTCACAATGGCGCCGTTATTTGATGGCAGTTAGATTTGAAACTTTTATGGAATAATCAGTACCAGTATTATTGCCATCTATTGGTAAAAATTTCAACCTCATAGCAATGTCAAAACTCGATGTTACATGACGTGAATGAACGTGCCCCGTATATCAAATCAAATCAAAACAAATTTATTTATTTTACATATAATGAACATAACAAATTATAAATTCAAAGCGTTCTCGACATGACATAAAATAAGTGTTAATAATTTAAAAAATAAAAATACAGAGAAGTGTGAGTTAATAATACAATCAGTAATAAAATAAGAAATAAAATAACAATAATAACAAAATAAAAGTAGATGGAAGCACACAGAGTGAACTTTGATAGACCCTATCTTAAAAACTTATAAAACAACGTCCACCTGAATTCACCCTCACGTAAGTGGAATATATCAATATCCGAAGCGATTTCATTAAACATGGTTATTGCCCTCCCAATTGGCATTACTAATGACAGGTTAGTTCTGCACCGTGGGAGAACAAACAACGGATGCCCTCGATTCCTAAGGCAATTAATTATCAGAGACACACAAGCCAACACCACCAAGAATGGCAGAGTTCACATTTATGCCGCGTTTAAGTCTGAAAAATATGTAGCTAAATAAAAATCCCTTCTAAATTTTAAGCTACAGTATGTAAGCATTCCTAAGAGAAAATCAGTCGGCTAGAGCCACGGATAATATCCATACAGCCGAACGTAAAGGAGTCTCAAAAATTTCTTTTGGACTCTCTCCACCATAAGGCCGTAATTCAACTGATGCGGGGCCCAAACGATAGACCCAATCTCAAGTCTGCTTCTAACTAAATGTACCTCTACCTCTATCAATGTACCTACCCCATCAACCCCTACTAAATCAGTTTGGTGCTATTGAATTTAAAACAATACAAAAATTAATATATTACCTATCGAGTTTAAACTATTTATAGCACAGAAATAATACGTAAAATAAGTCTTACGTTAGGAAAATGAAAAATGGGGTGTTTTAAAATGGACGCATCAAAGCAAAAGGGAATAAAAGGAGTACATTCTCAGTTCTCGGCATATTAATGGCTACACATACAAAATATAAAGGAAAGCTTTAATCAAATCATTCAGAGAGCGAAGCAAAAAAAAGGCTTTCGGCAAATAGCATTTACCTACCATTATGTAGAGCTCACTCGATAATACACTCAAACGAAATTCTGCCTGAATAAACAAAATTTCGGGCAAAAATAAAAGTTTTCGTTTCGACGCTTTCGCTCTGCGGCGGACGTTTATGGGGATTTCGGCTGGCATATCTATCTATATTTCTACCCACTGTGAGTGCTCAACTCCTAATACAATAAATTCCATATTGAATCGACATAACATGGGGTCATACGTGTATAAATAAATAATCCATATTGACATTTTATTAATAACTTTTGAAACCATAGCAGCAGCTTTACAAAATAGATATAGAGATACAGATAATAAAAGAATTTGAACTCTACGGAATCGTATAAGTACACATTTCTACTTAGGAATTTTTAAGGGCGGACGTGCTCAGCGTGGGTTAAGATGGAGCTTTTTTTCTATTTTCAAAGCGTGATCCTGGACATACCTTAAACGTTGTAGATACTCTATTTATATAATGTTGAAGCCTTATTATCCTTTATATTTATTTTAAACATTTGATGACTGCATAAAGTATTTTTATTACATAAAACAGTATTCTTTTAAAGGCAGTTCAATTTTCGAATCAAACGATTATACTTGCCGTTGCATTCAAGGCCGACTATAGACTGAACTAATGCACCGAATAGTGAATAACGATGGTAGTGCAAGTTATTGATTACTTTCGAATACAATACGGTAACCTGTTGATTTTACTGCCAATTAACGTATTACTATTTATTTGAATATGAAATAGTCATTATTCATTATTCTTGAGACTCCTTTACTTGAGGTTGTATGGATACTATCCGTGACTTTATCCAACTGACTTTCTCTTAGGCATGCTTACATACTGCAGTCTGCAATTTAGAAGAAATCTTTATTTGGCTACGTATTTTTTTCGACTTATACGAGGTATAAATGAGAACTCTGCCATTCTGGGCAGTGTTGACCCGTGTGTCCCTAATAACAATCTTAGAAATAGAGACCATCAGTTGTTTATTCTCCCAAGGTGCAGAACCAACCTGCCACTGGTAATGCCAATTGGGAGGGCGATAACTATGTTCAACGAAATTGCTTCGGGTATTGATATATTCCTCCTACGCGAGAATGAGTTTAGGTGGACGTAGTTTTAAAAATTCTTAAAATAGGGTCTGCGTAACTCATCCGGTGTACTTCCTTGTACCTATCTAATTTATCTACTGTTCGATCTCTTTTTTTATGTAATACTGTTTTATATATCTTTGTTTCTAAATGTCATGTTGTGAACGTCTTAAACTTTTAATTTGTAATGTCCACAATATGTTTAAAAAAAATGAAATTGAATTGAAATTGAATTATTTTCTATAAACAGTTTACCATATTGCACTCTAAGTATGAGTAATAACTAACACTACGATCGAAATGTACAGTTTCGTTTCACAGCCTGACTATAACAGCGGACTTGGGTTTAAATAGTAATAAATTCATTATTATCTTCTTCTTTTAGTAGCCCCAAAAACAAAATGGCGGCTAGCATTCTGGTTTGAAGTCGGTTGTGTTGTTTACATTGATATACCTACTACTGGATGAAACATATGCTTCTTAAAATGACGCCCGATTTTCAGCGACTCGGCCAGTGTTAAAACTTAAGCTCACTTAATATTTGTCTCGAAAACGACCTGGCAATAATTATGAGTAAGCCCGATCTAGCTTGCATCTTACTCTAACTAATAGTCAGCGCATGACGACTTGCTCTGTCCGCTCAGACATGAATTTTTGGTAGCTTACAAGCTTTGGGTCGCAGTACCCTTAGGGTCACAATTCCAAGAACGCAAATTTAGTTTTACAGCCAGGGCAATACGGGTGAAATTCGGGAATCCATGTTAACGGTCTTAACGCATTATACCTACAAGGAAATATTATAAGACGATATTCGTAATATCTTCTTTTGTGGTACATTTTTAAAATTACACTTGTATGGGAACTCCTCATCTAGTAGTATATCAATGGTTGTTTACGCATTTCTCGGTGTTTTACGTGATGATTCATCTTAAAAATAATGGCTAATGTATTACTTTCTACTGCCTATATAAAAATAACGAGGGAGTATATTAATACAGGTATTTGTATGTATATTTTATATTCAAATGTGTGTTTTGATACGGCAATGTGTGAGAATTTAATTATACGATAGTTAATCCTATTAATTTAATTATTAAAGGCTTATGTTGGCAATATCTCCACATAGAATCATGTATGTAATCAACTAATTGGGTAAGGTAATGTCATAGTAGAATGGTGAAGTTCTCTTCGAATTAACCTGCAATGCGGAGTAATTCATAGCTAACTTAATCAGTAAACCAGAGTTACTTTTTTGCATCAGTTTCATACGTTTAAGCTCCATCTTTATAGAAGAAGGAAATTTATATGTTGATATAGAAAAAAATTGTATTAGGGGAGCAGTACCGCTGATAGACAGATATATTTTGAAATCGAACTATAATTTAACCGAACTTTAGTGCTTTTTGGTTGGCAGTATATCACGGGTCGGTGATGACTGCTTGTTAGGTACGTAGTATAATAATTATTCATTACACTAATTCCCTGAATATCCTCTAGCATTATACAATTAGTTATAGCTCCAAAATGATATTGCATGTTTGGATATACCTATACATTTAATTTTATCAGGAGCATTAATTACACACAAATCGCCATAACAAAAAAGCTTGTTACCAATATACCTACACGAAAAATCGTTCCAATTTGAAAATCGAACTAAAGCTCTTAATATACCATGGGAATAAGCCTCTTAGTATAGAGTCAAAATTCTTTGATATTATTACACAATACGTATCCCTTCTTTAGATGTTGCATTTTCTTTGTGATAATATAATAAATACACAAGCGTAACTTTACGAAATTCGTACCTAATAGATATAATTATATAAACGTCATACTTACAAATCAGCACTGATCGTATTACAGCATCAAAAGACAATGTTTCAAATCCGTTTGACTTACCTGGAAAAAAGAAGACAACATAATATTAGAGAGAGTAGGAATAATTTAATATATATAATAGACCAGAAATATTAAACCAGTTCTTGAAAGATTATTAATATCATGTTAAATAATAAAATCATTAATAAATGTTGTTTGATGTAGTAGTAGAAAATATTTATTTTCATTTGTTAAAATAGGTACCAGAAATTATACAATAATTAATAAAATAACGAGGATTAAGACCTAAATTTATAATAAAAATTTCCTAAAAATGTGCCTACCTACTTATCTTGACCGTCAGTGGCGAAGATTGCATATTGAAAGGAGGTGAACGGTTATGTTATAACACTTATAACAAACAAAAGAATAACATTACACACTTACGACAATGATAAATGTAGCTACCAGTTTCAATATCAGAATAAAACGAATATTTTAAACCTTATATTCATTAAATGTATCATTGTTTTATGGCGTTAACCATGATAAGTATTAGTTACGATTGAAGAACAAATTTAATAATGTATTTGGTATTTAAAAAAGTCGTTAACCTATCGCGTTGTAAATTCATTAATCACAAATGACACAGCAATCAATGCATACTACAATCATAATATTATTCTCCGCAATGAGGTAAATTTCAAAAAAAAAAAAAAATTGAACCTATCTCAGTTCAACGCCTCAGCGTAGAGTCAAGCATGCATTTCGTTGTTATTGCAAAATACTAAATAAACAAAAAAAAACACACGTTGCAGTTTTCACGGCTGTTAAATACGCGAGCTTTCGAATATGACGCTACGCAAACCTCGTCATTTATTAATAGAATTATAATCCGCCATTTTTATCTTTCATAATACAATCAATTTTTCGTTTACTATCAATTTGTACTGTCATAACAATTGTCAATTTATGGTTTGAATAAAAGGGTATTTGTGTGCTACATTTCAAAATCAGGCAAGTCCACCTTTAGGTATTTTTAACTTTTTTGTGAATTGCTGAAGAACTACTGCTTTTTAACATTTCTGCATTATCAAAATGTGAAATTTATTAATTTTAAATATTCTATACTCGAAATAATATATACTTTCACCCTTGTGACTGTGTATTTGAGAAAACCAAAAGCTGTTTTTTTCCTATTCATCTATTATGGACTTGGCTGATTTTGAAATCTAAGACACATTTCTCGATCACACGAGTCTTGTTCATTACACCTCTCCTACCCACAACCTTATTCAATTCCAATATGTTTACAAATTATGTTTATTCAAAATGCTGTTTTAAAATGAGTATTGACATACCTAATAGGTTGAGCAATTATTTATATTACCTATGTTCATAACAAAATTCTTATCAAATATTGCATTACCAGATCGTGCCTTCATTCAGAAGCAGAACGAGCTATCGTTTTAATCCGATTCAAGAGGGTCAAAAACAAGCAAATCTACTCAAAAATACCCTATACAAGTATCAGGCTCGTATAAAGTGAACGATCTCGAATAAAACCGAGAGGGTGCACCGCCTCGTGAATTCGTATTGGATTATTACCCGTATCGTTTCGGTGGCGCATCCAAGCCTTCGAAATCTCAACGTACTCCTTCAGACGTTTCTGGTGCCCTGATGCCTCGGGGGCAATCTGACTGCAAATCACCACATTGTACGGGAAAAGATAAAAATGAAGAGAGATAGTACGGATCCAAAAATAGAATATGCAATGGATGCTGGTTTATACGCTTTTGTGGTGTCGATATGAATAATATATCGAAATGAAAATTTCAATAGCTTTAATGTAACGTCTAGACATCGTTTCATATTATCCTCATACAGTATGTGTAATATTATAGATCTGCAAAATTAATACAGTATACATTATTTTGATTGTTTTAATTTAATATTTGTCAAAAATGTAATAAAGCCTTCTAAATTCAGGTAGGTATTATATCATCGTAATCTATGGTAATATCGATAAAGTACCTCATGTGTATTGATATTACGTACATATTTATTTTATAATTATAGTTCCTTATCCTTCCGCTGCGCTGTAAGTTCTACAATAATAATATTACATCATTTCAGAATATTGCAGTACCAGTTTGCAATATCACACAAAATACTACTTCATTACTGGGTCCATCCGCCAAGACTACATTTGTTACAAAACCCTAAAGATTAAAGAATATAACAAATACTGGATTTATATCTATACAAAATATATTTATTCGACAACATAACATCTCTTCAACTAAAAATCACCGCACGCCACTACTTTATGTATTTTTTTTATTTTCTTAATTAAAGAATGCGAGTGTAAGATTTTTGTTACTTAACAGAAAGATTTCAATTAATTAGTTAACTTTTATTCACTGTTAGTCATTTCTTTAATTGAGTTAAATTTCGGTTTAATATATATATTGCTACAATAATAATGCTACATGCGTAGATGCAATTCAGATATTATTTTTTTACAAGTAGGGTATTTTTTAAATACGTCTTTAGACGTTGGTTCGAACCAGTGTTGCCAACCGTACTATAATTATAGTATTTGTGCGATAATTTTCGTCTGCGTACTATGAACGATTTAAACATGTATAGTACGCCCAAAATACTATAATTATCAAAATTCGGAAAAAAGTTGTCAAAATGGAACTACTAACTACCATATGGACGCCATTTCGAAAACGTTATTCGTATGTCAGATTCTGTCCAGTTGCGAGACTTGATTGTGTAGTTTTCAACTGTGGCTCCCCCATCCATTCTTTAGATAAGTTTGAAGGTCTGTACCTACCTTTTGAAATTTTGCCTAAAAAAACGAGACGTTAACTAAGTACCTTACATCTGAATCTTTGTCTTAAAAAGGTGACGTTAATTACTTAACGCGTAATTTTTTGAAAATGCAGAAAAGTATTGGTCATTCAACGCGTACTATATTTTTTTGCCGAAATACTATACACTTGGAGGCTCGGTACTATAATTCCACTTTGGAAATATGGTAACACTGGCTCAAACTGAAAAGAGAATAATCCACGAGCAATCGGTGACAAGATGTAAGCATTTCACAAACTTACCGACGAGCGGTCACACATATCGCTGTAACCGACCATTCCATATTAATACATGCCACAGCTGAATGTATAATAATATTATATTCATGTTTACTTCGGCAAAATTATTATTGAGGGTTAAATCGAGGCCTGAAGGAGGTGTTTATCAATAAACATATTCTTTTAAAAGTGAAATATAATATGTTAAAAATGAATCATTAGTACAAATATGAAAAGTTTACCAGGCATGCATAATTTAGTCGCTTTAATGATTCATTCTTTTATTTCAAGGCATACATAATATTTCATTTGAAGACAAATATATAAACTAAATTCTATATTAAAACAAAGTCTGGCTTAACTTAAATGACAAATATATTATTCAGAAACTTTTTGTACAATCGATTGTTTGGGAGACACTCTTATTTATTAAAGTTTCCAAACTTTTCTTTCGTAACTATGTCTGAAACATTAAAATTGTATTTATTTTAATAATAAGATTAGATATGAAATGAAATATATAAATGGTACTTTTTGTTAGATGCGAGAACTGTCAAAAAGCTTTCATAACCCGTCTGCCTTAGTTATATGTAGGGATTCCAATCCCGGGATCCCGAATCCCGGGATCCCGGGATCCTGAGCTATTTTCGATACCTATGAATCCCGGGATTGATAAACATAATCCCGGGATTTCGGGATTGATTTTTTTATCAATTTTTATGGAAAATAAAATCAAAGCGAAAATATAACAGAAAAAATACTTTTAATAAAAACTAATTACATTAGAAATAAACTGAGTTTGAATGAAATTTGATTTATACCCATGTGTAGGTTGCCGATTCATTTTATTTTTTCACGTAAATTATTAAAAATGGAAAGATTGGAAAAAAACAATGCTTCGCACTTTTAACAAAGTAATTCCATCATGATATCATACGTTTTACGGCAGTTTCAAATTTGTCTGACTAATTAGATTTATGAAGCGGAAAGGTCATAAGTACGCCATGATTATTTGCTTTGATATTTTAAATCTCGCTAATCCATTCATCAAGTTTTTACTATCAGAAACAGCAATCTCCTATTAAATTCACATTATTATTTAAATTACAATATTATTGACTCCGTTAAACTTGTGTATTTCTAAGATTCGACGTATAAAATATTAACAATAAATGTCTTAAATTGTACGAATTATAGGTACTAGATTTATTTTTGACCGATTTTATCAATGTTTTTTGTAAATATAAAAATTGTATATTAACAATGGAAAAAATGCCAATCCCGGGACCAGTCCCGGGATCCCGGGATTGTCAAATTGTAATCCCGAAATCCCGGGATCAGAATTTTGCCTCGGGATTGGATTCCCTAGTTATATGTAAGTACAAAATAATTGAAAGCACTTCTTGCATTGTCTACGTCTAGGTAAACTAAATAATTTCAAATGCGAAATATTTTGAAATCCAGAATTTGCAATAGGTATATTTTAAAATGCATTTCTTATCCAATGATGTTAATAATATAAATCATAATAGGATCAAATTATTAAGGTTAACTTGCAATTAAAAACACTGCTATATTCATTTTTGCAGTTAATTAATTATAATATAATGTTGTTTCAGATCGCAAGGTAAAATATATATAAATAATTGAAAGACTACGTCATAGTTTTGAAAAACATCAGAAACATAAATAATAGAAAAATTCCAAGAAAAAAATATTCAACCTAGAAAGAGCGAAATTTATTTCAAATAAATACAATGTTATCATAGTATAAACATTTCCCCGCATTCCAGGAAATATAGTTATTATTAAAGAATGTTTTCTAGAATCGAGCTTTCATTATAATCCCAAGAATACATTACACAACCAGTTTCTAACGTAATAACACTCGTATGATGTATTATCATCTACATATAATATACACACTTATGCTACGAGTAGGTTATAATAATGTATCATAATGTAATCATATTTGTTGCGGATAGTAAACCAATTCAATATTACATAAATCCGTAATAAGATCATAAATTCATAATTAGAGTAGGGTAGGTAGGTCCCTAAGATTAAATAATTACAAGATAAAAAGAACTTTTTATATACAACGTTTTTAAATTTTTTGTTGAATCATATAAACTTGACTTGACTAGCTTAAACGACCAAAAAAATGTACTTGATAGAAATACTGAATAATGAAATGTCATTACATATTGATTTCTACTTAAGGGGGGACATGCTCGTCGAAGGTCAAAATTGAGTTTTTATTGTATTTTCAAACCATGATCCTGGACACTCCTTAAACGTTGTAGATAATCTATTTATATAATTTTGAAGCCTTATTATCCTTTATAGTTATTTTAAACATTTGATGACTGCATAAAGTATTTTTGTTACATAAAATAGTATTCTTTTAAACCTCTCGCTCTAATGTTTTAGAATATAGTCATATTTCGGTACATAACTGTGCAGTGGTGTTAAGATTTTTTACGTTTATTAATTTTTAAACGCATTTATGAAACCATTAGTATAATTTATTACGAGATAATTTTTGTAAAATATTCACGATAAAAAATTATATTGATAATCTCTGTGATCCCAAATTCGACAAGAATTAGGCATTTTATTATTCAAAAAATCGGCAAGATTAACACATTTGAAGATGATTCTAAAGATATTTATTATAAGCTATGTCTTTGACCATTCAAGTGTGATAAACATCTTATGAATAATGATTGCTTTATAATAATTATTGACCTAAGAATAAGGTAGTGTTTTTTTGAAATACGCCATTTCTTTTGTCATTCCCTAGTGGTTAAGCTACAACATACGGCCGTAGCCATAAATTGACAAACTATAATTGAAGTAGGGAGTAAAATGATATTGACGCGCGTGTTTGAACATGTACCGTTTAAAAAAATAAAAAAAAATCGGTAAGGTACATGTTCAAACACGCGCGTTAACATAATTTTACTCCCTACTTTAATTATAGTTTGTCAATTTATGGCTACGGCCGTATGTTGTAGCTTAACCACTGGGGAATGACAAAAGAAATGGCGTATTTCAAAAAAACACTACCTTATTCTTAGGTCAATAATTATTATAAAGCAATCATTATTCATAAGATGTTTATTACACTCGAATGGTCAAAGACATAGCTTATAATAAGTATCTTTAGAATCATCTACAAATTATAATACGACCTAATAAAAACGTTGTAAAATATACTTAGGTCTATAAAGAACTAAATGGTATTAATATTCGGTTTACATATTTTAATTATCCATTATTATCTTAATAAAGTACCTAATTCACAAGATTTGAAAATATAATTTAAATATAATAATCTTTATTGTACATGTATAATTTTAAAATACCTCAGATATACTTATACCTACGTAGATACCCACTCAATTTTGTATTTGTAAAAGTTTTTTTTTCTAATATGTGTTTTGAAATTATGTATAGTATTATCTTGTTGTTCCTTAAATTAAGATAATACATTTAACTAAATAGCCTATATTAAACATATTAGTAGGTAGGTAAGTATTTCAAAAACTATTGTATTAGGGTTTTTTCTCACAATAATACATTTTTTTTCAAAAAGATTATTTCTAATAGATGTATTAAAATTATGTATATTATAATTATTATCGTGCTGTTTTCTGAATTATTTAGTTAATAGATATTACTTTAGAAGTGAGATGGAATAAGGAACAGGCAGGGTAGGTTGGTTTGACTCCAATAATAAGAAGATGGTTGCGTGAATGAAATGAACCCTGGTTTTATTATCTCCTTCCAAATAAATATTAATTTAATTATTACAGGTACGTTTACAGATTATAATTTAGATGGTGAAATCACGATTATGCGTTCTGGTGGATTTACGAGATCGATCGGGCAAAGCGCAACGATAACCTTACGGTTAAATCTTGGATAACTGACTGACATATTGTTTTCATGTACTTAGTGTTTTTATAGTGATTCGATACAATAGAAAATGCTGCTATCACTACTAGAATATTTTGATAATCATGCTCTGTTGTGTAATGCATGGCTCGTTTATAAATAATTGATTTTAATTTGAAAAATTAAGCAGTTTTTAATAATTAGGCAAGATTGATTTTCATATAAACAATATTTGTGCATATCATGATAAATCGTTTTGTAAATTATAAATAATTGATTAACATAATTATTGAATTATTTTTGCTAAATTAGCTTTCTGTTAAAAATTGATTGATTCACATAAATCGCTTGTTTTGCTATTTCAACAATATTATGGTGCAAGACACATTGTAATTAGGGATTCCAATCCCGGGATCCCGAGCTATTTTCGATACCTATGAATCCCGGGATTGATAAACATAATCCCGGGATTTCGGGATTGATTTTTTTTATCAATTTGTATGGAAAATAAAATAAAAGCGAAAATATAACAGAAAAACTACTTTTAATAAAAAATAACTACATACATTAGAAATAAACTGAGTTTGAATGAAGTTTGATTTATACCCATGTGTAGGTAGCCGATTCATTTTATTTTTTCACATAAATTATTAAAAATGAGAATGATTGGAAAAAACAATGCTTCGCACTTTTATCAAAGTAATTCCACCATGATATCATACGTTTTACGGCAATTTCATATTTGGCTGACTAATTAGATTTATGAAGAGGAAAGGCCATAAGTACGCCATGATTATTTGCTTTACTATTTTAAATCTCGCTAATCCATTCATTATGTCTTTACTATCAGAAACAGCAATCTCATATTAAATTCACATTATTATTTATATTACAATATTATTTACTCCATTAAACTTGTGTATTTCCAAGATTGAACGTATACAATATTAACAATAAATGTCTTAAATAGAATGAATTATACTAGATTTATTTTTGGTCGATTTTATCAATGTTATTTGTAAATATAAAATTTTATATAAACAATGGAAAAAAATGCCAATCCCGGGACCAGTCCCGGGATCCCGGGATTGTCAAATTGTAATCCCGAAATCCCGGGATCAGAATTTTGGCTCGGGATTGGATTCCCTAATTGTAATTATAAATTAAGTCATGCGAATGGTAGGGTATTGACCTTCCCTACATTACTAAATAGTCTATAATAAACAAGATATAAGTCGGTACGTTTTTCAAAATTTATTTCATTACGGTTTTACTCTTTCACAATACTGACAACACTGAGAATATTTTATACTCGACTGTAGCGATTTCCGGAAAAATACATCAATAGGTAATAAGACAGTAGTAACCTATATATAACCTATAATTGAGGTCCTAGAGTTGTACACGTGCCATAATTTAAAAAAAGAATGAGATAGGACCAGTTTTCACATACATATTTATGCTTCAAACACGAGGAACTGTTATGTAAGCATTCAATTCCTAACATTGACATGGTATATAAAATGTCACATTTTCACAGCAAGTGTATTTATATTATTAATGTTTTTGCTAGATCTCATTAAAATACTAAAAACATAAAGAAAATATCAATATTTTTTTCGTGGAAAGTAATAAAACAACATTTTTGAAAACGAGACTTCATTTATTTACAGAACGTTACGAGCGTACATAAGTGAAACGGCAAATAATTTTGTACGACATCATCTGCTAAAAATCATGAACTGGAAAAGACGTGCGGAGGACCGTTCCGGCTGGAGGACGGCGGTGGAGGAGGCCAGGGCTTGACTTGAGCTGTACCGCCATCGAAGAAGAAGAAGTGTAATAATAACAGTATGTGGAACGAAATTTCGCAGTACGAGGTGACTACACGTCGATTTGTTTTGTCATAGCGTCGGATAAAAATATTCTTAAATCGTGTAAAGATGACTAAAAATTTTTACGTATGTACTTAAAAAAGAAAACATGTCAATGAATATACTATTGTTATTAGTAATATAACAATAAACATAACATTAAATGGACGCATGTTGAATTTTTATGATAAATTATATTTCGTTCGGCTCGCGACATTTGCACAATCCGCGCATCGCATAGGCAAGATCTTTTTAGACCCTTAAAAACAGTTACAGTCGCATATAATCAAAAATAATTTTGAAGTCGATATTTTCAACTAGGTCACTGGTGCACTTGTATTCGTTCGATCATTAGCTCCTTATACTATATATAGATCCTTAGTTTATGTTAGCTCCTAAATTATTGAAGACTTCATTATTATTTCGAGTCAAATGGTCGTGTCCGAAATATGTCATAAAAAGTGTCACTGTATCTTCAAAGAGCGTGTGATGTGTTCATTCTGTGTTGCGCACACCTATAGTAACTTATATTTTGTGTCGAGGATATTATTTGAAAGATATCATCAGTTGCCATGGGTATGAAAGCCATTTGCCGATCGCTTATAGAATATCAGTAATGGCGTGGAAGCCCACTACTGCAAAATACATTTCCGAGGAAACATATTGTATGTCTCGGCACACATTCGCAACGCTTCTAGCTCCGGCATAATGTATATTTTTAGCAGTAGCTTATTTGGATACCATCAATAATATTGTTATTGGTTGTTTACCGAAAGAGCTTCGTAGAATATTCGGTTACATTATAGTATAAGAAAGGAAGCCACGTAAGGAAGCAGCATTATTACAGTGCTGAAGACTCCATACTATTATTTACAGTATTTAAAGTCTATCTTCTGAAGAAAAATATTTCTTAATCGAATATTACGTATTTCAATAATTTTATATGATATAAAAATAATGTAATTTGCCCACGACATCTGTCTGTAGGTGTATTATAAGTTAATTGATTTCAAGCTTGGTTCATAAGACCGACATAACCAGCTATAGTTCTAACACAATAAAAACTCTAAATAAGTTCGAACATTTCATGCATACTACACGCATAATAGTAAATTCTTGATTTTAATATAATGTATATTTCTCATTGTACTAATATAGTTATTTATTTATTTCTAAGTATTACTATAAATAATAATGCTGTGACAAAGAGTGTTTGAATGTATGTAAGCAGTTGCGTAGATAACTGAAAAATAATAATTACAAGATAAAAAGAACTTTTGATATACCTACAACGTTTTTAAATTTTCTGTTGAATCATACTTGATAGAAATACTGAATAATAAAATGTCATTTCATATTGATTTCCATAGTAATGCACGTATATATTATTTAATAATTTAGTTGCTAGGAGCCCCTAACAGCCAATAATGGTATCGAAATAACTTTTCATACAAAACAGAATTAACTAAAAATGAATTCAATTCTAATTAAAGATGGCTAAAAGTATTTAAAGAATGCATTGGCATCGTGTTCTGATATATTCTAAAAGTTTCAAACTTCTAGCTAGTCGGGAAGTTAGTTAAAAATAGATTGCAAGATTTGTACCGGACAAACAACCACCGGACAAATAAGAATTCGACATAAGAACAACGTTGTAAAATAACATATAGGTCAGCCATATCTACAGTATTTTACGTAACAAAATTTTTTTATTTTACCTTTTTATAATAGAATATATTACACGAGAAAAATCAACAGGCAATAAAATGAATATTAAAAAAGTAATACCCAATCGCGATTCGAACTCGGGCTAGAAAATACTATTTCACGATCGATGAAGATTTTGACCGCGAAACCATCGAGCAGTCCAGTGCGCCTAAATAGATTAATATATTTTCAAAAAATACATCGCTTTTAACACCGCATAGTCCGTTAGGCATAAGAAAATACACTCTCGCGTGATAATATGACACTTGTTATGACATTATGTGTCACTTGTAATAGCTTTGAAGCATAATATCATTACCTTAGTATTAAAATCTCGTAAGTCTGTTTGAGAAGAATGATGAGGGGAAAGAAAAAAACTTAATAAAAATAATATTTTAAACACCTCTCCAATCGATGAATCTGTTAACACTGGTTGTGAAATACGAGGTTTTAATTCCATGTTTGAAACCACGAGACCTACGATTTTTTTTAATTTGTCGATATATGGACATCATACTAGTCTAGAGCAGCGATTTCCAAACTGGGAGGCGCGGAGTGTTGCGAAGGAAGGCGCGAAAAGTTTCACACAATTAATGTAGCCACAGGTTTGCAGTTTGCAATTGCTTATTTTATAAAATGGCCGCTAGATATATATAAAGTACATAAAACAGTCCTATAAAAGTTTGTTTGCAAACCTGTCTGAAAATATGGAGACTAATTTTATAATACCTTACTTCTATAGTATACTGTAAAGCACGCCGGCTATCTCGTAAAAAAAAGAAATAAAAGGGTATAATCATAATGTTGAAATTTGAGGCAAATTTGTTTAGGAACGATAATTTTGCTGTTAAACTTGTCTATTTGGTTGAAATTTTAAAAAAAATGAGTGAATAAATCAATGCAAGGACCACTAATGCATTCACTGATTTAAAAAGACGAAGTGACGGGATTCATAAAATATTGGAGCTTTGGAAATCAAAGTTCGCCATGTTTTCAATTTTAAATGATTTGTGCGCCAGATACATTGAAGCAAACAAAATCTATTTACTGAGTTCTTGGTTAGTTTGCTAATGTACTTTTCACGTTATTTTATTAATATTTAAAGAAGTTTTAAATATATGGTTATGCGTTGCAATTTGATGTGATACCTATATAATGATTGATATACTTAAATGATAATTTTTGATATGTATGATGATATTATTTTAAAAGGCGTCTGTATTATTTATTGAAATAAAGGGGGGGGAGGCGCCAAGATTAGATTTTTTTAAAGGGAGGCGTAGTAACATAAAGTTTGAAACCACTGGTCTAGAGAATCGAGGTTTTGATATGATTTAAAATGTTTTTTTATTTGAATTTTTTCGAAAAAACTTCATTTTTTCAAAATGGTGATGATATTGGAAAATTATATGGTAAATTACGTGTTCCATTTGGATGTATGAAATATTAACAATTTAATTATTTCGCTACAACATATTTCAATTATTAACGAATACAAAATATATGTGACCATTAAAACAAAACGTTAACAATGATCTTCGACATACAGTTTTACCTTTCCTTTTATCTTCTTTTCTTTTCAACAAACCTTTCACGTTGTCGTAGAAGACTTCAAGTGATATAACTTCATAGAACTCCACGTGCAAAGATATCGTATGTCACCGATACATATATAGTAGGTATCTACTACTACAAGCATATTGTTTACCGCAATTTACTTTTATATGCTTACCTACATTTCCCAGAGGGTGTTCAATAATGTTATTCATATATCTACGTGGCTTTTTAATATATGTTTAATTATATAGATACATTTTTATATATTTGATGCTTTTCAAATTCATTCTGTAGTGTTTTATCATATGAATAGTGTTAACTGTCAATTTTTAGTGAAAAACCATATAAGTAAAGAAATGCTAAGAGATTTCGTCCGCTTTTACTAAAGTGATTTCCATCCAGTAGCGAAGGGTGGAGGTAGGCTGTTAAGATCCGCCATAAATAGTGCACATTAAACTTTGTTAGTCATACGTAGGTATTTGTTTATATTGAACTAAGGCTACGATTTACAGATGGTGTTGGTCAGTTTTAAAAATCAATTAAACCCTGCCTAAACCAAACGATATTAGGTTTGGTATATTTTGGGCGACATGACAAAATTGTGCACACTTTATTTTCGTTGGATTAAGATACATATTACACAAAATATTGTTGGTTCATTTATTCAGCCTTGCCTAAACCATAGATAAAAATATTATTCTATCTATTAAATATCCAAAGTTATGTGTGATTTAATTGCATAATTTTAGATATTTTATAAATAGACGAGTGTTTTTTGACTATTATTTATTATGGCCTGGTTTAGCATGGTTTAATTGAATTTTAAAAACTAACCAACACCGTTTGGAAATTGTAGTCGTATTTCAATGAAAACAAATACGTATGACTGACAAAGTTTAGTGTGCACTATTGAAAAGGGAAGGAGACTCGGGTGGTCGAAATGAAACGCTCGATCGTCTCAACAGAGATCCGTTTAATGCGGTAGACGACAGAAATATTAGGTTACAATCTTATTTATTACAAATACAGGTTTGGTCATACAGTTTCATAAAAACAAGAACATTCGATCAATTATAATATTAGGAATTTACAAGCGTAGTGACCTGAAGGGGTTAATCCATCACGCAGGTACAGCACACATTATATGGTCGTAGGAACACGTCAAAACACAAGTGTCAGATCGAAAATCTTACTATTATAAAGAAAAATTACATACTAATTTATTCCTAAAAAAAATGCGAACAATATAGGGCTTTGTTTGGGAGCACTGGGCCAGAGGCGCCCAGTGTGACAACCGCTGGTTGAAGCTATGCAGATTTAGCTACCCAAAGCCACTCCACAATCCTCGAATTAAGTCCTTTGCAGGGAGGGGTACGCCTGCGGGTTTTCTGACTCAATTATTTTATTTAATTAAGTGCATTTTTCTCGTGTTCTATGGACTGAGCACAGATGGCAATAGCATAAAAATAAAAGGAGGAATTATACTTAATTAATTTATATTCGAGGATTGTGGACCGTCAAAAGCTGGCTGGTCAGACGGGTGCAGTTGTATTGATGATTAGACCAACCGAAGACAAAGAAAGCCCTATATATACGTATATTTGGTGAGATGTGGCACCACAAAGCTCTCCGATCATATGACGATTACGTCAGGTGAAATGCCCTTTCTGCGCGCGGGAAGAACGGTTTTGTCCCGCGGAAACTAACCCGGCGTAATTAATTTATTAGGTAGGATTAATTTGCCCGGGTGGAATAACGGAATGCGTAAACAAAACGATTTAAAAGAACTGAAAAAGGCCAAGCACAGAAATCGATATATCGACACCAAAAGGTTCGCGCGTCCGGTAACGCGCCTCTATCTGATTTTTACAGATGGCAGTGCAGGTTCAGGAAATCGATAAACGCCGTTCTTTTTTAAACCAAGAAAAGGACGAAATATGAGAATTTAAGACGACAATTGTCTACTTTACACCTCACTTAGCGTATGTTGTGGTACCACATCCCACACTACAAACCTCACAGGTCAATTAGACTTAATTCCTTAACATGTAAATTAATTAATAGAGCGGGGATTAAATTTAAACACAACCGCGGAATAATCTAACGCTCACGTAAATCGGCAATACAAAAAAAAAAAAAAAACTTTTAAACATTAAAGGGATCCTATACGCTACGAAACAATTACACTATGTCAATTAAAAAATAATACCAATAACACCTAGAATTAATTTTTCACTGACAGGGCACGGCTTTAATATTATATAATCCCGAAGGGAGGCAAGCTTGAAATAAATTCGCGTAAAATTAGACACGAAATAAAAAGAATAACAAAAGGGAAGGCAAAAGTTAATAACAAACAAAGTTATACTTATAGTTATACAAATATTATATAGTTATAGTTATACAATGTATAAGTTATACAAAGGAGAAATTAACAAAAAAAAGAAAAAAGAAAAAAAATATTGATACAGGGTACTCAAGGTTTGGCGGCGTGCTGGTGGATGGCACCTTCGGATGAAGGTCCTGTGGAGACCCAGGTAGGGTCTTCAAGGCGTCGGAGGAGAAAAGAGGCCTCTTCGATTTTTTTTTTCCTACCTTTTCTTCTAACTGAAACCTTGTGAGGTCTGAGAGGCAGACCTCGGTTTCCTGACTATTATTTCTAGGGTTGGGTCTTGTAAGTACATTAATGCCCTTTCCCGCATGTAATCTAGCTAAGTATTGAGCTGTTGAATTTACATTTACCTTCGCTTTTCAAACAAGTCTTTCGAGGGAAAACAGTTAAGAAAAACCCTCTTCCGAATATTGTCCTTATGGGTCCAACAAACAAAAAGTTCATCCTTTAGCGGGATGTTCGGCTTGAGATTATGATCTTGTGTGGATCATTTTATAACATCAAAGATGTTCGCCCAGTCCCTAGGGGGTATACCCCGTTTTCTGTTTTCCACAAGTTTAGCTCTCACCTGGGCTTTGAGCCCGAGTCTCATTCTGATGTACATTCTAAGGCTACCTAGTTTAACTCTTAGGGCTTCCAAACATTCTTTTACCTCTACCGCTAGACCCTGGAAGGGATCCGGCGGGGTCAGAGTACTGCCGGCCGCATCCGCTGTGGAAGAGGTACCTGTAATTGAGTGAGGAGGGGGTGGATCATCAGGATTTGGAGAGTCAGGGGGCATCATCTTATGACGGAGCCTAGCTTCCTTGCGCTTGTGCTTAAAATTTTGAATTTTGTTGGCAAATAGTGTAGGTTTCTTATGAGGCCCTTCTGTCAGTCTATTCAAGAAGGTCTCTCTGTATTTAGTTATGGTTTCGGCAATGTCGATTCCATCGTGTTTAGCATTGATGCGTTTGATGCTATGGTGAGGCTTGAGTTCGTAGACGATTCGAAGGCATCTGTTCTCTATTGTTTGCAGCATCTTTAAATTGGATTTGGTGATGTCAGTAGTCCAAATTGGGGATGCATACAGCATGGTTGGTTTAATAACCATGCTATATAGTGCCTTTTTGTTTTCTTCTGAGAGACAACTTCTACGGTTGAAGATGGGTCTAAGAACCCCCATCGCCATAAAGGCTTTTCGCCTGGCTTCTAATAGGTGAGGTGTCCAGTTCAATCTATGGTGAAGGTATACCCCGAGGTATTTCACAGTGTTACTGAATGAACAGGGGATGTCACAAACAGTAATTTTTCCTTTATAGGATTTTTGGCTCCGCGAGAAGAGAATCGCCTCCGTCTTCTCCGCGTTAACTTTAAGTCTCCAGCGACTGAAATAATCAGTTAGCTGTCGAGTGCCCTTTTCTAAGTTCCTAATCGCCGTGTCAGTCTGGCGGCTGGTGGAAAGGATGGCTGTGTCATCTGCGTATAGCGCCAGTGTGCAGTTGGCGGGATTTGGCATATCACTTATGAAATGATTGAAGAGCCTAGGCCCCATCAAACTGCCCTGTGGTACCCCTGCATCGATAGTGCGGTGAGATGAATTCTCCCGTTTGACCACTGCAAAAAGCGCTCGACCGCTCAAGTAGTTCTGGATGATTTTTGTGATGTACGCTTCTTTGTGCCGCCCGCGTGGAGGGGGCACCTCGGCGGCCGTCGTTAGTTCCGCTATCCGCCGCTGCGGTAGATCCCGGCCTTTTTTCACTACGGCACGGTATGTCGGTGGGATATTTAAACTGGCCGAAGGCCTTATGGGATGCCGTCCACCCCGCCCTTCTGGTTCTGGGGTTCTTGGCGTTCGCCTTCCTTCGCATAGGTGTAGAACGGCGATGCCTCACGCCGGTGACCGAGTTTGCCGCTACTCGCGGCGAGATGTCGCTAGGATGCCCGTTTTTGATATCCGATAGCTGTGGCGGGAAAAGTTCGATCTTTTGAAGATACCGACCTAACCACTATTGCCGGCTTATTTGAACATCAGTCATTTACAATATTAAGTCAACTGGAGTGGATATTCGAGCGGTAATGTCTATTTCCCGGGCTTTGAGAGCGTCAGGTTTTGCGCCGTTACGTACGTCGATTTTTGCATCGGATGCCTTATTATTCACTTGCTCTGCGTAAGACAGCAGGTAGTACGGTAAGGGTCGCATTGCTGACCTTGGAACGTCCGCGATGCGCCGCTTTCTTAAAAGAACCGTTATCCCTTTGCCCTGTCCAGTGCAGGGGTAAACAACCTTAGCGCGACGGGGGTCGCACGTATTGATTTGGTGACACTATTTATGGCGGATCTTAACAGCCTACCCCTACTCTTCGCCACCGTTCCCAACCGAGGTTCCGCGGAATACTGGAATTCCGCGAGATTTGTCAATGGCTACGCGGGAATTCAGAAAAGCTCACTTAAAAAGTAGGTAGGTGCATATAAGGAATAGTGTAGGTATTCGAAAGATGAGCTTGTTTAAGTTTAGTGATATCGCATTATTGAACTAGAGTGAATTCTAATTGGGAAGATAATTTTATCTTTAATACTAATACCCGTTTTCATGGGCATGGATTTACTGCTGACAGTCAGTGACGTACCTAGACAAAATGCCGCCCCATTTTTATAAATTACTTTTTATAATCCTTTCATGACTCCAATATCTAAAAAAATAAATTATAAATATAAAAATTATAAAAAAAATAAAAAAATATAAGATAAATTACTAACAAAATATATAGGTACCATTAAAACATAGAATATTCTACTTGTAATCATAAAATACAGTATTAATTAATAGTCTTAACACTCAACCATTAAAATAAAAAAGTTTTCCGGACTTTTTTGTTTGCAAATTCAGTAACTATGTCATCCAAATATAATTTAAATGCCTCTCTGCTTCAATAGACAATACTACCATTATGAATAATATGTATTTTTTAGATCACTTAATATGTGTGTATACAACAGTGTATAAATTGAATGTACATACAGCTAAATAAGCCTTAGCTAGGACTTCGTAGCTAAATAAATAAATATTTCAAAAATAGAATGACGTATAACGTAACAGTGACATTGCAAACTCGCAATAAACGAATGGAAAAATACAGATTAAAGATGGATGACATTATCCGTCCCCTTTTATGTGACCCTGTTCAATATTCCTCAGGCAGGTGTATGTGTGTGTATACGTCACGTTTAGGGCATGCATGTGACAATATGGCGAAAAATGTCAGGAAACGCAATATAGCGGCGTGAAGAACATAATATGATTCCGTCTCTTCCACGTGACAGATTTCATATGAAAATAATATTGGAGAGACTAAAAACACGCGTTAAAACGTACGGCATATGTCGGAAATATCATAATAGTACACGAGATGTGGCACAATAATATTATTTTCGCAACGACATCGCGATATTTTTACTTAGGTACATGTTATTACATTATTTTTTCAGCTTCAGTAAGTCTTCTTATTGCTTTACTACATTCAAACAATCTTGCGTGACAACAAAAGTTATATAAGACGTGGGTGCGTAATACTAATATAATGGTATAACTAGAGGTCGCCAAATAAAATAGCGGAATCAAATTTTTACGCCATGACACTTAATTTGAAGAATCGCGTAATTTTGAATACGATATCGTTGCAAAAGTTAACAACAGTAGCATCCCCAACGAATCTATTATGTACACAAGACTGCTATCGGCCGCTATCGCCACTATCGGCAGTTTAGTGTCTCTGACTTCGGAACTTTTTATCGGCGTTTTGAATATGTTCACGTTATCTTAACACAACTATCTGTATATCCATCTGACTGTTTGTACTGTCATATCAGAAAAATGACTCTACCAATATTGAGGAATCCTAGGACAGCTTCTACTATATGCCTAATACCCAACGGTTTAGTAGTTTCTAATCTAAACATACGAATCCGAAGTTACAAGACAAAACTTCTAGAAAATAACGCACTTGCAACAATGAATCACCAGTAGGTAAAGTGGTCAGAAACCAGCGCTGAAGTGGGAAGGTGAGATTAGAGATATCAGTCTAGTCTCTAGTGTGACACTGGCATACGTGTCTAAATGCTCATAGAAATGGAACAGCTGAGTGTTACCACCATGTTAATGCACCAGTAAGGCTTTAAAGTCTTTGTATTGGTGCGACTGAGATAACTTGACGAAAACGCGTACCGTTTATTTTAAATTTAATGTATATTTCTAAAAGACACCGTCGCACAGTAGGAGAAAAGCCCAAAAACGTGGCCAAAACCCCAGAAATGAATTTTCGAAATGGGGATACTTGAGTAGTCAGTCAGGTAGAGGACTAATGACTGCATTTCATTGTGAAAGGAGAAGCGTTTTGACCTTATACTTTCGTCGCTGCTACAGTTGGAAGTTAGCCTTCGCGGAGAGTGTACGCGTCACGTGCTAAACAGACGAAAATAACGGTGACTTTGAAAACCCATAAATTTCAAGTGAAGTGTTCAATATCAATTCTGCGACTTGAATACGACTTCTGGAGATATGTAGAAAATATTTTTACATTGGTTAAGTCTAAACCTAATGTATAAATTATTGAAATGTAGTATAAATATCTGCATAAATAAAATTGAATAATTTTGAAAACTTGCATTTTCAACTATTCGAAAAGTTATATATTTTGTCACATTTTGCAAAGCTCATAGTCTAGGCCTTTAGTTTATTGTATAACCTTGCGAAATTTATGAAAGTTAGCTGCGGAATAGGTGCGTCTTGGGCTTGATAGGCCATTTTGTTTACTATAATTTAGCTTTTGAATGCGTAATCAGTGACCTTCAAAACCCGCATATACCAATTTCTGCCATGATCTGACACTTTTTTAACATCCATGTCCGCCATTTTGGATCGGCCATTTTGTTTACAATAATTTAGATTTCGGATTCGTAATCAGCGATCTTAAAAACCCGTATATACCAATTTTTGTCAAGATCTGGTACCTTTTTAACATCCATGTCCGCCATATTGGATCGGCCATTTTGTTTACGATCATTTAGATTTCGGATTCGTAATCAGCGACATTGAAAACCCGTACATACCAATTTTTGTCAAGATCTGGCACCTTTTTAACATCCATGTCCGCCATATTGGATCGGCCATTTTGTTTACGATAATTTGGCTTTCGGATTCGTAATCAGCGACCTTCAAAGCCTCTGTATGCCAATTTTTATTCAAATCAGAGGTCATTTCAGGTTTTGGCCACGATTTTGGGCTTTTCTCCTACTGTAGGTACGTCGGGGAAAAAAATTCTCTCAATCAGATGACAATATTGAATATCTGCGTGAAAATTTTAGACGACAGAATCCAAACACCCCATGAAACCGCTTTCTACCGACCTTCTGATCAGGCCAGACCAGTTTTTAATACCAAAGACAGTAGTATAAACAATTACGTACACCATGTTTGTTTCCAACGTCTATGAGACTGTGTCCCGGAACCCCTTGTTCGGTATACTAAATTGAATAGAGAATAACTGTGTAAAATATATACTTACCTAGTTGTAAAGTTTCTGTATAAACGTAAATAATTCTTCGTCAAAATACGTATTTATTGACAGCGTGTTATTTTCGTTTTAAATATAAGTACTTTATTTTACATTGAAATCTTTTGTCAAAGAGAAATTGAACTTCTTCCCATGATATTAAGTTACACTACTTAGTTATCTATGTATTTTATTAAATAAGACTCATTTAATTTATTGTTTCTGGTAGATTTTTGACTTAAAAAATCACGTATGGCTTAGGTTGAGTATCCAAGTGTCGTGTTTTTATTATATTATATATATTATATACCAATAACATGCTACGTACCCTAATCCTTAAATAACACATAAGTAATCAAATTTATGTCAAAACGTCGAAAAAGAGATATGAAAGAAACAGGGACGGTATAATAATATGAAAAACATAATATTAGGGACACATAACGTCGATCGTAACAAAAGCGAACGATTCACAATAGACCGGGATAATATTTTTTTTTTATTTGAATACAAATATGACGAAGGCAAAATGTGTTTGAAAAGATGTCCGCCGATGTCATTTTCATATAGAAATACATATCTAATAAATATACATAATATAATATTAAAGTTTGCAAGACTTAAGTTAAGAATTCCATTTCTTTATTGATCTCAAAATCCAGAAATTTCTAGTACAGGAATTAAAGATTTTGGAGTGTTAATAAAAGAAGCTTTATTTATATGCATGAAGCAAGATTAGGTTAGTAAACTTTGCTTTAAAAACGCTCAATTGCTTTTTCAATTTGTATTAGTCATGCAATGGCTGCAATTTTATGGCTACCTACCTATCGTGATTTTTAACTGGAGTGTAGTGATAAACTGTTTTATTTACTGCATTTTTCAAATAAATAATAATGCCAAAGTGTAGTATTATTTGCTGTTTATCTACTCATCGTGACGGTCTTTTCATGCGCCCTGTAAATTGGAAAATAAATTTCATTGCAATAAATTATCTGTAAACAAACTTGCAATCAATAAATCAATTGATCCGAGAAGCTTTTTCGGTACAGTTCGGTTATGAGGAATACAGCGGAAAACACATTTTGAAAATACCTGATATACTGGATTATTTGTTAGTTTGGGTTAGTTTATGTTAGTTTAGGTTGGGTTAGGTTAGGTTAGGTTTGGTTAGGTTAACCTAACAAATAATCCAGTATATCGGCTATTTTCAAATTGTGTTTTCCGCTGTATTCCTCATAACCGAACTGTACCATTATCTTTGATTTCATACATTTAGGCTCCATATATATAGAAAACAGTTTTTTCAACATCTTTGCAGGAATACTTACTACCCATAAATAATTTAGAACAATCTAAAAAATTAACATAATAGAAAAATGGTCTTTTTTCGGAATGTAAATTTTATAGAATCTATCACAATCTGGGCGATACGTTTCGATAAGTATACGATAAGTTTCATAACAACTATGCGTCGAAACACTGTTTTAAATTCTGTTATTATTATCAACCATGTTTTTGTTATTTTTAAATTAAAATAATAAGGTAGGTCCCTACGAACCTTGATTAGGTACCTACTAGGTCCTGTGCGTCAGATCATCGTATGCCATAATTTCACCATAATCTAGTTTTGATGTAGGTAGGTACAAGTAATATGTTTATTTTAAAAATTGGTTTTAATGATTTTGTAAGAAATAATATGTTGCGAACGAAATATATAATATAAATGAAAGCAAATATATATCATATATAATAGCGAGACATAAAAAGACGTGTAGAGGTTAAAAAATAAGAATTTAGCGTATCTCTGAGAAATAAGCCTGTATAATATGTAAAAAAAATGTCAGTATTATAACGACGGGTCTCTGATGTGCTAAATATGGCAATACACTTAGTTAAGGAATCAACATTCCCAAAATGATGGATGAACACAAACCAGTGGGTCTATTATATACACAATGCGGCTACCGGCGGCTATCGACGGCAGTTTGTCATATTTATGTATTGAGGATCATAAAACTTTCCATCTCGCTAAAAAGTTTAACACAGCCAAGGGAGGGGCTGTTAAAACATACTACCTTTTCACAGTTAACAATTAACCACCTGAATACACAAATGTGATAAACTACCGTCGATAGCCGCCTTGTGTATAGAATAGACCCACAGGACTTAAGAGGGTTTATTAGGCAAGCATAGGAAGACCAATGTATCTACCTAATCGAACGAGTTGCAGATTACAACGACGATAATAAATATTATTATTTGAAATCACTTGGATTACGATTCATAATAAATTATCCTCCCCAATCGAACAAAGCATTAATCATAAAAAAATACCTCCTTTCATCTCCTGTGCTCTTAGTGCAAATACTTATTTTAAACCAGCAGAACAAAGGTAAAGTCGAGATTACGAAAAGCTTTACGCTGAGAAAGCAGTTTTTTCTAACCCCGTGGGATTATAGGGAGCCATTATTAATTTATATCCGAAAGCTATTCGATTTTACTGCTAACCTGATACATTTTTGTTAAATTAAAGTACCTATTTGATCTAACCATTTTATACTTAGATTAGTATTAGGTAATTATATATATATACGAAGGGTGGACGTAGCCTGTTAAGATGCGATATAAATAGCGCACACTAATTGAACTAAGACTACACTTTGTAGATAGTGTTGGTTATTTTTTTAATCCGTGCCTAATATATAAGTTTATATTGTATGCTATGGGCGATCCGACAAAAATAGCGCACACTTTTTCAGTCATATTTATTTGTTTTCGTTGTAAAAATACATACTACAGATGTTTTTTTCTGATATAATAAATAAACCATAAGAGATAAAAAATATTGTTCTATCTATAATATCTAAAACTATGTATGATTTAATAGCATAATTTTAGATATTTTACAGATAGACAACAAGACAACTATTTTTTGACTGTTATCAATAATTATGGGATTGTTTACAGAGGGCTTAATTATTTTTTTAAAACTAACCAAAACTATCTACATATTGAAGACAAATGCATGACAAAATTTAGTATGCACTATTTATGTTCGATCTTTACTGCCTACCTCCACCCTTCGCCAGTGATACATATATATAAATATAATATGTGAGATATTGACTCTTGTTTTTATACAATGAATATTGTGTAGACTGATTTAAATGTCTTGATTTCAAAGAAATAAAAACTCCAATTATAACCGAATAAATTATTATCAATTAAGAGGTTGTCAATGTTTCATTGAATAATTTCAGCAGATAAATTCGTCCAAGGATTGACTTATTAGCTTTGTTTGTATAATAATTTCAGGAATGAAAATAAATTGTAAACATAATGCTAATTACCCGTTTAAAAGTTCCATTCGTTAAGTAAGGAAGACTAATTGGCTAAAGAGCTTTTCTCTGTTTACAGTTCCCTTAATATTATTATAATATTGTATCATTAAAATTGAAAGCGTAGTGACATCTCAATTATTTCATGGAAAACTAAATGTCGCTAAGTGAAAATGTTAACGGAAAATCTACACCATCTGTGAATTTTCCCCTGAAACCAGTTTCATCCCTCGGGAAAATCTAGCGAATACGCAAACCACTTTTACAGTTTACTTATATGCGAAGCTTGAGACATCTAGCGGTGCACGATTAAAACATTATATAAAACAACCTTGTTATTAATAATTATTTTTCAGTTTTTAAAATAAATATGTCGTAGTAGTAATAAATAAGTCGCTTCAAGTCAGGGATGACAATACAATATGTAGGTACTATTAAAAAAGTGACATGTTGTATGCAAAATTAAATCACAAGGCAGTTTAATATTATTCCTTAAGTCGAGCATTTCCGTATCAATACGTAAGGATAAAATAATAACTAAGTAAATTACAAAATTCTTCAGCAGAAATTATGGACATGCAAATTTTTAGCTATTGACATACGAGGAATATTGTGAGTCATTAGCCCAATCCAATGGTTCATTTTTCTGGATAAACATACATTAAAAAAAAGCTCCGGGTTTCAAGCTACGACTGCATCGAAAATTGTTCGCAAAACATCATGCCGGCAAGCTGATTAGTGTTGGAAACATATTATATAAACATGTAGTTACAACATTGTTAGAGCTTTCTTAAAAGTTTTTATTCATTAGCAGATATTAAGTGGTCGACGAGAAATTAAATGTGTCATATTATGGCGAAATGGTTAAAATCGTAGGTGATTATTACAAAGCAGCCATTTTTGCAGTTTTCAATGTACCTATCAATGATTTTTTGGCACTGCGAACATCGAGGTGAACCCCTGCGTCAGGAATGCCCATCGCGTTAATCGCGGGATGGATTGTGTTCTATGACACCATAAGCTCATGGCAATTAAAACGTGAACATGTATAAATACTACCTAAAAATGTACCTACCTAAATTCAGTTGTAATATAAAATCATTGCGATTTTGAAAGCGGAAAATTAACTATTCCTATTGTTATCCCCAGTTTAACGTGAAAGTCGCAAATTAACTATGAGGAAGCCCGCGTGACCTTGTCGTATTGCATCACTCAAGTCCTTCCGGAAGAGTGAGAAAAGAAAAATGTGAATTTTCACCCTTTAAACTGATGTTTGGTTTGTCTTACCATCGCTCAGTAGGCTCTTTGCACCGTAGAATAGTTAAGCAATGAGTGCAATGAGTGCAATGAGTGTCGAAAAAAAACATTTTCAAGAATGACAATGGTAGGGTGTGGTAGATCTTCTTTCGACCATGTCCGATCCTATTAGGCCTTAGATTATATGGGCCTCCAAAGAGTAGAGGTTTGTATTGACAAATTTTGTTTTTACGAGAAATGGATGTCAGCTACTTGCTCAACCTATTAGATCCATACCCTGACACACACAAATTGGAAAGCAATATGTGTACTTGCCAGACCCAGGATTCGAACCTGGGACCCACGGCGTTATGGTCCAACGCTTAAGCCGCGCGGCCACCGTAGATCACTGCGTACTTAAATCACAGCCTACTTCTAGTTTGCCATGCCTCCATGTGTACCGAAATATAAGATGTGTTACTTCAAAACAACATCCATTTTTAGTGCAACCGTGGCATCAAACCCGTAACCTACAGCTCTGTAGATAGTCGCTTCAGCAATGTGGCCACTTATAGTTCTTTCAAATTCTTTGGCATTAGTTTTTCTAACCTATCACTGCCATACTAATAACTAATAAAGCAGAATAATGAAAACGCAAGATTACAATAATTTTCATATTCCTCCGCCTTGAGCGAATCTCCAAGATAACTATTGTTTTTTTTATTTCCCCGGAGAACATGAGAAGGCGGGCGGTGTGTTTCAAATTGTACATCCACGAACTTCGCGAAAGGAATCAAGTATATGAGAGAATAGGAGATAAATCATCCGCTCATTTACACCGCTAGTGACGAGAAATATTAAAAGAAACAGAAGAAAGAAACGAGTTTCTCTTTCGTTATTATGTTCGCCTGATACTTTTTTGCTTTGTACGCCGAGATTGTTTTCAGACTGAGCTTAGAAGTTTCTAAATAAATCATACCATATATTACAAAGTAGCTTATTATAATAACACCCCAGATATAATATCAGTTGCCATATGAAAGCCTTTATAAGCTTATTAGATATTTTAGCGAGCAATACAAAAGCGTATTATTGCGCGGTATAAAATTCTGAAACGCCTTTGACATTTGATAACATCGCATCCACAAACTGTCATATTGTAACGTGATCACGTCACAAACGTACACAGACAGCATCTGTGACGCATATTATAATACTAAAAGAGGCATAGAAATGGTTTCATGGGGAAATTCAGCCACCTCCTTTTCATTTCTGTTACCCTGTTATAGAGAAATTCGTAATAGGAAAAATACAAAACAAGTGCCCATCCGTACTAAAATGTGGATAAATATAATAAAAAAACCAAGTTTTAAAAATACTAACCCAGAATTTAATACTTGGAGTATAAAGGGGCAAAAAAGAAAATAAAAAGGTGTTGAACAAGTGTTGAACTAAGTGTCACCATTATTCTTGGATGACTTGAATAACAATTACGATACATTTTCAAAGTTTGCCTATCATAATCACGCCATCGTCGTAGAAGCGAAAAGTGAATTTTAGAAGTAAGTATGCTATAGAGATCCAGAAAAATAGTACCTAGGTAGTAGATACTTACCTGTCAATCATGTATATTGTATACATCTGAAGAAAATAATAATATAATATTACTAGTGACGAATTAATAAGTGCATACTAATGTTAAGGTGCAATTAAGAAAATGGACGTTGTTAGTGAGTTTTTGATTTACATGATTTAACGTCGTTGAGAAAATATTTTTTCAAATCATCTAATTTTTAATTATCTGATTCAGATTCTGACACGGATTATTACAGCCTTTGAACGTGTGGATATTAGTGGTAAATGTGCGATGCAGAGAATCTATAGGTAGATAATATGAATATATATTCAAAAAACCGATTACATTACAATATAACCTATCGGTGCCTCCGTCAGTCGGTTACTGAGAGAATATAATATAAAATGTAATTTTATTACGGTAAATAGGGACTAAGTAGTCAAACTTTGTAATCGGCTAATAAGTTTTCACCACTGATAGATACATATATACACGCCGCACCCCCACACTATCACTTTATTGTTATATGTATTAACTAGTGGCGAAGGGTGACTTTTGAAAAGAGGAAGGCTGTGGAGATTTGAGAAAAAGAGCACACTTGTCAGGTATACTTACGAGAAATAAGAGGATAATACGATATTACTACTAATGAATAGGTACACATTAATTAATGACAACCACACACTGATTCAATGAAACTTCAAAAACTCACAACACAAAATTGAGCGATGAGTTAAATTAAGTACGTATTTTTCAAAACATCTAAAATGATTACACATCTGTCGTTTGTAAATTAAATTATTTTTATAGAATATAAAATAATCAAGTTTATATAATATAAATATGTCGATATGCAATTTAAAAAAAAATCTTAAGAAGGTAGGCTTTAAATAATCGCCTAGTATGAAGTCTTCACCGCTGTATTCTGGGGTACTCGAGGATTCTGCGACGTAAAATTTATTGCATTCAGTGTATTTTTAGAATATTTTGTTCTTTGTGGTAGCCAAGTAACATGCGACCCCTAGCTATATTGTAGAAGTGGCATTTTTTTTATTATCGTAAGGAAACCCATTAAAATAATCACAAAACAAAATTATAAACAAATTTATTAATATAAATAATTACAAGATAAAAAGAACTTTTTATATACTTACAACGTTTTTAAATTTTCTGTTGAACCATATAAACTTGACTTGACTAGCTTAAACGATCAAAAAATTTGTACTTGACATGTCATATTGATTTCCATAGTAACGTACGTATATATTAATAAATTAGTTCTAGGACCCCAGACATAATGGTATCGAAATAACTTTTCATACAAAACAGAATTAACTGAAAATGAATTCAATTCTACTTAAAGATGGCTAAAAGTATTTAAAAAATACATTGGCATCGTGTTCTGATATATTCTAAAAGTATCAAATGTCTAGCTAGTCGTGAAGTTAGTTAAAAATCGATTGCAAGATTTGTACCGGACAAAGAAACATCGGACAAATAAGAATACGAGCTAAGAAAAACGTTGTATTGTAAATTGTAAATTGCATCGCATAACCACATATTTTAAATTGTTCTTGAAGTAAAATCAGATGACAGCCCTTAAATATAATATAATGTAATTCTTCTGATCATAAACGTCCCATATTATCAACAGCATTATCAGAACATAATAAAACAAAGATTACATAATAATATATCCTTACTCATGTTAAAATAAATGCTTGTCGAGCTTTTGTCATCCCCAAAAGCTGAGGTTAAACCGATCGACCAAGTTCGTAACGGCAACGAATACACGCTTATTATCTTTGTAAGTGATTACAAAGGACTTTTAGTAGTACAATAGCACCAAAGTTTATAGATAGACAGGTCATGGGATATAAGTACATCACAACTTTGCTTGTGTCATAGGATTTTCTACATATAAATAACAAGTATTCAATTTAGTATAGTACACTAGTATTAATCTGGCCCTTATATTAATATGTTTTTCGAGAGTTAAGGCACAGAAAACTCGTGATTCAAATAAAAACGATGTTAACGTAGGATAGGATAACGCCACACTCTGTGACTTAAGAACCTAAGTGATGATACAAATGCAGCTCTACTTAACTCTTCCGGATGACAAACAGTAAAGAAACGGTCACCGAGATGTTGGCCGATACATGATAACGTGAGAAGAAACATGATGTAGTTGGTACGAGTGCAGTTCCACCGAATTTCCCCTGATAGCAAACGATGACTAAATAGTCCCTCTGATAGTGGGGGACCTCCGATATAGAATGACACGAGAAGAAGTAGAATGAGTTCCTAATCGAAGAGATGATAATATTCATATGATAGTCCTGCAATGGTGACGATGAGTGCCTATTAGCCCGTGGCTAGCGTACGGGCGGCCAGGTCGAGCGGAGCCAAAAAATGTATGGGACCACCATGTAAGCGCGGTTAGTGCAGCGGTAGACAGTCTGGCCGCTCGTCAAGCCACATACAAAATCGATGAAACAATAAATTTAGTATCATTGTAGGAGCTATAATTTGTCAGTTCCGAATTTTTAATTGCGATTTGTCAAACTAAGCCAGGGGTAAAAAAATGTGTGTTTACATTAGAAAAAGCGAGTTGTGTTCGGATTCGAATGGAAAATATTATATATAATGGAAAAATCCTGATAAAGTTTGATACACCCCAGTAACTAAGCTATTGATTTAGGTATGCAACAGCGAATTGATAGTTTTCCGGTAGATGGTTATAAGTATTGTTATACAAAATTTATTCTTGATTATCCTTTCATCAAATTGATATACTTGGCTGAAACAATTTTTCGATTAACCACAACTATAACAGTCATAAGTGAGATAAAATGTCGCACTCTAAGAGCTTGTCCAGATGACGCGTGTCTCGATGCGATATGTCGCAAGTGCATGTGGACAGCGCAATGAAGTCACCTGTACATCGACCGCGCACGACAGGTGACTGGTCGCGAGTGTGGTAACATGTACCTGGAATGCGTGCGAGTTTTGACGCGCGAGTGAAATCGCGATATCTGGACAAGGCCTAGCAATTGAATCAACAAATCAATGCATTCAGCTTTTCAGACTTATATATACTTACGTGTGGGTGAAAATCCAAGGGGTTCGAGAGTGAAACATTTTGGGTGAGGCCTTTATCTAGCAACTGATCGATACCAAGTTGATAATGATAAATAGTTCCCGAGGATTATACGCAGAAGACGCCGGCAAGAAGAGTTCAAAATCATATTCGTTAACATTACAACGTTTTTATGAACTGTCCATTTCACTTGAAACGACTTGTATGGTATCAAAAGTTGAATTTTGCAATTTTAAACTTTTGTGAAGTTCTACAATTTATTTCGTCTAGCATGGAGTTGCTTTTGAAGTGCTACGTTATCGAATGAAATATTTGATTAAATTTATAACACACGTTAGAGAAGAAACCCGTGTATCCAATTTAATATTAGATATATATAGAGATTGTTTTGTAGGTATTTATACTATTACTACGATCTACAGGTAAATGCCTCTCGAAAGATGAGTCCACTCTTTTGAGTCCCGTACCTCACGTTGCTACATCCGCGCAAAGCTGAACCATTTCGTCGAGCCAGCAGCTAAGGCCTTCTATTAGATGAATTTGAAAACTTCGGTTAACGTAGTTAGTACGATTGAAAGATTCATAAACGGACCAATAGCTTAAAGGATGAGAGCACTCACCCGGACATAAAAAGATAGGAGCAGGGGCAGATTTAACCATTCGGGGGCCAACTCGCAGCGTACACCCCCCAATGGAAAATACATATTACATATTTTGAAATAAAGAACACTGAGTAGTGATACCAAATATCATAATGCCTAAACCCCCATCAAAAATCCTCCAATCGACAGAGTTGGGAATATAATGATATTATTGTAAATGTAAATGAGTCAAGGCTAGACCAGGATTCACAGCGAAACAAAGAAAAAGAAAGTTACCATTATCTGTTTCTGGGCGGACGAAGGGTCGAAAGTAGGTACGGTACGAGCTCGTAATCTACCCTTGAACCGATTTGCCAACTTTTTGCGCCAAAGCGTGCGTTTACAAATGTTATTAATAATTAATTGTTACTTGTCAAGCGAAATATACTTACGTAATGTCCCTGAACCAGTGTTTTTAATAATTGTAAAAGTGTAAATCAACACACCCATACCTATCAGTAGGTCGTCATGAGTGCTCTCATTTTTTCTTGGTCGCATCAATATATCACGTAGCATGGCGTGCGATAACTCTAATATCGATTTAATTAATTCCTTTCTCTACTCTTAAGTCCACGACTAATGTGTCAAAGATGAATTCTCTTTATAGAGACCGGCCCCTGTCACGAGCTGTGTTACCTGTTTCAAAAAACAAAAAATGTCTCCCATTTTAAAAATTCCTCACTATCATTGAATATAGATTTTAACGTTTTATGCAGGTTTGAATTTTTAACATGTAGAGAAAAATCTTTTCGTAAATATTTTATTTTCTTTTGAGAAATGATAATAACTCTACAGCGATTATAAATAGCATTTTACAACGTTTTTCTTATCTCGTATACTTATTTGTCCGGTGGTTCTTTGTCCAGTACAAATCTTGCAATCGATTTTTAACTAACTTCCCGACTAGCTAGACATTTGATACTTTAGAATATATCAGAACACGATGCCAATGCATTTTTTAATACTTTTAGCCATCTTTAAGTAGAATCGAATTCATTTTCAGTTAATTCTGTTTTGTATGAAAAGTTATTTCGATACCATTATTGGTTGCTAGGGTTCTGGGGTCCTAGCAACTAAATTATTAAGATGACATTTCAGTATTATTTCTATCAAACACAATTTTTTTGATCGTTTAAGCTAGTCAAGTCAAGTTTAAATGATTCAACAGAAAATTTTAAAACGTTGTACATAAAAAGTTCTTTTTATCTTGTAAAATTTTTCTAGTATGTTTCTAAAACTTTTTGAAATATTTTTTTTTCATTAATAAAAATTACACATTTGTATACAAAAAATATATATTATATTATACAACTACGAACTGTAGTGTTTTCATTTCGTCAAGCCACGTATTGTTTCAACTTTTAATTAGCAACGGCTTAAGAGCCGGACTTTCTACCACTACTACCACGGTAAATAATATATATATGGAATATATATACCTACCTATACTATTAAATCTCATACTGACTACTTAATTGAAATGCTGAGGATTAAACGACTGCAAGTGTACCGGTGACAAAATTAATTAAAAAGGTTAAATAAACGACCGTAAAATCTTCATAACATACTGTATCTCAGTTAGTAATCTATTATTAGTATACTATGTTAAGAGAAGAACATTATTTTAAATTATGTTTATTTGAATTCGTTCGATGGGTGGACCATGTAGCAAAAATAGACAGTTCCCAACCACCGAGATGAATCCTGGATTCCAGATCGGACGGTTGGAGGTTGATTGGCAGGCCCAGACTCCGGTCGTTGGAAGGTGTCAAGAAAGATTTCAGAGTGGCCGAAGCAGACACCTGGTCATCGGGTCATTTATTATTATGATATTTGAAGTGTTTAAAATGATAAAAAACAGACCAAAACATTCAAGTTAAAAACGTACATATTTATTTATAAAGTTCTGCGGAAGTACGTGGCAAAACAACGTACAGGACCGAGAGAAGTGGAAGTAGCTTTAAGACGCCTTCATCCAGCAGTGGATAGATTCAGGCTGATGATGATGGTGATGATATTTACAGATATCCATGAAGTTACAGGAATTCATCTGGTTTCAGGCTATTTTTTTACCGACATATTATTTGCAGTCACAACTTGTTCAATCTTCATCAATATTTACACCGAATTAAATTACCATATTGAGGCATCTAATAACAGAAACCAACAAGTCCACAATACTACGTTGTTGTTAGTTTTACGTTAGATTCTTTTATTAGATAATTATTTTTTTTATGGAATAAATCCAAGAAAAATTAAATTGGGCATATCAATATTTATTTATATAAATTTAAATATTCGGCTATTTTCAAAAATAAATGTGATTTTGAAGCATTTTAGAAGTTATAAACCTCTACTTACATATTGAATGAAATTGCATACAGAAAATGGAGGTATTTGTCACGCTAAAAAACAAACGTAGCCATCTCCATCACAAGTGAAACTGAGTAAATCAACTTTTTTGTTTTTGTGGTTAATTTGAACCCGTAAGTTAATAATTTCCTAATTTATGATTATATTTTATTTAAAAGATACGATTTAAACAATGCTCAATAATCGCGAATCTTTAACAAACAAGATATTTACGATTTTATGTTGGAGATGGCTATGTTTGTTTTGTATCATCTGGATTTGACCAGGAGATGGACAGTTTTGTTTTGTATTCGATTGGTTTGTTTTGTATTCTAACCAACAGGGTTGTGTTAAAATGGGTGCCGGACGAAATCCCGAATGCTGAAATCCCGAATGCCCACATCCCGAAAGCCAAAATCCCGAATGGCCGGAATCCCGAAGGCCGAAATCCCGAAAAATAAAAAAATATAAACAGTATTAATTTTCAACCAGCGGTTCCCCAATAGGCGGCGCTTTTTCTTGGGTGTGTAATTTAACAAGATAATTAAAATAGTTATATAAAAACTGTTATTAATTATGGAATGAAGCAACAAAATAATTTTCAACCAGCGGCACCCCAAAAGGCGGCGCTTTTTCTCGATTGTATAATTTATCTAGATAATTAAAATAGTAGTATTAAAACTATTATTAATTATGGAATGAAGCAAAAAAATAATTTTCAACCAGCGGTACCCCAATAGGCGGCGCTTTTTCTTGAATGTGTAATTTAACAAGATAATTAAAATAGTTATATTAAAATCTATTCATAATTATGGAATCAAGCAACAAAATAATTTTCAACCAGCGGCACCCCAAAAGGCGGCGCTTTTTCTCGATTGTATAATTTATCTTGATAATTAAAATAGTAGTATTAAAAACTATTATTAATTATGGAATGAAGCAAAAAAATAATTTTCGGTACCCCAATAGGCGGCGCTTTTTCTTGAATGTGTAATTTAACAAGATAATTAAAATAGTTATAAAAAAACTATTCATGATTATGGAATCAAGCAACAAAATAATTTTCAACCAGCGGCACCCCAAAAGGGGACGCTTTTTCTCGATTGTATAATTTAACAAGATAATCAAAATAGTTATATAAAAACTATTATTAATTATGAAATAATGCAAAAAAATAATTTTCAACCAGCGATACCCCAATAGGCGGTTCTTTTTCTAGAGCGTGTAATTAAACAAGGTAATTATTTTCTTACTTCATTCCATAATTAATAATTGTTCTTATATAACTATTTTAATTATCTTGTTTAATTATACAATCGAGGAAAAGCGCCGCCTATTGGGGTGCAGCTGGTTGAAAATTATTTTGTTGCTTCATTTCATAATTAATAACAGTTTTTATATAAGTATTTTAATTATCTTGTTAAATTACTTACTCAAGAAAAAGCGCCGCCTATTGGGGTACCGCTGGTTGAAAATTATTTTCTTGCTTCATTTCATAATTAATAATAGTTTTTAATACTACTATTTTAATTATCTAGTTAAAATATACAATCGAGAAAAAGCGCCGCCTTTTGGGGTGCCGCTGGTTGAAAATTATTTTGTTACTTTATTCCATAATTAATAATAGTTTTAAATACTACTATTTTAATTATCTAGTTAAAATATACAATCGAGAAAAAGCGCCGCCTTTTGGGGTGCCGCTGGTTGAAAATTATTTTGTTGCATCATTCCATAATTAATAATAGTTTTTATATAACTATTCTAATTATCTTGTTAAATTACACACTCTAGAAAACGCGCCGCCTATTGGGGTGCCGCTGGTTGAAAATTATTTTCTTGCTTCATTTTATAATTAATAATAGTTTTTATATAACTATTTTAATTATCTTGTTAAATTATACAATCGAGGAAAAGCGCCGCCTATTGGGGTGCCGCTGGTTGAAAATTATTACTGTTTATATTTTTTTTATTTTTCGGGATTTCGGCCTTCGGGATTTCGTCCGGCACCCGAAAAAAACAACAATATAAATGTATAACTTATTTCATATTTTTTACAACTACCACTTAATAATTTGAAAATTATAATTGGGTTTATGAATTTATTTTGAGTTTTATGATATTAGAATTAAATAGGTAACTAAGCAAACATAACAATATTTTTGAATAAAAATATATAAAAAAATATAGATGACTGAACCAGTTTACACGATATTATGCAGCTTTAAAACTGAACTTAAAATATGAACAGCCAAGGCACAGCCCTGAGGTTCTAAGATGCTAACTGTCGTAAAACGTTTGAAAATCAAAATTTACTTACCGTTTTTCAGTCTTCTTTGAACGTTTAATGGTATAATTTGATCTGGTAAACTTTCGTGCATTCTCTGGAGACACTATTTCAAACTTTATTTGGATTATTTTCCATTCTTTGACAATTATTTCGCTTAAAAACTTGAAGAGCACATCTTAATACAGAGAAAACTTTTTGCTGATGGGAACCATATTGATAAAATGCCACGACATGATTGGCCATTCTGAAAAAGTGCTACGTCGTGATTGGCTAAGACGAATGTGACCACGTTTGATATAAAAAGTCAATGGAGATGACTAAGTTTGAAAAAAATCACAACTTTTATTTTGATTTTTTAAGCAGAAAATAAAGAGATAGACATGTCTGAAGTGAATATTATTATATAAAAACAACACAAGCAGTCATACCAACCAAAAATCTCAAAAAAGTCAGTGACTGGAGATGGCCACGTTTGTTTTTTAACGTCACATTTTATGTTATTAGATACCTTAATAAAATTATTATATTCCAGTGTGTCTATTACATACACAAGGCGGCTATCGGCAGCTATCAATTTATTGTGGTTTATCTTATTTATTGAGGTATTAGAATTGTTACAATAAGTTAGCCGTCAAAAATGTCTATCTCGTTCTAAAAGTTAACACATCCTAGAGAGGTGCTGTTAAAACATAGCACTTTTTGATAGCTCAGACGGTTAACTTATGGTAACAATTATTAACCTCCTCAATACATAAATACGATTAAATACCCTCGATAGCCGCCATGTGTACAGGAGTTATGTATATTCTATTTATTTAATACAGGAAATGGTATAAATTTAAATAATGTTTTGATAAAGTACCAGATGATACCAATAATTAGAGATAAGAAAATTAATATTAAACAAACAACTAACAGCTATAAAAAAACACGCAAGACGTAGATAAATTTATCAGTACAAGAACAATATTTAAAAAAAAAGAAGAATATTTTCAATAAGATGAAGAAACAATATAAGAAGAACTTGGCATTAGTTGAAAGTGTAAAATATTTTGAAAACGTGTAAAATCTGATATTGCTCTTGGTGGATTAAATGATCGTTTTATTGCGTTCCCATTTTAATAAAACTTGAAAAGTTTCCCTACGAGAAGTTGCCCCATTGGAAATCTCGAACTAGAAGTGCTTATTATTGTAACAATAATAATAATTGAAAACTTACGGTAAACTTTTACGGATAAAGGTGTTGCCAAATAAGATATAAAACGTACCAAACAAACAAAATTAAATGTTAGTTATACGATTATTAATACCATATTTTTAAACAACCCTCCTTGGATTAGTAAGTATTTTTTCTTCTTTGTAATCAATGCAATGCAAATCTATGTAAGTCACTTGCTCAGTCTTGTAGGACCATTCTGTGGGTCCAAATATACATTGAAAATGAATATGTGAATTTTCCCGACCTGTTACTCGAGCTTCACATCCATGACTTTATAAGCGGACATATTATTATCACTCAATAATCGCGGGCACTCGATGCATAAGCGTATGAACATTTTGTATTATAATATTTCCTTCCTTACTTTATAGCGAAACTATTTTTCCTTGAACCTGCGCAGACTGCGATGTCTTCTAGTGCGCATAAATTATGTACACAAGGTGAATTTAATTACTGTTATCGTATTATTTCCGACTGTTACATTAAGCCTATTGCATTGTTTTCTTTTGCTTGGCGTCGCTTCAACTACGTCATGTTTTCTGTCAAATGTATCGAACTTTATGTTGATAGTACAATAGTTTAACATTTATATATAAATTTTAAATCCAGATATATTTTACAACGTTTTTCTTAGCTCGTATTATTATTTGTCCGGTACAAATCTTGCAATCGATTTTTAACTAACTTCCCGACTAGCTAGACATTTGAAACTTTTAGAATATACCAAAACACGATGCCAACGCATGTGTTCAATACTTTTAGCCATCTTTAAGTAGAATTGAATTCATTTTCAGTTAATTCTGTTTTGTATGAAAAGTTATTTCGACACCATTAATTGGTTGTTAGGGTCTGGGGTCCTAGCAACTAAATAGGATATTAAATTAAAAAACACTTTTTTCGTTGGAACTTAAACATATACACGATTAAATCATTATTTACGGGTGCATATTTAAATGCTCACCAACTATTAAATCAAAATATAATAATTTAAATATAATTTTATTAAACATTTTTTTTTAAAGTGCCTATAAGTACTTAACGTCTATTTAATTTCTAATTGTGTGGTGCCAATCGTCCTAGACCCCTCATTATACGCCAAAACTATCAAATTTCACGTTTATGTGGTATGCTTATAAAATTCAACTGGACTAAAGGAGTCGGTCAGTAATTTCCCCACGCCCTACTCACCAGCTGAAACGGCTTTGCATACGCCAAGAATCAAAACTAAAATAATGTAGTAGTACTCCGCCATGTACACAGATACTATGGAATAAGGTTACATTAAATTAAATGTAACCCGTTAAATAAATTATACAAGTCTACAGTTGCGAAGGGTGACTTTTGGAAAGAGGTAGGCTGTGGAGTAACCACGCTTGTCAGATGTATTTACGAGAAATAACAAGATAATTCAATATTACTACTGATGAATAGGTACACTAAATCGATGAAATTTCAAAAGCTCAATTAGTTTGATATAATTAGTTTATAAATAAGCAATTAGTTTGAATTATGTATTTTCCTAAACATCTTTGCAAATATCCGTTGTGGTGTATAATAATATGTTCCATAACAATTTATAATTTAACCCGTAAAACTAGTCATTAATACTTATATATTTAAAACACAGACGTTGGTATAAATAACTGATAAATAAAAATCGCGAGATAAATTATTTTATACTTTTAACAACAATCAATATGTACCTATATGTGATTGAATCCCATAGAAATTATTTTTTAAATTATCTTATTAATAATTATTTTGAATAAATGTACCATAGCGGATGTAAGCGCTAACAAAACAACTTATGATTTCGGAATAAAAAACCAGACAGTGATCGGCGCCACAAGACTGAAGTCATACAAAACAGATCTTGAAAATGGATCTAATTAATTCATAATATAGTTGACTCCAGAAGGCGCTAGTTATAATTATATGGTTATAAACCTTACTAAATAAAATAAAACTTCTAAATTCTGACGATAGATGACTCTCAATTCGCTTGGATTTTTCAGTGTATTTATTTATTTTAAATTAAATTATTTAACTTGAAGATCTATTTATCTTAGAAGTTAGGCTTTAAATAATCGTCTACTATGGAGCCTTCGCCACTGCAAGTCTAACAGTAAGCGCAAAAAGAAATACATAATGATAAAAAACAAATTTTATATTTTATAATACGTATTTGGCTATGGGCGTGCAAAAGTGTATACGTTCTAGTACTTATATTTCTTTTGACTATAATATTGTCAACCACGTGTGGTGTCAAAGAATGGATTGCTTCCAACTTACAACTTCGTTGACATCAGTATGTTAGAGAACGAGGGTTTGAGAGTTTATCCCAATCTTATGATAGGTTTCCGTGAATCCTCTTCTTGACGTAAAATATAAAAGATCGTAAGTTGTCCTCATTTGAAGCAAATGTATGGGAAAGTGTCCAGAAATGTGTAGTGTAAACAGTTCACCGCAGGACACTTATTCGTGCGCCGCAGTACGTGATACATGAGTTCGTGTAACATTTTTTTAATCAAATGACGTGTTCTTCGTTGAACATTTCACCGTGAAGTATATATATTTGTACGTATGCTACAACATGTGGCGAATTTTATGAGATGTATTTACTAGGTTAGGTTAGGTTAGGGTTAATCTAATTGGAACAGTACTATTTACAAACTCTCGCCGCATTTTGTAAGATACCTACAAATGTATTCCACGGTGAAATGTTCTACGAAGAACTCGTCATTTGATAAAATGTTATACGAACTCATGTTTCACGTACTGCGGCGCACGAATAAGTGTCCCACGATGATCTGCATACGTACAACTTACATGTAGCCGGGGGAGCCACTGTCGAAAACTACCCAATCAAGACTCGCAACTGGACAGAAACTGAATTCGTAGTTCCATTTTTGACCGTTCTATAGATAAGTTTGTATGACTGTAAATGCTGGTTCGCCTACAATATAATAATATTGCGTAATATGGTAAATTTGGAAGTACATTCAACGACTATATGGAGATCCATCATACTTATAAACCGTGTGAATACATTATGATAAGATACAATAAAAATGTATTAGGCGCACAGAAAGTTGTAAGGGTATTCTCAAATTATATTCAAGATTAGAACGGCGTTACTTTATATTTTTATCGACAGGTTCTGCATAAATTATTAAGGCTATTGTCGCAAGCAGATATATATTTCACTACAAAATCAGCCCTTTCACCTTCCACGAGATGGGTTTAATGAATATTGATGGATCCCAAGGCACCATCATAATGATAATGAAGAAGGCCACTTAGATAAACTTGTCAATATGAGTTTCGCGCCAAGTTTGTGTTATAGTAGCCTGATACTTATCGTATGAATAAACTATACACATACAGAGTACCTCAACACGTAAAACATTCTACTGTTTCGTATTTAGCCCTTTCTAAAAGAGAGAATGTTCAGAGAAAATATTAAATTAATACTAGTATTAATATAACTGCCTATAATAATGGACAATTATAAGATATCTGAAACTCAACTAGGGAGAAATTTTAACATAAGTAGGTACAATATAAGAAAATTAGATATCGGTTATTCATTTTCCCCTATTTCTAGTAGAAATAGGTAGAGATGAGAGGTATTACGTTACAAGCGCTCACCCAAACAAGCTCCGGATCATGATACCATAGTATATTCATTTTAAAAGTCTGAATTGAACGAAGCCACCGCATTCAAACCGGGATATTCGTACAACGAATGCCGCATTTCCACGTGTCGAATTGTGTCAATAAACTGTCTGTTGAATGAAAGTTGAAACTAAAGTGATAACAGTGAACCACTTTTAAACAAAGTTGATCAGCTTGTAAGTTCAATTTTTTTTTGACCATGTCCGATCCTAATAGGATCATATGGGCCTCCACAGAGTAGAGGTTTGTATTAACAGATTTTTGTTTTTTACGAGAAATGGATGTCAGCCACTTGCTCAACCTATTAGGTCCCATGACTCACACACAAATTGAAAAACAATATGTGTAATTGCCAGACCCAGGATTCGAACCTCGGACCCACGGCGTGATAGTCCAACGCTTAAGCCGAGCGGCCACCGTGGGTGTCAAAGTTCAATTGGATGTGGCTTAAGTCCTTCTATTCGAATCGACAATGTATCAGCGCGCGAAAAGAGACTTGTAACGATTTTAATGCGATTAGTTGGCTGACGTTTATAACTTTGTTTTAGTTTCTGAATGAAGTATGACGTCTTCACCCAAATAATTTTGAAGTAGTCAAACGAAATGGGGTTAACGAATTACTGTTAACTTTCATTTGATAATTGATTAAATTCATAATAATAATTGGTTGGGCCAATTATGATGACAGTCGTTCCTTATCTCCCCACCTACCTCAAATAGTTATTTATTATTGTCACAAAACCAGGCAAGCAGCAATTACGGGCCATCAGTCAACCGTGATTGAATAACATTGAATTAAGTTGAGTAACGCCAATTTTTCGTAGACCGCTGTGCGTACAGTGTGATTTGGCCATTGACTACCCTTTCAACGTTACAGGCAGTTACATCTAGACAACGGGCGCGTGTAGGCTTGTAACAGCTAAGCTGTCGTTAACCACATAGTGACTCAGACAAAACACATACGTTCGACTTTCGTTGCGCTAAATTCAATACGGTTTGAACGAACGTCGCGTCTATCATCCCTCCGGAACTCATCATCATTCATCCCAATACCAAGAGAAACCGCGAGAGTGACATTCCAAACCATCCGTTTACCAGTGCGTCAATGCGTGAACACCAAATCGGCTTCAGCGCGCACCAGCCTTCTCAACATCAAATAGCAGTTGGCATCCTATTCCCACTGTTAAAAGCACGACCAATAATAAAATATGAACATAATACGGTATACCAACATAGTAAACCTTTATTAACTATGGATAATATACCCACCTCATAAAATTACCAATAATAATTATATAATATAAACTAAAACGTAATATAACAGTGTTACTTGGTAACAGATATTTGTTACGAAATAGATACAAATCGATGATGATCAATTCCGGGTTCGTTACGCCACGGTATACGCCTGCATAACGGGTGTGGAGACGTGGCGGGTGGTGGAGGGAAAAGCAAGTGTTACTTGGTAACAGATATTTGTTATGAAATAGATACAAATCGATGATGATCATTTCCGAGAAGCCAAGCTGTGCTTTACATCAACATTTGGACCCGGCCAGTTACTTGTGATGAGTCACCCGGACTTGAGCTCTCAACCTGTTGATACCAAATTGATTTTGTTTGAACTGTATCACGCTGTCATCGTATGTCATCTTCAATAAATACCGTTCTCCTGGTTATTTAACCCGCCCTATGCCGCATTTTCATAAGCAACAGACGCCTGGTGAGAGCCATGTCTTAGGCCGTATCATTTAGGGTCCAACGTGTCTGCCACCGTGTTCGGAAACTTGCACGTATGCAATTCACCGTATCACACTACACCGTGAAATGTTATATTATCGGAAATATATGGCCGTATTTATTAAAGACCGTCCAAACTCTTTTGGTCGTATAGTACTGACATAAAATTCATGTCTAAATAAAACACGGTTCTTATCAGGTAACACTTTACAGGAAGCCAGCAGCAAACAAATTTTCAAAATAGCCGATATACTGGATTATTTGTTATGTTAGGTTAAGTTTTCATTCTTGAATTCATGAATTTTGTTAAAATCAGCTATGAAAATTAAATTAATGTTCATATTGAATCTAATAAAATTGGAGACCGTATAGTATACGGTCATCTCATTCCGATAAGAAAGCTCACGGTGAAATGTTTTACGTACAATTTACATGTAACCGTCTGCCACAGGAACCTAAAGGTTACACAATCCACCAACACAAAGGAAAACTGATGACGTCGATAGGCATAATTTATAGTTATATACACTTTTTAGAGAGATCATGATCTCCTTTCTAAGATCTATCGTATTTTAACTAATAACTTATGATGCCATAATAAACAAAAGATATCTACTTAATTAAGTTCAAAAATGTTTGGAAAACACTGCTACGAAGGTTCTACGCTAAAAGCTCAGAACTAAAGAGGCCTACAGAAAGTACCTAAGTACTTCAGACTAAGTAGAAAATATACTTCACAATTGAAACATATTGAAGTTGAGATAATGTCGATTAAAGGGAATAAGTGCGTACTCGAGAGGATAATTTACTAACCATTGTTATCAACGTTCCTGCAAATTACGTTGTAATAAAATTAAGCTCTTTGCTTTTTGTGTTTAACTTGGTCGTTAGATTTAGAAAATATGTATGTCGTATAGTTTATAGTCGTACAATTTTTAATCGTTACTTCAATAATTAAATAAATTAAACTTACCGGTTTAGTTTATACGTTATGCATTTATACGAGGGTAGTTTAATAAATAAATTAAACGAAAAAGAAAATAAGAATTTCATTATTCGGGTAGAATTTAATTTATTTTTCTAAATATATTTTTTTTAAACAAAACACATTTAGACCAACAATTTTCGAAGGATCTTATGTAAACCATTTATTGAACATACATAATTTTGGAAGCACTTCTGAGAAAATATAAATAACTGTTGGGTCACTAGTGTGGTGTTCGATGTGTGGGTTGAAGATGATGATAATGAAGTGTACGATGTAGCAGGGTGAGATTTATTAGCAGCGTATCGGTACAATAGTATATTATACAATGATAGTACATATAATCTACTGAGATAGTTACGAGCTAGGTACTTGGATTCGAGTGACATTTAGATAAATTATTCTTCATTATTTATACAATAAAAAGTAACACATTAATATTAAATTCTGGTACATAATCATATTGGACTAATTATAGAGTCAGCATTTTAAATCGAGTAGCTTGTGAAATATTATTTATTATCACCGTCGTAAGAAAATATGATACCATGAAAAATGATTATTCGGCTAATACACCGTAATGATATAATGTGCTGTGATATGATGTAATAATATACTGTATCTAATATCGCCAATCAACTTGCTGATCTAGCTAAGATTTGTTTACTGGAAATTGATTCGCTGGGAATATATTATTGCAGAATAATTTGATACATTAAACAATAGATATTTGATCGCTACTATACTACAGCTACATAACCAATAGAAAAATCTTTTTTTTTAAATTTAATATGACACAGCAGGATTCGCTCCCACGTAGATCGACCACAATGCTATAGGCATCCTATCTAATTGCGACAATTTTTAACTAAAAATGGCTCTTACAATAGTTACTAGCTACTAGTCATAAAGTTACTATTAGCAATTGGCTATTGTATTTTAAATAAAATTAAATTATTAGCAAGTTTTACACTAAAATCTGACGAAGTTGGCTATGGCCACTCCAAAGGACAGTAGTGACCGCTTGGAGAATCACTGTTTTAAATGATATTCATCATAATTATCATCATCGTAATCTTTCTCCAAACCAGGATTCCAATCATTCGTGTATCCTGCACCACACCACCTGACAACCCCAATTTGGGTCCTTCAACATTGATCCGCTCGTGTGGCTTCGTATCTTTCCAGACTTGTCGGCCCAAGTGTATTCGTTCAACATAACCTGCCCATTTTAGTGGAAATATTTTGATGGATGAATATGGGTCGATTATCTGGTGTCCTTATGAGGTTTCCTACAAGCTTATTTTAAAACGCGTCCAGAAGAAATTTCATCGATGTCTTTATTTTAAGACATTATAACTATTTTCCTTTCGATAGTTCGTCAAATGATTATTTTCCGGCTGCCTTTCTACGATGGTTTCAAATCCTGGTGTCCTAATGAATTGGAATTTACATGCGCCTGTCAATAATTACCTACGTGGTCACAGCCATGATTTATTCTGGATCGGAACCGTTTCCTCGTGTCAAGCCTATCAGGCACCATTAACGAGTTGTTCAAGATTAGTCAATGCGCTCCCCAAAGACGTTGACATTTATGGTGACGTGCTATGTACTTTGTATTCGAATTTTTATTTTACTGTATAAAATTGTACTTAAGTAAGTTTTTATTTTGATTTTTTATTATTATTTTATATATTCTCTTCTTCTCTCTTGTGAGGGTAATATTTGTTGTAATGTAAATCTCATATTGTGTACGTCTTGAATTTAGATTCGTTATGTTCACAATCTATATTGGGTTCCCCAAGTAGACTTCGCAGTTGTGATGCACCTATACGCCACACTCCACTTTCATTACTTCCTCCAAATAGGATCTTTCGTTCAACAGTAATCAGCACCAAGTCTAAAAACAGTATTCTGATTTTCCAACAAAAGATCCTTAGAGTGGTATTTGTAAATTATATTAGTCTATGCTTATTTACAAATTACAAATTTTGGGTCACAATAGTGTCACAGCTGTGTTCAAATTCTACCAAAATGCTCAAATTTCAGAAGCCCTATCCAGTAGTTTTTAGGACATCGATGTTTACGACGAAATTATACCTATAATAGAAGTACAGATTAACAGTAACACCAATACAGCGCATCACTAAACATCGAAATATCGATCGAAACATAAAAAATCGTATAAAACTGGTATACATATGAAGAGTAATATATATTATATTTCAGCTATTTACGTATATGATATATTTGTTGTGTGGGCGATATAAAATTAGATTCGTTTCCGCTGTAAAATTATTTCCAAGGAATAGAGCCATTTGTTATATCCCAAGCGCGCAGGAAGGCGCTGCGGTTTCGACGCGGTTTCTCTCTCAAAAGTACACATGGAAATTTAGCAAGAGAAATTATTTTAGAAAACAAACCCCCCCCCCCCCTTGTATTAATTACCAGCGTAACACGTCTATATGACAGGTCCTGACAAAATATCTCCGTTGAAGTTTATCGCATCGATCACCAGGCGAACAGAAAGCGCCCGATCACAATAGTCAGACAAAACGCCTTTCAGCGACGCTACGTGTTCAGTTCTCAATGGAATGCTATGCCACTTCTTATTATGGTGTGGTACCCTGTGATATTCAATCGTATACTTGGTAAATAATTCGTCGTACTGAGTATACTTGACATTAAGACTTTGAGACCCCCGCAGGAAATTGAATGCCTTTCAAAAAGTGGGCGTATCGATTTGTTTACTAACACACAGCTAACTAACTCATTACTTACATTACGTAGAGGATGAACTTACTCTCCCTTCGGTATGTAGTGTCACTGCCCTCAGATATAATGCATAGGTGAGGCATATAAACCAATGCAGTATTTATACATGGGTTAACATTACCTAATCAATCCACTAATTTCTGTTAAATCTTCCACCAATTTGGGCTAGGTACCTACCCGATTGATACTGTTTGAGGTTTAAAATATTGGATGTTAACAATAGGTATACAATTTCCCGCGCATTTTTTGTAGTCGTATGAGAACTGCAAGAATAGGCTGCTCTTTCTCGCATAGTAAATATGTGTAATCGTAGCGTAATGTTAAATTTATAAAGTAAATAAAGTTCATATTCGGGCCCAACCGTTAGTGAATTAATTGAAAAATCACCATTTTGTCAGTAACCAGGAAATTCTTTAGGTTACAATAAATAACGGTATTTATTAATTACCGTAAATCTTAATGATACATTGTAATATCTATTTATTTTGAACTTACCTGCTATTCACTTGTATATTTTTTTAATAAATATATTATTTTTTTTAAACATGGATTAGTCAAATACCTTTTTTGGACACTAGAGAAAACTTAATAAACCAAATTTTAATAATAAAATCACCACAAAATATATAATAACTAGTAATAATGTCCTTTAAGCTTCAGCTGGGGCACAGTCTAAAACGATCGTGACTGCGCGACGCGTGCAAGATTGTGCAAACGACATGTGCAGAACAAAACATAATTTGTCATAAAAATTCAACATGCTATTGTTATATTTGTAATAATAATAATATATTCATTGCAATGTCTTTATTTTTCAAGTAAATGGGTAACGTTTTTTAGTCATCTTTACACAATTTAAGAATTAATTCCCCTGACGCGATCACAAAACAAATTGACGTGTTCACAGCTCGACTTTCGCTCTCCGATTGGCAGCCAGTCCGAAATTTCGTCGCACCTATAGTTGAAAATTATTTTCCGTTTCACTGGAGTATGCTTTTAACGAATTCACATTTTGTTTACAATCACAACTTTTTTAGTTAAATAATAATTATTGTAAGTTTATCTTTGACTTTAAATAAACGTATTTTTCCTTTTAATATTTTTAGATACCTACCTACTACCTACCTATTTATTAATAAAAACACTTTAAAATTTAAATTATCAAAAAAAGTCTCAAATTGCAAGATAAATATTTTTCTGCTATGTGCATTGATCACCATTGGCTATCTATGTGGTAGGTAGGAGTATTCACCTTAAGGTTTAAAACATTGCAATTTAGCATTTCACTTTTCTTTTGCCAGTTTACAAAGAACTACAGGTTCAAACTCAAGAGACTCAAAGTACTACCAATATACGAGGGTTCGTAATTAATGAGACGATTACGTCTTCAAATAATGTACCAACAAAGATTTTATCGATTCATGTTGTTGAATATAGATTAATATTGTATTGTCTAAATAAGGTTTAATTGGAAGTACATACATAATAATGTTCGGGGATTAATTTAGGAAACGCCCTCTCTGTCAGTATTGTGACAGGCTAACAGGATATCATAAGTGGCGAACATCGCTCTCCGTCTATACATTAAGTTACGGTAAGCAGCTTACGTTCCATTGTGAAGCATCAGTTCGATGATTTTGAGTGAAAATCTCGAGTGAAATCAGGCGCAAGCTTATGCTACCCTGTGATGAAAACGTAATGCAGAAAATAAAAGTCTGCGTTGATTCTATACACACACATAAGAAAAGACGGGTAATAATTTAGTTTTTTATAAAAAATAATGAAACTTTTTACGCGGGATACAGAAATTTTGAATTAAAAAGCGGGAAAAAAAATATTATTATAATTACAGAATATTACAAATGCAGATTAGTATACAATCAAGTATGGTGGAATAGTGACCGAACGCTCGTCCCAAAACCCGTAGGTCCTGTTTCGAATAATTTCGTTCTGGAAAAGTCTCATTTGATTTTTTAAATTTAAAATGCGAAATGAGTTGTAGCTAAGAATAACTACATGTAATTTTATCTAAAAATTGTCTACTAATATAACATTCACGATGTTATCAGAGTCGATAATATATTATGATCTGTTTAGTAGTGAAAATGGTAATTTATAGTGAATAGGTTTTTTTAATGTAACCTAATGACCCATCGTCATAGATAATGGTTAATCTTTCGCGCACTACATCTTTGACGACTTAACATGAAATTACATGATTGTGATATTTTATCTCATTCAGAATATAATAAAAATGCGAAATCAAAGTCAATATTGAGTGCCTATAAAAAATAATACAGATTATCAAAATGAATATCATATAAAACGATCGTATAATACCAGGAGTCGGCAACTTAGGTAAACTACCCCAAGTGATGTAACAATTAATATTTTGTGGTACGTACCCACCTAAAGAAGATTCCATATACGTAATATAAATAAATTTGCACAAAAAATATTAACAAACTCACTAGAAATTAATTCACATAGAATCCGTTGGATTGAGAATCCCTTCAACTACGAAAAACTCCAAGAATGAAAAGCATGCATTGAAATGCAGAATTTTTTGGATGTCAAGAGCTACTAAGGCTTTTTAAATTGCACATGAGAAAGCGTGAAAATGCAGCAACCTATTTTTGCGAGCAAGGAGCTTTCACTATGTGAACTTAAAAACAAGAAAAAAAATCGGTTGAACCCAGAGAACAGTAGCAAAATAAAATTGGTTTGACATTAATATTGATGTTATTGTATTAAAAATGAAACTAGGTATATCAAATTGTTAATTATTTATTTTATCGTGTGTAACGATATAATACTCAATTTGAATATTTATTACTGTATTCTTTAGACCACAGGTTCTCAAACTTATTTCGACCACCGCTCACTTTGAGATTTTAAAAAAATCTAGTGCCCTCATATTTTTTAACTTTTTACATTATCATCTGTTGCGTATCTTAAAAACAGTTATTGCAAATATAATTTTTAAACATGCATTATTATATGGATATGATAGTGATAGGGTGTGACCCATATCCTAATTCTGAGATCGAAGAATGTTTTAATGATGATAAATAAAACACATACGTACTTAATCATATTTAGAAGTATTTTTATTAACATTAAAAGAAGGCTTTAAATTTAAAAGTTATCTATTGTGAAGGATGAATCTGATGCATTTTTACGAGTTTGTTAATAACAGACGATTTCTCTTTTTGGTTAACAATTTTATTTAGTTGGCTAATCATGGACTAAGTACATGAAAAAGCTGTATCCACATTATTACATGCGTAAGCAACTCTAATTTAACCGAGTATATGGGACTGCAAGCATTCGAGTAGTAAATTGCATCTCAAGTGGCGTCGTGTCTAGATTCCGTCGGATTTTTATAAATAGAATTTGTCTGCCGTACTACATTTCCTTAACGCCCCCTTATTTTCTTTGAGACTTCTACTGCCCCCTGAAAGCCTCCAGCGCCCACAAGGGGGCGTTATCGCCCACTTTGAGAAAGACTGCTTAAGACAATAGATTATATAAAGTAATTTTAATTTAAATACTGAGTCAGTTTTCCAAATTATGTAGAATTAAAGAAAAATCCCACTTTTAACTCGAGGGAATAATATCGTTTTAAACAAATATATCTAGGGATAAATCCCAAAAAAAGTTCTCCAACCTTTACATTAACGTAACATCTGTCTGAATACTTTGTAGGTGTGTATAATAATACAATTTGATACCTCTTACATATTCTGTCACTCTTGATACTTTTTAACGAAAGTTATAAGTACACTGAGTCAAAAGTTTTGACAAAAATAAAAAGATAGATGCAGCGTGGCAAACAAAGTAAACACTTAAAAATCCGACAAAGAGCAAAGATCAAACGACATAAAGTCGTGAAATATGAGATAAGAATAAGAAGAATATAACAGAAACAACTTCAGTTTTTTCGACAGATGACAAAGAACACTTTTTGCGGAAAATATGGATGGAAATTTTAAGTATATTTTGCGAAGAAAATAACCAAATAGAGGAATCTAAATCTGTTTAAACTAGTGATGTTTAATTACGTATTATTTAACAAAGTTGGATCTTTAATGAGAGAATTAAAGTATGTATATGTATAATTAACTATTTCTTTTATTCAAACGAATAATTCACAAGATTTAAGAATATATCATTCTGATTATTGAACATTATATAATTTAGAAAAACACTTTCTGAGAGAGTATATTATAACCAATAGAAAAAATCTTTTTTGAAAAAAGTAAGCCACTCGGCCGGGAATCGAACCCTGCATCTCCACGGGTAAACGCCAAAATTCCACGTAGTAGTACCTACCAGTAGGTAGTAGTAGTTACCAATATGTTTCAATGGTGAAGACTCCTTATTATTCGAAAATGGAAAGCCTACCATAATCAAAACAATACTATAATATATATCAGTAACAGACTAACACTAAGGCTGACTAATATAATGTAATAATTGTCACAATATATCTACATATGTGTCGTATATTTATCACCAATACTCGTGCATTCAAAGACTGTCCTAATATATATGTAAATGTATCATGATTTGTATAGTAGCGTAACATCTACTGGCAAATTATCATAACAAATTTGCACTAGAGATTGAAGGCTTTAAGCTTTTACATAACAATATAAGCATTTAAGTAAATGATTACAAATTAGATAATTTCTTGAAAAACCTCTCGAAAAATAAATAAACCGATCGAATTCACGAGAATCAAAAATTCTTCAATTCGAAATTCAAAAAATGTCGAGAAATCATTAGTTCTATTTAAAACGAAGGTCCATTAAAAAATCAACACGCGATTTTTGCAAGACGAGAGATTCAAGCCAACGTCTAAGGTTTCAGAACCGGGCGCTCTACGCTATTGCATTTAAAATTTGGTGGTAATTATGATTAAATTTAATGAATTTATAAGCACCTAGATAATGTTTGAAAATTATGATAACAGCTCCATTTCAATAATACGAAATTTACGTATATAGTTACTAATATAGTAGAAAATAAGACAGAAAAAATAGTCTGTATATTGTACGTATGTTTAACTGAATTATATACCTTCTTAAAACCTGACATTATGGTGACGCAGATCATGCGTTTAGTTTGGATTATTGATTATAACTTATTTAGTAGGTAGGTATGTATATTAAGTGACATTTGTCATTAGGTAATTTTATTAAATTCGAAAAATGTCACATAAATCCATTGTTTACGAGTAGTGAGTACTTACATATGAAACTTTTATGCAAATTCCTACTGAAAGTAATAAAGTAGTATCTAAGCTCTAAAAAGTATATACTACAGTTTTTACAAACGTTTCAAATATTCAAAAACCGTTTTTATGGGTGATCATTTACTTAGTAGGTAATAATGTTTTTACCTTCTTTTATTGCATTGAATTACTATATAATGAATAATTAACTGAATTCGTTATCAGTGTGTACCTATTTTCCATACGTGCACATCATGGCCCCCGCATCCTGAAGCGGGCCCCACTACTTATCGCTAAAGATGGCAGTGTGACGTTCTACAGTAGCGCTTTCCAAATGGTGTACGCGATAAAATTAATGTGCATATTTAGTGTTTTTTGTATATTTTAATACATCCATTTGAATTATGGAGTTGTCAAGTATTGATACACAATCAAAGATTGCATTGTTCAACCACATAATTTTAAATAACAACATTAATGAAGGAAAATAGCGCCGCAGGCGACTTTTTTACTATTAGAGAGAATTTGCGATGTGTATTTATATCACTTATCTGGTCGACTCGCCACGCCGGGCCCTTCCTGAGACGGGCCCCCAGGCTAGAACACTGCCAGCCCCCCCTTTGTGGGGGCCATGGTGCACATAGTGCCTGAAGTTTCTGAAAGCCAAAACCTGGGTCTTACCGCTACCTTCTCTATACGCACATGATGGATCTAGCAATGTACCATTTTACATCAACCACTAAATACCTTAATCGAAAAATAACAAATAAAACATTACCTATATAATATTTGGGATGGTATTATTCCACCCACAGCTTTCTGACTTGTGAACATTTTTAGTAATTTAAATTACACGTAAGTGCGACTAAATATTTCGTTGATGAATCATAACCCTGGAACAGATATAACAATCCCCAATCAAAACAGTACAATTTCCAAAAGTATTTTTCTCTCCATTAAAAGTAACCAAGTCATTATTCTAAAGAGAATAAAATACCATAAATAAAAAACGCATCCGTTGTATTGTATATTGCAAACAACCCACGAGTAAATAATTGTTTCTGTTGCATTTATTACTAAAAGCAAGCTCTGAAAAGGTATAAAAAATATGCAGTCAGGGTTAAGTCACTGGAATTGTAAGCGCGGATTAAGATTACAGCCAGTTTCTACCAACCATTTCGAGGATTGCTTTTATAAAGCTCTTATAAAGCTTTTATAAAGCTCTCGCGAGTGGGTGTAGGACGATAGAACTGAGGATTGCAATACCGAATGAAAATATCAATACCGGCATTTCGGCATTTCCTATTGAATTCCGGTATTCGTGAAACAATCGAAGAAAAAAACAGAAGTATCTACAAACAAATCTACGATATAGTAAAAATCTCTTTAAAATATTAATATTTTATAGCATGTGTCATTACTGGTCACCAAAGACAATGAAGGGCCACGGAAGTAAACCAGATATCGCGTAATCTGATAAAAATCACAGCCCTGTTAAGCCTTTTATGTTAATTACTAAATTTTGTTTCCACTATACCGAATATATCGGTATTGTCTGATTTTTAAAACCAGTATTTCAGTATCGAAAAATACTGGGATACCGGTTTTGAAATACCGGGATTGAAATCCCTAGATGGAACGACCGGACTACCGACAACTGGTCTTCACACAGATGAATGTAATCCTCGAAAAAATACACGAATCAGCATTTAGACAAACAATAAAATTATAATATTAAGTATGACTATAATAAACCATGATGTAATTTCATATTCCAACCACCCACATAATAGCATCGGTATTGGGCAATAATATTTACAAACTCATCGATATTCTGAAAATATATTAAAAAAAAAAAAAAAAAAAAACTGTTGATAGGCACAATATATCGCATAAACCTTCAATATTGCGAAATATAAAGCATAGAATAATACTTCTTTTCATTTAAGGCATGTCCACTAACGTGCAATCCGAGAAATCATTAAAATAATGATGATATTATGAATTATACTAAATTCTACGGGTTGGGTTAATAATCGATACCTATTTCCGCTTTCACACCAATTTAAAAATAAACGGGTCGCTCAGAGAAAGAAACTGGATCATCACAGCAATTATTCAGATTAAGGAATTCCATCAAGTACACGCTAACCCCACCATATTATATTTCAAATTTATTTATTTACATAATATTATTAAAGTGAACTTTACATATTAAAAATACAAGACTTTTACAACATGTCATTTTAAAACAAAGAAATAGTATTCAAACAGTATGTATATAAAAACACAAAGAAATATATGTAGTATTAGACACACAGTATCAAAAATATAAATTATAGAAGTACACAGAACGAGCCAAGTAGACCCTATTTTAATAATTTATAAAACAATGCCCACCTTTACTCATCTTGACGCAGGTGGGATATATAATATATCAACATCGGAAGTGATTTGGTTGAACAGAGTAATTTCCCTCCCAGTTGGCATCACAAATGACAGGTTAATTCTGCACCTTGAGAGAACAAACAACTGATGCTCCCAATTTCTAAGATAATTATTGGGGATAAGAAAAATAGTGCGGCATTTGCTAACTTCTCGACCAGTGGTTCTTAACCTGGGTTCGATCGAACCCCAGGGGTTCGGTGAGTCAGTCTCAGGGGTTCGGTCATATCCAGCATGCGTGAGACAGCCGTTCACGTTTAGTGTTGAGACAACAGATGTCAATGATGAATACCTCGATGAAATCGTTGAAATTCAGCAGAGCCAGGTTCAACAACAACTCTTCAGAACAACAACGCTTTCAACGTTTTGGTGTCAACAAATGGTAACGTACCCGTTATTGCTAAGAAAGCTCTGGAGATTTTCATACTGTTTGTTACAACATATCTTTGCAAGCAATCCTTTTCGAGGATGCTGGACATAAAAACGAAGAAAAGGAACAGACTTTGTTGCGAAAATGACATGAGAGTGGCACTTGCCAAGGTGAAGCCGCGCATTTCTGAACTGGTCTCTGAAAGGCAACAGCAGAAGTCACACTGATTTGCAGTAAATATTCATTATATTTTTGTTTTTGTGTGAAAATCATGTTTTAATGGTTTTGTTCTTTGAACACAGTGATGTTGATGCACGGTTCATTTTGTGCACCAGTAAAATATATACCTATGTTTTGAATTTGAAAACAATCATATTTTATTTTTCCAATTAAGAAGGGTTCGGTGAATGCGCATATGAAACTGGTGGGGGTCAGTACCTCCAACAAGGTTAAGAACCACTGTTCTAGACTCCAGAGTCTAAAGTGACGACACTCAGTAGGTAGTTACCGAAGACTCGATACGACGAAGAGAAAATTTGATTACTCGAACCGTAAAGACGAAATAGTGTACAAACAAAGCTCAGGAAAGTTCTCATGCTAACGGTTTGTAATAACTGCGTCGGGGGCGCAGCCTTAATTAAAACTGTGGCTCGTAAAACCGCACCTCTCCAATGTGGACAATTTTAGACGAGCTTCAAAAACAATGTTTTACTTAAGCACGGATTACAGAGCATTATGCAAAGGCCGTGCGTTTCTGTATTTATTAAATTGTTTCAAAAGCAACTTAAGTGCGAATGATTACTTACGAAATTAACCATATATATTTTATTATCTTTTGTATGGGGCTTTTAGAATAACACCAAAAGATATCAAATATCGAAGACTTTCTGCGAAAAATGATCAACTTCAAAAATAGAGATAGGTACTTCTTGTCGACGTGTTAAAACTGTGAACTAACAAACCCCTCCAGTAAAGCTAATCGCACTTCCGTTTTCAAATAAGGAACGCCCCCAAATTTATCATTTTATTTTACACTCCCGTGGTGTACGGATCTATCTATTTACGTAATTTGAAGCCATTTATAATAAAAAAATATCTTTAAAACGATCAGGAGCGTTGTTAGAATTATTATAAGTATTTTTTTGTTTATTGCGAAGAAGAAAAGTAGTCGCATATGAAAAGAGGGCCGAAACATTATTTAAACACGCCTCTAGCATGCGTTGCCGCCATGACAGGTACGTCACTGAGAAGTCTACTATATGCGACTATGGCAACTTCCTGTTATCGCCAGTTTCTTGAATTCTGGAAATAAATCATTACAAACTGTATGAAATTATATAATAGACTAATCAAAAAATATTATTATATGTACATTTGTCGACTTTTTTAAAAATATACGCATCATTATTATAAAATAACATTGCAATAAAATTAACATACATAATTCAGATACACCTAATAAATACAGATATTATAAAAAACTATTAGAGCCGGACAGGATTCGAACCCGAATCCATCCGATTTCAGCAAAAATATAATACATAATAAGTAAATAGAGACCACGAATTATAAACGTGATTCACGTATTAAAATTCAAATCATGCCTTTGTTACCACTAGATTATAGTAGTTATAATACACACATATTTATCTATACTAATAAATGAAATTAGCGTGTCTACCTGTCTGTTCTTTTCCGTTTGTTCATCTGTGGCTTAAAGTCTGCATTGTTAGTGCCAAATTAGTAGAGTTTAATATTAATCTCATACTCACCTCTCATAACAATTATGTATCCCTACTATCTTCTTAAAAATGTTTTTTTTTTCTCCATGATGCTATCAATTAATCTGAAAGATATAGGTAAAGATTATGGTCGGTTTTCAGAAGGAAATACAAAAAATGTGCGCATCGTCCATTTACTTTTCAAGATAATTGAAATTGAACGCTTCATTATTCGATATCTAAAAATAATCTTTCGATTGTCGAGTGCTCAAATGAAAATAATATGTTTATTAAAAAGAAACAAAACGCGCACCTGTCAAATATTAAATAGATACAATAAATCATATTCGATTCAAGTTTAGTAGGTACATCAACTCGTAGTTAATAAAGTTAATATGTGACATGACAATTTTATTTGTTGTAATTGTTAAAGAAGCAGTAGTACACACAATATCGTCGGTGTTTTGTAAAAAGGGCGAATTAACCAAAATGCTATTTTACAATAGGAGTATTTTTAACTTTTGACATGTATTTGTTAACCTGTGGATGATTGTAAATGTCTAACAAGTTTATAATAAAACTGATAAAGTATACTGTCCTTACAATAGGCATTATAATAGAATATTTCAAAAGGTCTAATAATATGTCACAATCGCTTTTTCTTCGTAATACTAAGTGAATATTTGCCCTTGCGATTATCGTTTTTAAATATTTCCCTGTGGAGATACAAATTCGCCTATTTTACACAACAAAGCTAGTGAGGTAGGTACATATTGCTTTTTCATTAAAATCTCGATTTCGCCAAAATGGTCGATTCACTGTTTTTACAAAACAACGACGATATATTATTATATGCATACAGTGAAACCCCAATTTTACGCTTTTCATGTTAGTACATTTAATTCCCGGTTTTACGTTTTTTTTAATTACCGCAATTCAGGTCTAAAATATTCAATACTTAATTAAAATAACGCGTTAAAAAATCAATTTTCAACACTCTCAATTCCATTATATTGCTGAAACAAATTCAGATCAAAGTTACATACATAGTGCAGATGTGTTGTTGTTTTTTGTTTTTGTTTACGGTCATTCTAGTAATAAATGTCTCAGCAAAGAGAAACATCGGTGGTTCAAAAGAAATGGAATATTCTCGAAAAGGGGTGAAAGAACATGTTGATATAATAGCCTAACCAATTTGTATAATATTTTTTAATAAAAAAAATACGCTTTCTCTTTATCTACGTGTGTTTTGTCAATCCCTTCAAATAGGTAAAATCCAATGCCAAAATAAATACCTACAGAGCCCCACAAATAATATGTGCATGGCAATTTGCAGTCCTCTAATATTTGACTAGTATACAGCGCCCCCTAGAGGCAACAAAACGCGAAAATGTCATTTTGTGAAACAATAGAGTCAGTTGATAGTTTGCGACAATTATACAGTTTAGTGCTGGAAGTTGCAGCACGTTACTTGTATAGCGACTGATGTGGCTAACACACATATTTTGCAGTGAAAAGGCTACATTATAAAATACGCTAAACTAGGAACTGAATAAAACAGAAATCGTCGTTTAAGAGTTTTACTTCCTATGTGTGTAAAATTCATGCTTTATACTAATAATTATTAATGTCAGTATTTAATATTATATAATATTATTATATTTTCATGATAATATTTTTCATAATATACATATTATGAATAAAAGAAAATAATATATGGTCATTTCGAAAGATACAAAATTTCTATAAATTTTATTTTTAAATATTCAGAGGTTATTTTATAACCCATCGCAAACAAAATATCAAATGTTTAAGTTGAAATATCGAAGAAATAATAGCGAATATCGTAAAAGTATTTTGATAAATTTATTTTGTTATTAGATACAATTCGACATTAAATCAATAATACATAAATTATCCCATTATTCTGGGACTACCTGCTATTTAGTATAGAATTTTCGGAATTTCTAACTGTGACTGCTCGACGGAGCATAGGCGAAAACGTTAACCTACAGCATTATTTGTCACGCAATTGATTGTAATTGTAACAATAAAATTAGGTACAAAAACCTGACTTTTGACAATAGTCTGCGATTCTAATATGGGGGGTTTAGAAACAAATAATTACAAGATAAAAATAACTTTTTATATACCATGTTTTTAAATATTCTGTTTAATCATATTATAAACTTGACAATTCTGTTTTAATAATTTAGGACAAATAAGGCAATTGTCAACAAATCATTTTTTTGCTATTTTGCAACAAACAAATATAGATAACTGAAATGTCATTTTGATTTCCATAGTAACGCACGTATATATTAATAATTTAGTTGCTAGGACCACCCCCTTAGCAACCAATAATAGTGGATTGGATTAAGGATTTCTTCCGAAATAACTTTTCATACAAAACAGAATTAACTGAAAATCAATTCAATTCTACTTAAAGATAGCTGAAAGTATTAAAAGAATGCATTGGCATTGTGTTCTGATATATTCTAAAAGATTCAAATGTCTATCTAGTCGGGAAGTTAGTTAAAAATCGATTGCAAGATTTGTACTGGATAAACAACCACCGGACAAACAAGAATACGAGCTAAGAAAAACGTGGTAAAATGGCAGTTTCCTTTTTAGTAAAATGTTTACGAGTCATTAAAAATGTTATATTATTATCTACCGTATAAGTATAATGTCTAAAAAATATATTTTACATTTTGATAGGTACCTAACTTATAACTTATAAATAGGTAGGTACCAATTGTTTTTAGAATTTATACTTATATTAGAGAAATAAGACGTTCAAAAATGGAAATACTAGGTACCGTTTTTGTTTCTATAACCCTCACATTATTATATCAGTCAAATGCAACTGCCGTTTTTGACGCTTTTTGGACAGAAGATTTTACATCATTTCGCGACTAATGTGTAATCTTGTTAGTTTCATTCTTTATCATCATCATAATATTCTTTTTTAATTAAACACGTGATAACTAAATTCCGTAGGTCCCTGTTTATTTTTTGGTTGTATGAATCGGAAGGTAGATACGTTGGTAGTTGTGAAACAATTGTTCTTCAATATTTTTGTTCTTGCGCACAATGTTCAAAATAAAATTATGACGGACTTTTTTTCAAGTGCTAGTTTCTATAAGAAAATCTTAAATATAAGAAAATCTACATGGCATATTTTCCTCAATGGCAGTTGGCAATACTGTTGAGTATAATATGCTATATCTGTATAATTTATCAAACAGATATAACTTTCAAAGATCGGTGTGTATATATAATATAATACAGCTAGCAGGCGCTCAGAAGTGACCCCCGGGCTAATCGGTCGTGGGAAAGCGATTCTTCACGCCAGTTGGCGACCCTTGACGAATGGAATGGCCGTGACATAAATCAAGGTCAGAACAGGCGCGCGAAACATTAATCAACCCAACGGGAGGGCAGAAGTGATTATCGATAGAAAATAAAAATTACTCAATTCAAGCTTGCGTGGAAACGTGTGGCAGGTTTTATTATTTTAGATACATCCATCAATTATTATTCTACATATGTATATGAAAAACATTTGGACAAGATGAATTATGATTGAGTTTGTTTATTACGACCTTCAGTATAATTAATTTCTAGACATGATTTGGATACATTACAGTGCTTTTAATCTAGGACACAAAATCGAAGTTAGCTAATAAATACAATTGAATGGGCTGCAAAAAGCTCCTGCCTTTACATAATTTGAGGCGATATATTTATTGCTCATTTCGTCTTATAGTAAATTGTACAATATCCATCAAATCTTCATAATGTTCCCAGAACACTGATTTTTTTTTAAATTTTACTACATTATCTAATACAGGGTTTCCCAAACTTTTTCTGCAATGGAACACTTCGCAAATCCAGAAATTTTAACGGAACACTTAGCTTATTTTTTAGGTCGGCTAATTCCTACTAGTAAAATTTAAAAAAAAAATGTTATTAAAACACATTATTTATTAAGTAATTATTTTTAAATATAGGTACATAAAAATATGAATAAATAAAGTACTTAATGACTTTGATGGTTTTGAGTCCTTGAATTGCATATCTTCTTGATGTCAGGCACAATATTGGTAAGTTGCATTTTAATATTTGGTGTGGCGTCGAGCCTGTTCCTGCACTTTCACTTCGTTGCAGCATAAAAAGAAAATCTTTCTTCGCATAAATAAGTTGTCGAAAACGGAAGTAAAACAATAATTGCTTGTTTTGAAAAATTGGGATACTCTTCTGACAAACTCGCCCAGAAATCATTTAAAGGCTGATCTTTGTATGTTTGTTTCAAATCAGAGTCATTAATTAAATCAATTAAATTTATTATTACCCAAATAATATCGTCTGTGCTACCCGCTTGCTCTCGTTTCAATATGCAGTAGATTCTTTACTTATTTTAATTTTACTTTGTAGAAGATCTTTAAATGTGTTGCAGTGTATAAAACCTTTCCAAATTGTAGCGGAACACTTATTCAGGTTCGACGGAACACCGGTGTTCCGCGGAACATAGTTTGGGAAACCCTGATCCCTGAAAATACTATGATGTATTTTATGACTGCATTCACCAAGGGGTTTATATGGTGATAGTGTAAAGAACTTTTGTATATCGTGACTCAAGTGACCGAATCTGTCGGATCAAGTCGTTGTTATGGAACAGCAGGATCAACTTCATATAAACACATATATTGTGTATTTAAAGTGGCTTTATTATAATGTAATATATATAATTGATTATGTATTCGACAATAACTTAACATAACAGTCTGATTTGATACAGTGACTTTATGCGGTCGATGCTTCCTTCTTTAGGATTGAGTTGATACTGATCTGAAAAGTAAGTATGATTCTAATGTTAAGGGCGGACGTGCTCAGCGTGGGTCAAAATGGAGCTTTTATTCTATTTTCAAAGCATGATCCTGGACATACCTTAAACGTTGTAGATAATCTATTCATATAATTTTGAAGCCTTATTATCCTTTATATTTATTTTAAACATTTGATGACTGCATAAAGTATTTTTATTACATAAAATAGTATTCTTTTAATCCTCTCGCTTTAATGTTTTAGAATATAGTCATATTTCAGTACATGCATGTGCAGTGGTGTTGAGATTTTTTACATTTATTAATTTTTAAACGCATTTATAAAACCATTAGTATAATTTATGTCGACATTGTTATAGTGAAAGATTTACAATACAAAATTATATTGATAATCTCTGTGATCCCAAATTTGACAAGAATTAGGCATTTTATTATTCAAAAAATGGGCAAGATTAACACATTTGAAGATAATTCTAAAGATACTAATTATAAGCTATGTTTTTGACCATTCAAGTGCAATAAACAATCTATGAATAATGATTGCTTTATAATAATTATTGACCTAAGAATAAGGTAGTGTTTTTTTTAAATACGCCATTTTTTTTGGCATTCCCCAGTAGTTAAGCTACAACATACAGCCGTAGCCATAAATTGAAATATATATATAAAACATACTATAATAAAGAAGGCTTGAAACAATGTGTGATAACGTATACGTTAACAAATACATTTCCAGACGTCTATTATTATGCTTATTAATACTTAACATTGGTAAGAAATAGTGGAGAAGAATACAAAGATAGGTACAAAACTACGGGGGTATAACATTATGAAATGTACTAATAGCTATATCGACTTGTGTAGGTATGTTCACATTTAAGTGATTCATTTCGAATAATTATCCGTCATATACTCGTATGTACAGACATGGATATGCAGGATAATTCGAAGCTCCGACAGAAAAAAATCTGTATTAGGGCGCCGTAAAAAGTAAAAGTTTGAAAACTGCTATATATTTTTGAGATCAATATGCTCAGTTAGGTGTGGAATTGATCGCTTACCTTTTTTCATCTAAAGAAAATATATAATACATAAACACGCATCGTGCTTTCTTTGCTGACTGCAAAGCCCAAGAGATTCTTTCAGTTTTCAGCCACATTTAACGTCATTACAGGCGCCATTTGAAAGAAAAATCGTGACTGGCGAAACGCTAGCACAAAGAAGATCCGGGGGAGGGTCTCGCAAATGTGGGTGGACGCTGGACTTTCGGAGATGCATTACCAGTCAGATAACACCTGATTGATGGCACAGCGTGTTCTCCTAAGTAGAGTGACATTCTAAAAGATAATTGAGTAAAGAATAATAGACAATATAATAAGAAATGAAATAAGGCAGCCTGTTTTATTCGCCAAAGAGGCATCCTCATTCGAACTTGTCATATTGGTAATATTACTTCTTTTTTTAAAATTGCAATCGGATATAATGCATGTAGTTTTGGTACCTTAGCAGTAAGCATTGTCATATTTTATCTTTTAATACTTTTATTGCAGCTCTACTAGGTTAATCTAGTGACATAGGACGAAGCATACAATTTGCCAGTGATTAAAATTATCAAGTGTTTTAATTAATAAATTCGTATCTACGAACGCTTAAAAGAGTAAAAACAAAAGTCACAAAATGTTGATTATCTAATTATTATATAGGCCATAGAGGAACACGGGCAATGTTGGATCCCGAACCACAACGGAATGTAGAGGTTTTACCTAACTCTATACAACTGACGTGTCTATGCATAGACAAAATCAGAATGGAAACGTCAGATTTTCAATGACTTCAATATAATATACGTACTTACGAGACACACGTCTATTCATAAGTGTCAAAGTAACAAGATTGTATACAAATTTAATAATTAAAAACCTGTATCTACTGCCGTGTGATTACCTAACAAGTAATCTAACGTGTGTAAAGTATCTAACATTTGCGTTATACAAAATACAAACTATCTAAATGTCAACGATTGCTTCCTTGCACATGCACCATATACCTATACTAAATTTGAAAATAACGCGCAAAAGATACGGAAAACAAATGAACAAAACATGAAGAAAGATTCTGCAGATAAAATGGGGCTAAACGTGCATTTGATAGATGTAATTTTCTCTAATTGTTAAAAAATTACCTTTTTGGAAATATTTATTCAAAACTGTTAGTGCATAAGGATTTTACAGCTCATTATTCCATGTTCCCTTATGTAATAAAAAAAATACTTGAACCTAAACATACTTAAATCTTTTCTTTTTAGATAAATCCATGTCTAAAAATTAAATAGAATATACGTGAAGATAACCATGAATCATTAACCTAGAGATGTTTTTAAATTGCATTTAAAATAGGCACTAATATTAATACTTTTAATAATAATTTTCCATACATCTCTATGATTATTAAAAATTGTTAAGGTACAAACTGTATAATAATGGTATAGGTACGTTACATAAAAACCGGAAATTTCAGTTTAAAATACACCTTTTTATATAATTTTCGTGAAAAAAAAAGCATTTAATGTATCAGGATAGCAGAACATTCTCGGTTGAAGAGCGGTGGCGACATAAATCAAATTCATTTCAAAAATTCGCGAGCATTAATCAGTCCGCCAGACTGGTGACAAAGGTTTGGTGAAATACTAAATAATTTAATATTAATAAAACAATAAATTTCGCATTTACACGTAAAATGTTAATCTTTTTGACATTATGACATTAAAATCCAGCCACTTTTAGAATAATATAAATGAAAAGGTATTATTATAATGCTATTTCAGTCGCTTACAATGGATTAAATAACCGCTATAGAAAAATGTAACTGCTTGACATTACTAATGATCTATATTATTCTATTGCTTTCAGTAATTTTGAAGTCCTCGGTTTTGTTGTTGTCCAATCTACCTTTCTTCATTCTTGTCTTGAGCCGTCTTTTGTGCAACATTTAAGGAGATCTGAACAGCTTTAGTGGAGGACCCTGTAAACTATCACATAGACCGCTCCCCTAAATGGGTCCGCGTTTTTGCCTGCCAAAACCTTCACGCTAAGTCAAGGCAACAAGGGAATCGTTGAAATTGAGAAATCTATTTTACAACTCGACTAAATAAATCATTTTCTTCGTGATGTGACCACTGAAATAGCTGTAACTATGACAATTAATTAGTGGAAATTAAGTTAAGTTGAAGGTAAAAAAAAATATTTAGTATAGGTAATATAAAAGAACACTTGAACCAATCAAAATTAAGCGAAACCATCAGGTCTATTAAAAAATGGCAGATAAGCATTTATGCCGAATAGAATATTCTCCAATCAACACTGCGCTAAATTGGTAATTTGTACGAATTTAAAAATAAGTAACATTTATAGAGTAGGTATTTAAGGGGGTTCATGCTCAGCGTAGGTTAAAATGGAACTTTTGTTCTATTTTCAAAGCATGATCCTGGACACACCTTAAACGTTATAGATAATCTATTTATATAATTTTGAAGCCTTATTATCCTTTATATTTATTTTAAACATTTGATAACTGCATAAAGTATTTTTATTACATAAAATAGTATTCTTTTAAACCTCTCGATCTAATGTTTTAGAATATACCTAGTCATATTTCAGTACATAACTGTGCAGTGGTGTTAAGATTTTTTACATTTATTCATTTTAAAACGCATTTATAAAACCATTACTATAATTTATGACGAGATAATTTTAGTAAAATATTTACGATAAAAAATTATATTGATAATCTCTGTGATCCCAAATTTGACAAGAATTAGGCATTTTATTATTCAAAAAATGGGCAAAATTAACACATATGAAGATAATTCTAAAGATACTAATTATAAGCTATGTCTTTGACCATTCAAGTGTGATAAACATTCTACGAATAATGATTGCTTTATAATAATTATTAGAGCGAGAGGTTTAAAAGAATACTATTTTATGTAATAAAAATACTTTATGCAGTCATAAAATGTTTAAAATAAATATAAAGGATAATAAGGCTTCAAAATTATATAAATAGATTATCTACATCGTTAAAGGTATGTCCAGGATCATGCTTTGAAAATAGAAAAAAAAGCTCCATTTTGACCCACGCTGAGCACGTCCGCCCTTAAAGAGCTACGATGTTCTTTTTAAAACAATGAAATTAAACTGATACACTTAGATTCAACTGAACACGATTTTGAAATAATTAATACTTCATAACAATTATTACTGTGCAGATTTACTAAAAAGTTTTATTTTCATTATAAATGAATTAAAATTTGGCGATAATTCATAAAGAAAATCTTATTAACTTGTAAGTACGCACCAAAAACATTCATAATGACAAAAAGGTGAACAAGTACCCACCGTAATTATTATCAAAATTTCATTACAAATTCTAGTTCACGTCTCCAATTAAATCACGTAAAACGTATTTTCTATAAATGAATGTAAGAATTATCTCAAATAAATCCAATCTATTTATATTTTTTAATTCGTATCTACGAATTTAAGTACTTATCGCTTCTGAGTATTGGCCGATAAAAAATCTACCATTATGTAAATCGGCCCGATGGTTAGGGCCAATTTTCCTTCACACAAAACGTGTTTTCATATTAAATACATTTGTATCTAACTGTTTAAGAAAATACAACCAGATTAATTTGTTTAGTCGATACTGGACACCATTAGGACACGTTCGTAAACATATTCGTATCCGGAAATTTGTACGTAAACAGTTCACCGCAGGACACATTCGTGCGCCGCAGTACGTGAAACATAACATTTCACCGTGGAGTATATTTGTACGTACGCTACAACATGTGGAGAAGTCTTTACTGGGTTAGGTTAGGTTAAGTTAAAGTAGGTTAGGTTAGGGTTAATCTAGTTGGAACAGTACTATTTGCAAACTAAGATATATATAAATGTATTCCATGGTGAAATGCTCAACGAAGAACTCGTCATTTGATAAAATGTTATATGAACTCATGTTTCACGTACTGCGGCGCACGAATAAGTGTCCCACGATGAACTGCATACGTACAACTTACATGTAAACAAAGATATTAAAGCCTGTACACGTGCATTGATTTACTTCCACCGATAGTGTGTATTTTAAGCTATCGCGATAAAAACTGTTTCCACGTAAAAGTACTGACTGTCTCACTAAACTCATTTTTCAAGAGTAAGCGAGACGCGATTTTGTCATTTTATGGTACTATTTGACAGTCGTGAAAATCGGCTAACCTCAAAATGAGTCTCTGCGCTGTGTAGTTCATTTTTTTCCGCCAGGTTCGCCACTGTCGTTATACATCGAACACATCTCAGCTGTCATGTGAAAATTCAGAAGCTTCCTAACTTTTTTGAATCATGCATGCAATCCTGCAACTTGCAGAATAACACATGTTTACGTACTATCAGCAGTGTAAGTATCCATGCACGTGTAAACGGGGTAAGTACACGAAATGTTTGTTTTTAAATTAATTTTCTAATTTTATATTTTAAAGATTTTATTCTGTAACTTGATCAATAAAAAATGCATAACGCGATTCAATTTTGTAACATTATGTAGTAATTAATGCCTTTAATTAGGATTATATTATATCAGGCGTATATACGAAGTGACGGGTAAACAAATTAATACGACCGTAGAACACCACATGCATATTAATGTTATAAAAATTATAAATATCATAATATATTATCTCGGACACCTTTCTTGTAGCCTGATACAATTTATCCTGGGTGTGTGTGTGACAGGGGAGAAAGGGAAAATGACGACAATATTTTAGGCAAGGAAAAACAGCCATCCACAAGTTAGTTAGGCACATACGAAAAATTGGACGAAGATAGATGAGCTTCTGACGGATGGAATATAATAAATATCAGAATTTCACGAAGGACTGAACATGTATGTTCAAAAAGGTGTGATGCATTGTTAGGTAATATTAAAATAAGCTAATTTATTCAAAAGCCTCTAAATTGAGAAACATAGGAGGAACAGATTTATATTGTAATAACGCTAATGACACGCCTATTTAAATTTGTGATGATTTGTTTTTTAATGTGTTGTAAATTTTACATTCCAACTTTATTATTTACAAACAGAACAAAAAAACAATAATAATTATGTAGGTACCTACTATTTATTCAACATTATTTATTTATGTATTTAAAAAAAAGAAACATTGAGCACAACAAAGTATGAATTCAAGACGTTCACAATATGACTTAGAAAAAAGTATAAGTAAATCAAATATGTAGAGGAAATACAAATCAATAAAATAATTTTATAGCAAAAGAAATGAAATAAAAAATAGCAATACTTCAAGAAAATTACAAATTGAACAGTAAAATATATTTTTTAAAACCAAATACATATTGCATCGATAAAAATGTTTACATCTCTTGGGAGGCATGGACCAGACGCACAGCCCTCGCTATAGCCGTCTGCCTGGTGAGAATTATTATAATCAGTAATATCCCGTTTGCATGGATTTACTGACAGTACGCATAATCGGATTCTTCACTTCCTTATTTAAGCACCACATGCATGGTTGCAGCATCAGTCCCGTGCGGCAGCGTCTCGGGACGGAATCAGCACTTAAAATCACTTTTTGCAGACACGTTTATAGCGACATGGAAGGCGGCCGTGCATATCCACGGCTGTACATACATGACGGGTGGAGGTGGAAACCTAGGTAGTACGCATTATCGGGGTAATAACAAGAAAACGTACGTGTAAACACGTATTATCGTGAAAATTGCAAGATTACAGGGATGGATAAAGAAAGTTCAGCGGCTTCTGAATTTTTACGCGATAGTATTTGCATGAGTTTTGCGTATGCGCAGTAGAACCTGGCGGAATAAATAATAACTACACCGCGCAGCGCATTTTGGCGTTTACCAATTTTTACAACCTATCAAAAAATAGCACAATACAAAGACAACGTGTCTGGCTTACGCTTGAAGAATGAAATTAGTGAGATATCATTACGTATAAACAGTTATTATCGCGATAGTTGAATTTACACACTATTGGTGCCAGTAAATCTATGCACGTGTACGGGCGTATAACCGGTGGTTGGTTAGTCAGCACTCAGCTATATGCCGTTGTCAACTGATACAAAATAATATATAATATTAGGGTTATCCATTCAAATGGATTTATTTATTGAAAATAATGACAATAATAAAACACAATTCCAAGAAATACTCTGTTCAAAAATAAATCAATGAAATTTACCTCGTATAATATTATTGTGTTTATTTTATTCATTACAATATCTTTTCAACAATAATTGAAAGATAATATCATTAAGGAGAAAATATCTTTTATTTCTAAAACAAATATGTTGTTATACATATTGTGTGATTGGCCAATGCACCATACTACATGGTAATAAGTAAAATAAATTTAATAAGTAGGTACATGGAGTGCCTTTGGAGAGAGAATATTTCATTATATAGGTATTGAAATATCACTCTGGGTGATAACTGGTACTTATACCATTAAACTGAGAAAGCCAGAGTATCTTTGCCTAAGCCTGGGACTTAGAATGGGAACGATAAACGTCTTTTCGGTCTTACTATGAGTATATGGTGTCAAGGCGTGGACAGTCAGATAAACTGCGATCAGAAACCTCGCGGCTTTTGAAATGTGGATATAAGGATGCTACGTATCAGTTGCAGTCGCGCACCCAGGGGGGGGGGGGGGGCAAGGGGCCCTGGCACCCCCGAAACATGAAAATTATCAGAATGATTTTAAACATTGAATTTGTTAGATTTTAATTTCTAACACAACAATTTCGAAACACTATGTCAGGTTTTTTTTAGAAACCCAATCCCTAATGGAACTGGCAAAATATTCTCGGTGTCCACCCGAATTCCGGGGTGGTGAAGGTCATGGCTGGGAAGGGGTTAACAGGGCTCTAGCTTGGGGGCCCGGCGTGTCGGATTGACCAGATAAGTGAGATAAACACACTTCATAAATTAATTAGCTTTAATAGTAAAAATCGTTAACGCAGTGTTTCACAGCGGTAGGAAGGGGGCCCGTCAAATATCCTAGCCTAAAGGCCCGTTTCAGGATGTGGGGGCCATGGTGTAGGTACACCGAATGAAATAGACAAAAGACCGATAAACGAGAAATTAGGCTGTGTAGTGTTGTTTTTGTCCATTTTCAATTAATATTTTGGAACCTCAATATTAAAAAACCAAAAATCGACAATAAACATTCGGCGAAAAGAACGACTACACCCACTACAGTCGGTTGTGTAAATCAAAAGAACATTTTTTTTCAGTGGAATTCGGCATAAATATTGTACCTCTCTAGACCAAGCGGGTAGCACAGCCGATATTATTTGAGTAATGTTTTAGCATATTAGGCGCATATGTCCAGCATGGTCGCTGTTAGTCACTTCCAATCCGCCAGTCGCTGATGACACGCTCAACGGTCACCGCCACTTTGCGTCCAATTTAATAAAAACTAGGAGAAACTGTACAAATATACAGCCGTGTATTGTGAAAATATGTAAAAATAATTATATGAGGAAAAGAGCCATGGGACTAATTTACATTCTCCTCCTTGGGCTCCCCCCAATATTAAATCCTGAGTGCGCCACTGATCAGTTGGAAAGACAAAGTTTCAAAAGTGATGTCGTAGATTTTTTTTTAAAAAACCAATGACAAATGTAAACTAGAAAGTTAGGTACTTCGGCCACATATCGCAGCAGATCGAAAGAAAGATTTTATCAACGGCGCCGATAACGGATATAGTACAGAAATAGGGGGCAAGTATTCATAGTAACACAAAAACAGTCCTATTTAATGACAAGAATAAAGAAAATATGCGAACGCAAGTACTTCTGCTTGCTGGTAAATAATAATCTTTCTACTTCAGGTGCGTTATCTGGCGGGGTAGCCATTTTGCAAATATTTAACATGGCAGCAAAAAACCCACATCGGGATCGCACGCAGCCCTTCAAGTGACAGTCGGAATGATTCAACCCTTTTGTTCCCGCATATTTTATCAAATGGGCCCGGAATAATGCCAGGGAGTCAAAAATTGGGACACACAATATGCCACATGATACCCACATTAAGAATATAATGTAACTTTATACGATATGTACTCCAAGGCTACAACTGCCTTCTCCCAGTTCGTAGCTGCTTATAAATTATGACTAGTAAAACAAGATTAAGAATTGATGAGCATTCTTTAATCACAGTCAGGAATTTGGCACACATAATATAATATCGATCGTCTAACATTGATACCACGTATCTAACATTCAATATTTTCTAAAGGGGAAATTAAAATGTTATAAAAAATCAGGTAATCTCATTAAATAAAAACAAAAATACAGTTACCTACCTTAAAAAATAAACCAAATTATTTTTGCAATAAACATATGTTAGATTTAATTTAATAGTTTTTGTATAACATTTTAACTCATACCTGTTAAAAATATTAAATGTCAGATACGAGATGTTAATTTAATACCACGTTTACACGTGCATGGATTTACACTGATGACAGTACGTAGTATCGCGGCCATAACTACAAAATGCACTTCTATACACTTATTATGTTGCAAGTTGGAAGATGGCATGCATGTATCAAAAAAGTTCAGAACTTTCTGATTTTTACGCGACAATTGGAGCGTGCAATATATGCGCCTGCGAAGTAGAACAATAGAAGAGAACATGCCGGCAAAGAAACAAACTGAACCGCGCAGAGACTCATTTTGACGTTAACCGATCTTCACGACCCGTCAAATAGTTCCAAACAAGCATCACGTCTCGCTTACGCTTGAAGAATGAAATTGGCGAGACAGTCAGCACTTTTACGTGTTAACAGTTATTATCGCGATATTTTAAAATACACACTATTGGTGCAAGTAAATCCATACACACCATCCTATAAACCAATTATTTTAAGTATCGATATTTTCTTTCGATTTATATCGACATCAGTTTTTAGAGACACAAATAAAATAAAGGACCCTATTTTAAAGCCCCTGAATAGTCTGTGCGGGGGTTGGGAGGTATAAATGTTTAGACGCAAGGGTAATAATGACTCTCAACCCTCCTAACCGAAAATATTTTGGCTAATCGAAGCCTTACATTGACGAATTTATCCACAATTTAATTTGTCAATATATTTCAACACAGAAGGGAATATGTGACTTTACTTATGAACGATACTTTCAAAGGGTATATTTTGTCTGCGTCTGTCTCGTTCTGATTGGGATTTATGTTAAATTAATTCAGTGTCAAATTACCTAAATTTAATTAATGTTCTACTATATAATGCCGGCGCCAGACTTTATAGGCAAAATTACACAGTAACGTAACATAACCAAACGTTTGATTATGTTAAGGTTTAATTACACCAGTAGACGTGTAGATCTAAACATAGGTAGGTGTTCAACGCCGATCATCGTGAGCAATTATCGACTTTAAATAGAAAATATACCGTACGATTTAGCTATTGACACGACTGTGTTGATGTTCGATTTGATTGGTTCATAATACGCGATCAGTTGTTTGTGTTAACAAATTGAAAAACATACATACTTAATTTGAAAACACTTGAGTACCTACTAGAAAAAATCTTTTTAAAAAAATGCGACGTCCGACATGACTCGAACTTGTATTCACACCAATACACCCACCGTGTCTGTACAGCCATGGATTATGCACGACCGCTTTTCACAGCGCTATATTGCGACATAATGAATATTTTTAGTTGCTCACATTTCGTCCCGAACGGAACCGCACGGGACCGATTAATTGCAACCATGCACCTCGGTGATTAAGACTGACTCAGTAAAGTGAGAAAGTGAGGTCCAGCTCTGCTGGCCGCCGGCGTGACGCTCCCTGTGTACCCACGTACTGATGCTCAAGATTTTAATCTGATTCTACGGAAGAGTCGGGATTATCTCGCTCTCCATACGACGCTGAAAATTTTTCAAATGCCGCAAAATTGGCCTCTGTTGCAATCAGGTCCGCGTGGCCAATTGGGCCCATGTGAAGACGGACCCTGGCAAACAGCTCCGCTCGTTCGGATTTCGTAAACGGGCAATCCCAGAGGACGTGTTCAGCGTCTTGTTGGTCATGCCCGCAGGTACAACCCGGCCGATGATTCACACCAATGTGCTTTATCAATTGAGCCATGTGCTACTTATATAATTACGACGAAATTAATTGCTAGATTTTACATCTTGCTAACAAACTGCGCCAGGATCCCTTCAATTTTTAGTTACGTACTTGCACTTGCTAATAATTTTCATTAAATGTTTTATTTATGTTGAATTGAGTTTCGGAATTGTGGTCTTGTGCCATAACGATCTGCCGCTAGATGCCTCCAGTAGCACTAACATGGATGGTACAATTTGACAGGTGATGAAAATCAGTTAACATCAAAATCAGTCTCCGCGCACTGTAGTACGTTATTTTTTCCGGCAGGCTCGCCACTATCGTTCTATTGCACAGGCGCAGATATCAAACAAATCCAATTGTCGCGAGACAATTCAGAAGCCTCTCAACTTTTTTGATCCATGCATGCAATCTTGCAACTTTCACGATCATCTTACATGTTTACACGTAGGTACATTTTTTTGTTATGGCCGAGATAAAACGTACCATCAGCAGTAAATCTATGCACGTATAAACGGGATATTATTTTAAAAAAATTGACACATAAACAGTTTAATTTATTTAATAAATAAGTGTATTAGTGCTGTGATATTCGATTTTAGTTTAACAAATAAACAAAATGTAAATTGTAAGTTAAATATATTAATTGCATCTTTCGTATTCTATCGTAGCACTGCTGCATTCACTGTGGCAATAATTTTAAGAATTAATATTAATTTATAATTTCTCAAATGATTTTTTTTTCAGAAATGCCCAGCATGATATATTTAAAATTGAAAATCCTGTCTAGTGCCTTCCTTACGATTCTCCTAACGCCATAAGATAAGCTAGGAGCTTTCACTCTACACAAAGCTCACTTCAGACTCTGAGCTTAAATACCAAGGTAACAGTAACGCCGAAGAGGTAGATCTTGAATGAATCTGATTGAGAGATAAAGACTAATTTCTTCATTCATTTATGCCGCTCTTGTAATAAAGTCAGATTTACATGTTGACTGGACCGCAGTAGCGTTTTCTATTGATACTCTTCCAGTACCTACCTAGAAACGTTAATAAAAATATTTCAAATATCTCTGACATCAAAATACTTTGCTCCTCGTCTTATTCTGACTATATGTTTGGCTCTCATTCGATCTTACATACTAGCATAGTTCGGACATAGGGATCTCATGCTGGGTAATGCACGCATAGCATACCCCTGTGAATTAGACAGAGGGAGACGCATCAAAGAATGCGCTATGTAGTCGTCGACTCACAACACGGTACTTGTGCGTATAAAAAACAACAATTTTACCTGGATGACAATTCAATTAGTAGCATTCAAAGCGTTCTATTATTGTAATCTCATTAGTATATTCAAAAGAATCACGCAAATATGACCTTTAAACCAATATTAAATATCAGGAGATCTTATAAAATTTCAGAAAACATGGCAACACTCGATCACTGTTTGACAACTTATTTCAGTCGGTCCAACAAGCTGTTGGGCCATCGGGCCACAAAGGCCAACTATAATGCTTTTAAAAAAAATGCGGCGTCTTATTGTGGACGGGAAGACCTCTTCACATAGTTTTGAAAGCCCGTAATGTTTTAGCTTTGATTTTTACATAAGTATATGTATTTTTTTTCCGACCATGTCCGATCTTAATAGGGTCATATGGGCCTCCACAGAGTAGAGGTTTGTATTGACAGATTTTGTTTTTTTACGAGAAATGGATGTCAGCCACTTGCTCAACTTATTAGGTCCATACCCTGACTCACACACAAATTGAAAAACAATATGTGTACTTGCCAGACCCAGGATTCGAACTAATACTCCGTGCTCCTCTCCCATGGGCACTTGTATCAGAAAGTTTCTGTTTCAGTCAAAGCACACTTGAGTGCGTGGCGACCTGTCTTGGGCATCTGCTTATGGGACATTACCAGGCGAAAACAACTGGTGATGATTCACACTCAAACATAGGGTCTCAAAATTATTAAATATAAAGTTATTAAATTAACCAACAAACTTATCCATTGTAAAATACGAAAAATATGAAATATGTACTATAATTTTATAATACTCGCCACACAGATTACAAAAATAGAAACATAAACGTACAAGCTGACTACATTCTTCTTCAAAGATATTTTACAGTATGATATCAGGCTCATAGAGCACACATGCACTGATGATTCCTAGAATGCATCTGCAATGAAAACGCAATGGACAACATTATCTTAAATCATGAAGTGGCGTGCAGAAAAGTAAATCGCCATGATTGTCGCATTAGGATAAGCATCATGTCTCACTTTATACTTGATTGTGAGGTAAATGATACTAATCTAACAGTAGGTAGGTACATAATTAAATGTATTCCACTCATCTCAATCTACTTCACTAAAATATATAGGAAGTTTATGGCCATCTGTATTTTTATTAGTAAGTATATTTTTTCATCATTAGATAATTTGCATTAATCTATTTATCCAGCTGTCACATTTAAAATGTCGGAATAAAGCACCGAAATAACAAAAGAGGTAAAATACGTCGATTCATTCAAAAATCGAATTATTTACGAACGTGATTATTTTGAAACAATGGCCGTAGTTGAATACAAAAATACGTGAACTCGAAAATAATAATACGGCCGGCCATTTTATTGCATTATTTCTGCTGCCATTTTATGTTGCCGTTATGACGTCACGCATAATGAAATTTTGCAACGATAAATTTGCAAACAATACGAATTGTGTACGAACACAATTATTTTGATTTGGTTTATTTGAATATTGAATAATGTTTTATTAAATCTATTTTATACTTTTAACTATAATAATCTCAGATACACCTGTTCGTTATTTCTTTAAGGCTAAATGTAATATTGTCACCTAAGAGGGCTCGCACATCAGAACTCGCCGCATGCGTCTTACGACGAATTCGTCGATGTGACGTCATCGTAAACCAAGAAACAAACGTTATCAAATGGAGCGTCGCAGATTGGCCGATGCAACTGCGACGCTGCGACGCTCCTGCATGCGACGAGTTGCGTTTGCTAGAGCCTGCATGTCGATATCGACAAATATCGACTCCGCGCATGCGCACAGCCGCACAATCGGCCATTTCTGTATCTGTCTCTGTCTACACTGTCATTGCTCGCTCATCGCTGGTTACCGCGTTTGACGTTTGTTCATACCATCAACACAATAAAAATGGCAGACGAGAGACTTCTCCTTAAATGTCTCCGGTACCAATACATAATAATCGCTGTTTCCGCGTCTGATGACATAATTGCGCAATGGCGTCGTCTAGCTAGAGTATATTTTGACGTTTAGGGAGATTACGCGCGAATGTCGATGTCGCTAGAGATGTGCGAGGTTGTATCATGCAGCACTGACCGGCGGGTCTAGGAAGTTTTGATTTATGGCCGTCAGGCATACAAGGCGAGTTGTGATGTGCGAGCCGGCTAAAGCTGTATTAACACATAAGAAAATCGTCGAAAATAGTGTTGAATGTCACGTATTAGATTTGATGAAATTTTAAATTATATAAATAAGCTATATTATTATTTTGTAATTAATGTCCACTCCTTAGTTGGACCGCATGGCCACTATAAAATGGTGGTAACTCGAAGAATACTGGTCGCTCACTAGTCTTTTAGATCTTCCCAGTTTACACGAGAGTTTTGTTGCTTTCCTATATAGGTACACATAGCTAATTGATTTAAAGGTCTTCCATAACACGAACATGCAGCGCTTTTATAAATAGTTAACATAGTAACACGTTTCCGTTAATTTATTGCTCCAAAATATCACGGATATTACTGGGAGCAATCCCGTAAACGAGGTGGTTTATCTACAAATAAATAAAAAAAAGTCCAATTGGAGATTCTAATGGGATGCATATTGAATCAAGTAAGACGTGTTAACTGTGTAACTCAATGACATTTGACGTCTCGCGATAAACGTGGTGTCATGGGCGGCCATGTTAAAAATATCACGCATCATATTATATACTTATCACTTTTATTATTGATTTTTGGAGTTGAATGATTTGTTATAATAGTTGGTTGCTTCTTCCCCTTGCATGTGACAAGTGGTTGCATAGTATACTTTCAGTCTTCTCTTCGATTCTGACAAAGTCATGTCACTGCACACAAGCGACCCATGCATCTTTTTTCAATGCTCGGCATTTAGTTTGTCTATGGAAGGTGCTGTGACTCTTTACTGTAAAGTGTAAATCAAAGCTGTCAGAATTCAAGCGAAAGACCTACCTACTGCATAACCTCAACTGTTCCGCATTAACTTGAATGCTGCTCCAGCCGTCCTTTATAATAATTATAATTTTTTAAAGTCTAAAAATGTTCGCAAGCTCTGAATAATCTATTTTAAAGTATTTGGTAAATGTGCCGCAGAGGTGGACATAAGATTTTGCAACTTTCTTTGTAGACCAAACCAAACCTAACCTAACCTAACCTAACCTAATCTAACCTACCCCAACCTAATATTACCTCATATAATCTTAGTTTGTGATAATGGTGTATCAAAATGTATGAAAATTTCAAATTTTCAATTAACGATTATTGGATCGAAAAGCCGATGCGCCGACAGAAAAAGGTATTTATTATAATTTTCTACATGGAATAAACTGTTTTCGTAAAAAATAAAAAATAAAAGCTCGTGTCCACCTCTGCGGCACAATTACCAAGTATTTTATAGTTGTATAAAGCAGTCATTGTAACTAGGGAATCCAATCCCGGGATCCCGAATCCCGGGATCCCGGGATCCCGAGCTATTTTCGATACCTATGAATCCCGGGATTGATAAACATAATCCCGGGATTTCGGGATTGATTTTTTTATCAATTTTTATGGAAAATATAACAGAAAAAATACTTTTAATACAAAATAACTACATAAGAAATAAACTGAGTTTAAATGAAGTTTGATGTGTAGGTTGCCGATTTATTTTATTTTTTCACATAGATTATTAAAAATGAGAAAGATTGGTAAAAAAAAAATGCTTCGCACTTTTAACAAAGTAATTCCACCATTATATCATACGTTTTACGGCAGTTTCATATTTGGCTGACTAATTAGATTTATGAAGCGGAAAGGCCATAAGTACGCCATGATTATTTGCTTTACTATTTTAAATCTCGCTGATCTATTCATTATGTCTTTACTATCAGAAATAGCAATCTCATATTAAAGTCACATTATTATTTATATTACAATATTATTTACTCCATTAAACTTGTGTATTTCCAAGATTTAACGTATACAATATTAACACTAAATGTCTTAAATAGTATAAATTATACTAGATTTATTTTTGACCGATTTTATCAATGTTATTTGTAAATATAAAAATTTTATATTAACAATGGAAAAAAATCCCAATCCCGGGACCAGTCCCGGGATCCCGGGATTGTCAAATTGTAATCCCGAAATCCCGGGATCAGAATTTTGGCTCGGGATTGGATTCCCTAATTGTAACCTTTCACCTCTTCCCAAGTACGGAAACATTGGTTACACTCAATCCCCAATAATAATTAATAGTATTACGATACTTCCACGAGGCAGTCGTATGTCCCGTCTGGTGGCAGATATTACCTAATTTTATAACTTCAAAAACAAACTCTTTATAACATATAACTTCGCGTTAATAATTTTATTGAGGAACTTAATTAATATAAACATCGTAAAAATTGTGAGTCGTAAAATGTTGTATCTCAATTTTCAATTATTATTTTCCATAAAAATGGCCGATTTTATGGTTTGCGTTGTGCCTCAATCCGGCGGGGTACATCGTATAATTCATCAATAGAGATTAAATTTACCCGTGCATTTTCGCATTGTATGGAATATCACGTAATATGAATAATGTATGCAAATAATAATTTGACACAACAATGGATAAATAATGATTACTATAATACGGAACCAAATTGTGGAATAAATCGTCAAACAGCCAGCTAGTGGAAAGGGTAATTAATATGTTTTATTAGCTAGATTTTAATTGCTAATATTATTATGATTGCAATTATTAATAGAGGTTGTTAGTTTTTGAAATATAACCGTATCGCATGCAATTGCAATTAACTAATGTAAATTGGAATATGATACGAATAATAGTATACGCGAAATATCTATTAAATGAATTATGAATATATATTGATATTATGATAGTAATACCAGAAGAATATAAATACGTTTCATGGAGTCGGCAACCTCAAGCAATAAGCTTAATATTATATTTATATACACATACATAATGGATACGGGTTTCAAGGGCGATCAAAGCCTCCCTGGAAAGTCGTAACCCATGACAAAAGAGAAATAAAGTAGAGACAACAAGAATAATTCATTGATCTAAAATGGGTCAGGTGATAAAATAGTGTAATTCATCGTCACCTAGAAAGTACACTATATTTTATCGCCCCACTGATCAAATAACCACACTGCCAGAACCGCAAATCTCATCATTCGTGGGATTATCTCCCGTTTGAAGAAGCAGGTGTCTGTCCGACGCCATGTAGCCAGCATCTAGGGATTAGAGTCCCGGAAAGAATTCGCGACCCCAAATTTCAGTATTAGTATTCTCTATGTGATCCGAATGGGTGGAAACAAAATGGATTCACAAACTACCTAAAATTGCACCAAATAATGTAATAATATAAATTAAAATCAAACAAAATTTGACAAAGATTTATAAGTACAGTTTAAATTCCGTAATCCGGAAAAACTAAATATATATGCAGATATTAAGCTTGCAATCCCTAAGTACCTACCTACATAATTCGGAAACACCTCTTATACATTTTACCATTAAGAAAAAATCTCCTAACCATCAGATTCCGATCAAAGTTCAAGAAATAATGCTACATTCTTAAATCTTGTGAATTACTCATTTAATTATAAAAAAATACCCTATTAATACCAATATCTTTGTTGTACCCGTGATAGATTCGCCTAACTTTTCCAGGTCTAGGCCTTGGCCACTGTCACGGCTGCGTCATTTATTTTCAAGATTTTGTCGATTTTACAGGAACACAGCATTACTTGTCTTGTTCTGCGGTTTTCATGATCAATTCAAGGTTTGTATGATCATCGGAGTATGTATACTTCCTCTAAGGAGCTTGTCTTTTACAATTGTTATTTCTACCTGCTATTTTACACCATTTAGATTCTAAATTAAACATATGAAATTACAAGACCACAAACCCCACGGATAACGAAGAGAGTGCGTCAAATTACGCGTTTTGGTGTTACTATGATTTAGGGATGTCTGCGTAAGGATTAATTCTTCCCGACATGCCACATTATGAAGATTAACAATGTTTACTAAAATTGAAAGATACATAATTTGAAAACATCTCAGGCATATACGCACTAGAAAAAATCGTTTTGTAGAAGAAAAAAAAAGGCCACCCGACGGGACTTGAACCTGTATCTGTTGGATTCACGCCAGTATGTTTTACCAATTAAATTACGGACGCCTTAGATAATTACGACGATTTTAAGTAGTAGTTGTGACATGAAATGCTTATCTAATTACTAGCGCGAATCCAGCGGATACAGGTTCAAGTCCCGTCGGGTGTCGTATTTTTTCTACAAAACGATTTTTTCTACATTTCTGTATTATATGCATGAGATGTTTTCAATTTATGTATATTAATAATGGTAACTATTGTGTGTTATTTATTGAGTAAAAGAAAGAAGTAGTTTATTAAAATTGAAAGAGAAAAATATCAACTAGTGAAATAATTTTATCATTTAAATAAAGCCGACATTATTTTGTAATCATTTCAAAATCAGAAGGATTTAAATTTACCTAGTTTTGTAAATTACTTAGAAACGGTAAAATTCTTTGTGTTATATTCATTTATTTAAAAACTTTAACTAATCAATATCAATAATAAGTAAAACTAATTCAGAACTATACCGGGATTCCAGCATTTTCAATCCCGGGATTATGAACCCTAGTAGCGTCGGATCCTTCAGCTAGGCGCCGCGGCGGCCGATGCGCCTCGGACCAGCGTCCGCTCACGTGCCGTCGCACTGTTTCATCGCGAAAGCCAAATGAATCGTCAGTCATTCATCATGGTCATTTCACAGGCGGCTCCATTTTAATGTCTCTCACCTGAGTCAGGTGGAAAAATTGATTCTGGACAGTGTGCAGAATTAATTTTGATTGCAAGTCATCTTCTGCACATAGGTATCAAGAGGATTTCCACAATAATACCTACTAAGTGAACCGCGCCATAGATACATTTAAAACTCACTTGAGTGAGTTATGTAATTGTAAAGCTAAAAGAAACTTTTAGCGCCTGGGGCCCTATGTTAGAACTTGCGAGTGCAAGCCGCCCGGTCGACATGACGTCATATGACATCATTGTGACGTACTACCGGAGTGATAATAGCATTCGAGAAAATAAAGCTGGTCAGACAGTGGCGTTATTCATTGTCACCATACACATATAGGTGTTTCATCATAATAATATCTATGGTGAGCACTGTGTGCTGGGCGGCATGCCTCGAGCGTGTATTGGCTGACGTCACAATTACGTCATATCGTCGGCTGACACACGAGTCGATAGTTATGAAATCGCGGTGCTGTACACATGCATGAACTATCTAGTAAAAGAAAAAGTGCTGACTCTTCAAGAGTAAGCGAGACGCGATGTTGTCATTTTATGGTACTATTTATTTTGACAGTCGAAAAAACCAGTCAACCTCAAAACGAGTCTCTGTGCGGTGTAGTTCGTTTTTTTCCGGCAGATTCGCCACTACCATGCGTATCTAGCGTGAAAATTCAGAAGCTTCCGAACTTTTTTGTTTCATGCATGCAATCTTGCAACCCTGTCAGGATAAAACATGTTTACACGTGCATTTTCTTATTATGGCCGCGATAATACGTACTGTCAGTAATCGGAATATTTGTCACAATTCATAATAAAAGAATATTTATTGCGTAGGCGATGTATCTATAGTCTAAGGCGTAGGCCAATTCTCTATACATATAATACATCGCTACACGAAACGTACGCCACACAAAATTCTGCAAAATCCACGAAACTGATTTCCGTGGCTGATGGTTTGAATGAAAGACATGGGTCACAAAACAGTGCAAAAATAAAATATATTATAAAAAAAATAGAGCATAAGCAATCAGGCGATTCAAAAATAGTACATGAATAACACAGTGAATAAAAATCTAATAGGTATATATTATCGTAAGCTGAGGTATAGCGTCTAAATTGAGGTTATTATCTACTAGGTAGGTACTAGCTAAAAGCTACTCTACTTATACTATAATATTTTAAATATAAAAATATATATACATTCATATCAATATATTTTTACCTTGTTGACATGGATAATTTAATTTCCTTTTCTAAATACTTATTAACAATTTCCCTCGTTAATTATATTTAGCTTTTTTCGATATTTTATGAATGTGGATTGATGGAAGATTTGATAGTATGCTTCTAAGCTACTTAGTATAACATTTTCGGCACACAGCGACAGTGCGCCACGAGACAACGGTTGAATAGCACTTGCTTAGGGCATATAGCAACAGTATAATATGAAGATTTTCCGACTGTCCTTTTTTTACATTATCAACCCGTCAAACCCTTCTGTCGAGTCGTGCGGACATCCCCTGAAAAACATCCCTTCGATCCCCGAAGACCGGTTTATCGTTTTTATGGGCAGGACACACCCCTCGTATGCGTCACACAAGCCTGTCAAAGCATAATTAAATGTATGTGCTTAGGTGACAAGGTAGAAACCGTTGTTCGAAAATGAATAATGCAGGTACTAAAGGGTATTGGCTGGTGCCGAAAGAAGATACGTTATTTTGATATAACCTGAAATACACGTAATTAGAGTTGGGTTTCGGGAATTCTCGAGAAATTTTCGAGATTTTCAATCCCGAATCTGGAGAATTGAATTTTTTAACATTTCGGGAAATCCCGGATCTCGAGTATCTTTTCTCGGGATTCATGATTTCTTTATTATCAAATATTAATTGAAAAAACGATTTTCTATATGAAAAAAGTGGACAGAAAACACAAAAAGTTCAAAGACTGATCCGGACAAAAAACACAATTAAGCCAACGTCGACTCAAAATTGCGCAATTTTTGCAACATCAGGGAATTTCGTGTCTCAAAAGCGTACGCGATTGTCAGACGCAGCGATTGACAGTCTGTGTTTTTTGAAACTCCATTTTAATGAGTAGGTAATGTTTTGAATTATTTTTGTTTTCCTACTTCTAATTTGTTTGTCTTCTAACATTAAAAAAAATCGTATTTTTTTGGAATTTGTCCGTTTTACCGTTAAATTTCCCGATATCTCGAGAATTCTTTTCTGGAAATCCCGAATCTCGAGAATTCAAAATTTCATCGTTTCGGGAAATCCCGAATTTCGAAATTAAGATGTTCTCTGGAAATACCCAACTCTACACGTAATATGGTAGATTTGATGCAAAGATAGAAGCCAATGTCACCATATATTTCAAAGATCAATAAATTTATCGGCATATTCCGATGAATAATTTTATATTAATTAGATGCTGCCCAGTCCACAGAAGTACTCAATGAGGCATTTAATTCCTCAAAAACAGCTGCAGCTGTAAACATCTAAAATTAATTAAGGAACGGTGAACAAAATACATATATAAACGTTCTCCATAGTGCACCAATATATTATAATAGCAGCCCTATCATAGGCAGCGAAGCTTTTGAAATCTCAAATTAAGTAAATCTCCAAATCAGAATAGCTGCTATTTTTGTATCCAAAAGTGTGTTAATAACAGAACTCTCAAAAACCAAAAAAATTAAAACAACTCTCTATAAAAACTCAAATGTGTCCAGTATTGCCGTCGATCAGTATAGATCGAAATGGTGTGCACTCAGAAAACAAAGTGAATGAAAGATACATTGATTGGGACGTGAATCGCGAGAAGAATCTTTGGGGCTGTTAAAGAAAATGGCGTTTGGAAGGAGAGACGGAGATAGATCAGCGACGTGCATATTTTTTCTGGAGGAGCGATCGACAAGGTGGGCTATGCACATATAACCCTAAGAACAATAGAATACCACGTTGGGCTAAAGGATGTTCGGCGAATGCAATTGAAAATCGACGTTCCGGATCGTCAGGAATAGAGAAAGATTCTGGAAGAGGTCGGTACAGACCTTTGCGATTAGGAATTTATTTCCTACAGCCTAAATTAGATTGATGCAGTTTGTAAATCAATAACGACACACTTCAAGCACTGGAAATGGTTGATGATTGTTTGTTTATCTTGGATTAAAAATACTGGACGTTTAGAAAAGGAGATTAATCGTGGAATGGGCATATCGAAATGAGCGATGACAGGCTTGAACAAAATATGGATGAGTAGTGCCATATTAAAATTTACTAAAATATCATTATTTATGGATTTGACACACGGTCCATAAAGTAAAATTAGAGTAAAGAAGAATTAAATATAGAAGAATAAAATAATTTAGAGTAACGCTTTTGAGATTTGATGTTGGTGGTGTGTACTAAGGATGTAGGTACGTTCTGAACGAGATACACGTCATGAAAGAACGAATCTCTAAAATACGTCATGTGCGAACGGAACAATGCAGAGATCGTAGGAGAGACGTAACACAGGCATTTGAAGAGAGTCACAATACTCGGCAGTAATATATAAGAAAACTACGAAGAGTAAAATCAGTTTATCAAGTGTAACAATACTTTGAAAATAATTATAGGATGGTGTTTTACTTATCTGTATATTTTCAACATTACTTTGGTTCTGTTCTTGACAACATTCTCCATAGAATTCAAGCATGCGCTTACCTGTAAAAGAAGAAAAAGCACTACATTAAAATTTGAACAAAACAAAATACAGTTTAGAATAAGTGAAATTTAAACACTTAATCCAGCATATTTGTACTGATCTAGGTATGACGGCGATATGCCTGTATTGAAATCATACGACATACACAAATCGAATAATCGCTATTAAAAGCTATTTAATAATTAAGTATGCAGATATACAATCAGCGTAATGAATGGCGCCTAAAGAAAAACTGTCACAAATGAACAATTATTAATGATCTCTATTTTTGTTATTTAATTGAAAGATTCAAAGTAAACATTCAACTACTGTTTTATTAATATATCGCCACACCTATAAAAACTAACAAATATTATGACTCGAAAGAGATAATGATCAGTAGACGGATTAGTTCATTAGAGTCAGTTGAAAGCATGAACGTATTACGCAATGTCATTTAAACGCCCGAGTTTTCTAATCTTCATTATTAATGTGTCACTATTCTCGAAAAAAAATCATGTCATCAAGTCGTGAATCATGAAACCTGCATCTGCGCATTTATTCTATATGGCGGTTATCGAGAGTAGTTTATCATGTTTATTTATTGAGCCGTTAATTGTTATAATACGTTAACCGTCTGAACTGTCAAAAAGTGCTATATTATAACAACACTTATATAGACAGTTTTGACAGTTTAATCGGCCAACTTATTGTAACAATTATATACCTCAATATACAAAATAATATGATAAACTACCCTCGAGAGCCGACTATAACCGCCTTGCCATGATATGAAATTGTATGTTACATTCGCTTAAAAGTATGTGACTGTTTCACAAGCAGTCTCTGACTCTGACTGTGGAAAAGTAGCTTTTTAGTCATGACGTATTCACGTAGAAGATGGTGCTTGACTAAGTAACAGGCAGGCTCCGTCTCATGTAGTTCTAATCAGTCATACGTGAACGTGACACGTCTATTGTAGAGGCTTTTATTCATCAGTGGATATATCCATTCTGCTGATAATGATACAAATTACGCGAATAATATTATATAATCGAGAATATTACTATTAAATGCTAATTCTATAGGCAAATATCCATTCGAACGAGTTACTCATGCGGGAACAAAGAGTCAATAACCGCGTAACTCCACCATAGAGATTAAACCAAATCTGGTGACTTAGCGTCACACAGGCCACATAATCGTCGCAGTCTACTCAAGGCAACCCTTGTTAAAATAATTGCAAAATTACGCTAACCTACTAAAAGTATACTTACAAAGTGTTTATTTCATCGAATAAGAAAAAGTCACTAAGTAAAAAGCTTTCTTTCGAAAAATCTGTACTTAGACAACTTTTAAAATAATCGTTCGATCTTTATAAAAATAGAATACAAGTATGTGGGTAGGTATTAAGGTCTCAATAATAGAATCAGAAAAACTTACATAATAATTGTATAAATGATATTATGTAGGCTTTATGTAATATAAAATACCTTTAATTCATTATATAATTGTAAGTGACATAATATATTATATACAAAACTACGAGTATTAAGGAACGATTTTCACTTTATTACATACAAAATTTATGCGTGAAAAACGATTCAACTGCTTTGTATGAAAAGTTATAAGCATTTTGTAGCGCTTCAGTTGTATGACTATTAATATATTTTCGCCGTGATTAGGTAGGGTGTAGGTGGCATAATTAGCAAAGCACATAGTAGTATATAGATTTTCAAAATTAAACATGTTCAATATATAAGTTAAAGGTCGGAATAGATTGGGAACACACCACGCTACGCGTTGAAACGCCACGTGTGTGGAGGGATAATACAACGCAGCCTGGCATCGCGTGTTACTATGTAGGTATGTAGTAATTGTAGTATGTATCTGTTCTGTGTAAATGTAACGTCGTTTGTTTAACGCGTGCGTGCTACCTGTGCTACCTGTGCTCCTGTATGGCTGTGAGACATGGCATCTTACTAAGCTTCAAGAGTCTCGGTTTTTGAGCTTTGAAAATCGATGTATCCGCCGAATCTTAGGGGTACATTGGTACGACCGCGTTACAAACACCCGAGTTCGTGAGCAGATACAACAGCCTTCGGTGATTTAAGTTATCACGAAGAGACGATTTACGTGGCTGGGACACGTATTCCGGATGCCGCCAAAGAGTGCGGCACTTCGTACCCTTGTGGCACAGCCTCAAGGGTTCCGTCGCCGTGGCCGGCCCTCCCTCATCCTGCAGCGGTGCTACAAAAGCGACCTACGTGCTGCAGGTCTGACATGGCGGGAGGCGCAGGAGTTGGCGATGGACCGTGGGAAGTGGCGCCAACTTGTGCTTGCCCTATGCCCCAATGTTGGGATGTGATAGGGTGGAAGAAGAAGAAGTATCTGTTCCATAATTCTCACCTTAATATTCTTACATCTTGTGCATTAAAAACATATTAGCAAGTGCAAGTACGTTAATACTAAAATTGGAAAGATCTTAGACGCCGGCTAGAAATCAAGGTATTAGTACCTTAGCAGTATCTTGATTCAAACCACATCAGCCAATTGCCAATATTAACCCAATTTGTGAAGTGTTTCAGATGTATGAATACCGGTTAAATTCTTTGTAATTAGGTAAGCTCAATAATTGGTAGTTATAGCACATTTTCGGAATCCAATGAATGTCGGTTCGCCCGGCGTCGTATTTTTTTCAGAGATTTTCTTCTAGTATGTATATATTTATATATTAAGTATTTTTAAGTTATCAATATTCAATAATTAATATTACATTCTAAAATCTACGTCAGATAAAAGCATTTACTCCTCATGTATAGAATTTTAAGTTGGACAGGGAATGAATGAAGAAGACGCTGGCAATTCAATGACAATAATTTCTGTCTAAAACTGATATTTTTTATCAAATTTGATTGAACCTTCAATTCATATCTGTAATACTAGAAAAATGGTGCAATATCGATATAACCATCACATGCTGTCACTAATGCGACAGTTCTGCTTAACCAAACGTACAATCTCAGCAAATGTAGAAGGTACCTATTACTAGGTTTATATTAGAAGCAAACCCAGCATAGTTTTCAGCAATGCAAAATAAGTACATATTATTAACGGTTTAATATAGAATTAAAGATAACTTTAATTTGATACATATTCAGTCTTAAAATCCCACGTGGAAATGTCACAAGTTTCCGGATTATTGGTAGGTACACAAATTCCTGAACTAAAAACCCACCTAACTGAATTATTAAATGTATGTTATTTTAATATTCATTTCATGAAATTAAGATCAGTAAAAAGTTTGATAATTTTTGTAGTTTTTCATAAAACAGTGGCGTAGGATTTTGTTGCATTTGCTTCTAATGGCTTCAAATATATATTAGTCCAATTATTGAAGTTAATATTATAATTTTAATTAAATAACAGGTGTGCTTAAAACTCACCCTATATGTTTCCCATCAAGTCACGTGACCCACATTCCCGCGCAGTGAGATCAGGTCTGTACTTCCACTCGCCATTACCAATTCAGCTCGCATCCTGGAGAAAATTACCGATGGCTGCAGGAATCGCTACGATCCGTCTCGCCGAGATAACGACGCTTAACCGGGCCATTTCACGCACCGAGAAATTAACCGGAATACTAAGCGTTTGCGAATATTTATGGTATGCTGCAAGTACCGCCAGTAGCATGGCAAACTAGTAACGAGTTTCTTTGACGTAGATGACGCAATCGATACGTTAGAAGGTTTAAAGGGGGCCTCGAAATAGTACAAACCAGTCATACACTTAATAAATTATACCGACATCTAAAATACATGCATATTTATAACACCCAAAGCACAACAAAATCCCTACAACTAAAAATAAAGGATCCCATAACATAGCAATTTAACCGGTTAAGTGCCCAAAGCGTCTTTGGACGCTCTAATTATACAAATTCTTATGTTAATTACTATCAATTAACTAATTAAGGGATTAAACAAATACGTACTTGTACACAAAAATAATAAAGCGTATATACCTACACATTATTATGTATCACGGCTATCATCCTCACTTAATATTATGTTTAGTGAAATGATGTGATTTATGGATATTATTTGATCATGGGGGGGGGGGGGGGCTTAACCCTCCCACTGTGGTTGGCTGTCTCTAGGAATACCTTCACTCTCCTCTCTCTGTCTGCCGCAACCTCTCCTCAAGTCTCAACTTTAAGGGTGGTGTGTCTCTTTCCACACAGTTCAATCACCGCAGTCTAGATATTCGGGCCCTAGTGTTCTCTTCTGGTATATTAAAAAGGAGTCTCCTAGTTAGCTAAGTGTTTACCATCGTTAATACACGGCTAGCCCAAGGGAGTCGCCTTACGTTTACGTGAAACGATAATCGTACTCTCCTCGTCATCTGGACGGTGGGCGTGTGGGCGCCGCTACAGGGGACTGAGAAGTGTGAAAACAATTACGTATGTTATGGCCAGCAAATAGACAGGTAAGTCTAACATAAAATATCTAACAGGAATAACGATGACTTGCTTTCAAATTTCAATCTTGCACTGACCTGCAACTATATTGTGTAATTATCGTAAAAAACAAAGTAATATTTCGCAAATTGCGCAATCCGAAGAAAGAGTATCGTGACGTGGCATATTATATGTACATCCTTTACACACAATTTACAACTAATTTATCCTTAGCTACCAGAGATGTCATAATTTAATTTTGGATTTTTATAAGCCACGTAGGCCTTATATAATCAGGTTAAAATTTTGACAATGCATTTTACAAATAGTTTTTTTTACGATAGTATCAAATTGTACTTTGTGCCATAATTATTATGATTTAATAATAATAGAGACACTCGGGGTAATTTTTAAAAAAATATCTAAAATAAGTAAATTTTATATTGACAGTTACGAAATAGGACCACCGGGCTTTTGGCGTCGGTTTTTCCTAGCTATGACTTGAACCCATTCAAAATACTCATGGCCACACGTTTAAAACCATACCATCAAGATAAAACCAAGTCACTTCCGTCAACGTACCTACTTGACTAGCATCGTTCATACAAGTCGAGTGGACACAAGTGCGCCCGTGCGGCAAGTGCTTAACTAGCCGGGACACTTGACCCACTGCTACGAGGGTATGTTGAATCACCCCGGTATAAATTATAATGTGGTTATTATCACTGTATAAGAGGATTCAAGACCGATAACACTCCATCAACGCTATTCCAACATAATACTTAACTTTAAAATCAATGAAAAGAAGTGAGAAATGTGTTATTTCGTATTCCAAGGGTTAATTATCTCGAGGTATGAACAAGTCAGGCGTATCTTACAATGCAGCTTAGTGAGTTTTGGAACATTTTAGAGTTTTTTTTAGCTAAATATTATTAAAACCGTGAAAAATAAAATATAAATAGTTATTTTTTTATTGAAAATTGCAGTTGAAAACATACTCAAAATAGACACAACAAAGAACAAACTTCAAATGAGGCCACAGAAAGAGTCCTAGCTTACTATAGCATCATAGATTTTCTGAAATCTTATATTTTTTTCCAATAGGTGGTGTCCACTTAAATAATATAATATTGTGGTTGAAGACATATACCGCAACACCGTATTGTAAAAAACATTCAAAACTGTGGTTCAATAATAAAACCACAAAACTTCTAAGGTTTAATGTGGGTCTCAACGACCTCGCTGATCAAATAGAGCGCGACAGAAGAGAACAGCTATATCTTGAATTGGGGCGATTTGGAAAATAAATACTCACATCGAGACACTAACGCTACTGCGCTGCGCGTCAAATCACAGTTACAGTATTACACGCTTGCAATTTACCAAGTATCATTGATGACACGACATATTTCCAACATTCCTGGTTGGACGCTAATCTTTTTCGACCTTGGTGATTACATCAAAATAAAATACGACTAACATCGCGCACAGAAACCAGGGTTACAGTAATTTTATTCATGTAACTCTTCAAGCAGACGTCGCTTGGAGACGTTAAAGTTGTCGTGGATATATTAAGGAAGGAAAAGCGTTTTTCGAACTGCGTATTACAACCAACTTTTCCTTTGAGACGAATTAAGATGACTGGGAGTGAGTTGAAGTCTGAATCCACCGGAATTTAGAAAGTTTTACTAAGCTGGTGTACATTTAGCTGGCATATATGGAAAATGTTGTCACGAATCAACGTTTAATATAATTATCATATATTAAATGTTAAAAATAATAATCAAAGATTAATGCTACATCAAAATGAACTATGTATATAAATATCTATGTGAAAGCCATTATAAAAGAACACTTCCGGCAAAAAACAGGCTATTAATAATAATGAACTTTCGGCTATCAATGTCTGTATGGATTTCAGGTTTATGTTATGAATATACTACTTACTCAAAAGGTGAATTGGCTTTGAAAGATGTAATAAACTACGCATAAAATCTGTATTAAAACCTTTTAAGGTGAAATCGGACATAAAAAACACTAGCTCTGAGGCTGTTATCCCTAGACAGGTTGCTAAGTTAATGGCATGACAATGTGCCGAAGTGTTGTTCAGCGAGTAGACAACACCTAGATATATGGAATCATCTACAGTGGTAATCAATTAAAAGCCAAAAAATAAATATAAGGACAGTTTAATGCGTACTTGGCGGAATCGATAGAATTCATCGAAAGTATGTGCCAAGAAGTACTAAAGACCTAAAAAGTGCAAGAATGCATGGATGGAGACCATTCGGTAGTGGATCCACCCCGTCAGATGGTGATATAATAAATCTTTATACTACAACGGACCAAGAGGCAAAATAATAACAATAGTGTAGTGTGACAGTAGTGTATTTAACAATAGTATCGAAACGATCACAAATACCCAGGCATTGAGAAAAATCACATAAGTATATTGTGACCTCTTCGGGATCGGACCTGTAGCTTTTTGATGAAAGGACACCGCCTGGCGATCCCAACCAATGCTATATTATGCTTGGGTTAGGTAAGGTTACTTAGTTTTCAAAAAATCATTACATGATTATTCACAAGACTTAAGAATGACACATTCATTATTGAATATTATGTAGGTATATAATTCGGAACATCTCAAAAACACACATATTAAAAAAATAGTTTATAGATAGAATCACGGTGACATTAATCCATAACTAAGATATGCGTTCGACATGTTTTCAAAATTCGTCAATATTATGTGAAGGTGGTCGCCAATTGATACAATTCAATATGTATTCGTTGTAAATTATTTAACACAATCACTGCTGACCTTTTAATTATCACATTTAAATAACACAATAATTATATCTAATGGCCAACTGCTCCAAACGCGCCAGTCGTTGAGAAGATCTCCTGTTTGGATTCCGTTGTGCACACGTTATTTTAATGCATTATTTGTGTTTGATGCAAGAGCATGAATCCTAAAGTTATTAATTCTTAGTACATAGTAATAAGTCGGTTTAGTTACTTTCACAGAAACGACAGCATTAAATAGCGTTGCTTGTTCGTTACGCTACGATAAATGCCTGAAGGGTAGTGATGTGTGGTGATTGGCGTCGGGACCACATGTGATTGCGTGACGTACGTATAAAGTATTCAAACTTTTATATATGGACTGTGTTCATACTTTTCTTACTTCTTTCTTCATAGTCTCTTTCAGCATCTTTACGTCTGGCTAGCGTCAACCATTTACTAAACATATTATACAATAATGTGTCAACGATGTATTTCATAATACTATAGTGGGGTATTGTAGATGTTTATGTTTAAACTAACTTCTCTCGCAATATATGTTTATGAATAACATTGTCGGGCTTAGCAAAGTTTAAATCGTGATTTGATGAGAAAGTTTTCACCAAAGGCGCATTTAGTGAAACTAAGCGTATAATCGTCAAAATTGTTTCATAATGTCTACAATATAATTAGGTATGTAAAGTTTAAAGATGTCCCAAAGTTTCTTGCGATTATCCATCCTTATTGTATATTTTATGACGTCGCTTTGGTGACATACAAGGCCTCTATATATAGTCAGGCAGTGCCGCGAGATTGCTAATTCCCTTCATAGTGGTAACTATTGGTTGAGCCAAATATGGCAGCCGTCGTTCCTTATTTCCCCACCTCCCTAGTACCTAATTACGGGTTATGAGACGGCCGTGATTGAATAACATTGAGTTAGCTCGAGTGACATAAAGAAAGCGGTCGTTATTATAGGTTAACTGTCGTTAACTAACGAGTGACTCAAAATGCATATATTCGACCTTCGTTGCGCTAAATCTGATACGGTTTGAGCGAACGTCGCGTCTATCATCTATCCTAAATTTTTCACTATCATTCATTTAAAAACCAAGTGAAACCGTGAGAGTGACATTTCGAACCCTCCGTTTACCAGTGCGTGAACACCGAACCGGCTCCAGCGCGCGCCAGCCCTCTCAATATTAAAGTCAGTGTCTGGCATCCTGTGTAAACCCTCGTCCCTCGATCCGTAATCCACCAACCATCATCGTCAAATTACAGTCCACTGCTAAAAGCGCCACCAACTATTGCAATGCGATAAATTTATCCAGTTCATAATTATTATTTCATAAAAAGATAAAACACGTTAAATCAATACGAATTAAAATAATCAATCAAATATTTTAATTTACTATAACCAGGAGTGTCTGCAGTAGGGAAGTTAAGCTACCGGTAGCAAAAAAATGTTCTAAAACAGTCATTCTTACAAATTCAAAAACAAAAACAATCTGCATTTCTATTTGGATAGCTGCGGGACTCATTTACGCGTGCTATACCAACTCGGCCATAGTGATTTAAAAAGTGCCAGAGGTAAATAGTAAACCAAACTGGACTTAATAATGACATACTAGCAGACCAAATATCAGAAACATAAAACCGCCGTCGGTAGATTATTATTATATCATACTTTTATTTATGTAAGCTTGTCAAAAAATCACCTTGTTCACACATACAATTATTTTACATTGCAACCCAATTGCTTGATATATTCTACTAGGTGAGTTTAGATAAGCACTGGAATCTTAAATGAAATCTGTAACTCTACTGTCGTCAGATGATGACAGCTTACTGCCACTGATCAGTTTGTGTTTTACACATTTTCAAAAAAAAAAAGAATCTTCTTTTAATGTATTTAACGTGCTTTCCTTTTTATCATATTAACCAATCCTTGTCTCTCCGAAGATCGAATTGATATTGTGTAGCCGCGTAAGAGTAAAATTATTTTCGGTCGCGTAAAATGTTTGGTCTTGATAAAATGTATAACTAATAATATTTAATACGACAATAAACGTGTGCTGTACAGTCGCTTTATATTATAACCAGTGTTTTTAATTCAACAATCAGGTATATTCATCCTGTTTCCCTTATGTGTATGTCATTCTTTCCCATCGGAAGGTGCCCGAAAGAGAGCGGGATTAATACGTAGGTACTATTTATGTATATTTCACATATATTATGATAATTTTCCTTACGTCATATTAAGATCGTCGTAATATGCAATATTCATAATACGTTAATCTAACTAATTTTACAAAATTAACCGTTTAATTTATTTACATACCTAATTACTATTCAGGGATAATACGATTAATAAACCATTTCGAAAACTCTTTGTGCTTATTTAGTAGGTATCTATGGTAATATAAAAGTGAACATTATAAAACGAAACTTTTTAAAAGTTTTCAAGGCTTTCAATCGGTATCCTCTAGGGGTGTAGACATTGCACTGTACTTATGCGTCACGACATTTCTGGCAATAGTTCAAATGATCACAATATGTGTGTTTAATGTTTATTCATATCAAATGTGTATTGTAAAATAATCCAAAACAAAGCAACCACTGTTCATATAGTATTATAGCCAATTACCAATAAGCTAATTCTTGATATTATTGTGTAATTGTTTTCAGTCATTGCATAATTACTGAGGGCTGTGGTTTTCGCGAATAGTTCCTATTTTTATGATTCTCCTAAGGTTGCCCGTGGACTAAACTGAATTGATTGCAGACAATAATAATCCAGTCGTATTATTGATTTGATTGGTCCAGCAGTTTATGCAACCAATTATGCTGACACACCCTCCCCCCACCTTTCTTAGTCACATATTCGAAGAACAGAATAGTTCGTCGCAAACAGGCTCCCTTTTATCCATATGTACGTACGCATGGCCGTTCAGGCGATCCTTATAAATACGTCTCCAAAACTTATACCATTTTAAAAACATGGCAATGTTATGTTATAATGATGCCGATTATTCAGAAACTTATGGTTAAATGTGAAATCTCAATATAAGTATTTTAACAGTTTTTTGACGCTAACTTATTTACCAAACTATTACAATGATTTGAAGAAGTATCCCAACACCAATAAAAAAAGAAGATAATATGTTACTTAATTCACAATTGGGGCATATTGCATCCACTCAGATGGATATCGTCGGTACGATAGGCTCAAGTTTTCTGAAGACTTGAAAAAATCTTCCCTCTCAATTAAAATTTGAAGAAAATTTAATGGAACACTTACAAGTATTGTCGGTAAAAAATTAAATGACGGATTCATAGACAATCAACACAGGAAAATTCGGAAAGCACTCAATAAAATATTATGATCATTTGGACTAACATTTTTGTAATAGGTACGCTACTTATGTACGATGACATTAAAATGTGAATAGCGCTTTAATGGGAGTTGCAGTTTCCTGTTTATGCATTTCCTGGAACTTTTTAAACTTTTAAAATGATTCCTTAAAACTTAACTGATATACTTTTAGTGGTAACTTCAACGATTTAGGTTCTACTCTGGAACTTATAAATTGAGAAAGAATCCTCCAACTTTTGATTACATTTTTCAAGTACCGGAATCCACAAAGAGAAAGCCAAGGCAAATTAATAGTAGGTAGATATCAAAATTAATAAGAAATGTTTTCAACGGATTCAGCGAAAAAGCACTTATTTACAAAATATATTTTATTATTACGAAGTTTAATTTACGTAATATAGTTTAAATACCTTACGTAGGTTTAGCAAGTTTTGATAAATTACAAATACATAGGTACTTATAAATTAAATAATATTCTCCTTTCTCTGCCATATCCGTTATCGGATGTCGGCGATGATTTTTCCTTTTTTACCTCGTCTATCGAAGCTTTGAACGGGGGTAGTAGGTACTGATCTCAAACCAGTATTTTGATATTTCCGAAAGAAGTCTTTATTATTCTTACCAGGATCTCGTAACATGATGTGACTACCTATAAATTAAACAATATTCTCCTTTCTCTGCCATATCCGTTATCGGATGTCGGCGATGATTTTTTCTATTTTACCTCGTCTATCGAAGCTTTGAACGGGGGTAGTAGGTACTGATCTCAAAACAGTATGTTGATATTCCCGAAAGAAGTCTTTATTATTCTTACCAGGATCTAGTAGCATGATGTGACTAAAGTATGTAAACTTTTTAGTTTTGACTTATTTGATTATTTATTGGGAATTTTCATCCTCAACAAGTTGATAAAGTAGGTTTATACATGCATCTGTACACCTACACGAATTACGAAAGCTTTAAGTATTCTGAACTTTATATTTTTAAAACGATCAACGCCTACACTATGTAATTTTAAAGAAATTTGTTAAACACTTGATGTAAAAACTATTAGTTAATTCCGTCGTGATTAAATAGGACGCACGTGGCTAAAATAGTTATTCAGGTTGGCGCGAATCCAGTGTGGTATTTATTTTCAAAGATTTTTCTAATAGGTGTATATATTTATATATCTGAATTGTTTACAAAATTATGTAGGTTCAATAAAATAATGTTACATTGGAGATTATTAATACACTTATGGATTTACACTTTTATTAAATTGCAGTTATACTATTGAATCATGCATTTTGACAAAGTAAATGAAAAATATTAGTAAATAAATACATCATGCGTAGAATGCGTTTTTAGTTTATTATTACAAATATTTTGGTTAGCGTCCGCGCTAGTATGAATACCCTTTTTACACGATAGGTACCCAACTACGACCAGTGGTCGGTCTAGAGCAGCGATACTCAACCTGCGGCCCGCGGGCCACATGCGGCCCTTTAAGCTTTCATGTGCGGCCCGAAACACATTTATTATCCGGAACATGATTTTTAATTTTGAAATAAACGCTTGGATACACATTACTTACACTACATCAGAACAGTAAAATGTAAAAGTGTAAAAGTGTTTTGGCACATACTCAATCGTTAAATTGATATTTTTTAAGCCGTGTTGTTCTGTTATTCTTGTCACTAACATAATATTATTGTTAGCTACAGTTATTCAATATTACATTGCTTTTAGTTATCTGGATTACTTACAGAACTACTTTATGTATAATAGAATGACTTAACTTCGTTATGTTTTTATTGGATAGGAAAAATACGAATGGCTACATTCATAACTCACTTTCGTAAAAAATGGACACCAGACCTTTTCCTTTTGATGTAGGTAACTACATGAATGTAAAATATAAAATAACTCTCGTTGAATCGATAATTTTGAATTCAGAACGTTACCAGGTGTTGAGGAATAAACAATAAAAATCACACAATTAACTACACTAAACAGAATCCTAGATAAAATACTTAAACGATATTGAAGAAAGCTTTTTTCCGAAATAAACAAAATATTTAATTTAAGTTATTAAAAAAACATAGATTTGTGTAGTGTACCGTGACCCGAAAACGTTGGGTATTACTGACATAAAAGCTATAAATATTTAGTACAAAGAAGTAAAATATAACTTTTCGAACAATAAAGATAGTAGTTATATAAATAACTAAAACAATATCGTATTCACTGAGCCACTTACATTATTTTCTTATCGCGAAATGGATTTTATTTATCGCTCACCCTTTTATTTTCCGCTTCCCTCTAATGACTGTATTGCCATTTGGGTTCATATCTCTTTTTTATGCTTTTGCCCTGATAGCAAATCCCCATAACAGATCTCCTAATTCATTATAAGTCACAAAAGTAATCTGCGAAGACTTCTGCTAGCCTGGTAGATAGATATGTGCGACAAAGTGGAAGAAAATCCGGTAAATTGCAACGAAACTGTCCGCATTTCCGTATTTCATATCTTATTAGGGAAAGGATATTATACTCAGTGCAATCATATTTTTACATAAATTTAAAATTATTTTTGGAGATTGTTAGTTCATCATACGTTCACATTGTAGTTAATGGCCCTATCAAACCCTGCCCGATCTTAATCGGGCGTATCACAGGACCCTACGTTTGATATGAAGCATCAGTATTTTTATGACAGGTATTGTCTCAAGACCAGTTAACTAAGACTTAGGACGCCATGATCTGAACTGCACTTTGACTGAATTTACATGGCTCGAAAAGTGCCAATGGGAGAGAGGACCACATAAAACCCAAACACTTCGACTTTGTTTGTGATATATTTTTTTATTGGCTTAATAGGTAGGCAATAATGTTTTTACCTATTTTATTGTATTGATTTGTTATATAAGTTAGGGTTAATTTTATGTGTTGTCTGTGTATAGTTGCCTTTTGGTGAGTGTACATAGTGCCTGAAGATGCCGAAAGGCGAAACCCGGGTCACAAAAACGACTCAAATGGAATAGTACAAAACTTAAATCCATTATACCTAATCCCAAAATATCTGTTCATGAATAGGTACCACATTTTTACTAACACATAGAAATTAAAGGTATTTTTCTCAGAAGTAGATTTTTGTGGATTGGTTCTTTGTTGCATAATACCTTCCAATTCATATGAAATATCATCACGATACAATTTACTCAAATTACCTTTTAATTGTGAAAAAAATAATAAGTAAAAACTCGTTTCATTACGGTTTATTCATGAGATGAAATCTAAATTCAATTAGTCTACTGGGAGTTGTTTTCTGTTTTATGTCTATGTTTTAACGTGCCTAATTGAAGTAAAAATAATAAATTTTCGCTACAAAGTGACTGTGTGGTGCGATTTTTTTTAAACAAGAATATGTTTTTTGTAAAATAAGCAATCCATTCAACTAACTAATAGTAAAACGGAATAGGGATTTTCTACTGATATTGTATTATAATTATCATGAACACATAAAAAACAAGCTTACTTGAAAGCTATTTATATATACATAGTACCTATATCATAATTAATTATCATCATCAGCTAAGGTCTCCTCTAGCTCCCTCCACTCTTCTCAATCTCTACTTCTTTGCTACCACGTAGGTACATACACCGAACTTTATGAGTTCATCTATCTAGTGGATTTTAGGGCGTCTCTATGGCGTTTAGCGCCTCTTGGATACCACTGTATAAAGGCATTTCTCCAACGGTTGTCCACTCGCCGAGCGACATGTCCAGCCCATTGCCATTTCATCTGCTTAGCGACCAACCGATATTATTGGCTCTACGATCCTATGTGGATCTTGGCCGCCTCACGAAGAGGTTTCTTCACAGATGTAGGTTTTACGATTAGACATTTGCTCAACCTAGTTCAAACACATGTTAAAAAACAACATATGATTTTTTGCCAGACAACATTATAAGCCTGACACATCGTGGGACTAATAATTCATAACGTTAAAGGTTTATTTGCAAAGAGTACATTATTTTTACTGATTGAATCGATAGGTACAGATTGACATCCTCGCCTTGTTTCCCACCATTCACGGCGCCAGATTGCGCATCAATTAACAAAGAAAATATAAGATACAATGCCTTGTTGTAATTGGGCAGTTAATGTAGCCATCTTGCAAATGTCAAATCTCATGTCATTGCAAATGTCAAATCAAAAATGCTAATTAATTTTTCGGTAGAAGTCGGTTATGTGGAATACAGCGGCAAACATATTTTGAAAATACCCGATATACTGGATTATTGTTGGTTTAGGTTAGGTTAGGTTAGGTTAACCGAACAAATAATCCAGTATATCGGGTATTTTCAAAATGTGTTTGCCGCACACCGCGCACCGTTTCCACATAATCGACATGTACCTATTTTTCTATACAACAGTTAATTTTTAGTATCAGGAAGTCATGAAATGCAAGAGGTAATTTAAATCACATTGTCTATACGGCGAATATTAAATTAAATTAACGCTGCAGTAAACTTATAAGTACCCACTGAGATTATGAGGTGTGAACTGGTGCAAATCTACTGCCATTCCTGTCATCATGAATCTCTGCTATCGCATGCTACCCTGGTCTGTGATAACAGGGCGCAGAGGTTTTCAAATTAATTACCTTCGCCTCGTTTAAATGTAACAGGGCAAGCAGAATTTGTTCGTATTGTAAAAAATGTACGGATGCATTGCAATAATTAACATAATTCATTTAAATTCTACCTCTTTCATGATTATACTTCCCTAATACCAGCACATTTTTAATATTTTTTACTTCTTCTTTTTTAATTTTATGTGTATTTTATAAAAATAAGTGTTACATTTTTTGATTATGGCTTATCTAGCTGACATTCAAATTATTTTTTCACGAGACAGAGCGAAATTTTTACCGATACCACGAACAGGAACGGCGCTCCGATTCATTTCGAGCCCTGTAACAAACCAAATTGATCGGGTAGCTACATACAAAAACCATTAAAAGGATTACCCACCTACTATAAATTTAATAAAAACGCGGTGAAATCACGAATATGGCAAAGAGTTGATATGTCACGTATCATGTCACCCTAATAGCAAAAGAGAATTTAATAGTAACTGTCAGTTTCATCACCCACAAAAAGAGCAAGAGGAATACCCTCCCTTAACATGTAAGACGTTTTTTTAACATTATTTGTCTAGCCAAATAGATAGTGTAATAAAAGCTCTTAAGATATTTCTTTAAACAAACATGTCAGTCTTATCATATTTCTTTCAGAGTAATACGCTATATTTGACATGTTTAAAGCATTCAATTTAAAATGTTACTATAAACAATATTTATTATATGTAGAGTACATGGCAAACATATTAACAATATACGATATGCCGATGATACTGTGCTGATTGCTGATAGTTTAAAACGTTCACATCAACTAGTAGAAAAGGTTAATGAGGTCAGTAATTCTTATGGTTTAAAAAGAACCTCAAGAAAACAAAACTAATACTAGTATCAAAAATAACGACACCAACACAAATGTTGTCATTAACAGCGAACCAATCGAACGTGTGACCCATTATAAATATTTAGGTACATGGGTCAATGAGAAATGGGACCAGTCTCAGGAAATAAAAACTAGAATTGAGATCGCAAGGAGCGCCTTTCTCAAAATGAGACGCCTCCTTAGCAATCGAGATCTTAACCTAGGTCTGAGATTGCGTATGGTACGTTGTTATGTACTCTCAATGCTTTTCTATGGTATGGAAGTATGGACGCTAAACCAAGAGATGTCACGGAGACTTGAAGCTTTCGAGATGTGGCTGTATAGACGCATCCTCAAAATTCCTTGGACTGACCGGAAGAATGTTGAAGTTCTCAATAGAATGAGAAAGGAGCGAGAAGTTCTACGTAGTATCAAAACCAGGAAACTACAGTACCTCGGCCACATTATAAGAGGACTTGTCATTCAAGGAAAGATCAACGGCAAGCGTAGCAGAGGACGGCGCCGCAATTCGTGGCTTAAGAACCTCCGTGATTGGTACGAGTGCAGCTCCACTGAACTGTTCTGTGTAGCAGACGACAAGGATAAGATCGCCTTGATGGTAGCCGACCTCCGCTGGGGGATGGCACAATAAGGAGAAGAGTACACATACTTAGTATTACATATTATGTACTCTATAACCCAATATCATTGTATACAATTACTTTAATCATAATAAATATTAAAAAAAGAACTAGACACTACAGTTTATATCCATCCTCGAAAAGAATGTACAGTTAGTTAGTTTGAATGTAAAACAGCGAGGGACGCCAGGAGAGGAAAGCACATAAATTTAATTTTAACCACAAAAGCATTATTTGGCTACATTTTAAGCAAATGTTACTTAGTTTAATTCGTTATGTTGTAAATTTACATAAGGATGTATTAATGTAGTACGCAGCTTTGTCTAAATTATATATAGGTACGTGTTTTAAATATATAGTACTTTTAATGTTAAAACATTGGACATAATTCATTCATAAATTAGTACTTGATGGAAGTTTATACCATAAGTAGATAAAGGTGGAGCGTAAAAATTCCAAAAGGTGAAATGTAGGTAGAAAAAATTTAACCATTACAGAAGAATGTGAAACAATAAAATTCATTGTAATTTTTTGTACGTTATTTTTGTTTTAACATACATTGTAATTGTCTACGAATCCAAGTTTACTAAGGCATTATAAGGTTCTATATGAAAGTAGATAATATCGGTTATATTATATTGAATTAGGTATATAAGTGAACATTGAGCGTACCGCCCACAATGGCCGAGCGGCAACATGTCGGCTTATAAAGTCGTATATCTCGGGTTCGAATGTCGAATTCCGCCTACGTGTTTCGACCCTAAGCATGGACCCGATATATTGAATCCTCACATACAACGATGACTAATTGCTTACTGGAAAAGTGAAGTTAACCCAAATAAGACCAGTGGATAAGACAAGGTGCTATCTTTAATAAAACGTACAACTAAATTAAATACAAAATCACTTACACAAGAGTGCACCGTCTTCAGGAACTACCGTTAATTTTCAGTCATTACTCTACTAGCCTAACGTCTATCGTTATTTCATACTCTCGCACCCCCATTCGTCTAACCCCGTTTTCACACAGTCCACTGGGTTTTTCGTATGTTGGTATGATGTCATGGGAATTTAAGAAAATTGGTATTAAAATGTTAAACACAAATGTGTCGATATGACTCTGATGAAAAGACTCTCAAACCTAAATTGCGGCTTCTATATCGAGACATACGTATCACCGCGGTCGTTTCTAGAAGTAAAACCGTTGCAATACCGCAAGCATGTAAAGAGCGCGTAACCCAATACTGTCAATACGCATACAGCGCCATCAACCGCATATTTCGATCAGCCTTATAGCCCGTCTACACGTGCATGAATTTACTGATGGCAGTATGTAATATCGCGGCCTTAACAAGAAAATGCACGACATGTCAACACGCATTATCGTGCAAGTTGCAAGACTGCACGGAAGTATCAAAAAAGTTCGACGACTTCTGAATTTTCACGCGATCACTGGAACTTGTGCGATATATGCGCCTGCGGGGTAGAACGATAGTGGCGAATCGACCTGAAAAAATACAAACTACACCACGCAGAGCATTTTGCTGTTCACAGCATAATACAATTACAACAACGCGTCTCGCTTACGTTTGAAGAATGAAATTGGTGAGACAGTCACAACTTTTGCGTGTATACAGTTATTATCACAATAGTTTAATTTACACACTACCAGTAAATCCATGCACGTGTACAGGCGTTATTAGATTATCTAATGCAGTAAATTGTCAGTATCATTAAAAAAATATTACCATTTGAGTGAATAACTACCTATATGACAATTTTCACATGTCCAGCAAACTTGATAAATGGACTTCTGCGAGTTAAAAATTTCAAAAGTGTTATCACACATTCTGACCATTACCCTCTCACGTATGGACAGATTATTACATTCGTAACCGTTGCAGGCAGATAATATATCAAAATCATTTCCAGCGAAACGCTTCCATTACGTAAAACTTGTCCACTTTACAAAACGGGTTTGTCCTATTTATATTTCAGACTCCACTCTAAGCCGAGCACTCAGCCGTATCATTTTGAAATAAGCAAGCACTAAGCGTGTACCCTAAATTCAAATGCCAGGAATGGCTGCCAAGTTACTAGGTACCAACCTACTATTTGCACATAGGGTGTCCGTGAACTTTTTCTACCTCTGCCACTGGCGTTTTTTTTTTTTTTTTTTGCAAATGTCAGCGTGATATATTATTTCCATTTTCTTACGGTTTTATTCGCGAATAATAAAATGGCGATAACTATGATGCCTCGCACTTTAAATGTCACTGTACTTTTATCTTCTGTATAAATTAGACATTTACGACAAATATTATTCCGGATTTATTACGGATCTATTCATTTACTAAACCATGTTTTTGTAAGATTTTGAAAATTCGTCCGTGACTCCTGGTTTTTTTTACCTACCACCCAGGGCTCGAAATGGAACGGAACGCACCGGAGCGCCGTTCCGGCTCGTGAAATTTGTAAAATTATCGCTCCGTCTCGTGGAAAAAATATGTTGACCATCTGAGCTAGATAGGCCAAAGAATAGAAAATCAAACACTTATTTTTATAAAATACACATACGATTTGATGACTATGTAAATATCTTCAGAAAATTTGTCGAGCGCTCCGGTTCGTAAACTTTTCCATTTCGAGCGCTGCTACCACCGGAGGTTTTGTAGTACTCATAACAATATACAGTATAGACCAGTAGCAAACGCTCCATACTAGGCGATTATTCAAAACCTACCTTCTAAGAAAAATATACTAAAGTTAAAAAATAAACAGACATACTGTCATCAGAAGTAATGAATTAAGAATTCGTACCAAGGGTAAAAAAATATGCGACTTCGCAAAAACGATGCATAAGTGCGAGTGAGAAAGTATTCGGTACCCTTATAATCTCTGCGACACGCGCTAGAGTAAGATACAAGGTTTACAGATCTGGAAGATGTTTTGCTACGGTGTAGCCGGCAAATCTTCGCTTATTGCATTACTAAGCATCGATAACCGTGTTGCTAAAATACCTATTTCTTGTGTTAAACATAAAGTAAGTGGTAAATATTTTTAGTTAATTAAGTAGAAAAGATGGTTCTGTGTGTTGTATTAAAATATGGTAGCCGTACTGATAAGCAAGAAGATGGTATTACGTTTCATAGGTAAGTTGATACATGTTCGTGATAACTTATTTGTATATTATTATATATTTTAATATCAGGGACCTAGTGTTTCTTTAAAATAACTTAAATTATGGATATCTTTACCTAATGGTTGCATTTTGACCGCTTAAAAATACTATATAACGTAAAAAAATAGAAAATTATACTTTAATTCTGAGCGTCTAGTGCGAGCACTTTGGGCGAGCACTGGCGAAATGGTCTATGGTCTCGAACATTTGTAGACGAATGCGTTCGCTCACTCACAAACCAAACGCACGGCACGCGGCTTCATTTAGCAATGCAACGGGTGGCGTCTAGATATATCTATAGTCTATGCGACTTCGCCATATTTCTTCAACTATTTATTGTATATCTATGATTATTTTATTAGTAATTCAGATTAATTTTGTAGGACCGTTAGGTCACGTGACCTCAGTCCCGTCTACCGAAATGTATGCAATACGGTAGGCTCGAAAGGTAAAGCTATAAACCTTAAACATTATTGTATGTAATGATTTTTTATGTGTATGAAAATACATAATTTAAACTCATCGCTCAACGTTATATCATCAGTGGGCTATTGAAATTTTATCGATTTAATTTAGTGTATCGTCATTAGTGCGTACCTATTCATCAGTAGTAATGTCGCATTCTCTTCATTGTTCCGTAAGTATACATGACATGTGTCCTCTTTTCTTCTGATCTCCATAGCCTACCTCTTTTCAAGAGTCACCTTTCGCCACTGGTATAGACCAATTGTCAAAAAAAGAATAGGTACCCAACCTACAATCACATTTTTCACAAAATTGACTTAATGTTATAAACATGTTTGTTTTCTATAGTTTTTATAGTATTGCACTAAAAAAAACCTAAACTAATAATAATTTTAAATTAATTATACTATTATAAAACATTGAGAGTTTTACTAATCTACTCGTATGTGGTGAATACAAATGAAGAGGAAATATAAGTGCACTCAACCATGTTAATTTTTTTAATGGTTTCGTTAAAAATACAATGTTTTACGTATTATATTTTGCACTGTGGACGAGGTCTTCGATAAATTCGATTTAATATATATATTATAGTATTATACTATTGCGCCCGATCTGGACGGCTCGGCAAACTAGGACGCGGACGACTTGTTGCAGTGGTCTAGAATCCAAAATAAAATAAAAAATATACCACATCTCGCTTTATGTAATGAAAACATTCTACGTTTACAAAGTGTCTGGCCAAAACGACAATCAACCACCAGCAAGTATAATATCCACCAATAACGCATGGATAATATTAAATTGTGTTCTCCGAAGACAATTTTTTGATTTAACTAAACTCTTTACTATATTTTAAATAAACACAACTAAAAATCATTGAAAACGAAGGTTTTCTCAAATCCATTTATTACCTATTCTATTCGTAGGACATAGTAATTAAATGTTATAGAGGACATTAACAAGTAAGTACCTTACACAACTAACAATGGTTACAATTACAAATTGTATCAGGAGTCCAGAATAATTCACAGCCCTGGGTATCTATGCCCGTTTCCATTTGCAATTCTACACATTCCTGCAACACGTCCGGCCATTTCATGTTAGCCTGATATGCATTGAATAATTCGCCGACCGTTCCCAGTCCTCATTGGGCGGGCATCACTTGCAATCTAACCCCATTCTTCATAATAAGGGTCCGGAATTCGACCTCTTTAACATTCTGAGCTCCCGGTGAGTAACGATTATTATTATGCGTGTTTTGTGTATTTAATATGTTAATCACAAACAAAATATGCATGTAAATTAAGGTATTTAAAATAAGCGACAGTAATTCAGATTAAATTTAATCATTTTTCTTTATTTGTTATGAATATGCAAGATATTAATTGATGAATTTCATAGCAAGTAATTTGAGAACCAAGTATAAGAAATGCACATAAAAATGTAAAAACATGACATTGTGAATTTTATGGTAATAACTGCGGACTAAGGACAGTTAAGGCCCCGAGCCAAAAAAAACTTAAAACGATCATGAAAAAATCTTAGAGCGCGATGCTCAATCGTCTGTCATAATTACAACAAAACACTATCCAGAAAGCCTTTCATAGTTATGATCGAGTTGTCTATCGTCCACCAGTGAGTCTATTCTATGCTTATCGACCGCTAAAGTGATAAAGTGAAAAATATTATCAAACTTAGGGTAGGTTTGTATCAAAATATTAGCACTTATTGTAACAATTACACGAAGCCGGTTTTTATTGTTGCAATAAGTGCTATATTTTAACAGCACCTATCTTGCTGCTGTTAAAATATCGCACTTATTGCAACAATAAAAACCGGCTTCGTGTAATTGTTACAATAAGTGCTAATATTTTGATACAAACCTACCCTAAGTTTGATACTATTTATCAATTTAGTGTTCGATAAGTATAGAATAGACCCACAGATCTGCAATAGCTTCGTTCTGTTTTTCTATTGAAAATAATACCATATATAAAAGTTCTCTTTTTCATAATTTAAGTAAATTATTTTGTAATTGTTAAACGATGACAAAAATATGAAAAATATACAAAATAAATTCAATAACTATAAATACACAATTAATATTTAATTAAAATGATTAAATGTCTCCACAATTAGTGAATAATATAAGTTATTTTTTGACCCATGTTTTTCCCGATACGGCAACACTTGCCGTTGAAATGTCAGATTTTGTCATTTACAATTATTACAAATATGCCATGATATGAATAATTATATATAGTGATTAAAACCAATATTACCATGTTGGTGTGTAGGTAACTAAGTACTTATATATTTTAACTACCTATATATTGGTTTAATATTACATAAATATCTAAATCCGAATAAGAAAAGTTAATTCATAATTCATTGACACTGACATTTCAATTCGATAATCGGTTTTACTAAATTAAGACATATACAGAATCAACGAAAGTAAAAGAAAATATGTCGTATTAAATGTCACGGATATTTAATAGTTGTTCAATACCCATATTGAGATAAATTGTTAAATGAATTTGAGTGTATGGGCTGTTTATAGACACGTAAATTTATTTTGACAGCAGCTGTCAGTGGTAAATGGTAATACAGAAGGGGGCGAGTTCATAACAAAAGTAGTCTATAGTTACGGATTCCTTATCTCTATAATCTATAGTTAACAGATGGATTTCGGCTATTTACCAATTTTACTGTAAGTTTGTGGTAAGTACAAATTGAGCATTAAGCATAACAGTTCATTTTTTGTATAAAATGAACTGTTAATGCCATCTTGTGGAGAATTTCTTAACGTATTTTTTTGTGTAAAAACATTTTAGGATAAATAAATCTGTGTCCTATAAAAACGTGTTTCTAGTAAACTGGTCAGGGAAAGGTCATTCCATGTGCATGAATACTGGGGAATATATATTGTAGTGGCACTCAGCGCGAACAGGTGAAAAGCTACATCTATCTGGGACAACAAGTGTCTATAGATGGATGTATATTTTATGAATTTGTTCGCAGAGTAAAGCTAGGCTGGAGTGCTTTTGGCCGCCTGAATAATATCTTCAAAAGTGACCTTCCACTGTGCCTAAAACGCAATGTGTTCAACCAGCGTGTGCTTCCCGTGATCACATATGAGTGTGAAACATGGGCCCTAAATAAAATAGAGATCCAGAAACTTTGAGCAGCACAACGTGGTATGGAGAGGTGCATGCTGGGCATAACGCGAAAGGACAAAAAGAGGAATGAGTAGATAAGGAAGCAGAGAAGGGTTTGTGATGTAATAGAGTTTATTAAAAGCCTTAAATGGAGATGGGCTGGACACATAGCTCGAAGAAGAGACAATCGTTGGACAAATCTAGTCATCCAGTGGTATCCAAGAAGTACAAAACGTCCGCAAGGTAGACCTAGAGGTCGCTGGATCGATGAAATGATAAACTTCTGCGGAAGTACGTGGCAACGCAATTCTCAGGACCGAGAGAAGTGGAAGCAGCTTGAAGAGGCCTTCATCCAGCATTGGATAGATTCAGGCTGATGATGATGATGATATATTGTATGTTTGTCAATTAAGTAAAATTTCAAATAAATGGTAGTGTTTATTAATCATATTTTTATATTAATAATTATAAAAATCATTTAAAAATTATAGTGAAAGATTAATAATTGTAACAACTATTCAGAGTTTAAAACTTTAAAAATCGATTTAGTCAAAACGATACAGATGTGACATCTAATGATATAAATATCATTCGATGCAAATTTGCTTGTGGTCTTCAAATATATTATTGAATGAAAAAAACATAAGTAGTTTAATTTTAAAATGGTAGTAAATAATAATTATCCAATTTGCTTTTAAGGACTATTATTCCTTGAAAACAAAAGTAAGTACTATTATTATTTTAAGCTGTATACCGTGTAGCTTCTCTCGTAAAGACGACAATTAGCGCATATGTGAGTAGTAAAACAAAATATACCACATATTTAATATTCCATCAGAAAGAACATTGTCTAATAATTAACCAAAATGGTGCGCTCGGGGAGATTTATGAGGTAGCTCGGTGACTCTATTACCGTGACACGGGTAGGGCGGACAGGTTTGCTTTTGCACCCCTCGTAACACAGTGGAGTGCAGGGTTCACTATACCAAAACTATTCGAGATTAAATACCTCACTCAATATGGACAGACAACGGGCATATTTCTGAAATGTATTAATTATACTACTCGCCTAAGCACACGGAGTAAAGTTTGTGTTAACTCAAAAAAAACACATCTTGTGTTTGTACGTACATTTCTGAATAGTGGATTTGTAATCCTGCTTTGTTATACGTATTAGAATATACTATAATATTGTGTTAGTGTTCTATGTGTTCTTCCTCATCCTGCCTCCATTCATGGTTTAAAAAGCACAGACTCAAAAATTCGACGCTGTGACCAATAATTACTATCAACCTCTAACAGCAATTACAAGATATGTTTCAGCTACCAATTCGATCGTGTTGATGACTAATTTGATTGGTTCATAACCATAACGTGCGTTGTGCTGCTAGTTACAACAACTATAAGTAAACCAAATAATATAATATATTGGCTAGTGTCACAACCCCAAATTGTCCACATTTGGGGATGTCTCCTTTGGGTGTATAGAGCCCGGAACCATTTTCGTGGGGTCTCATAGGAAAATGAACAGGGTTTAATTACGAGATATACCAATTTTTGAGACTATTATCTTCAAGCTATTATCTGAAATAATTATTATATAAAAAAAATCTATCCAAATCTATTGTCATATTTTGTCCATACAGCATTCACAAAATATTCAGCAACATTGCTTTTGTACCTCGCCGTTGGTGTGTGAGCTTGCACGCAGGGGAAGAGGGTACGCTTCTCGTCAGCAGCGTGTCGGCAAGCACGAGGGAAAAATTTTTGGCGCGCAAAATGCTCTATGCACGCAAACTATAAAGTCTGTCACTCTCTCTTTCTCTCCGCAAAAGCAGATATAAAATTATATAAAAAGGGAAATTCTTCACCAGTATTATTTAAAATAAAACTCGCCATTTTCGAAAACTACCATCCGAGGTGTTTATTTGTGATCACTCCACGTCCCCCAAGTAACAGACGATGTCCTCAACCAGCTTACTAAGCAAGAAGGTGAACGCATCTTCTCTAGGTGAGGTGACACTATGTGACAACAGTCTTTCCTCACATGCTGATACTATGCCAATGGAAAATATTGGAAATTACATTTGGACAAATATTAAGTTGCTGTATTTATTTTACTAGCATATTATTTTTGTTTCGTATTATTATTGTCTGTTAAAATAATGAATAAAGTAGGCAAAGTTTATTATGTGAACAGCAAACTCGCGTGCTGTTAAAATCAAGCGTGCGGCCATAGTCGGAAACACGCTTAGTTAGGATATCGTACATTTTCGGTAATCATCGCCCTAACTGTCACCAACCGTCGATTGCGCGCAAAAATATGAATAAATTAATTTTAGCCACAACTCTAAAGAAATATCCAAAACCGTGAGTTGTTGGACACGATTGGATGTGTGTGTCTGCCAAGGTAGACGAATACTGAAGATGTTACGAGGGTGGGTCAATAATTCCTTAGAAAAAAGCATTAAAACAGGTTTTATTTTTGTATTTTTTTTTTATTTCTCAACATAATTTCCTTGGAGCTCAATACACTTGCTTAGACGTTTCTCAATTTTTTTTAAACCGTCAGAAAAATAAGTTTTCGGAAGGTCCTCAAAATAAGCATTTGTCCGATCGATGACTTCTTCACTTGAAAAAAAACGTTGTCCACTTAGCCATTTTTTTAAGTTTGGGAAAAGGAAAAAGTCACTGGGGGCTAAATCTGGCGAATACGGTGGGTGGTCGACCAATTCGAACTTCAATTCTTCAATTTTAGCCATTGATCGTAAACATGTGTGAACACGGGCATTGTCCTGATGAAAGAGGATTTTTTTCCTGTTTAAATGAGGCCGTTTTTCTTCAATTTTGTTTTTTAGCTGGTCCAATAAAGATGCATAATAATCCCCTGTTATTGTTTTTCCTTTTTCCAAATAGTCAACGAAAATAATTTCACGTGCATCCCAAAATACAGTAGCCATAACCTTACCAGCTGATTTTACGGTTTTCGCCTTCTTTGGACATGGTTTGCCTTCGCAATCCACTGCTTTGACTGTTCTTTCGTCTCGGGAGTATAGTGGTGTATCCATGTTTCATCTACAGTCACAAAGCGACGAAAAAATTCATCCGGATTGCGTTGCATGAGCAACAACAGGGCTTTAGAGGCCACCACCCTACTGCGTTTATTGTCGACTGTGAGCAAACGCGGCACCCATCTTGCAGAAATATTTTTCATGCCCAATTTGTCATGTAAAATAGAAATGACGCTACCTTTTGAGATCCCTGTAACCTCAATTATCTCACTCAACTTTAATCTTCGGTCACTTAACACCATATCGTGGATTTTATTGATCATTTCTGGTGTAGTCACCTCTACAGGACGTCCTGAGCGTGGTTCATCCTTTGTTGATGTACGACCACGTTTAAATTCATTTAACCAGTTATAAATAGTTGCAAGTGAAGGAGCAGATATGCCGTGAACTAAATCCAACTCATTTTTAATTTCCTTTGCTGTTAACCCTTTTATATTAAAATGTTTAATAACAACTCTAAACTCAATTTTCTCCATTTTCCATTTTTCCATTTTCCACAAGCAATTTTTTTTTTAAATGTACGAGAAACACACAACAACCCGACCAATCTGATTGAAACTTCGCAGCATACTGAATCGGTAGTGCCGCTGCATGAAAACAAACCGCTTGCAGTACTAGTCGCGCCACCTGTCGGCTTTTCTAAGGACTTATTGACCCACCCTCGTATCAAAATTCGTTAACAGATGGCTTACGTTCTTATATTATTGAAAGATTACAATCCTAACTAACACAGACAGCGTCACACAAAAATATGTTTAGTGAAGTTCTTTATATTATAGATGTCAACGAGTATGTTCAGTCTAGATTAATGAATAATAATAAATACATAACACTCGGTTAAAATATTCATAATTGTTGATCATTGAATGTTTACCATACTTTTGGGTATAATTTTTATGAATAAATGTTAAATAATGACCGCAAATACGTATTGTAATAGCACAAATTATTCCTCACAGCTTTAACGTGCACTTCACGTCCGTTACGCCTCTAAATACGTCTCATAAGGTGGGAAGGTGACGTAGTGAATGTTCAAGGAAAAGCAAGTAGATTTTTTATCCAGTAGGCGTTTCTACAACCAAATGATTTCTCCTACTTGAAATAGGTAGGGTTTAAAACCCCACTTAACCCTTTTACCCACTACCTACGCTACTGCGCGGACTCGAATAGCGAAACAGGTATCTAGGTAATGCAACCCACGTATTGAATTATTCAGACCGCTTTGCTTGTGGTGTAGAATAGTCATTTTTATACCGCCACGTCAGTGATGCTCTCCTGATACCTCTGAGTCAGCAATTCTGCAATAATTTATCTGCTTATGCATTTGGACATATAAAACGAGTTGCTTCCTACAGTTTACGTTAAAATATAACTCTTTAAATAATATTATTTTTTAACGTTTGCTTTAATAGTTCATGTGAAATAAAATATATTTGCTGTAAATAAATAATGATTAATAATACAACACTACAGTAACTTATGCTCGCCTGATACTTATGTCGATACATAATTTACAAACACCCGTTAAAAATATATAACCACTAGAAAAAATCTTTTTGAAAAAATACGACATCCAATTGGATTCGAACCCGCGTCCCCTGGAATTCGTGCCCATGTGCCATAATCGCTAAACTATGTGTGTCCTACCCAATTGCGACGAAGTTAACAAGTGGTTAACGCTTTCCAAATTTCGTTTTCCCAGGAGAGGAAAACCTAGGGGCGCGGGTTCGAATCCCGCTGGGTGTCGTATTTTTTCATTTTTTTTCTAGTGGTTATATATTTATCATAGGTGTTTACGATGTACGTTCAATAAAGAATGTTATATTTTTAAATCTTGTAAATTATCCATTGAAAAAAATAGTTTATTAAATTAAACAGATAATGCACATTGGTTTTATGGTATATTTTACCATACCACGTGAGAGCAGGGAAAAATGCTTTAAGAGAATGAAAGGCGAGCATGCCTTGAAGAAAGTTATCGAAAAATAATCTTTAGAGAAACTGTCAAAAGGAAAATAATTTCGAAATTTCTGACCATCCCCGATCCTAATAGGATCATATTATTATGGGCCTCCACAGAGTGGAGGTTTGTATTATGAGGGCGTCATCTTCTGACGTTTATGATTGCCTGATACATTTCGGGAAATATTTTAGTCATTGCTATTAATAATATGATGTACATTTATTATTTTAATCATATTTTCGTCTTGGTCGTTCTTTCTTTCTCTTTCGACCATGTCCGATCCTAATAGGATCATATAATTATATTAACAGATTTTTGATTTTACGAGAAATGGATGTCAGCCACTTGCTCAACCAATGAGGTCCATGCTTTGACTAATACACAAATTGAAAAACAATATGTGTACTCGTCAGAGCCAGGATTCGAACCTGGCACCCACGCCGCTGTAGGCCGATGCTTAAGCCGAGCGGCCATCGTGGGTGTAAAGGAAAATAATTATATACTCGTACATTAACTCATTCGACGCGGATGACACGGCTGCCGTGTCCCCGTTAAGCGGCCGATCGATCCAATTAACATGTTATTTAAATACGGTAATTAAAAAGTAATTAAAAGTTACGCAGCGATTGTGTTAAAATAAAGATGTCGAAGAATTTTTTTCTGAACAAGCTCTAAAACAAACTTATAGGAAACCTCATAAGGACTCCATATAATGGATACTCAAGAATACTCCGTCCGTACTAACGACACATAGAATATACGTAAAACAGTTTGATTCTTGAATAAATGTCGCATATATTAATTGGTGTTACAAACAAAGCAATAGTTAAGTTAATAGTAAAAAGATCAAAAAAATAGTACGTAGGTATATTATAGGGAAGCAGAAGCAGAGGAAGAGCATCGGCGCGCTGGAGCGACCAAGTGAAGGAGCTTACTGGGGACAGTCTTCCCTCAGATAACGAAATTTCAAGATGGTCACGATCCTTAAGCGCGAAATATATCATGGTGCATGTCGCGGACTATCACGTGACGACATAGTAAGCTGCCGCTACGGGAAAAAGTGTGCAATGTCGTTTTTCTTGGTGTTTAAAATGTTATCAGACTGATGCTCCTATCATGTAGCACATTTTGAACCTTGAAACAAACATTGTCAGTTGGAAAATTTTCCGAAATCACCAAAATAACAATGAGGTCACCTCACGTTGAACCGCGCTGCATCGACACCTGCATGACGTTTTGAACATTTTTATCATATTCCACATGTCTGCACATTTTCGAATCATGTCAAAATCATGTCGTTTTTTGTTTTAAGTGGTGGGAACTATGGTACTTCTATAAGAATGTTGTCTATTATCTATGGTCTGTAGGTTGGGTTTTGTTCAAAATATTATCTATGAATATAAATTCCCAAGTAATTTTAACGTACGCACACGTAGAAACTGTTAAAATTAATTGAAATTAGCATGAATAATAATTCAAAATACTAATAGTTGGCAGTCTAGTTGGCACTCTCTGGAATTGAATTTAGAGAGGTGGTGATCGTTCAAAATATTCTGCAAAATGACGAAACAATAGACTAAATTTATCGCAAAGACAGCGTGACAGTGACGTGACATGCATCACAATTTGATTACAACTTTAGCCACGATTGAACGACAGTCCCACGATGGCCGCGCGTCTTAATCGTCGGTCTATAGCGTCGTGGGTTCCAGGTTCAAATTCTGGGTCTGGCAAGTACACATATTATTTTTTAATTTGTGTATGAGTCAGAGTATGGACCTCATAGGTTGAGCAAGTGGCTGACATCCATTTGTCGTAAAATCAAAATCTGTTAATATAATTATATGATCCTATTAGGATCGGACACGGTCAAAAGAGAAAGAAAGAACGACCAAGAAGAAAATATGATTAAAATAATAAATTTACATCATATTATTAATGGCAATGACAAAAATATTTCCCGAAATGTATCAGGCAATCATAAAACGTCAGAAGTTGACGCCCTCTGTGCAGCATGTAAATTATGGAATCGAGTTATGCGCTGTTAAAGGATTCGCGGACGATACGCGGCTAGCGTAATTTACCTGGAGCAGTCCGTGACTACAATTGACTTCGTTTAGGACATAATAAATAGCCGGACCGGCCATTGCTTTGACACTAATTCATACTGCAAGACATGGGGTCGTTAAGGGTAAGTGTATTAAGGGTAGTATCTTACTTTATTTATGAGACGGTAAGGTCAGCCTTTACGACTAAATTAATCAGAGCTTTATGGACTTGTGAAACATTTTATTTTCAGTAAACCTTACAGCTATTCTGGTACACGCTCTGTCTTTGCACAGAATCCTTTTAGTATTAATATTTAACAAAGTCTTATTGCCTGCCAGATTAACTTTGCCCTTCTTTAGTGCCACAAATACACCTGTTTAATTAAACAGTTATTTAGTTGTACACCACTAAAAATAAATCTACACACTGGGAATAAGACTTACTTAAAAAATAACTTTTAGACAAAAACAAAAAACTAAAATAACTCTAACTTAAATACACGTCTTGCTTCTACAGAAAAAAATTCTTTACCAATATCAATTGTAAAATAAATGAATGGTAATGGAAAACGGTTTCGTGTTTTACTTTTACCAATCGAGTCCAGAAATGTTTTTTTTTATTTATTTTAAATTAGATTGATACGGGTTGTATCTTTTAATAAATAATTGTAAACTATCCAACTGAATGTTATCTTTAACCTCTGCATTATTTCATTGTGTAGATATTTAGATTACATTCGGCGCCCTAATTACTCGTATAGTTGCTTACAATATTTTCATATTTAATAAATTGGTGTCTATTCAAACATTCATAGGTAAATGTTTCACTGTTGGTCAAATCCACGTGACAGCGTGATACCACACCCTGATATTAATCATCATCATCAGGGGCGCGACAACCCGGTGTGGGTCTTGGCCTCCTCCAACAGCTCCCTCCTCCTGTTTCTAACCAGTGTGGCCGCTTTCCAATTCGGTACCCCCACAATACGGCAGTCACTGGCAGCTCCAACTAACCAGCGAATCTTTGGCCTGCCTCTTCTTCTACGCGCCCTGCCCTATTAGATTGCTGGACATCACTCTCTTACCCTGATATTAAGAGTTAATTAATTAATCTTTGTTTTACGTAAGAGCACTTTTTCAACTAATATCTATTGCTACCTTTTTATTTCAATACCTACTATTTCTAATACAATAGTTAAATATATTTCATTAACGATAAATATTTTAAAAATACGTTATAAGTTTAACACACACGATGGCCGAACCGTATCGTGTCCGGGTTAGCGTATCGTGGGTCTCACGTCTGGAAAATTCACTTTTTGTTTTTTAATGAATATTTTGAGTCGGAGTATACCTACACCCAATAGGTACAGAAAGTGGTTACCATCCATTTCTCGTAAAAACAAAAATCTGTTAAGGCCGTGCATTAGTTGAGGCACGGTCTAAAAAGATCGTTGCTAGGCGATGCGCGGACTGCGGGTCGCGGGTGCAAATGACGCCTGTCAAACGAAATATTATTTGTCATATAAATCCAACATACGTCCATTTTATGTTCTGTTTATTGTTCTTTTGCTACCCCTCGATCTGCACGTCCAAGTCAGAGGATCGATCACCCTCCTCTTGAGGGGGATCAGCACAATACTCGCCGGTGTCCATCTGACACCACCGCAGAGATCCGAGGACGTTCCTTACAGGAAGACTGTAAGTGACATTGTGTACAAGACCGCATTTGCGGCATGGCAGGCGAGGTGGACCGCCTCCCCCAAGGGGCGGCACACTTACCGTTTTTTTCCAGACGTATTCTGCAGGCACCAAACTAGAAGACTCCAACCTTCGCACTGGATTAGCCAGTTCCTCACCGGCCATGGCAACTTCGCCGCCAGACTCCACGAGTTTGGCTTGATAGTAGATGGGCCGGGTTGTACCTGCGGGCATGACCACCAAGATGTTGAACACATCCTCTGGGATTGCCCGCTTATGGAATTCGAACGAGCGGAGCTGTTTGCCAGGGTCCGTCCTCACACGGGCCCAATTGGTCATGGAGATCTGGTAGCAACCGAGGCCAACTTTGCGGCATTTGAGAAATTTGCAGCGTCGTATGGGGAGCGGGATAGTCCCGACTCTTCCGTAGACTCATCCATTTCAATTCGTGACACTCAGTATGCGGGTACACAAAGCGCTTAACGTCAACGGACAGCAGAGCCAGTCCAAAAACAAACATTTTCTTTCTTAACTTTCTTCTTTCAGCACTACGGTGCATGGTTGCAGCATCAGTCCCGTGCGGCTCCGTCTCGGGACGGAATGAGCACTTAAAATCACTTCTTTCAGACACGCGTCATAGAAAGCGGCCGTGCATATCCACGGTTGTGCATATATGACGGGTGGTGGTGGGCACTTTAACGTATGTTCTATTAGTAACAATAATAATATATTCATTGACATGTTTTCTTTTTAAAGTAAATGGGTAACGTTTTTAGTCATCTTTACACGATTTTAGAATTAATTTGCCCGTCGCCATCACGCAGCAAAGTGACGTGCTTCTGGCTCGACGTTCTCTCAATGAATGCGAGCGAGTCCAAAATTTCGTCGCGCCTACAGTTGGAAATTATTTGGCGTTTCACTGATGCGTCACCTTAATACAAACCTCCACTATATGGAGGCCCATATAACCTTATTATGATCGGACATGGTCGTCGAAGTTAGATTTTTTTAAAAAATCGTGTGCTTTCGTAGTGTTCTAGAAGTTATAGACCATTATTACATATTATTGTGTTAGTTGCCTCTGGAGTCTAGAACAGAGGTAGTCAACCTTTTTATACATACCGCCCACGTTTATATCTCTGTTTGTAATAAAATTTTATAATCGTCCACCGGTTCCACAGTAATGATGATTTATAATGTAGGGAAGTAACTTCACTTTATAAAATTAAATTAAAGTAAGTTAAAGCATATAATAATAATTACTTACCAAATACGTTATGTCAGACTTTCGCTAAGTTTGGCAGAATAAATCTTTATAAAAACACTTACTGTAGTTAAATCTAACATGTTGTTTATACTTTGCATACATAAGTCGCACTATAGCGCCATTTTGTTTCACTTACGTAACGTGAAGTAAACTTATGCGAGGGCGATACAAATAGTATATTTTCTGAAATTAAATTGTCACGGGGAATTTTATGAAAACCTAATAAAAATGTTTTTAAAACCCCTGCCACCCACCATGAAAGCTGCAACGCCCACTAGTGGGCGGTAGGGACCACCATGACATATTTTTTGTAAAATTTTGATCATATATGATGTTTTTTTTATTAGACGCCTCATACAATGCAGATAATAAGAGAATAATATTGAGGGTTTCTCGTCGTTGTGTTAGAGTATTGGGTTTTCCCTAATAGAAAATTTAAAAACTAAATTTGGGAGTTCGTTGATGTACAATCCCAAATTCCATCACTTCTTTGTAGATGGCGACAAATCAGTGCGCAGATGCTAATTTAGTAATATGTGTTGACATCATTCTAAAAATCACCATTGTGACCCACGCCCTTAGAAATTTCCCAACAAACGAGAAAAGGTTAGGTACGCTTGTAAGAAAATATAAAAAGAATTTTAAACCGCAGAACCTTTTTTCCTCTACAATGCCTCGGGCAAGATTTTTTATCAAAGCTGTCAAAGCCAACGAACCTTTCATGATTTTTCATTCCAGGACAACCTATGCTAGATTACTAACCGTCCGACCTATCAGCGTAGCATAAATAGAAACAGCTATAATTCTAGATATAATAAGATGGAAACGAGGATAATAGATTTTCCACAAAATAAAATATCAATTCAATCTGAATTCATTCATTTATTTACATGCGTTTAAAATAAAATAAAAATGTCGACTATTGATTGTTATATTAGTGATAGAGGTTTTATATTAAGAATATCTGTTTAATTAAATAATTTAACTTTTTAAAAACTGATAGGTAGTATTGATATATCTCATTAGTTAACTCCATTAAATTCCCAGTATTGACGATTTTACATCTCTTGAATGTAGTTTTTATTAATTATTACCTAATGATCTATTTATTATTAGGGTTTGACGATGTATACGCCAATTGATTGTATTAGTGATAGGGGTTTTTTTACAAACACTTCAACCATTCACAAATCGTTTGATATATTTTTATAGGGATCCTTGATTTATTGGGTAGGTGATTACCTACTTTATTTTATTAAATTATCATATTATATTGTATTTGTATTTACGTTTGAGTGCACAGAGTGCCTGAAGATGCCGAAAGACGAACCAGGGTCTCAAAAAAACGACTCCAATGAAAAAGTACAAAACTTAAATCAATTAGAATTTAAATTCAAATACTATCAATTACGTTCGGTCGATAGTATTAATATAATAAAATATAAATGTGTCATGAAGGATACCTGAAGAGAAAAAAACTAAATCAATGATATTGAAATAATATACCTATTATTATTTAAGCTAGGGGTGTTAACGCATGGTTCAAAAAACTGATTCAATTGTCATTTTCAGTGGGACGTAGAAAATGTGTAACGATTACAAAAATTGTGTATACTTACAATAAATACAGATGAATGTTTTTGTAAGTTAATGTGAAGAAAATCTGAGAAAGCTCTCGACTTGGAGTCTATATGGCATTTTCAATTTGGGCAGAAAACTTTATCTACTTATATATTTGAGCTATTTTTTTTTTTTTTTGAAAAGTCGCTCGGACAGAAAACGACATTATTATCCTAACCCAGGGGTCGGCAAACTTTTGGACCAAAGGAGCCAAAAATGAGTGGCACAGCGGTTAAAAAAATTGAGAGCCATACCTACGTATATTTTTATAAATATGATTTATTTAAATGAATTAATTACATTTTATAATAATTGTTTATTTATTAAGCGAAGAAGATTTCCCGAATAAAACTAACGTAAATATATGTTTTTATTGTTGAAATATCAAATGGAGAAAAATTTAATTTGTTGACTTTTGCAATGGGCGGATTTAAAACAACAACAATCATACCTTTTTGCATCAACCATCATGGAGGAAAAATTAGTTTCGCGATAATGTCATTATATAATAATATAATAAGTGTACAAATTAATGATAAAAAATAAAAATTGTGAATTTTTGCAAAAGTTTTTGTAAAAATTGTGAATTGGGAATTTGGCAGAGAGTCGCACGCCAATACCCAAAGAGCCGCATGTGGCTCGCGAGCCGCGGTTTGCCGACCCCTGTCCTAACCGATTGAATCAACATAATTATTGCCAATTATTACAGATTATATTCGTGAGAGAAAACTGCCATGCATCGAATATTGGATATCATATATAATAGGTAAAACGAATACAAAAACCACGTAGAGAACCACAATTTTGAATTGATATAATATATTTACCATCGTTGAATACAAAATTAATTAGTAAAGCATCAAAATGTAGTTTTTTTAAATTATAATATGTAACATCATAGTGATTATGGAAATACGAAGAAATAAAATTAATTTATGATAATTCTGCGTAGGGCGTATATAGTATATAAATGAATGATAAATTTAATGGAATTTAATATAATATCCCAGTGTTTGAGCCTAAATATATATTCCCATATGAAAAGCGTAAAACATTTAATAATATAAGTAAAGCTCTGGATATTATGATGTATCACAGTTGTCAGTAGTGCGTGGGTAGCAAATAAAAATAATAACTTTATGGAAATGGTTTTGTATTATACATGGATTTAAATAAATGTATGTAATTTATATGAATTTCAGTAAATACTTATAATCTACGAATATCGGTTTTTAAATGGGCCAATTTTGAGAGGCCTCCACTAAGTAGGAGTTACACTATTAAAAAAAACCTTCCATGTAATATTACAGGCTCCCCTCCGAAAGGTTTGGTTTGACGAAAAATAAAGCTACTTTCAGAGTTTATTATTGGATTCGAATTTCCCAGAAAAATAAGTCCACATTACTGGAGTTTAATAAACGTTTTTCTCATAACAAAATCCAGAATCTTGCAAGGAGTGAAAAAACGGGATTACCCGTTTTTCAAAGAAAATCCGCAAAGGAGGGTTTTCCTGGATTATTTTCTCGGCATTAAATTTTCTTGCCCCCTTTGTATTTCTGTTCTTTCAAATCGTAAACAATGAATAATAATGCGACGTCTAACATAACAAGCTCGGGATTTATGCGACGATGGTATGCATAGCCCTAAATTCTTAACAGTTAATTACACCTTTTTCATATTACGAAAACTAAGCTATAGAAAACAAAATTTTAAAAGCGTGATAGAGAAATAACACACTAGCATTCACTAAATGGGGGGGGTGGGGGTAAATCGGGTCCGAAACCGGTTAGCTTCAATTTAGTTAAGGATAATATTAAAGTATATTAAATTTATTCTGTGAACAATTAATTATCTGTAAGAATTATGACAAAGATTAACTACCGACAGCAAGTTGTCCTAATTCCGAGAAGGCATGCGATACCTGCTTATGTACGCCATCATCAGTTAATACGTTGTTGCCGATTTTTTTTTGCATTTTTGAAACATTTGCCTATGTAATTATATCTGCTAGCTGCCTGTATTTTGAATTCATTACGCTGCACTGTGCTTATCATTAATAATAAAAACCATTCTCCGCCAGATATTTTATGATTTCTGGACTCACTCTACACAATAAACAGATGCTAGCTCAAGGCGTCGTCCCATACACTTATCAGTATTTATTTCGTGTACTTTTAGATATTGTTTCTTAAAAGAAAATGCAACTAACTTTGCGATAAAATGATCCGTTACCACAACTGATGAAATAGGCAATATAAAATGTGTGGCAATATTTTAGAGTACCTATTATTAAAATTTGATGCCGAATATTAAAACCTAACCCCCTGCTTCCTTTATTACTATACTGTTATCATCTCATATTGTAAAGCCACCATAACAGGTGTTAGAGTACTACTTTCACTTAAATAATTGAATTTGTATTTTTAAATGATCATCAGCCAGTGTATGTCCACTTTTGGATAAGTCGTATATAGTTTCTTCCAAAGTTCGGTCGGTCACAGAACCAGTGGGTTTCAAAGGAGGGGGCTGTAACCGTTGAGCCAATCACTCAGGCGCGAAGAATATACAGGGAGAATGTACGATGAAGTGGACCACAAACCACTGACTTAACATTGCCCGCAGCTAGCTGCTGTACTCGATACCGCACGCTACCTACTTAACCACTCATAGTTCCCTGGAGATTACCTTATTGTGCTTGGTTACTTCTACAGATAGACCTTGTGAATACCTGACAAGCAACATGTCGCATCCATAAACGATAGTTATGTGCGCGCTGCTTTAGAAAGAATTGGGAAAATAATTACAAGATAAAAAGAACTTTGTATATACCTACAACGTTTTTAAATTTTCTGTTGAATCATATAAACTTGACTTGACTAGCTTAAACGAACAAAAAAGTTGTACTTGATATGTCATATTGATTTCCATAGTAACGCACGTATATAATAATAATTTGGTTGCTAGCCCCTAGTAACACATAGCAACCAATAATGGTGTCGAAATAAATGTTCATACAAAACAGAATTAACTGAAAATGAATTCAATTCTACTGAGAAAAACGTTGTAATAATGGAAGCGGGCATAGATATGTACGTAAAATGAAGTTGATTTATTGTAGGTAAGCGAGGAATCGAGCAACCACGGTGGCCTTGTTGGTATAGCGGCCGTCTCTGAAGCCGTTGGTCGCAAGTTCGACCTTGCGGCTGGCAAACATGAATATTGTTTTTTTTTTCAATTAGTGCTTGATTAAGTGTGTCCACCCTACGAAAGCTCATAAGATTCTTAACATAAAAGTGAATATGGTAAATAACTTTTTAAAATATAAACTTTACATCACATCTGTAGTAAGTATATAAAATAATAAAAGAATCAATATTTTATAATTATATTTTTTAATAATCGGTATTATAACAACGGATAGTAAAATGAAAATTATAATAAACAGTATAATAATATATACTTATCAATGTTTTATCAAATAAATTTTATTAGGCACTTGTTCATCTACAACTAAAAGTTAAATAAAAGAAATATTGTAAATAGGTATGTATTAGGTAAACAGAACTTGGTCACGAGAATGCGATAAAAATGTGTACGCTTATTTATAATACGAGTACATATTACTATAATCATGACTTACAGAACATTGGGTATAAACAATAATTTGGACCTAGTTTCTTTGCAACTACGCGCTTCACTTATGACATCATAATATTGTAGGTTTATACCTTAATAAAATTATTTTATTAAGGTATAAACCTACAATATTATGATGTCATAAGTGAAGCGCGTAGTTGCAAAGAAACTAGGTCCAAAGAAACATAAAGCATTATGATCTCAAATCGTACACAGTAAACACATCACATTCATGAGAAAATCACAGGACAACATGAGTATCGCAGGAGTAAACATTTTTACTGGTAGTATTTCAAGTTGGAATATAAATAAAATATGTACGTGGCTTTCTGTCTAAATTAGAAAAACAAGAAATTGTGTTAGATTGCTATACCTAACACTAAAATTATTAAAAAAAAGTTATTAAAAAATCTGAATGAATTAATCATTTATGATAAAAAAAATACAAAACTTGGGAAATATTGTTTAATGGAATAATAATAAAGGTTATGTAGAAATAACAATTACATACTGTAGCTGCATGACTTCGAAAAGAGACCCAAAGATGGCGCTACCCGTTGTCTGGATGTCGCAAGCACTATATAGACGTATTAGGATTTAACTCCATGTTAAATCCGTCATTTTTACTCACAATCTCACAGCATGAGCTTAGTCTGATTAGTTCTGACTGTTTTGATCATACAGGTCTTCTATTTTGAAAATAAGCACCTTACACTATCGAGATTTATTTCTAGTGTTAAGTGTGGTTATCTAGTTGTCAAATGTGATGCCTATCTTACCTAATTCTTTGGCAAGTTCATCAGGTTGTTGGGTCGAGCGAGTCATCTTATCTTGTTAATCTATTTTTGTGTACCGTTTTAAGTATTCCGTATTATTGTTTATTAATCTCTGTGATGTCTGAATAAATACTAAAACCGGAAGTGTTTCTATTTTATAAATAAACCATCCTATAATATTTATTTATTTTTGTAACTATTTTCGTTTGCATTCATCCTAGTCATAAGAAATTAGTCCCTTAATTTTGATCATATGTCTCGAGTTACGAATAACATAAAATCTCATTAAATGCATTCATTGACTTCTGTTTTTATGGCATTCACAATACCTATCATCTGAGTCGCACCTGCCTTCACAGCGTTCATGAATCGCTTCTGTCTTCAGATCATTCACGAATAACGTTGGGTGGATAGAAACGTAGTTTTTAGGGATGACATCTGAAGCAGCCATGAGGCGTGCGCATAAAACTTGTTGTATGACTATTTCTACAACCAGTCCAAGTCAGTTTCAAGTCAGTCGTACATGAACGACGCATGTTAATTCGTTCACACTCTAGTTTCTCCATTTTAAATTTAAATATGTAACCTTTGTAAATATCAACTAGCTAATATTTAGCTTATTGAGATTCTAAAATTATGTTATGTCAGATAAAAATTATACGAAAGACAAATTTTAAAATTCGGAATTTTAGAATAAATACCTACATATATATATTGATCAATACAATACAGTATTGTCATTAATATGGAAATTTATTCTAAATATAATCTCCGCCACCACTTTCGCAAGGAAGCACTGATAACTTATTTAAACAGATTCAAGACGGACTAGCTGCTATTGCTGGCCATGTGACGGGAATACGTCACAGACAGTGTGGAATGTAATAATTAACGACTGTCCACTATTAGAAAATTCTCTCGGAACTCTGGTTACATAATAACATAATCACGATAGTGACTCAACCTTCCACAAACGAAATAATAAACAACAAAATAAGACAAGTACACCACAGAAAATATCTAATTCTAACTAACACTAACTAAATGCAAATATTAAATCGACCCAATGTTATAACTATAATAACATTAATAACAGAACCACCTTGTTCGGAAAACCAAGGGCATAGTTAAAATAAATTAATTTAATATATATATATATACTTATATATATATATTGTATAAATTGAACGGGCTACGGGTATTCGGGATTCTAGGGTTGCAAACCCTAGTAGATGCAATAACTGTATTCCATAATATAATTTCGGAACACGTTGTAAGGGTCCATCACAACCAACAATGGTTTCATTGTATAAGCGCAATAAAAAAAATTACACGGTTGAGGAAAATCATATGAAATGAAAATGCCGCCTCGTTTAAGGATGGCATGTAATGCAGGCTTCGTGTCGTACCAAAACAAAAACAAATAATAAAAAAAAACAAATTTTCCTAATTCATGCTTTCTTCATAATATAACTACACTGCGAGAAGACGACTTGGTGAATATTTATTTCCACAGAAACGCAAAATGAAGTTTCAAGAGTTACAAACATTACAAGTTCATAAAATTGTTTTTGTTATATCATATTCATAAGAAAATAAAAATGGTATTATTTTTAAATTGAGAATTCACATTCATTAAAATTTGATTTGACAACAATTTAATATTCATATTTTTTAATAAACTATTGTGTTCGCTTCAGAAATATAAAAACCATTAACTGATTTCGTTGTAATTAGATATAACACACATAGCTTAGTTAGCAGATCACATTGGCGCAAATCCAAATTTTTTCTTGTAGGTATTACTAAAATATTTCTGAGTCTCAAACATTTTTTCATAACCGTCAAGGGCATCAAGTCATTCAAATAAAATAGAAATGTGAAAGCCACTCGCCATGGACTATGGTTTTGAAGCCGGATTTGGTTTATTACTTTATGACGGCCAAGGCATATAATGCACAAAGCGCGCCAATTGGCCAATATTGAATTCGCGTTTCGTTTACGTGACAAACCTCAATGCGTACACAGTCGAAATTATTGAAAACAACATAAATTGTTAAATACGTGTAAGTTTATCCAATATTTTGCCACAACCTATGTTTAATCCAATATTCTGGGTCTGTATTAGGATAGTAAGGATGAATCAGATCCAAACATCTGCGCAACTATTCTATAGACAAGACTGCTACCGAGGGTAGTTTCGCATCGAAGTATTAGCACTCATTTCTAACAATTACAATAAGAAGGATGAATCAGATCCTAACATCTGCGCATCTATTCTATAGACAAGACTGCTATCGAGGGTAGTTTCGTATCGAAGTATTGACACTCATTTCTAACAATTACAATAAGAAGGATGAATCGGATCCTAACATCTGCGCATCTATTCTATAGACAAGACTGCTATCGAGGGTAGTTTCGTATCGAAGTATTGACACTAATTTTTGACAATCACAATAAGATAGTTGTAATTGTTACAATTTATAAGTGCTTAGTTTTAACAGCACCTCCCTTGGGTGTGCTAAATTTTAGTTTTGACTGTGAAATAAGCAGTTTTGACTGTGAAATAAGCAGTTTTGACTGTTTAGACGGCTAACGTATTACGTTAAAGTGCCCACCACCACCCGTCATATATGCACAACCGTGGATATGCACGGCCGCTTTCTATGACGCTTTAAACGTGTCTGAAAGAAGTGATTTTAAGTGCTCATTCCGTCCCGAGACGGAGCCGCACGGGACTGATGCTGCAACCATGCACCGTAGTGCTTAAAGAAGAAAGTTAAGAAAGAAAATGTTTGGCTGGCTCTGCTGTCCGCTGACGTTAAGCGCTTTGTGTACCCGCATACTGAGTGTCACGAATTGAAATGGATGAGTCTACGGAAGAGTCGGGACTATCCCGCTCCCCATACGACGCTGCAAATTTCTCAAATGCCGCAAAGTTGGCCTCGGTTGCTACCAGATCTCCATGACCAATTGGGCCCGTGTGAGGACGGACCCTGGCAAACAGCTCCGCTCGTTCGAATTCCATAAGCGGGCAATCCCAGAGGATGTGTTCAACATCTTGGTGGTCATGCCCGCAGGTACAACCCGGCCCATCTACTATCAAGCCAAACTCGTGGAGTCTGGCGGCGAAGTTGCCATGGCCGGTGAGGAACTGGCTAATCCAGTGCGAAGGTTGGAGTCTTCTAGTTTGGTGCCTGCAGAATACGTCTGGAAAAAAACGGTAAGTGTGCCGCCCCTTGGGGGAGGCGGTCCACCTCGCCTGCCATGCCGCAAATGCGGTCTTGTACACAATGTCACTTACAGTCTTCCTGTAAGGAACGTCCTCGGATCTCTGCGGTGGTGTCAGATGGACACCGGCGAGTATTGTGCTGATCCCCCTCAAGAGGAGGGTGATCGATCCTCTGACTTGGACGTGCAGATCGAGGGGTAGCACCCCCGCGAGTACGGCAAGCGCGTCAGTAGAAGTTGTGCGGTAGGCTTTGGTAAGCGAGATCAGCGCAAGTCGCTGCCCGCTTAATAGTGCGCGTCTCACGAGAGTTAAGGAGTTTACTCGGGAATGCCAAATGCTGGAGGCGTAACCGGCAATTCCCATGAAAATTGCGCCGTATGCAACCTTAAGGGCTCTAGGCTTAAGTCCCCAATTGCTGCCCGCCATTCGGGCCATTCTCTGATAGGCCGAATTGGCCTTAGAGACGGCCGTCTTGGCGTGGTGAACGAAAGACAGCTTGTCATCAAGAATTACTCCCAGATACGTAACCCTTTCGGAGAAACGCACTGAGGTCTGGCCAAAACGAACCGTGGGCGGCCGTCGAGTTATGTTGACCCGAGAATTACCCCTGAGGAGGACAGCTTCCGTCTTGCTCGGGGCAAAGGTCAGCTTGTTCAGCAACCCCCAATTAAGGATTCTGCCCAAGGCGTCCGTGGCTGCACGCTCAAGTGCCGGTCGGCTCGTCGCCCCAACAAGCAGGAGCAAGTCGTCGGCGTACGCAACGAGCGTGCAGCCCGGAGGCAGTGGCAGGGACAGAACGTCGTCAAACAGAATGTTCCACAGAAGGGGTCCCAGGACGGAGCCCTGGGGACACCCCATGGTGGTCCTCCTGTGAATCAGGCTGGGGCCGGAGTCGTAGGTTATCTCCCTATTGCTGAAGTAGCTTTGAACTAAGGCAAAGAGGTCCCCGGGGATCTGTTTCAGCCTAAGCTTTGCCAGAACCAAGGGCCACCACGCAGTATCAAACGCGCCCTTGAGGTCCCAACGAGGTCCTTGCCAGAGCTCTCCACAGAATCGATCACAAAGCGAATCGCATCCTCGGTGGACTTTCCGGGTCTAAACCCAAATTGTCTTTGCGAGATTGGACAGTTTTCCGACAGGTGGGACTCAATCCTGCTGTTTATCAATCTTTCCAATATCTTCCCGAAGACGGGAAGGAGCGTAATCGGTCTATACGCTTTCGGGTCACAAGGAGGGCGACTGCCGGCTTTGGGGATCACCGTGAGATGACCCTTTTTCCAGCAGTCGGGGAATATGCCACTACTCATGCATTCTTTGTAGAGTTGCGTGATCTCGTGTGAGGCAAGAGACCACGCCCTTCTCGCTAGCGCGTTATCTATGCAGTCAAGCCCCGGGGCTTTGCCAATCGGGAGGCTGGCAAACAGGATCCCTAGTTCGGACATGGTAGTGGCTGCGGATCGCGGAGTGTTTAAGGGGAGCAGCGCATAGACGCGAAGCTGCTGAAATCGGTCGTTGCCAATGTCGAGCGACTCGTTGTCCTGCGGGATAAGAGCATCCAACAGGACTGTGGCGGACTCTTCAGAGCTATTGGTGAACGATCCGTCAGGGCGCCGTACCGCCGACATGACTTTTCCGGGCCGTAAGCTCAGCTTCATCGCGCGGAAGGGGGGGCCCCACGGATCATTGCCACCCATTTCAGTGACGAACTCTCTCCAGTGCACCTTCTTAGCCTTACTGATTGCCTTTTTGAACTTGAGTCTAGTGGTCCTGTAGGTGACCGCAAGCGGATGGTCCGCGTGCAGCGGCCCCTCAAGCGATCTTCGCGCTGCTTGTAAGGCCCTTCTGGCCCTCCTCATCGTGTCTCTCAGTCTTGTCAGTCTCGGCTTCCACCAGGGTGCGAGGTTCGGCGGTCTCGGGGTCGTCCTTCCGATAGTGCCCTCCGCTTTTTCAATCATGAGATTCGTGAGGTCCTCAGCCGCAGCGTGCATGTCCTTTGGCGGAGGGCGCGAGGCCATCCTGTCCAGACCCTCAGCAAACTCGCGGTCAAAACGTACCCAGTCGGTTCCCTTGGTCCTGAAACGCCTCGGCAGTGACTCGCTCACAAGTGGAGCGAGAGACGCGTGGCCCCTCTCGGTCCTGTAGGCGAACGTGATCAGACGGTGGTCGCTTGCTGACGCTTCCAAATGGACAGTCCAGTTCACGACGCGTCCGGCAGAACCAGTGGATATCAAAGTGACATCAATGTGAGATTCCCCATTGTTGGTAGAGAATGTGGCTGGACCATTAGAGTTATTCAGCACCATCAGGTCGTGAGTTGCCACGAGTTCCTCGAGGGGCGCTGGATTGTCCCGGCCAGACCGCGGCCCCCGGGGGGCCCACAGCCATGATTGAACGTTGACGTCCGCTCCCACTATAATCTGTTTGCCGCGGCATGCAACCAGAATTTTACCGAGCTGCTCGACGCATTTCAGGATGTTTACGCTGAATTTAAAGTAAGAAGAGACCACCACAATGGAGTTCCCCGATCGGTCGGAGACCTACGCTACGGCAAAGAGTTCGCTCGACAAGTGGGTAAGGTGTAGCACCACTAGGGTAGGATTCGCAACGAAGATGCAGGCCATGGACCCCAGGCCGTGGTGCATTACCCGACCCCCACTGAAACCCAGGTTGGGGCCGTAGGAGTAAGGCTCCTGCACCAGGACCAAATCGATGTCCATTTTCCGAACCGTCTTGATCAGCTCCGCCGTTATAGCCTTCCCTTTGCCCGCATTTAACTGACCGAACCGAATCATTGAATCGAATAATCCGTTGGGTTCCGCTCCTGTGCCATTGCGTACTTGCGCAATCAGGGTCGATCGCTGCATGTTGGTGCGGCTTCTTGTGCCTGGCGCAGGCCGGGCACTTTCCGGGGGCCTTTATATTAGGGCATTCAGCCCTATCGTGTCCTTCCTCGGTGCAATGGCCGCATGTGGCGCTTCTCGCCGAACAATTCTTTGCCATGTGGCCGTATAAGTGACACCTTGTGCACTTGACGACGCCACAAAAGTCTTTGGTTGGGAAGGATTCCCATCCCATATATATGCGCCCGTCATTGATGAGCGCTTCCCTCACCTTTGCCGGGACCGATATCACCATGTGACATTTCCCGATTCTAGGCCCTGCCCTGTGGCTCAGTTTAACATGGCGGTATGCCTCCGAGGGGAGACCCGTGACCTCTTGAGTGTTGGCCTTAATGGCTTCCTTAAGGTCGTCCTCCGTCGTCTTGACCGGCACGTTGAATACAATTATCCGCGGGAGCCTTTTTCCTGCGATTTCAGCCCGGAGACCGGCCTCCTTTAGACCGGGAGCGGCGGCCAGTCGTTTGGCCTCTTCCTCGGTTCTGGGGTGAATGATTACCCCACCTCCACGTACCATTCTCAAGCCTGTTATTTGGACTTTTAGTTCCGCGGGCACTAACGTATTGTAACAATTATAATACTTCGATAAAAACATATGAAAAACTACCCTCGACAGCTGCCGATAGCGGTCTTGTATTTATAATAGATCCGCAGCTGTTGTAAAGTAGATAGATTTTTTAATAGATACTCTTTTCGTCAAGCAAAAACTTGCTAGACATAATAAAGTGAAGGAAAACACGATTTACTTTACTTATAGTAAATTTAGTAAAAAATACAAGGGAATGTCACTGGGGACCGATTCGGGAGGGCCAACAAAGGGAAAATGTGAAACGCTTACACGGATAACAAAATTAATATCCCACGTATCACAGTCAGAGTTGAAAAAATGGCGTAACCGGCTACGCTGTTTGTTACACAGTAATATTACATTCACATCGTCCGTCTGTAATCTTGGCGTTTATCCGTGACAGTAGACAAAGTAAACGTAGATGCGGATAGCGTAGTTTATACGTGAAGTTTAATAAATTTATGATACATACATAACTTGGAACAACCTCAGAAAAACATATATTTTCAAAAAATGTACGTGCGTTAGGGGTCTTCGACGATTCGGCACCGAGAGGGAGAACTGGACGCCAGGCAATCGAATGAAATCTCTATTTAATATTATTATTTATATTTAAAATATTATATTATTATTTAATACTTGGTGAGAATTTAATTATGCACATGTAGACAATGATTCAATTGAGCATCTATGTTTAAGTTCCAACGAGTCATTTAAATTCTTAATGATTACATACTTATATAACTGAACGAATACGCTTTTTATATTCTTTCAACTCAATGCTTATGAATTTGTAATGGGATCGATCAAAATGTCTGATATAAATGATTAAAAATATCAATTAGGTACGCAAAAATGTAAAATAATTAATATTTAAAAAAAGTAAGCATGTTTAGGTCATGTATGCATGTTCTTCAGTATATCGTGAAAGATTTGTGTACTGTGATTAGTAGGGAGCGGATTTATATGCAACAAAAAACATGATTATATGCACTGAAAGTCATTAAAATATGCATTAAAACCAAAGAAATATGCAGTTAAAAACTTATATTTCTATGGAAAAAAAAATTTAATACCCACTTCACCCAATATTACCTACTGATAAAAATCGAATAATAAATTAATAATCTCAATCAATATAATACAATACAATAACGAAAAAAAACAAATAATCAATATAAAGTTAATCAATTACAATTTTCAAATGTTTTGTTAACAAGTAAAAATAATTGAATAAGAAATGCAATGTAAACTATACACAACTGTAAAAAACAAAAACGACACACTTAACTATTCCTTAATACTATTATTTACTGTATTTTTTTCAAAATTGTGCTTTGGCATTAAAATTTTCCGCATATCTGTCAGTATTTTGTTCATATGCGGAAAACGACCTCTCAACGTCAACAGACCTGTGATTGCGCAAAATTTAAATAAAGGTGCCCGAGTTGACTTCAGTTTTCTGGTAAATTCACAGCTCGAGGATGCCATTAAAACATGCAATTGCATCTAAACTATCTACCTACCTAATTTAGTAATATTTCAATAAAATAATTAAAAAAAACGAAAATTATAAATGCAAAAGCCCTAAAATATGCATTTATTTATGAAATGTGTACTCATGGGCACAAATATCTCAAATGTGCTCTAACGTCTCAAATATACATGTATATGCACCCTAACAAAACATGCACTAGCATATAAATCCGGGCCCTAGTGATTAGTATACTTGATTTTCCCTCCACGACCCGCCACGTCTCCACACCCGTTATGCAGGCGTATACAGTGAAGTAACCAACGTTAGGCGCGCTTCACAGTTGTGCTGAAAGTGTCCCAAGAGCAACTTCCCAAGACCTTGGTTGGCGTGCACTAGAATGTGCGTGATTCATACTTCGATATAATGTATTACTGTAAATTCTCGATAAGAAAAGACTTTCTCGCTCGACGTAAAATGCCGCAAACATTTTAAAGGCTGAAAATTTTTTCCTCATATATACTAAGCCGCAATGGCCGACCGGTTCAACTGAGGGTCGGATATACTTGAGAAGCTCTTCCCTTTCACATATGGGGACACACCCAGATGGTGTGACCGGCATCCTGCAATTTGCCACATAAGAAAATCGGAGATTCTATTAGGCTAAGCTGACAGAACTTGGAGGCAAAAGCCGCAATACCACTGTGTCCGGTTAAGAACTGAGCAGTCCAATGGTCATATTCTATACAAAAGACTGCTGCTATCAGCGGATATCGACAATAGTTTATTATATTTATGTATTGAGGTATTATAATTTGTTACAATAAGTTAGCCGTCTAAACTGTCAAAATTGTCTATCTCGCTCCAAAAGTTAACACACCCAAGAGAGGTGCTGTTAAAACATAGCACTGATTGTAACAATTACTACTAACTTATTGTAACAATTATAATACCTCGATACATAAATGTGATACACTACCCTTGATAACCATCGATATCAGTATTGTATATAGAATAGATGCGCTGGAGGAACTGTCAAAATTGTCTATCTCGCTCTAAAAGTTAACACAGCCAAGAGAGGTGCTGTTAAAATTTAGCACTGATTGTAACATGTACTACTAACTTATTGTAACAATTATAATACCTCAATACATACATGTGATATACTACCCTCGATAACCGTCGATAGCAGCTTGTGTATATAACAGATGCGCTGGTTAGTATACTGTAACACGGTAAAGGTTAGGAAGCGCCGGCCTACATAAAGCATGTCATTAAAAGCACACACAAATAAATAATTAATATCATTTGACACCAAAAATCGATATCCCATTATTCTAACGTGCATACGTAATAGGAGCACATAACAGCCGCAAGGTCAACCATAGGAGGTAGAGAAGGTAGACATGTGAATACGTAAGCGAGTGAGGCACGAGGGTGGTTTGGTCTGCATGCATAATTTAAACATCCATCTGCAAGTCATGGGACCCTGATAGTGATATGTGAAAGGCACGTCGTGTGCTATTTATTATGAACCGCGTACGCGGAGATAATCAATGTTTGCAACGCTGGAAATTACCAGGCTAACATGCGAAGGTGTGTCTGAAATATTAAAACGTGAAATAATACGACATAATTATGTAGTTTTAACGACACGTGTATATTATACCTACATACATATATTAGTAGGAACCAACTTGTGTCTCATGTCCGCGGGTGTGAACATTACATGTCAAATTATGAATTGAATTATAGCACTACGAGCTACCTGTCGAATTTTTTTTACATAATATGCAGTTGTCATTCTAAATGTCATGTTGTGAACGTCTTGAATTAATAATTTGTTATGTGCTTATTGTGTAATTTTTTTTAAATAAATAAATTAATAAATAAAGGAGTATGGAAATAAAAACGGTAGTTTCCATTTTTGGAAAATGTTGGCAACTCAATAAGAAGTCTTATTTTTTTCGAATAATAAATAATATTTAAGAATACTTTTTTTCAGAATATAATATATCTACTTACGCGAAAGAAATATTCGACATTTTTATTGACTTGCCAATACTTCACGAAAATGGGAACTTCCATTTTTGTTTCCAGAGCCTTCATAAACAGGCGACGTATAAATTTTCGCGCCAAAACTTAGTGGTCGTAATAGGTATCTGTCAAAATCAAAATATCTGATAGGTGTCACCATTAACGGATATACATTAATAATTGTAATCAATTTTGACGGTATTGACTTTGAACCCCGATTTGGTTACATACTAAATAAAAAAAGGAATACCACCATTCCCATTACTATAGATGTATTTCGAATAATTGAAGTCTACTTCTTTGTATTTAGGGAATCCAATCCCGAGCCAAAATTCTGATCCCGGGATTTCGGGATTACAATTTGATAATCCCGGGATCCCGGGACTGGTCCCGGGATTGGCATTTTTTCCATTGTTAAAATTTTGAAATTGGTCAAAAATAAATCTAGTATAATTTTTACTATTTAAGACATTTTTATAGAACGTTTTCATTAGCTCGTATTCTATTTTGTCCGGTGGTTGTTCTGTCCGGCTAGATAGACATTTGAAACTTTTAGAATATACCAGAACACGATGCCAATGCATTCATTTAATACTTTTAGCCATCTTTAAGCAGAATCGAATTCATTTTCAATTAATTCTGTTTTGTATAGAAAGTTATTTCAGAAAAATCCGTAAAAAGTTGAAGACTATTATTGGTTACTAAGGCGGTGGTCCAAGCAACTAAATTATTAATATATACGTGCGTTACTATGGAAATCAAAATGAAATGTCAAAATGACATTTCAGTATTTTATATTTGTTTGTTTTTTATTTAATTCATAACAAATACAAGTTTGAGCATATTTAGTATAATAATTCAACAGAAAATTTAAAAACGTTGTATATAAAAAGTTCTTTTTATCTTGTAATTATTATTGTTAATTGTTCAATCTTTAAAATACATAAGTTTAATGGAGTAAATAATATTGTAAGTAATATAAATAATAATGTGAATTTAATATGAGATTGCTGTTTCTGGTAGTAAAAACTCATTAATTAAGTTAGCTAGATTTAAAATAGTAAAGCACACGATATGCTGTATGGCCTTTCCGCTTCATAAATGTAATTAATCACCCAAATATGAAACTGCTGTAAAACTTATGAGATCATGGTGGAATTACTTTGTTAAAACTGCGAAGAATTGTTTTTTTTCCAATCTTTCTCATTTTTATTGATTTATGTGAAAAAATAAAATGCATCGGCAACTTACATATGGGTATAAATACAACTTCATCAAACTCAGTTTATTTCTAATTTAGTTATTTGTTATTAAAAGTATTTTTTCTGTTATATTTTAGTTTTTATTTTATTTTCCATAAAAATTGATAAAAAATCAATCCCGAAATCCCGGGATTATGTTTACCAATCCCGGGATTAATAGGTATCGAAAATAGCTCGGGATCCCGGGATTGGAATCCCTATTTGAATTCACTTTTACACGTAATTCAATAAATTGATTAAGGTTTGTTTTTTACTTTCTTGTGATTGAAGTAGGTCACTACATGACTACGTTATATTATTCAAAACGGCCAATGTATGTAGTAAAGAAGTTAGTGATAACACTGATAACACTGATAACACAAATTCAAGTTGCAGATTTGTTAATGTATGCTATTAATTGACTGATTGAATGAATAAACTGTATTGAAATAGTTTAGTTTTTTGACAGATGCAGGGCGGGGTTAATAGTCTGTACTCGATATGTACAAATAAATCTACATTGAAAAGATAAAAACATTTTTTTATATAAGTACAACGTTTTTAAATTATTTATGTTAATACCAATAAACACAGAATTTATTAATGTTAACTGAAATACCTAACGGGTCTGGAATAACTGACTACCAATCTCGAATGTGGTGGAATATGAAATAAACTTCAAACACGTGTCAATAATACGTCATTCTAAGCTTGTCTTTCGTCCTAAAAACTACTCTCGGTTAATGCACTGACCCTCATTCAATATTGGTGTATTTGAAGGTTGCAATTTACTTTTGCACGTATATAATGTATTTTTCATTTTTGTAGGATAGGTACTTACATATTCAAAACCCTGCTTCAAAATGTAATGTATTAAGGTATAGCCTATCTGAATTCTATTTATTCATCTATTCTGTGGTAATCCAAAAGCTTCACATCACATCTACGTATTTAATGAGTACATACCGACTGTCATCTCGTGTGGAATAATAGGTTATATAATATATAAATAATTACAAGATAAAAAGAACTTTTTATATACCTACAACGTTTTAAAATTCTGTTGAACCGTATAAACTTGACTTGACTATCTTAAACGATCAAAAAAATTTGTACTTGACATGTCATATTGATTTCCATAGTAACGCACGTATATATTAATAATTTTGTTGCTAGAACCCCAGACCCCTAGCAACCATAATGGTGTCGAAATAACTTTTCATACAAAATAGAATTAACTGAAAATTAATTCAATTCTACTTAAAGGTGGCTAAAAGTATTTAAAAAATGCATTGGCATCGTGTTCTGATATATTCTAAAAGTCTAGCTAGTCGGGAAGTTAGTTAAAAATCGATTGCAAGATAACCTGACAAATAAGAATACGAGCTAAGAAAAACGTTGTTATAACTTACAGCTAATAATATAATCATAAGATTTAGTACTTAACCTTTTGCAGTTTTATTTTCATATATTCCGACTGCACATATAGCAAAATTTCTTCAAGTATAAGGTCCTAACATACCTGAGTAATGTTACCTGTCGGCTCCAGAAACTACTGTACCTCAAATAATATAAAACTGGTTTGTGAATAGCGGCGTAAGCTTTCTTGAATCATAAAAATCTATCGCACACCTGTCTGGCTGCCTGATTGATAGACAGACATCCTGCGAAAATCGTCAAAACGTGTTCAATGTATGCTAAAACATGTATTGCCTGTAAAATATCAGAACTCAGAACAGTGCTTTTCTTGCGTAAGTATGAAATAAAACAGAGAAAAGAAAAGCTTAGAAAAGCAGAATTATATACCAACATATGTAACATGGCCAGCCAAAAGTTTATTCGTAGAAGGATAACTTACTGTTGTGTTATGGAAAAACGAGGCATGTTCGATTTATCCCAGCCCAAACCTATGATGAAACTATAACTGTAATATTATATAACATCTTGTTTTGTGCGTAGAATACTTTGGCAAGAAACTGTGTTTTTGTTTCAATAAAAAGAACACGAATAAAATCCTAAATATAGTTACGTCATAGATTCGAGTGATTCGATACTTATTTAGTGTTATTTCATAATAATATTATATTATAACATGCATAATATAATACTGGGTATCGGTGACGAAAATTGTGTACGATTTTATGCGATTACCTTAAAAATGTTAGTGGCAAAATCTCGATAGGAAACGATTATTTACTTCTATAATCTAGATTCTTATTTATTTACTAGAATCAAGATATTAACTTTTCAAGAGATTCAGCATTTACTTTATGATTATTGAAATATTTACATGCTTACAACCAGGGAACACAAAATTATTGGTAACTGGCTTACCCTGCCGGGTGTGGTACCCGTTTTGAAGCTGGGTTCGCTTTGATATCTTCGGCCATAAAACCAAGGGACTCAAAATGTGCTGACTAGTCTCAAATATTGAATGCGCATCATGTTTACGTGATAAACGTTAAGGCTATACCTCAGTTGAGGCATGGTCTAAAAAGATCGTGGCTAGGCGATGCGCGGATTGTACAAATGACGCGTGCCGAACGAAATATAACTTGTCATATAAATCCAACATGCGTCCATTTAATGTTCTGTTTATTGTTCTATTAGTAACAGTAATAATATATTCGTTGACATGTTTTCTTTTTCAAGTAAATGGGTAACGTTTTTTAGTCAGCTTCCGTCGCCATCACGTAACAAATTGACGTGTTCACAGCTCAACGTTCGCTCTCCGATTGCCAGCGAGTCCAAAATTTCGTCGCACCTATAGTTGAAAATTATTTGCCGTTTCACTGAAGTACCGTCTTAATTCTTATTATGAGACAGCTGTAAGTACTATTAATGTTCTGCCCTCTGCTTACAACTTACCTTGATTCATTGAAAGCATCAGGATACCTTCAAATTTTAGTTGTAAATTATGAATACGCTTAGTGATATTTTTTAGGTCCATACTCTGACACCAAACAAACATTGTATTTGCCAGTCCCAAGACCCTCGACATTATCAGCCCACGCGTTACCCGCTAAGTCGTCGTTGGTGTTCGTTATATCGCACCATTGCAATTAAACTGCCACAATCCAAAAAACGTAAAACAGAGAAAATCAGCTTTGAAGTTTTTACCTTTCGCATTTTTGTACTGTGTTTTTGAAATATGTTTAGATATTGAATGAAGTTTTGACTTGAATTTGATGACTTAGAGATATGAAATTTTCGGTACATACCTATACTATGAACGATAGACAATGAAACGTAGTAATAAACTCAAAAACACGTAAATTTGTACTTGTGGCAGTTTAGTTGCAAGGGTGCGATATAAAAGACAACTAATTATATTATATTATTATGTCAGTGTGAATTTACTATTGGTGAGATGCATAGTGCCTGAAGGTGCTGAAAGGAGAAACCCGGGTTGCAAAAATAAAATACTCAAATGGAATAGTGCAAAACTTAAATTTATTGGAAATAGTGTTTAATTCAGTGCATTTCGTTAATTTCCTTTCAATAAATGCTAAAATATTTTAAACATCAGTGATCTATTGGATAAATCATAAAAAAAAAACAAAAAAGGAGCCCAATTAACCTCACTGTACCCTATTTCAAATTAAAGCCAAATTCTGCTATTATTAGGTTAATCTGAAATAACAGTGTAAATCCAAAATTAATCTGCTATTTGACTTGTGTGTGATCAAAACAAACAAGACAATATTGGCATTCAGATTAATTACACACACATATTATTATAATAATAATAAGATTTGGTATGAGACCGCGAGTTCACAACGGTAAGAGCAATTAATTAATAGAAACTCAAGTCTAATGGATATAATTACAATACGAATTCATGTAACTGAAATTTAGTAAACAACACAGGCTCCCCGTGGTTTAACACATTCCGCACCCCCACGTCGAATATTTAGGCTAGGCACGCACATCGGTTATGATACGTTTGCGACATACAAATTTAAATACTAGAAGCAATATCCGTAAATTAACACATTATGAATATTTTAAACCCGAGATTCAAACTATTCGATTTGGTCTGTAACAATATTGATAGGTCAGTGCGTAAGTTAATATTGTATATTCAGTTTTCGCTGAAATTGAAATTTATTTATTTAATAATTTAAAAAAACAAAACATTGTGAATATAAAAAAAATCTAAATTCAAAACGAACACAACATGAGATTTACATTAAAACAAATATTACCCTAACAAGAGAGTAGAAGAAGAAAATACATAAAATAATAATAAAAAAAATCGGTGTGTGTACTTATGTACGCGCGTTAGAAATTATACTTCTTTGGCGAAACAAAACGAAAACTAAGCTTGTGATAAACTAGATTCTTTGACTAGCTCTTAATTATCTTGTTAAATTACACACTCAAGAAAAGGACCGCTTATTGGAACACCGTTGGTTTATTTCTATACACTTTAACTTATATTACTAAATTATATAATGGATTCTCGTTGTTTTTATTTTTAAAGTACCAACTGTCACTCTGACGTTTAATAGTTTGTTTACATAAGGAATTGCAAATGGCCGACAATAATAAATTTACTGCCTAGACAACGGAACAATTCTAAACTATAATATTATAATGTATAATCGTCACGATTGCAGTATCATACTGTGACATAAAGTTAGTGCGTTCGGCTGATAACCGAACAATCGGTGGTTAGAATCCAATCGAGTGCGTTTTTTTCGTGTGAAAAAATAAATTATGTGTTATATTGTCACACGCCAAAAATACACTCTGATCTGATTTCCCAAACGCGCTGAAAGAAGTATAACTTCAAAAATAAAAAACATACTTAAGTACAATTTTATACAGAAAAATACAACCAAGAACAAAAAACATACAACTAAGTACAGAAAATAAAATATCGAATAGAAAATACATAGCACGTCGTTGGGGATACATTGACTAGTATTGACCCGCCTGTATCTGTATATCTTTAATATATTTTAAAAATATTCTATGTTCCAAATAAGGTTTTTGAAAAGATACAAACTTATCCAAATACATAATAATATCATCGAAAGGCTCAGTAAAGATATCATTAAATCATATTAGTACGCGGGCTTGTTTTAATATAGAATTTAGTGAAACCAAACACACGTGGCAATAATATTGTCTTTTTATATATACTATGGTTCATGCGCGATGTTTACAATAAATAGTATGCATGGTTCATACGCGGTATTGGTTAGGCCGCCTACATAATGAACCGAGGCCAACTTTGCGGCATTTGAGAAATTTGCAGCGTCGTATGGGGAGCGGGATAGTCCCGACTCTTCTGTAGACTCATCCATTTCAATTCGTGACACTCAGTGTGCGGGTACACAAGGCGCTTAACGTCAGCGGACAGCAGAGCCAGTCCAAAAAACAAAAATTTTCTTTCTTAACTTTCTTCTTTAAGCACTACGGTGCATGGTTGCAGCATAAGTCCCGTGCGGCTTCGTCTCGGGACGGAATGAGCACTTAAAATCACTTCTTTCAGACAGGTTTAAAGCGTCATGGAAAGCGGCCGTGCATATCCACGGCTGTGTATATATGACGGGTGGTAGTAGGAACTTTAACGTAATGTACCTAAAGCACAAAGTGTTCAACCATAGTGTGCTCCCATAATCACATATGCGTGTGAAACATAGACCCTAAGTAAAAGAGAGATCCAGAAACTTAGAGCAGCACAACGTAGTACGGAGAGGTGCATGCTGGGCATAACGCGAAAGTACAAAAAGCGGAATGATTGGAGAAGGAGAGTAAGGAGACAGATAAAGGTTTGCGATGTAATAGAGTTGGCTAAAAACCTGGACACAAAGATCGTAATTTCCGTGTAAATTACCCCGCAAACTTATTATAATCGCGTTCTATGAAATTATCGTAATGTAAAGAGTTAAAAGATAAAATCTACCATACACGTCTAGCCCACGACTTATAATTTATAAATTCAATTTTCATAAATTCATTTTTTTTTTTAACATATTGTGGACATTACAAATTATAAGTTTAAGACGTTCACAACATGACATTTAGAAACAAAGATATATAAATATAACAGTATTACATAAAAATAAGAGATATATCAGTAGATGAATTAGATAGGTACAAGGAAGTACACCGGATGAGTTAAGCAGACCCTATTTTAAGAATTTATAAAACAACATCCACCTAAACTCATTCTCACGTAGGTGGAATATATCAACACCCGAAGCAATTTCGTTGAACATAGTTATCACTCTCCCAATTGGCATTACCAGCGGCAGGTTGGTTCTGCACCTTGGGAGAATAAACAACTGATGGTCTCTATTTCTAAGATAGTTATCAGGGACACACAGGTCAACACTGCCCAGAATGGCAGAGTTCTCATTTATACTTTGTATAAGTCGAAAAAAATACGTAGCTAAATAAAGATTTCTTCTAAATTGCAGACTGCAGTATGTAAGCATGCCTAAGAGAAAGTCAGTTGGATAAAGCCACGGATAGTATCCATACAACCTCAAGTAAAGGGGAAGAAGGATTCCATCACTTGCATTATTTAACATAATCACTGCTGACCATTTTATGAACAGTATCAACTGCAAATTATTTGTTAATTAATAACATTAACACATAATTAAAATAATGCGTACCTACTGGATAAAGTCTTGCTTTGTACTAATTAGAGTAATATTAAAAAAGTAGTAACCAAAGAAAATGAAAAAAAATATTTATATTTTCGTTGGGTAAAGTAGGCAAGTAAATACTCCTAAAATATGCTGCTTTCAATTCATTACGTCAAATTACGCAGATAAATATCACACTGGGGAATATAATAATATGCTTATTTTCCGCCCCCATTACGGAAATATGAAAAAGGGGTGAAGAATTATGCGAGATAATAATATTATAAAAAGGTAAAGAAACAAAGTGCGCGCAGTATCAGGGGCGAAGAAGAGATTGGTGGGTGTTATCAACAGGTATTCAGGAAAATCTAGCGAAGAATAATATAGACCCCGGCATACCGTTCCAGGGACAATGGGCCATTGTCGCCGACGAAGGAATTCCAAACGCTTCATTCTCACTAGGTATAAGTTTTCCCTCTGACACATTGTAACTAGTATTCTTGAAGAAAATGGTTCAGGCTTTCAAGCTTACGGCCACTAAATGTGCTTTTTAAACATTACGATTTTTTTTACATACAGTGATTATTCAAATTATTTTTTTTTTTTTTTACATACCGTGAACATTACAAATTATAAATTTAAGACGTTCACATCACGACATTTGGAAACAAAAAATAGTATTAAACAGTCTAAAAAAGAAACAAATATATGCAGTAAAAACAGTATGGACTAGAGGTGGGAAAACTGGTCGATTTTGAAGACTAAGTATACTTACTACCAGTATAAAAAAATACTTGGTATCTAAACTTGTTCCAAAATACTTACTAGTATTTGAAATATCAGCTTTAATAGAATCGTTAAAAATACGTCGGCTTTTTGAAATGTCCCATTTTCGAGACAGGTACAGCTAGAACTGTGGCGCTAGTCACTCATGTTTCAGTAGTTATCCATTTATACAATCACGCATATAATTTGAATTCAGTTTATGTTTACAAATTACAATTATAACACTAAAAAATCGAGAAACTTGACGTGACGAAACCAGATAAACGCGTAGTCAGTTAACGTTATCAGAACTCCGTTATTCCGGCTTGCGACTGACGTCAATTCGATGTAAATGTCTTACTCAACTAAAACTAAAATTAAAACCCGTCGCATACTAAGCATACGCGAGTCGCGACGCCGAAGCGATGATTTCATACGTGGCAAAACTACGAACTAGCTAGCGGTCGGCGAGATCTCATACCATGTGTCGAACTCTGGACTCGATAAAGTTTCATACTCAACTAAAACCAAAAACCAAAAACTTTTTTAAACCTAAAACCCTAAGGCGAACTCAAAAGTATCCTATAAAACGAACACGTGACCATTTCTGTCCTTCACTATACCAACTTTACAACAGAGGAGAAAGGGAGAACAATGACAGTTGAGTATAATATCACGGCTAGACATACGTGTATCATGATATCTCGCTCGCGCGCATTTAATATCAATAGCGCTGAATAGCGAGTCACGGCGCATATATTAGCGAATGCGTTCGAATTCGAACATCTAATACGTTTCAAGTTTCTTGAAACAAGTTTATTAGGCAACAAATACTTAGTATGGGTATTTTCATCCGAAACTTAAGTACACAAACTTGTGACAGTATTTCCAACTCACCTCTAGTATGGACCCTATTTTATGAATTTACAAAACAACACCCACCTATACTCATCCTCTTCTTCAACAATGTCCGATCCTAATAGGATTATATGGACGTCCACAACATGGAGGTTTGGTTTTTACGAGAAATGGATGTCAGCCACTTGCTCAAACTATTAGGTCCATACTCTGACTGATACACAAATTGAAAAACAATATGTGTACTTGTCAGAGCCAGGATTTGAACCTGGGACCCACGACGCTATAGGCCGACGCTTAAGCCGCGCGGCCAACGTGCTGGTCCTCCTCGCGTAGGTGGAATATATCAACATACTAAACAATTTGGTTGAACAGAGCTATTGCCCTCCCAATCGGCATCACCAATAGCAGGTTAGTTCTGCACCTTGGGAGAACAAACAACCGATGCTCCCGATTTCTAAGGGACACACAAGTCAATACCACTAAGATCGGGAGAGTTCTCATTTACACCACGGATATATCGAAAAAAATACGTGGCGAAATATTGATATCTTCTAGCATTTAAACTACAGTATGTAAGCATACCTAAGAGAAAGCCAGTTGGATAAAACCACGGATAGTATCCATATAACCTCAAATAAAGGAGTCTCAAAAATTTCTTTTGATCTCGCTCCACCATAAGATAATATTTCATTCATTGGGGCCGAAACAAACAATCTAAAACATTGTGACAGTAAATGAGCAATATTATGCATCTATATTAGCAAAATGCTTATCTTATATTAGATTCCACATGTTGGTTAATTAGTAGTTTATTAGTATAGATATTTCATTTGTTCTGTCATTTAAATTATCAAGACTACAAAGACAAACGATTTGTTGCTTACTTATTCAGCTCACATAAAGAGACTGTATCATCCCTCTCTTTTATTGTGGTACAGCATTTATTACTAATTACCAATCTTTTTTGTATGTCGGACCCCTTGACAAATTTTGTAAAATCTGGGGGGAACCCATACCTGGCAGGAGTGGCGAAGGGCGGTGGTAGGCTTTTCAGATCCACCATAAATGGTGCAAACTAAACTTTGTCAGTCATACGTAATTGTTTTCATTGAAATAAGGCTACAATTTTAAAATTCAAGTCCTGCGAAACCAAGCCATAATAGTCAAAAAAAAATATATATATAAAGTCTATCCATAAAATATCTAAAAGTATGCAATTAAATCATACAAACTTAGAATATTTCATAGAAAAAATAATATTTTCTATCTATTATAGTTTGGTTTAGGTAGGGTTTAATGAATTTAACTATAAAAATTTAAAAAAAACCAACAATATGTGTTATATGTTTTCTTAATCCAACAAAAAAAATAAGTATCAATAAAAAAAGTGTGCACAATTTTATCGTATCGCCTAAAATATACCAAAACTACGTATTATGGTTTGGTTTAGGCAGGGTTTAATTGATTTTTAAAAACTAACCATTACCATCTGTAAATAATTGTAGTCTTGTTCAATAAAAACAAATACGTATGACTAACATCGTTTATGTGCAGTATTTATGCCGGATATTAACAGCCTACACCCACCCTTCGCTACTGCCTGACAAAATGTACGTGTAAAAATACTCAAAATAGATAACGACCTTTATTATTAACATGGAACTTTGTGTACATTCATTACACACTACTTCTTTTATTTCTTGAGGATACTAACTACTACATAGAATATAGATACTTCCAAATATTGATATTAAACATACTTAAAGCTTCAAAGTTTTATTTGTCAAAAAAATATTATGCAGTTAGACCCTATATTCCTTCAGTGCTACCTAGGTACCACTGTATGACTGCATTTCTTGAGCGGTAAACTACCCGTTGAGCGACACGTCGGCCCAATTGCCAGTTCACCAGCATCGCATACCCACTTTTTAGCGTCTCTTTACCCATTAGTTTATTTTGCGACCTTTTCATGTAATGCCCAATAACCACCTTTCCATACCACGTTACGCTACTCTTAAGTTATAGATGTATCTTACTATCGCACTCTATATTTCTCGTCCATTCACGAAGACCGGTAGCACACTAAAGGTTGAACAAAAAAAAGTTAGCCATGACAGGCGCTAGATAGACGAACTCGCCAAGTTCGACGAATATACGTGGCAGCCTAGAACAAGGGATGAAGAGCGGGGTGGGGCTTAGTCCAGCGTTAGTGACAAATTAGAGAGCGATTTGAAAAAAGAATATTTTTACTGTTTCCATTCCACTTTTACATCCCCAAAAAAATGTAACTCTGTTACGACATAATTTTTGCTGACGTACTTTTGGGAAACTGAAGATGACATACTAAACAATCTAACCTCATAAATAATTGTTTTTCGACAAAACGTCTTAAACACCCTTTTGGCTCAGCACGCTCAAGAGTATAATTTTGTTATACTAGGTAGATTGGGTTAGATTTGTGTAGCATAATAATAACATTATTTACCGGTTTCATTTCGTCGCTGGATAAAGAAATCATTCTTTGTTTATATATATTTAAATTTAGCATGGTAATAAAGTTTGAACAAATAATCAGGCATTAAAAGTAATTACACGTAATTAATGCTTGGAGATGCTGTAGCGTTAAGTAACTTCGTGGCCTATGCGGGTCGTTGAATATTATTATATTAATTTATCATGTGATACTGTTCCTCTCCCCTTTTTTCCAACCCCAGGAAACGGTTTCTAAAAGCTAACAACTAATTAATATTCTGTGAAAATAATTTTAAATTAGTCGAACATTGTTAATTATTGTTTTCTGTATAACTACGATCTTTTACGAAAAATCCCGAAAAGGTACGAAGTACAAAAAGCCCGGCAGAATATTGTGATTCTTCTAACGTTTCTATATTCCTGTTCCAAGTACTTAAATAAATTTCCCCGAAATACGGAAACTGTAGAATTTTCATAATTATTATTAAACAGGAAGAATTATTTATAACGACAACGAACACCTAGAGATACTACCTACGTATTTATATTCAATAAAGAAAAGTGTTTTTCATTTTAAAAATGAAATTTTATATTTAAGGTAGGCGGTGTACATAATCTAATAAAACATTATATTTATTTATAAAGTAATTCATAAGATAAAATAATACACATCGAAATTTTGTATATAATTATATGTCTGGAAGTGAATCCTATTCGAGAAAGTTGACGAAATCGTAACACTCCTCAAAATAAAATCATATAATAAGAACAGAAGAATTCTATTGGGAAACAAACTACGAGAATATTAATAAAGACACATAAATAATGATCAGCACGCCCATAGTCATGTATGTTTCGGATTTAGGGCCTTAGTAAAAAAAATTCAACAACTTGAAATTCTACTATAACGCAATACTAGCGTCACCACTATACCTCAAGTTATAATTGTGGCTTTATAGAATCTGTGTATGTTTTAAAAGACTTTAGGTATTGGGAATGCAACCGCAAACTATATGCATTGTATCTACAGTGACCCCACCCCATGCGGTCTCAGACATAAAAGTAAGGTAACTCCATTGAGCAGGACATGCTCCAAAGTTGGAAGACACCCAACAACCCAAGTAATACTCTCCAATATAACAAAACGGAACACGGGTCCGGAGACCTAAACTGAGGTGGTTGTGTATGTGTAGAAAGACACGCAGCATCCCTGAAGCAGAGTGAGACAGACACAGAACACTGAGTTCCCTGGAGACAGACGATAAGATAGAGATTTCTTAGAGATGGTCAAGGTCCAAATTGGGTTGCAGTGTCAATTATAATATAAGTAATTATAATAATTTGTAATCAAATGCAATAATTGACCATCATAATAATTTAACTCAAATAACGCCCACGGTGGCCGCGCGGCATAAGCGTTGGACTATCACGCCGTGGGTCCCAGGTTCGAATCCTGGGTCTGGAAAGTACACATATTATTGTTTTTCAATTTGTGTGAGTCAGGGTATGGACCTAATAGGTCGAGTAAGTGGCTGACATCCATTTCTCGTAAAAAACAAAATCTGTTAATACAAACCTCTACTCTGTGGGATCCTATTAGGATCGGACATGGTCGAAAAAAAAAATTAGATTTAACGTACTATCATTCTTATAATATTGTGTACGTCCGCTATGCATATGTAGTAAATACGGGGACAGCTTTACTCCTAACCATTTAAATTACACACAACTTTAACTACATTCATATCAAAACTTCTAATACATAATAGACTACGGCGTGATGCTCTACGCAGTAGATGCGCTACGTTGTATATGCCAGATCAGCTACGAGCCGTAGACCTTCTAAATAATAAATACTTTACTATAAAAGTTATTATAGAGGGAATCGTTAAAATAAGTGTTTTCTTTTAATTACTTTTCGATAATCATATTATGAGGTTTAACTCTGAAGAAATGTAGTGACAAACAAAACAAAACAAGCCGATTCCACTTTCAATTATTGTGGTCGTATAGATTATAGACTATAGTAACCAGAAGCTCTCTCTCTGGATGGATAGACGACATCAATAGTATCACGGGTTTTCACCTGACACAAGTTCGCACAGAAAATGCAGAGATGAGAGCACCCAAGCCATGTAGAATGCTGCCCGATGGCAAATTTATCCAGATACCGAGGTTCAATCATGTATTCCTAACGTCAAGGACAAAATAATCCTATGAGATAATGGCAACATACGTAACTCAAGGGATTTACCTTCTAGGGATATGACTATGTTCCTAATTATGTTTGACTAATAAAGATTTTTTTTTAAATTTCCACTCACGTTATTATAGACAATTCACTGATATTGAAGTTAAGTGCACCACCAGTCCACACCCGGTCTTAATAGGGCGTATCACGAGACCGTACGTTTGGTTATGAATCATCATTTTTTGTGACTTGAATGTCTCAGGAGCAGTTACCCAAGAGGTCGCCATGCACATGTACTTTGACTAAATTTATATGAGTTTAAGTTAAGAGTACCCATTGGAGAGAGGAGCACGTAGAGACATTATTTGGTAAATTGTAATAAATAACAAAAGTTAATACAAAACCGCCAAAAAAGCTAAGTGAAGAAATCTTCACGTTGGTAGTACGACGCTGAATACTTTTAAATGCAAAAAATTAATTGGCTTTTGTGGCGACTAAATCAGACGGTTCGGTGGGCTTAACAGCTGTTTTTTTAGATGTCTTTATGGATACCTCGCATTTACTGTCGAGGTTTCTTTGGACTTTGGCACGCAAACTACTCTACTACTTGATGCTAGTCGAATGAAAATTTTACCGGCTGAGAAATATGCCTTATTGAAAACTATTCTTCTACCTACATCGGGTATTTGAATTCGGCCAGGGCCTATGAAACTGCCATGCAAAAACCCTGGAAAATTCTTTGCAGCGCAAGGCGGTGGTGATTCTGATGAATATTTTGTCGTATTCATTGGGAACTGAGAACTACGATTTATAGCCGAGTTTTTCCCGTGGTAAAAAAAATATCGCATATAACCGATATTCTAAGCATACTTATCCTATCTTATATGACTGCAATCACTGGATCTGAAAGGCATGAATCATCATTACATGTCATCATTTATTGTTTTGATTCTTTTTATTAAATCAATACAGAAATTAAAAAGTGCATCTCTTCTGTCCTCGTTTGCCATAGTCCCTGGAAGGTCGCGAATGTGAACCGACTGCAATCTGCAATTTACTGACAGCACTCCACCGTGGGATAAGACTGATACAATCAATATTTACCTTTTTGGGTTAAACTATGCAACGAAGTGGCCTCGCATATATTCACTACATGTATTGTTGGAAAACTGTATCGGTGAAAATGTACATGGGTGGGGTGTCAAAATTCGCTTTAAAAGCGGAACTACGGCGTCGGTATATTGGGACACGTTCAATAGGTGCAAATTGAAGTGTTATAATCAATTTCACACATGGTCACCCCTAAAAAGGTGAGATACGTAATACTGATGCAAAAAGCATGCCTAATACGTGTTCTGAATAAATATATCGCACGGGAAATGTGAACAAAATGACGGCATTACTGAAAACTGATTTTTTTTTATGAACACGGAATAAGTAGCGAACAACGTAAGTGGCTGCCCACGCAGTGAAATGTACTTTAGCCGGTAGATACTCTTAGAAATAGAAACCAAGACGCCATATTATACGAGTATCAGACAACGAATATTTTAAATGTTAGTTTTTCATCGGGCATGTCATCTTTTTGAGTATTAAAATTATTAACCGTCCGGGTTTTCGAAAATGTAAGATTTTGACTTTTCATGTTCTACTTATATTACATGTATTGGTTGCGCTATTTATCTTTCCATTCCACTCCTTATCTTCTCATCTACCCCCTAATCCAAAGTGTTATTGTCAGCAGACAAAGAATATTCAGTTGCATCTCGACAGCGGGCACGAGCGGGCTTCTAATAGCTTTCCGTCGCTTAAGTGATTGACTCAATAGATACAGACTCATTCAGAATCTATCACCATTCATACACCCTCACATATAACCCATAAAACTGTGTCACAAAGTGCGGTAGTGTACGAACCGGGTGACCCAAGACAACAATACCGATACTCGAGTGAATGTTGAAACCAGAGCACGGACCCATCATACATCATCACAAAGGTCAGTGTCTGGCATCCTGATCCATCGCCCCCACCCCTAGATCCGACCTCCTCATCTTCCCTAAAAATAATCACAGTCCACTTAAAAAGCTCAACCATGTATTATCTAGTAATACTTACTGTATAAGATTACAGTTTGCTCTCTAACCTAATAAGCCGTCTACGTGGAAGTTTTTGTTAGTAATGAATATACCAACCCTTCTTGTTTAAATCCTCGCCTGTCGGGTTTGTTACTGTTTTAGCGAAAGGTTACCAGATGGTAGAAGGTTACAATACCTACATATTGACGTCGAAATAGAAAAAAATCTCTTCTTTTCGACCATATCCGATCCTAATACGATCCTATGAGTGGTGATTTGTATTAATATATATTTCTTTTTTACTAGAAATGAATGTTAGCCACTTGCTCAACCTACTATGTCCATACTTTGACTTCAAACACAAATTGAAAAACAATATGTATATTTGCCAGACCCAAGACTCGAACCTGGGACCCACGACATTATAAGCCAACTCGTAAACAGTAAATGCAAATATCGATGTTCTAACATTGACACCTCGTATCAGAAATTCAATATTTTCGATAAGATGAATTAAAATCAGGCACTCAAATTAAATAAAAACCTTAAAAAAAATTTGCACTAAGTGTATTTTTGTGTTTATTTAATTTCATTTAATAGGTTTTGTATAACATGTTAGCTCCCCCTGTCAAATTGAATATCGGCTACGAGGTGTCAATGTTAGAACATCGATATTATAAATACTTAAGGCCCGATGCACAAAGGTGGCATTAAATTAAGTCGGCTAATGTACTCGGGAGCTGATCCTTGGATTAAAAGAACTAACGCGCAACGACAAACGAGTGGCGCCGCTGACGGCGACACATTGTAGTAAAAGTGACAGTAGCAATCAAATAATAATAAAATTACTCTTTGTACATATTTTTTTAGCATTTAATCGATTAATTTGTAGAGAACGTGTTACCAATTCAAAAGTAAACAAAAACAATGCTTGGAGTAATTTATCCGCGGTGAGTATATGGTGTATAGTCTGTTAACACAAGTAAAATATTTGAAAGTTCATAACAACTATTAATGATTGTTATATTACAATTAAACATATTTTAATAAATCAGAGAAAATGGTAAAAATGTTATAATTCTTCTAATCGCGGAAAGCAATATCCCCATATTAGTCAATGGTTTACTTATCTCGTATGCCACTCATCTATGCATAGCGTTCTTAACTAGTTAGTTAGTTTACCACTATGCATCTGGTGCTAAATGAATAAGTAATGTCATAATTTACCAGTATGTTATATTATAATATACCCGTAGTTATTCAAAACACTTAAGTACCTAAGAACAGGGTAATGGAATGACGATTTCATTAGGGTAGCAGAAGCGAACGCAGTATGCGGTTACCTACGTGACTGGCAATCGACGTCTCGTCAAAGTGACAGGGGACGCGAATCCAATTAACAAGGCAAAAAGCAAACACGACTTCTGCTACCCGCTGACGACAATCGATTGTCTGGTTCCCTGATCCGGCAGATAATTTTCACGCCTTTCATACGGTGATAAAACACGTTTTAAACACGTGTGACAAACGGAAAAGGTAATTATTTTTTACGACATCCACCTTCTGCTAACATTGTGGAGGGGTTTAAATTAAACACCATTTCTATTACAGGATGGCATTGGTAGTTGGTACCACGTGATGTGGGAGATAATTTACTAGACACTTACGGAGATTAGTTGTTGACCATTTAGAAAAAAATAAATTGTAAAACATGTGCCTCGGAATCCTGGGCTTTGCAAAATAAACGAGGTCAAAATCATATTCGAAATAAAAATCCTCTACTGCGTATGACGGCAAGAATTATAGAATAATGTACAATCATAATAGCGCCCGTACACGTGCACGGATTTACTTGCAACAGTAGTGTGTATTTTAAACTATCGCGATAATAACTGTCAATATCTCATTCATTATTTTATGGTAGAGTAATAATACAAATAATAATGCAATTTTCTTTTTTCAACCATTCATTTTTTACACTGAGGAATTTCGAGTAAAGTGCGCGTTTGACGTGGAAATAATACTTTGTATTTTTTTTACATTTTACTTCGATTTATTCGCATTCACCAGGGGATAAAACATCACATTATTTTATTGAAAATACTAGAGGTACTATTTGATACGTCGTGAAAATCGGTTAATCCCAAATTGAGTCTCTGCGCGGTGTTGTTCGTTTTTTTTACCGGCAGATTCGCTACTATCGTTCTACATGCATGCAATCTTGCGATTTGCACGATAATACGTGTTTACACGTGCATTTATTGTTATAGCCACGATAATGTTTAAACGGGGTATAAGTTAGTCATATATGATTCTACGAAGATGCTAGTTTACTGCATATAACAGCAAACTGCATTCAAGCTATTTAATGCAAATTTGCATGCATAACCCGAAATAGAGTCCGTTGAATAGTGACGTCACGTCGCTGACGTAATACGCGTCATGCCATGACTAATGTTACCAACTTTAAAATTTTGATTCCCCGATAATTAATTTAAAATTTTGAAATTGTGAATAGGTGTAAAAATGTGCAAACGGTACCATATAAATGTAATAATTATAAATGAATAATTATCATGAAATTTAAATAATTTATTTGTTATAATAGAAATCATATTTATTTTATACTTCTTAATGCACGAAAGGATAAAGTATACCCAGTAAACATTTCCATAATATGGCAATACAGCTTCGCGGGCTCATTGACAATATTGACATTTCCATCGATCCTCGATATCTTAATACATTTTTACAATTTTAGCATTTTTACCATCATGAATCCATCTATAGCCCAACGACGACGGGCAGTTAACTTCAATCAAGACGAACTAAACCTACTAAATGCTTGTTGTGATGAACTCATTTTAGACGTATATTAAAGTGACACTGGCAGATCGGAGCCATTTTAAGTTTGGTGCGCATTCCTGTACGCATCTTCGTGATGTATGCATTTTTTATAGTTTTCTTATTCGGCCGATAATTCACTAACTGCATTGAGTGCAGTTCAAGGCTGTTTGAATACGGCTGTTAGATTATAAGATTGCGTTGGTTATATTATGGCATGCACTATATAGAGTAAAATTACTTAGTTTTCTTTTAGTTCTTTTAGTGAGGTTAGCTTAGTTTGGGTATTATTGTATGTGTATCGATATTATATTACAGCAATTATATGTGTTAATAATTATAACAATAATTATAAGTATATGTGTGTACCTATATATAAGTCATCTAATAATTTTATAAATAAATAATATCGTTCTGCATTTTTTTTGTAAATAATAATGATTTATTGTTAATGAACATCGGCATGAAATGGGTATTGGTCTATGGTCTATGTACATATTATGTTGTGGGATACGTACCTATAAATAAACGTATACTTAGTTAAACATTTTAAAAAGTTGTATGTAAATAACCTGTCATTCTAGCAAGAAATAACAGTAAAATTAATGAATACTACTTATAATAAAATTAATCAATAAAGAAAGTAAAGGCTTGTTTACACTGGTTTAGTGCTAATCATAAGTATACACTACTCGTACTTACACCACCATGTATGGCCTAATCAGTAAAAGCATTTGAATTCATTTTCTTACTACATTCAGTATGACTAGTATTAAGCTCGTGTAAATAAGCCCTAATGTTGAGCAGCGAAATTTTTGTTCACTAGACTATAGAACTAGCGATATGATTGGTAAATCGCAGTGGAATATAGCCGTTTTGTTTAGACAGGTGGAACGTTATTGGAGGAAACCAACACCCAATCTGGATTACCATGTTGTCGATGACAACGATTATTCACTAGTAACTTAACCCCTATTAGACTTAGGAAGAGGTAATCGATACAGTGGATTTAAAAAAAATAACAGACGAACAATAACGGAAGAACCGTAACACTAGCGTGATGCAATACCAATTCGCCACTGTAATCTATAGATGTATGATCTTTTGTTGTTCGGTGGAAGATATAACATTTATTAATTGTATGTACAACATTGCGTCGTGTGTGTGATATTATAAATGTTCGGGGCACAATAGAAATAAGACACAGCGTTGACATTGTTTGTTTTATATTGTGGTAAAACATTTTGGATTGTACACGGCATTAACGAATAGTGACATTGATATTGAATTTAGTTAACGTAAGATTTATATTATGATTTTATTGGATGTTCACTGAGATGCATGTGAATATCTGACTGCACAGTTCTAGGCCGAAAATACAACTGATTTCTGAGCTCTCGTTTCCGCTTAGTATTATTGTCTGTGCCATACAAATGACCACAGACAATAATACGTCGGTTGTAGAGTTGGGTAAACCTCTACAAATCTACAGCGAATTTTAACTATATATAGGTATAAGGAGGATAAGACGTTATTTTTGTTATGACAATATTTTAAATTATTTAGCAAAGCATTAAACGTGGTCAACTTGATAAACTTCACAGAAATATTAAAAACGCTTAGTTGCCATTTCGATGTTCTTCCTCATGCAATGACTGCCATTTTAATGTTCATTAAGTTCTTCAATATAAATTATAAATACACAGAATTAAAAAAATAATATAATACTTATATATGTATGAAGAAATATACAGACACAAATTCATATATGTATATTATATTCTATAGGCTATAAGTTTCAAACTACAAAATGACAAGATTACCTAACTAGAAGCGCAACGCCGTCTATCTCCTGACTTGGCAATTAATTCTCTCCTTGCCTCTCGAATAATGACACAACGTTTCATATTTTGTAGCCCATTACTCCCTTGAAACGTTTCCAAATCTAATTATTATACAGGCGTAAGAGCCGGCTAATTCACGTTTGATTGAGAGATCTTGGCAGGCTAAAAAGACGGTTCGCGAACTGCTCGTAAGGGGCAAACTTCTTACGCTGGCAATATAATACAGCACTGAATCTTCGCTGTCTACCTAATTTTATTGTGATAAACATGTGCGCCTGATCGGCATGGTATAGGTTTATGATTGGTTTTTGATATATTGATATGTTGTTTAATTAACTACTAATACAGCACACTACGATATACTCTCCTGATACAATCGATTATCTAAATTTATAGTTATGTTGACAAATATAATATTAATAACCAATAAATATAATGAAAATTATAATGAAAATACATTATTGGAAAAAGCTAATAATACTCGATGATGATACAGTTAAAATTAACTATACAAGTAAAAACTCACCAAATGTGAATACCTACTACACAAAAATTCTCAGTTCTCATAGTTCTGTTGGTTTGCGTTTAGACCTAAACAGTTACATGTAATTTGTACATCAACAGCTGTATGTATAGATCATGGTCGTGAACATTTATTCAAAAAACAGATGGAAGAATACCATTGAGAACGGATGACACGTTCTTCGTCAGTCTTTCACCAAGTGGCGCATGGAGATAACCAGATTGACTCCAGACCATTGGACTTCTCAGTTCTTAACCGGACACGGTGGTTTTGCCTCCAAGCTCTGTCACCTTGGCCTAATAGAATCTCCGACTTGCTTATGTGGCGAATTGCAGGATGCCGATCACATCCTCTGGGAGTACTCCCCATATGTCAGTTCAAAGGGAAGAGCTTTTCAAGTCGGCCCGACCCTCAATTGGACCGGTCGGCCATTGCGACTTGGGAAAATTTCTCAGCTTTTAAAAAGTTTGCGGCATTATACGGCGAGCGAGAAGGTATTTTCTCATCGAGAATTTACCATAATACATTATATGGAAGTAGGGATCACGCACACTCTAGTGCATGCCAACTAATGTCTTGGGAAGTTGGTCCTGGGACACTCTCGGCACAAATTTGAACAGCGCCTATCGTTCGTTACGCCACGGTATACGCCTGCATAACGGATGTGGAGACGTGGCGGGTGGTGGAGGGAAAAGCAAGTCTTTCACCAAGCGGTAGTATGTACGTATTTTAATAATTTCGCCACCTACAGTTTATTTAAAATGAAACTCTTATTAATTTAAATAGATTAAAATTTAAATTCAAATTCCAGCAAGTACCTTCGGTCGATAGTATTAATGGGTATGTACGGTATATAAGGTACAATCCGAACCCAACACTACTTCGAATGGAATGTCTCTTATTATGGCTACGCTAGACGCCAGAAATGGAGTGGATATGTTAGGGGTGGTTATTTGAAAACCTTGATTTAATGAAGTTCACTGCAGAAAACTTAATATATACCTACCAGATTGGTTCAGTCTCCATGCACAATTTTTTTCCGACCAGCTGTTTTTAATGAGTAAATAATCATGATGAATTAACCTTCAGTAGAAGATGAAAGACATAACTGCCACAGTTGTAACGGACAGTAGACATTGCTCTGACTACATATTATTGTAATCTTACATAGCTTAATAACTATGATCCAAATTAACCCTACTTTGTGGAAGTTTTTTAATGGTTTCAGCTTAATATTGTCTCGTGTATAATGCAATTAAATGAAGTAATCTTTACTTGATTGCTATTTAAGTGTGCTAGGGTTAAAATACGAAAATAGCAATAAGCCGGGTTACTAAAAATAAACTGATGTAATAAAGATGTTTAGGGGATTAACTATAATCTAAAATTAACCAGACCCCTACGAAAACCTGTCACATAAAAATAAAAAAAAATTACTTTATTCATACTTAGTAAAAATTAAATAATTACCCATTTTACTGTTTGAAATAAAATTCATTATTAAGAATGTCATTTAGACTTATCCACGATCGTTACAAGAATTACGTAAAATAACTTCGTTTATATGGCGGTGTAGGTAAGTAGGGTTTAATTAATAAGCAAACTAAATACGGTGAGGATAGATACTAGAAACTAGACAATACCAGCGCCATTATTCTAATGCAGTGGTTCTTAACCTGGGATCGATCGAACCCCAGGGGTTCGGTGAGTCATTTTCAGGGGTACGGCGGAGGTCAAGACACACACCCGACTCATATGATTCTCATATGAACAGCCGTTCACGTTTAGTGTTGAGACAACAGCTGATGTCAATAATGAATACCTCGATGAAATCATTGAAATTCAGCAGAGCCAGGTTCAACAGCAACTCTTCAGAACAACAACGCTCTCAACGTTTTGGTGTCAACAAATGGTAACGTACCCATTTATTGCTAAGAAAGCTCTGGAAATTTCCATACCGTTTGTTACAATATATCTTTGCGAGCAATCCTTTTCGAGGATGCTGGACATAAAAACGAAGAAAAGGAACAGACTTTGTTGCGAAAATGACATGAGAGTGGCACTTGCCAAGGTGAAGCTGTGCATTTCTGAACTGGTCTCTGAAAGGCAACAGCAGAAGTCACACTGATTTGCAGTAAATATTCATTATTATGTTTTTGTTTTTGTGTGAAAATCATGTTTAATGGTTTTGTTCTTTGAACACAGTGATGTTGATGCACGGTTCATTTTGTGCACCAGTAAAATATATACTTATGTTTTGAATTTGAAAAAAGTCATATTTTATTTTTCCAATTAAGAAGGGTTCGGTGAATGCGCATATGAAACTGGTGGGGGTCAGTACCTCCAACAAGATTAAGAATCACTGTTCTAATGTATCAAGGTACCGCGAGTGGACTTTAGACAAATACCTAGACAACAGTAACCAAAGTAATAAAAACTTGATAATCTCGACCCGATACATTCCACACGCGCAGGGTACATTAGAGCTTGTCCAGATGACGCATGCCTCGCCGCGACACGTCGCGAGTGCATGTGGACGGCTCAATAAGGTCACATGTACCTCGGCGCGCGCGAGAAAAGACACACGGCGATTACATGTGGACAGCTCAATAACGTGGCATGTACCTGGAATGCGCGCGAGTTAAATTGTGCCATCTGGCCAAGGCCTTAGAATGAGCAGGCATTGAGGACGCTGGTGTGATTTTGTGTCAAACGTCGTTAGCACCTTCAATATGAATTTCGCAATTAAAAGTTTATTTTTAAATTGGGATATCGCTGACTGTATTACTTTCAATAAAATAATGTGATGTTTTATCCACTGGTGAATGTGAATAAATCGAAGTAAAAATGTAAAAAAATACAAAGTATTATTTCCACGTGAAATGCGCACTTTATTCGAAATTCTTCAGTGTAAAAAATGAATGGTTGAAAAAAGAAAATTGCATTATTATTTGTATTATTACTCTATATAAAAAAATAATGGATTAACTGTCATACCCTTGTCTGTAAATAAACGAATTCGTTATAAACTAAAATAAACAAAGTCTTACAGGGTAAGTAGAAAATATGTATAAATATTTTAAACATCAAAAAAGTAGAAAATGTACCTACCACAAGGCATTTTGTAAATGTTGGTGTCTCTGAAATAAAATACGCAGCTGTTGAATAAATAAATACAAAATGTCGCGTAGAAGTCAAACCACTACAAGATGTAGGGGGAATTAAACTTAAAATGTTAATTTCACACTACTTCGCACACGAAATAACCATCAAACATATCCGGAGAGACGTTTTAATCGCAGAAAAGCTTTGATGAGTCTGTATTAAATTTCAATTAGTAAGTTAAAGGCGTCAATGTATTAGTTTTATTTATTTATGAAACAAAATGTATAAAATACATAAATAAAATAGAGCATACAGAATAATCCTTAATAATAAATTACTCAAAAATATCTTGAATAAAACACTAATACCCGCCCCGCCACTTTGTTGATTTTTCAACATTTTCGCTTCGATTTATGCACTCTTAAAATCTCTTCAGTTTGAATCGAGTTTATGCAAGCACTGACTTATATCCTTGAGACATTATTTTATTATAATATGCTTACACTGAGGGACATTTTCGTGTCCACCGAACTAACATGGACTAAGGCTCTATCAGTGGGGTGCCGGACGAAATCCTGAATGCTGAAATCCCGAATGGCCGAAATCCCGAAAGCCGAAATCCCGAATACCGAAATCCCGAAAAATAAAAAAAAATACAAACATCAATAATTGCGCAATTTTTACAAGAGAGACAAAATCCATTTGTTTTACAAAATTGTTTCCTGCAAAAAATTGCGCAATCTGCAAAACCCATTTTCCGCAAAAAGTGGGGTTTTTGTCTCTCTTGTGGAAATTGCGCAATTACTGATGTTTGTATTTTTTTTTATTTTTCGGGATTTCGGCCTTCGGGATTCCGGCCATTCGGGATTTCAGCGTTCGGGATTTCGGTATTCGGGATTTCGGCTTTCGGGATTTAGGCTTTCGGGATTTAGGATTTCGGGATTTCGGCCATTCATTATTTCAGCATTCGGGATTTCGGCCTTCGTGATTTCGGCCTTCGGGATTTCGACCCAAACCCCCCTATCAGTGGTATCACTCTAATGAGAACTATGTCTGACAATTTATTGGGATGTGTTTCTGATTATACCTATGTATAATATGTCGCTTCACTAGGGATTGCAATACCGGTATTTCAAAACCGGTATTCAATTATTTATCGATACCGAAATATCAGTTTCAAAAATCCAATATAACGGTATTTTTGGTATTAAGAAAGCATACACATTTATGGTTTTCGAAATTGAAATTAATGTTATTTTAACATTGTATATTAAATTGAATGTTTAAGTTTTATGCTGTCAAAATGCAAATATATTGACTTAAACTAACCAAGGTTAAATAATATTAAAGCAAATCCCTCAAATATACTCATAGAATAATAATTGTCGCGATGAATAAACATATTTCGAAAAAGATAACATTCGTGGCTAATATTTCCAATTATATCATAACTATTGATCCAACGTTGATAGTATATCCAAAAAAAGTTGAATTTCAGAGAGATTTTTCTGTGCCCGGTGTAGTTGTAAAATATTATGATCTACGCATATTTACAAAGGTACTTTAGGTTGCTATGAAATAGTGTTTTAAATAGATTTTAATAGTCATATTTATTGATAGGTACTTATTTTTTTCTTTAATATGTTTTGACGAATACCGGTATTCAATAAGACATACCGAAAAACCGGTATTAATATATTCATTCGGTATTGCAATCCCTACGCTTCATTTTATCAGTTAATGTATTCATAACAATAATTATTGTTTATTAAAGATTGCAAATATCAGTTACTACTAGGTTCTACTTTAATTTACTCCTCTTTATATTTAAACTAGACACATATACTACATATGAATAACTTCATGACATGCCACAATAATTACTTTAATCGTAACTCAATAATGTATACTGACCTAACCTCATTTTCCAACTTTCGTGATTCAGTATTTTTATTCAATAGCTCTGTAACCGTTAACGACGTTGAACCAAGTAGATATAATGCCGGGTCCACACCGAAAACAAGTCGCGCGACAACTCGTTAAATTTTACGATAAGCATGATAATTATCGTAAAATTTCTTAAGCAATTATGATAATTATCGTAAAATTTAACGAGTTGTCGCGCGACTTGTTGCCGGTGTGGACCAGGCATAAGAATCAAAAATCTATTAGTCTGAATTACAGAAGTGGCTTTAGGCAAAAGAAAATGTTCTTTCTTTAGCAAAGGCGAATTGATTCTATATAAAAACATTACGAGCAAGAATCTTAAGGCGATATCATTTACAAGCAGAACGCCGACGCGATCTTTAATTTCACTGTGATTTATCTAAACCAGAGTTACTTCAAGATAAGTATGGCACGTTTTCTTTTAAAAACGTAATTTAAGAATATAAATTATTGTACATCCGTGGACAGAACGCATACAGACAAAACTATTAATCACGTGATTGTAAATCACACGCTGTTTGTATGTCGCATTCGTACACACTGCAAAGCTTGCGTCGAACGCATGAAACTTACTGTTAAATTCGAAAAGTACACCCTTACACCATGGACTACCTTATTATGCCTCATCGCCTAAACCTCTAACCGACTTTATTTGTTGTCAAACTTTGAAGCAGTTGCAAATACAGTGATGGACACTTAAAAGAATGTACAATGTCAGCGATTTAACAGTCCGTGGATAAAGGCTACAAATTTGACTTTGAGACCAAGATACTGGGTCGGAACGTGACGGCGTTTAACACATTCAAAAAAATTCAATACCCGATCTGGCATCTCTAACGTTCATTATCATAAACTCGGCCTCTTTTATCACTCTTAGAACGGCGTTCCCATTCGTATACTTAACTGTACATTTTGTTACATTATTTATTAAGACGGTACTTCAGTGAAACGGCAAACAATTTTCAACTATAGGTGCGACGAAATTTTGGACTCGCTGGCAATCGGAGAGCGAACGTCGAGCTGTGAACACGTCAATTTGTTTCGTGATGGCGACGAGGGTATTAATTCTTAAATCGTGTAAAGATGACTAAAGAACGTTACCCATTTACTTGAAAAAGAAAACATGTCAATGAATATATTATTATTGTTACTAATAGAACAATAAACAGAATATTAAATGGACGCATGTTGGATTTATATGACAAATTATATTTTTATATTTCGTTCGGTACGCGTTATTTGCACAATCCGCGCATCGCCTAGCCACGATCGTTTTAGACAATGCTTCAACTGAGGTATAGCCTTAAGAAAGCTCTGTACAATGACTTCATTTTTCATTTTTTTTTTTTAATTGAAACTCATTGAGTTTATAATTCGCACACACAATAGGAAAAAGGAAGAAACATTTGCTATTATTAGGTTATCAGTAGGTAATTGGTTAGACGATTAAGAGAAACAGGGCTTATAAAAGGTAGGCAGTATTAGCAATTACTAAAATCGAATCCCAGATTTATAAATCTACTCTTCCATAAAATAAGTATCTACTCTATAATATGACGGAACATTCTCATTATAGATTGCTACTATCCAAGTAAACTTCATTTCAACTAAGTATGCCATGTCTATGAAATCTAATGGCCCATCTTACGTGAAGTAACATCACAATGGAGACTACTTAGTGACTAATAGGCTACATAATTCTTATCCATTAGACACGCACATTAGTATCATGAATAGTGAAGAACTTACCTGTGTATAGATAAGAAACTGCATTAGTATCTTCACACATAATATGTCGTTATGTACCCCAAATTAAAATATCATCTTAATAACCTTTTACTCCCGATTAGGGATTCCAATCCCGGGATCCCGAGCTATTTTCGATACCTATGAATCCCGCGATTGATATACATAATCCCGAAACATTCCGGATTGATTTTTTTTATCAATTTTTATGGAAAATAAAATAAAAACGAAAATATAACAGAAAAAATACTTTTCATAACTAATAACTACATTAGAAATAAACTGAGTTTGAATGAAGTTTGATTTATACCCATGTGTAAGTTGCCGATTCATTTTATTTTTTCACATGAATTAATAAAAATGAGAAAAATTGGAAAAAAACAATGCTTCGCACTATTAACAAAGTAAATCCACCATGACCACATACGTTTTACGGAAGTTTAATATTTGGCTGACTAATTAGATTTATGAAGCGGAAAGGCTATAAGTACACCATGATTTACTTTACTATTTTAAATCTCGCTAACCCATTCATTAAGTCTTTACTATCAGAAACAGCAATCCCATATTAAATTCACATTAATATTTATATTACAATATTATTTACTCCATTAAACTTATGTATTTCCAAGATTAAACGTAAACAATAATAACAATAAATGTCTTAAATAGTATAAATTATACTAGATTTATTTTTGACCGATTTTATCAATATTATTTGTAAATATAAAAATTTTATATTAACAATGGAAAAAAATGCCAATCCCGTAACCAGTCCCGGGATCTCGGGATTGTCAAATTGTAATACCGAAATTCCGGGATAAGAATTTTGGCTCGGGATTGGATTCACTACTCCTGATGGTACTAAAAAGTATCATACCACTCTTAATAACCTGTACAATTTAATAAAGTATAATTTTTATTGTGTAATTTTGGACACTTGCTGAACGTGTATATTGTCAAACCTGCGATTTTAGGTCATCAAAATACCAGTCAATTGCAATAATTGAGCTGCGAGAGAATTTTAATGAGCAAAAATCGTGATACTTTGACAGACGAAAAGTTTACAATGATATCAGATTTTTAATACTTATTATCTAACAAAAAAATAAATAAGCTAACAAACACAGTAAATATTACCGTAAGGTTTGTGTTTACTAGTAATAAAACAAACACGTCGTCTCTTTGATCACATTGCCCTTGTAATTATGTGATCGGTTGAAATGGATTTGACGCTTTTTGAAAATAAACCTGCTGGATTTATCCAATATTGAAAATTACTTTCATATTTAATAGTTCTGAAAATCACATACTTTCAAAAACTCTTTAGAGTGATGAGGAGTTGACTACTTTGAATAATTACTGCGTGATTTACAAATTGGTTACTTTAGTTATGTCATGTGTATGTTCTTTCAAATTTATTGCGGTTTCGATTCAGAATTTTTTGACAGTTCTATTATCGTTTTAATGTCTGCCTCGCATCCACCTTTATCCACACATTGTTATAATCAGTACTAGAATAGTAGTACATTTGAATTGAATATTGTTTTTATAAACTTATAAAGCAACCCCAAATCGAAATATGATTATTTGTGTTTCATAGCAATCGATAATTAATAACGATAGCAGAATTACGTAGCAGTACATAAAGGAAGGTAAACACATAATAATGCTCTGATAATGATAAACAATATGTTACGTGGTTCAGAACGACAATGAATCGACCAAAAAAACATCCAGAATACTTCATTCTACTGTTTGTTATGATTCGCAAAGATAAATAAGAACGATAAACATTCCAAAAACTAATTTCAGTAAAATATGAAACAATTCCAAATCACATAAAACCACACGACAGCCTTTTCAATCAACCCACCGGTTATTCCATGGAAGGGAAATTAATATACCTCACAAAAGGTTGATCATATAAATCTCTATGAAATTGTTTTACATTATTTTAGATTAAAGACTTACGAGTTTTATTAAAACGCGCTACGCAGGCTTACGTATACCATATTGTCGTCAATGTATATATATACATAATATATATTGGTTTTATCTGCGTTACATTACTTCTATGATTGATATGTTTCATAATGTTGCTGATATTTTATTTATTCTTCTTCTTCGTAGTCCATAAGGAGACGTATCCTGGAGGTGACCAAGATCCACATAACAATGGCGAAGGGTGCATGTTGAATAAAAGTAGACAGACATATATTGTGGGCTTAAATTTGAATTTTGTGTCATCTTCAGTATTTTACTGACACAATTCACTGAACATAAAATATATTGCACTAAAAAAAGACAAAACATTCTTTAAAATAAAATAAATAGTGATATCGAACCGTGAATCAAGCTTAGTGATAAAAACATATAAAGTTTTTATGTTAGTTGAACTTCCGTTAAGTGACCCTTATTAAGCGAAAAATAACATAGCCAATACGTATAGATATTACCCATTTCATGTAATAACGAAGAAAATTTCCCGACTTCAATGATTGTACCAAATATGTGTTTCCATGCGTTAGTAGAAGATTCGATAGACTTCAAAAAAGTATCTATGTGTATGTGGATTCAAAATTAGAGACACGCATGTGTGTTTTTAACAAAGAAAATATACCTATGTTATTATCTGTATACATTTGAATTTTTTTTAGATTATTTAAATTAATATTTCTTACGAAGGTTGGCTTTAAATAATTGTCTAGACTAGGGGTTTTCACCACTGCTACATTGAGTTATAGTGCTGATGATTACTATTAAGTCCATTTGTATGACTTTAATTACTGTCTTAAAAAAAATTTAATTAACTGCCTACGGTATTTCTACGCCACGTCTACGAAGTGTCTACAGCACGACGTAGACAGCAAAAAGCAATCCATTTGTATAACTGGGTGTATCAATATTACTTTGATTATGTGCGTATAGTTAATATTAAATAAAGTAGATACATATTGAGTTTGACAATTACGAGTAAGTACGTACCTGACTACAACTTAATAGCGAATACTCAACACACGCACTGCGTACATACATTATTTCTATATTTCCGAATATGCAAATATTTTTAAACGATTACAAATAGGGTAACAATACACACTTGAGCAATTTGTCATAATAGTATGTCAGCAGTATATGCCAATGCCAGGTAACTCGCAACATTGTGTTCCATCATATTTCGCCCGACAAAAAAACTGAAACTGAATATGTTAATTGATAATACAGTTTTTTGAAGTTATACTTCTTTTGGCGCGTTTGGGAAATCAGATCAGAGTGTATTTTTGGCGTGTGACACGTAACACATAATTTATTTTTTCACACGAAGAAATACGCACTCGATTGGATTCGAACCACCGATTGTTCGGTTATCAGCCGAACGCACTACCTTTACGCCACAGTATGATACTGCAATCGTGACGATTATACAGTATAATATTATAGTTTAGAATTGTTCCGTTGTCTAGGTAGCGAATTTATTATTGTCGGTCATTTGCAATTTCTTATATAAACAAACTATTAAACGTCATAGTGGCAGTTGCTACTTTAAAAATACAAACAAAGATAAATAATTATATAATTTGGTAATATAGGTTAAAGTGTATAGAAATAAACTAACGGTGTTCCAATGAGCGGTCCTTTTTTTTGAGTGTGTAATTTAACAAGATAATTAAGAGCTAGTCAAAGAATCTAGTTATCACAAGTTTTGTTACGCCAAAGAAGTATAACTTCTAACGCGCGTACAAAAGTACACACACCGATTTTTCTATTTCACAAAATTCAAATATAAATAATATTCAATACTAAAGGTTGGTTTATTGGTCGATTACTATTTCGGCTGTCAGACAATTATCAAGAGAATTATTGGTGTGGCAAAAGAAATAGCTATCCACTAATTAACCAATTTGTAGAATTTAATATTTATTTATATTTTTATATCTCCAATGTTCAACTTTTATTTTCATATAACTATTAGCTAAGATTACAAATAAAATAATTTCGTATTATTTAAAGGTCTCGTCGTCTTTTAATCAATTTTTAATTACCACATTTAAATAAGATGCTAATTGCATCTAATGGTCGTATGTCGTATAACGAACGAGTTAAGTTGTAATTGCATTACTTCAATAAATCAATTCGTGCCATGTGTGGTAATTGCCGTCTAGATTTTATAACGCCGGTATACGTGCATGGATTTACTTGCAGCAATAGTGTGTATTTTAAACTATCGCGATAATAACTGTTTACACGTAAAAGTACTGACTGCTCGCCAATCTCACTCTTCAAGAGTAAGCGAGACGCGACGTTGTCATTTTATAGTACTATTTGACAGGTAATGAAAATCGGTTAACCTCACGAGTCAGCGCGGTGTAGTTTGTTTTTTTACCGGCAGATTCGCCACTATCGTTCTACTGCGCATGCGCAGATGAGAACAAATCGCAACTGTCGCGTGAAAATAATTCAGAAGCTTCCAAACTTTTTTTATTCATCTTGCATTATACATGTTTACACGTGCATTTTCTTGTTATGGCTGCGGTACGGGGTATTATGATCTCGTGTATAATTATTTATCTTTAAGTGTCAATGTTCAAATTAAGTAATATGCATATATGCCACTTCTACACCGTTAATTCCAACAGAACAAAAATAATATATACAGGTTATCTTTTCAACAAACCACAAGTGTTTTAGTGAGTAAAATAAAAATATATAATCAAACGACATATTTATATTTATATGATAAATTATTTAATTGGTTTTATAAAGGAGGACTCAATAATAAATTATTCCTCTTGTAAGCTCAGAGACGCACTTAGAATATTGTGCGCGTGAAGACGAAAGGGCGTACCTACCAGGCTTATTGAAGAGTATTCTCTAATATTTGACAGCAAACAGTTGCCCTTTTGGCTCTGAAAAGACAACCGATGATGAGTTTAGTTTCGCGTACCTTGCGTTAAGTCGTATAACGCTCCGGTAGATAGGGGGAACGAAATGAATATACTTATATTTTCTTTTAGGTTTATTACAAATCTTTAACCTCTCAATTGCACATGATAATTAAAACTTTTGAAACGGTTTACAGCGAAATTGTCAGGAATCATAGTTAATCCACAAATGACGCTAGTAGTTACCATGTCCGTAATCTTTATTGTACTTTTTTATATATTTTCCCGTGTATTTGTGTGTATTTACACAGTCCGACAACAAGAAATCTGATAGATAGAAATAGTCGCATATAGAAGACTTCTCAGTGACGTACCTATCATGGCAACGGAAGCGTAAAATGAAATGATAAATTTGGGGGCGTTCCTCATTTAAAAGCGAAAGTACAATTATCTGCATTGGATGGTATTGTTAATTCACAGTTTTAACAACAAGAACAATGGACAAGAAGTTCTTGTTCGACGGTAAATTTTCAAATTCAGTTACGTTTGCTAGTTCAATAAAATTAAACTTGAGGTTGTTTATCAATTCGTTTATATTCATCAGTCGCCATTTTTTTTTATATTTCATGATTAATTTTAAACATGTTTTATTTTATTAATTATAATGGAGCTAAGGAAATTTTATTTCGCTATTAACTTTTTCTAATTGTTAACTAATCATTATAAGCCATGGTCGATCCACTGTCTCCCCTAGCTCCCACCACTATTCTCGGTCCCTAGTTCTTTGCGGTCAACTTCATCCACCGAACTTAATGAATTCGTCTATCAAACGGTTTTTAGAGCGTCTCTTTTTTTTTCGAGCGGTTGTCCATTAACCGAGCGATATGTCAATCTCGTTGTCATTTCATTTACTTAACGACCTCTACCACATCGCATAGGTACTCTTGTCTGCTTCCTTATCCATTGGTTTTTTGTGATATTTACGTGTTATGTTCAACATGCCCCTTTCCATACCTGATTATTCAATATTTAATCCTAGTCCTAAGTCCTAAATTAATGTGCTTGATGGTTTTTTTGCGATTATCTCAAAATTGTGTAATACGAAGTTTACTGACGTTGAAACTAGCAGCCTAGCATTGTATAGTCTAAACGAAGTAACATTTTCCATTGTTTTGAACAATTGAAACTTCGGTTAGATAAATTAATTTTGAGAGATATATTTCTATCTATATAATTTTTTATTTCTAAAACGTAAAATATTGATTTGATTTCAACGGACAGATGCGCTATCTACGTTCAATAAGTATGCATATTATTGCAAGATTTTATATAAATCTTTGTGGCAAAGAGGTCATACTTATTAGTATCTACAAAATGTATCTATCGCATGGTATTCAATACGCACAAAAATATTGTAAGACACGCTTTTACAAAAAGTGTCAATAATGTATGGTAGAAGTAGTAAAAGAGCCATGTGGTGTGAAAGAGGAACAGTTGATAAAATGAATATAATTTTAAATATATTTTATATTTCGTGAATAAATATTTTTTCTAAATTAACTTGAATTGTTATCAAGTGAACTTTGAATCTGTTGAAAATGTCATATCATTAGCTTCTACCCATTATTAGAAAATTTGTGGAAATCGAAAAGAAAATCACATGTCTAAGGTTATAGATTTTCATTTGTTTATTTTGTATGCTTTGTAAAGGTAGTATCGTGTTGGCGCCAAATACTTCAGCACCCCTCGTAGTCTAATGCGTTTTCCATCCGAAAGAAAATTCCCAACAATAACATAAAGCTTTTTTAACATGTATTCAGCTAGAAAATAAAATATTCGTCCAGATTCTCCCGGTGGTAAGTATCGTTTATGTCATTTCAAAGATTTTTGTGTGCCAACATATTTTATATCAAACGAGTGCCGTATATACGCCTCATCTGGTCTATGACATAGTCGTATTTAAAATAATTATAGATGATTGGTTGGGCCATTCATGTTCCCATTCCATTCCTTATTTCCTCACCCACCTCCTAAACCCCAGTGTTATTGTCACCAGACAATCAATAAGTAATTACGGTCATGAGAGACCGTATTGCAAATAGACATTCAGTTGCATCTCGACCGCGGACGCGTGCGGGATTCTAATAGCGTTCCAGTGATTGACTCAATAGATACAGACTCATTCATACAGCGTCACATATAATCCATAAAACTGTGTTACAAAGTGCGGTAGTGTACGAACCCGGTGACCCAAAACAACGATACCGCCCGAGTGACAGTTGAAACCAAACCACGGAGCCATCAAACATCATCACAAAGGTCAGTGTTTGGCATTCTGTTCCATCGCCCCCGCCTCTATATCCGACCTCCTCATAATTTCTTTAAATAATTACAGTCCACTTAAAAGCTCAACCAATGATGATGAATATTAAAATAAATTAATTTTGAGTCTCAGGGTATCATTTATAAAATTAAAAATATGAACACACTAATAAGAACATAATATTGTCAATTACACGTTTATGATTAAATGTTTTGAGCTTAATATAGCATAATATACATATTTAAACGTATGTCGTGATAGATAAATGAACGGCAAGTAAAGGCACCAAGTAGGTATTTCCTTTCGTGTTTAATTCAGATTTTCATGCCTTGTCAATCGGAATACAGATGGCAATTAAAGGGTTCATGTGGTTTATACCCAAACACTTGACATTTGAAATGTTTTCTATTTAATCTACAAATAATACGACATGGGGGATATAGAATAAATAAGGTATTTACAATCAGAGTATTTTAGTGGAATTATAATATTAGGTCTATTTTGTTTCTTCGTTGGGATCTTATGATTGAGGTTCTCAGTTCGGATGGATCCAGGGCCGTTTTAAACCCTCGTAGACCCTACTTTTTTCCAACGACTTCGATATGAAATTTTATGCAAATTTTATCGTAAATTCCAATGCAACATGTATACTTCTCAATACGACAATCTGGACCTCGCGGGGTTCATACTGCATTTGTATACAACAAACGACTGAATCCACATAGTTCTTGGTGGCTCAATTTACAGGATGACGTAGGTATTAGGCTGACCTACCATACGTTGGCTTAGTGCAGGGTTTGCGAATCTTTTTATGTACGCGTGCCAAAATTTCCCAAATAATACTTTCCAACTGTCTGACGTGCCAAGCAGTTATAACGGAAAAATAGTTTTTAAAAATTCTATTAAAAAGATGACGATGTTCTCACAGAACATAGCACACATATAGGTTTATCATTATTTTCAATTACGCCATACATTTAGATCCACCAATTCTGTCTGTCACCAACTGTCTGCCAGCATTACTACTACTAGCTTCACCAAGTTTTTGTTCCTTATAGCTAAAAATGAAATTGTTTGTTAAATGTATTAATTAGTTTGGTTATTTACGCACAAATTGACACCATAATTGCTCCGATCAGATGAGGTATTTTCTCGCTACAGTGGCCTCCGGCATTGTAAATCGATCAAAATTAGAAGTTCGCGGCGCAGCATTCCCCGCCGCCTGATGACGTTAGTGCCATAATATTATATGTGACGAATGAAGTCCAAGGACCGTCCAATTATATATTTAAAGTATTTGCCTGCTATATTTTATACGATTCGATCTATCATTTTTTATTATTATAGGTATTTTTTTTCTCTTCAAACGCGTGCTAAAGGTTCGCCATCACTGGCTTAGTGCATATAACTGCGTCCGTCTTTCTATGCATGGTATGTGTAATGTATGTTGTTTTTTTAAATATGTATTTAATTCAGTCCAAAGATCAAATAGGTTTAGCGAATAGCTGATTAACTATTTCCTGTAAACAGTCCAATATATAGGTAACCCCATATGCTAGGTTTAGGATCAAACATGGTAGTATATTGTTTATTATAGTGACTTAGTTCATTTAGGCAAATACAAAAAAATATCGTTCAATTAATAAGCCCGATTCTGAAACTAGGTACAGAATAACCACTAGCTATATAAAATTTCGGAAATTCCAAACCATTGTAATAATTTCACTATGTGAAAACAAGAAGGCTAGAAATAAGTATCAGGCTCACAGAATGAAACAAAAGAGCATAGAACTAAATTCATTATATCGGACGTCTGCATAAAAAAACCTGTATAAAAAAGGCAATACGTTACCCGGTAAAATAATATAACCAAGCAGCCAGGATAGAGGAGGAGGTATAAAATGATACAACAAGATTTATACGTACCTCCGCTGTCGTCTTGGAGTCTGAAGGAGGACACTACACATTACACCCTAGGGAAGAATATATTTCTGTCCCTGTTGCTCGCTCCGAAAGATGAAGTAAATACCTCAAGTATCTTTTTATTTATCGAGGAAACTTTTGCCTGTTGTTTTTGCTATAAGGTGCGAGGAAAAAAAGTGTCCAAATAACAATTGAAGATAATTAAATGAATACATAAGATTAAAACATTTCATTAAAGTCATATGAAGATTATATATTTAAGGTTGAACACAGTGTTTGTTATATGGCTCACTGTTACATTGTTACGTGTCTTAGTATGAACCTAAACTCTTTCTCAAATTTTGTTCGAAAAATAACGATGTTTTCCACAATAACATGGCACATTCGATTTCTTCAACGTCTTCAAAGATATATACAAATCGAAGCTTTAGTTAGTGTCGCTCAATTATGGGGCAGTGTATCGCTATGCGTGCAACTGCGAATCGCTTCAACTCGTGACGACAAAAGATGAATTACCCAGGTTTATTTTATTACTGCTCCGAGATCAATCGACAAACCAGGGCACCGGGCATAGGGAAGGTATATAAAAATGTTACAAACAGCATATTGTCACCATCCTGGCATTTTTACGTAAAATTGCCCGATTATTTTTTATAAATTTCATATTTCTGCAGTTTGCACCACCCTGCGAATACAACAGAGTCCAGAAACGATGCACCAAAGCGAGTGACGCACGAATCTTTCTTGCTAGTTACCTACTCAGTTGAACGACAACCGTCATGTAGAATTGTGTTAGTAAACGTAGTATTGAATGTGTAACGGGCGCCATTTTTTTCCGGGGTGAGGGAAGACGTGTTATATTTGTGTTATGTTAAAAAAAACCATTAGATGGCCATTATCAATTACGTTATCACTCCCCAAGATGAGGTCCCGACCCATCTCGAAGGATGCCAAGCATGAAATGAATCGCTATTAGCTATTTAGCCGTGTGTCGGCTATTTAATGAATGGCGAAAAATATGTAAACGAATCATAGTTTGCGCACTAAATGTTGCGCATTAGACTAGTGACGTTTGCATCCACTTTCTAACCTGTAAAATCTCATATCTGTTATTTGTAACCTGAAATTAGATACATAGTTTTGAATGTCGTTCACTTAGTACAAATTAAAAATATATTGAATACCGATTAATAAAGTGAGAGCCATTTAAAAAAAAAAACAAAAAAAAAACAAGACTCGTTATCGACTGTTATTTCTCGTTGTTTTTATTTTTAAAGTATCTATTGTCACTCTGACATTTAATCGTTTGTTTACGTAAGGAATTCCAACAGACAATAATAAATTCGTTGCCTAGGCAACGGAACAATTCTACTACCAAACTTGCGTTTGTATACAGCCGACTGATTCGCAGGTATTTTCATACTGTCGTAACGGTGTGCGCGCGCAGCTCTCAATTTCACTCTCGCCCCAAAAGAAGTAGGTATAACTTCAAAAATACTAATTTTATTATTATCATGCTAATAAAAAATAATTACAAGATACAAAGAACTTTTTATATATAACGTTTTTAAATATTCTGTTGAATTATTATGCTCAATATGCTCAAACCTGTACTTGATATGAAGTAAATAAAAAACAAACAAACAAACAAACATAGAATACTGAAATGTCATTTTGATTTTCATAGTAACGCACGTGTAACAAGGGATGGTGTGATGAGGGGTAGGTGATGAATAAAATCAGAAGGTTTTGATGCGTATAAAAGTAATTCCCCAAATTTATTATCCCTTAACACAAATTACAGATTCAATTTACAGCTTGAATAATACAAAGTTTATAAATTAGATTACGACGATAGTGTTTGTGATAAAAGTTATTTTAACGTTGAAGCGAGCGGCGTGTTATTAAGACGAGCGAATTTAAGGTACTGAGTTCTTGTTGGATTGCCACGTCTGTTTTTATATTGAAAGTAGACAAAGGAAATGCTATCCACAGCGTGGGTAAATTTATTGTTTTGTTCCCACATTGCGGATAGATTCCTGGGATTTTGTCTGCGAAATTTGATTAAGGTACAAACGTTATCAGTCCAACAATGGATTTCACACGACACAATGACAGGAATGCACTGTTTACTCGTTCATTCCTGTGATGGACAACTGACACCCGGCACTTAAGCATTTCTTCAGCCGGCGGGAGGTGATCATATGTCCGTTCTCACGGCAGTGTTTGGCTGATTATTAAAAATATTGAATTATTAAAATGTTGTAATTTTTAGGTTTTAACTGCTATCTACACATTGCACTGTCTGCGGACTACTTCCACCCTCATACCCCCCTTCCAGCGAAATGCGGCACGCAAATCGCGATGAAAGTAGGTAGAGGTGGTCGCTTGAAGGTCCAATCAGATCTGTCTCGGTGGATGCTGCGGTGGTCTGCATCCCGGGACGTCTGCTCTCATGTCCTTGATGACTCTCTTGGTGATGTGCTTTTTGCAATTTGTCCATAGCAGGTAGCTGGAAACTGCGGCAATGATGACGATAATCAAGGCAAGCGTTGCCCACGACAGTTGGCCTGTCGACGTGTCGTTGACAATTGCTCCGCCCGACGCAGTCTGTGCGACGATGATCTCTTCCTTTGTCTGTTGTGCACCCATTTTCGTATGCTGGTGTCTCTTGGTGATGATGATGGTAAAATACTGAATAATCCAGTTGAGTTATCCGCATTTATTGTGAATAAATTGTTTATGCCTGCATTTTAAATATTGCGTACACCACTGACCTACATTCTAGGTCGATGTGTGTTCTTGCTTTCGCTAACGTTGCTGTTTTGAAATCGGAAACTCCGCGTGCTGTTTTGAAACACGACCCCGATTGCATTGTTCGGCTCGTGCCTGATGTTGTTGACCGATATTTGCTCCACTGGCCTAGAGACGGTCTGGAAAATGGACACTTCTGCCGTATCGGGTAACACGAGCTCCCACGGTGTCAGGATTTTTCTCAGGCTGTTCCATTGTTTTATTTTCCTTGAGAATGTACGCTGGTTTTAAACGGTCGATAGAAACGGTGACGTTTTTTCCTCTCTTGCAAATGACATATGTTCGCGAATTGCGCGTGATGACCTCATATGGTCCGGTAAATGGAGATCTTAGCGGAGTTTTAACTGTATCATCGCGTAAGAACACATGTGTCGATTTGTCAAGGTCTTTGAAAATGAAAACGCGTTTCTCGCCGTGTTGCTGGCTTTTTACAGGTTGCAGTTGTTGGAAATGTTTTTTTAGGATCGTGACGTAGTTGCTTGGGTCTTGGTTTGTGCTGGTTTGATGGCACAAAAATTCCCCTGGTAGGCGTAAGGGTTCGCCGTACACAAGCTCAGCTGCTGTCGTCTTTAAATCTTCTCTCCAAGCTGCTCTGATTCCCATTAACACTGTCGGCAATGTTTCAGTCCATCTCTCATTCTCGTGGCATTTTATAGCGGCTTTTAATTGACGATGCAGTCTTTCGACCATACCGTTTGCGGCTGGGTGATATGCTGTCGTGTGAATCCTCGGCGTACCAGTCAGACGATTTAATTGTCTGAAAAGGTTCGACTCAAATTGTTTGCCTTGATCCGTTGTCACTCTCAAAGGCGTTCCAAAACGGGCGATCCAACCATTGTAGAATGTACGGGCGATCGTTTCCGCTTCTTGGTCTTTAATCGGAAATGCTTCCGGCCACCGCGTGAATCTGTCAACGCAGGTGAGGCAATATCTGCAGCCTTCAGACATAGGAAGGATGACGATGTCGATGTGGACATGCTCAAATCGTCCTGAAGGTGCAAAGTTTCCGAGTGGTGCTGATATGTGACGTGTGATCTTGTTCTTCTGGCATTGAAGACAGTTGCGGGCCCAATTTCGACAATCCGTTTTAATCGACGGCCAAACAAATCGTTGTGTGACAAGTTTGACGGTCGCATTAATTCCGGGATGTGAAAGTCTGTGGATATGATTAAAAGCTGCTTGTCGGTGCGGTTTGGTTATGAAAGGTCTTGCGATAGGTGTTGACAAGTCACAGAATACTTTTATGTCTGTGTCGGGAATAAGTACTTGTTTCAACTGAAGTACCGATCCGTCACGTAAAAATGTACTCATTTCGTTGTCAGTTTCCTGGTCGGCTGCGAGGTTGGCATAATTCAGTGTGTCTTCAACGACTTCTATCCTAGACAAGGCATCAGCAACGATGTTGTCTTTTCCAGCGACGTGACGGATGTCGGTCGTGAATTGTCCGATGAAATCGAGGTGTCTGAATTGTCTTGGTGAGCACTTGTCCGATTTTTGTTGGAATGCGAACGTAATGGGCTTGTGGTCGGTAAATATGGTGAACGTGTGAGCTTCTATCATGTGTCGAAAATGTTTGACAGCTAGATAGATAGCTAAAAGCTCGCGGTCGTAAGCGCCATATTTTCTCTCCGCTGGACTTAGCTTCTTTGAAAAGAATGCCAGCGGTTCCCATTGATCGTCAACTCGTTGTTGAAGTGCTGCGCCAACGGAAGTATCGGATGCGTCACTAATTATCGCTAAGTGAGTCCCCTCACTTTTCGGATGTTTCAATAGCGTTGCTTCCGCCAAACTCTTCTTGCATTCCTCGAAGGCCTTGATTGCTTCTGGTGTCCAGATGATAGGTTCTTTCTTGGAAGTTTTTCCTTGCAGGAGTGAGTTCAGTGGAGCTTGCGTTTCTGCGGCCTTGGGGACGAATCTCCTATAGAAATTCAAAATTCCCAAGAACCGTCGTAGTCCTTTTTGAGTGTCTGGGCGGGTGTATTCGCGAATAGCGCTGACACGATCTGGAAGTGGTCGAGTTCCGGTGCTGGAAACCAGGTAGCCAAGGAATTTAACTTCCTCTACTCCGAAGTGGCACTTCGTGGAGTTGACAACCAGGCCGTACTCCTGTAGGCGTTTGAACAAAATTTCCAGGTGTTGAAGATGCTCTTGTTCTGTTGTGGAGGCTACCAGGATGTCGTCTATGTAGGCGTAGCAGAAGTCCAGACCCTGCAGAACCTCGTCAATGAAGCGCTGAAAAGTCTGGGCCGCATTCCTCAAGCCGAAAGACATAAATGGAAACTCGAATAATCCAAAGGGTGTTGTGATGGCAGTCTTCGGAATGTCCTCTTCAGCCACTGGGATTTGGTTGTATGCTCTCACCAGGTCGATCGTGGAGAAAACTTTCCTATCACGCAATGTTTGTGTGAAGTCTTGGATATGACGCACGGGGTACCTGTCAGGTACGGTTCGAGCGTTTAATCCGCGGTAATCACCACATGGCCTCCATTGATCTTCAGATTTGGGCACCAGGTGAAGGGGTGACGCCCAAGAACTTTCAGATGGTCGTGCTATTCCAAGTCTGGTCATGGTTTCGAATTCCTTTTTGGCGATGTGAAGTTTGTCGGGAGCTAGGCGTCTAGGACGTTGAGCTACAGAAGGTCCTTCGGTGGTTCGTATGTGATGTCTCGTGTTGTGGATGACTTCTCTACCAGCTCCATCTGGGCGCGTGAGATCCGGAAACTGCTGCAGTAATCCATGATAAAGGGATTTACCTGCGACAGTTTTGACAGTTGCTATCTCAGTGCTGCTGTGGCGTCCAGAGGTTGTAAGTTGAGTCGTCTGATCCAACAGTCTGCGATTCTTGACATCGACTAATAATCCGAAATGGATTAGGAAGTCAACACCAATAATGGGCTTGGTGACATCTGCAATCACGAATTTCCAGGTGAATTCTCTTCGTAACCCCAAATTCAGCGTCAGTGAGATACTGCCATACGTAGCAATGACAGATCCGTTTGCTGCTGAAAGTTCGTACTGTGATTTTGGTCGGCGCCCCTGTACTTTCGTGCGTGGGAAAACGCAAAGGTCCGCTCCGGTGTCGATAAGAAATTGTATTTTCGTGGCGTGGTCGGTGACGAAGAGGCGGCTGGAGGTAGGGCTGTAATCGCTGGCCGCGCTTAGCGACTGCCCGTGGCGTTTCCCTTGTTGAAGGTGCATGGTGTGACGCACTTCTCCGCATCTTGGCCGAATCTACGATGATACCAACACATGCCAGGTTTGCTGTGGCTTTGGTCTCGCGGTCGGGAATGGTTCCTCCTTTGGCTGGCTGATCGTGACTGGTGACGTGGCCTTGATGGTCGGTTTCCTCTTGCGAGCTCTTTGGAGAGCTCCTCGCGAAGAGTTGAGATTTCCTCCCGCAAGGTGATCACCAGCTTGCTGATGCCGCACAGGTCTTCCATCGTAGTTTCAGCAATGGATGCCTTTGATGTGGAATCTGCCATGGCGTCAGCTAGGTCTGCAACCTTGTTGAGATCCGCGTCCTTCTGTGTCGCCAGTACCAATTGCATGGTATGTGGTAAGCGACCCATCCAAAGCGTGCGTAGGATGTCATCAGTAACGGCTGCTCCTGCGAGAGAACGTAGGTGGCGCAAGAACTGTGATGGTTTGCGATCACCAACTTCCTCGTGCTCCAGTAGTCGTCTGGTCTTCTGCTCCTGGGTAGAGCTCAGCCTTCTCGTCAGCTCCGTCCTGAGGTGCTCGTAGGCTCCTTCACGAGGTGGGTTAAGGATGATGTCTCGAACCTCTGAAGCGTAACGAGATTCCAAAGCTCCCAGGATGTATCCAAATTTGGTCGCGTCAGTCGTGACGCCAGCTGCTTCGAAGCTTCGCTCCACCATGCAGAACCACATTTCCGGGTCTTCTGGACAGAATGGTGGGATCCTCACTGCCACGCGGCTGATCTGAGGTGTGGTCTGCTGGGCTGGTGCTGGTGTTGTCGTTTCTCCTCCGGCATTGCTGCCATACCCGCTGGAGAACTGTCCATTGGGCATCTTGACAAGGCAAGTGAATTTAAGAAAATTAACGCGGGAAAACGGATGTTGAAAACTGCGCGGGAAAACGAGCTCCAACGAAAAAATAATTCTCTCACAAACACAGTAAAATAGTAGTTAATAAAAAAATTAAACGAAGTCTGTAAAATGAAAATGAATGAATTGAATTTTACTTTACGGGTCACCACTGTTGCAAGGGATGGTGTGATGAGGGGTAGGTGATGAATAAAATCAGAAGGTTTTGATGCGTATAAAAGTAATTCCCCAAATTTATTATCCCTTAACACAAATTACAGATTCAATTTACAGCTTGAATAATACAAAGTTTATAAATTAGATTACGACGATAGTGTTTGTGATAAAAGTTATTTTAACGTTGAAGCGAGCGGCGTGTTATTAAGACGAGCGAATTTAAGGTACTGAGTTCTTGTTGGATTGCCACGTCTGTTTTTATATTGAAAGTAGACAAAGGAAATGCTATCCACAGCGTGGGTAAATTTATTGTTTTGTTCCCACATTGCGGATAGATTCCTGGGATTTTGTCTGCGAAATTTGATTAAGGTACAAACGTTATCAGTCCAACAATGGATTTCACACGACACAATGACAGGAATGCACTGTTTACTCGTTCATTCCTGTGATGGACAACTGACACCCGGCACTTAAGCATTTCTTCAGCCGGCGGGAGGTGATCATATGTCCGTTCTCACGGCAGTGTTTGGCTGATTATTAAAAATATTGAATTATTAAAATGTTGTAATTTTTAGGTTTTAACTGCTATCTACACATTGCACTGTCTGCGGACTACTTCCACCCTCACACGTATATATTAATAATTTAGATGCTAAGACCACCCACTTAGCAACCAATAATAGTGGATTTGATTACGGATTTCTTCTGAAATAATTTTTCATACAAAACAGAATTAACTGAAAATGAATTCAATTCTACTAAAAGTATTAAAGGATACCATTGGCATCGTGTTCTGATATATTCTAAAAGTTTCAAATGTCTAGCTAGTCGGGAAGTTAGTTAAAAATCGATTGCAAGATTTGTACTGGATAAACCACCACCGGACAAATAAGAATACGACCTAATAAAAACGTTGTAGGAATATGTATGGATCCAGTATAACCCTGTTTTACTATACATACTTGATTTGCAATTCGTTTATTACCTCAGTGATAAAGCAACTATCTTTTATAATAGTATACATTGATATTTTCATTGCGCCGTTTGCACGCTTTTACCATCGTATGCTAATTAAAAAATATTTAGCAGCTGTCATTGTATTTTGGTCTATGCATCTCGGAGTGAGGTGGCCCAATTTGTCGGGAGTGATCGATGTGTGGGCTTTTGTTCAAAGCGCACATGCGTTAATGTATCTCCCTATTGAATACGAATGTGTTCATAAATAAACCATAAGACTATTCTAAGGAACCTCATAATCGAATTACTGTCAGAAAATGATTGCATTGGATCAAACAAAGTAGACAAAGGTTATTTTGCAATATTACGTAAGACACTCGCCTGCTTATTGTGTTATTTCCGCCACAGCGATTTATAGATTCGTTGTATACAGAAGGTTCCAAGTGTTATGAATGATTAAGAAAGGACTTGATGTATGTGGAAGCACTTACTTACAGAACATGAAGAAAAAACAATATAAAGAATATTTCATACTATAATTTAACTATAACAACATAACCTTTTAACATCGCCAAAAGATGCCATTTCCTAAGGATCTAATTCCATCCGTGGCAAAGGCTCTATGCTAGGCGATTATTTAGAGCCTACATTCAAAGAAAAATATAGCAAGCCATTATAAAGTTTAAAAATAAACAGATCCACCATTGTCGACAGAATCTTCAGGTATTGAATTTAGAATTCGTATCATCTGTCTTATGTCTATTGTATTTATACGATTACTTTGTTAGGAATTCAAATTTAATTTGTATGGCCGCCAGGTCACCTGACCTCAGCCACGTCTACCAAAATGTATGCAATACGGTAGACCCAAAAAGCGAAGCCTTAAACTTTTTCACATAATAATATTATTGTATATGACTCCAGCTTTGTCCAAAATAATTAATAAGATAATTTAGAAAAAAAAATTCTACGGCAGTTAATTAAATATAAGTAGATTGTTCATTAAAATAAAAATTTATTTTACCTAATAACTTTTGGTGGGTATTTCTTTAAAAAACTTTCACTCTGTGGAGGCTCATAATATGATCTTATTAGGATCAGATTTAAACTCATTGATTAATTTTATATTGTCAGTTAGCTATTGGAATGTCATCGCTTTAGTGTGTCGCTATCATTAGTGTGATATTAGTATTCATCAATAGTAATATCAAATTGTCTTCTTATTTCCCATATGTATATTTGACAAGTGTGCTCTTTTTCTCAAATGTCCACAACCAACCTCTTTCCAAAAGTCACCCTTCGCCATTAAACTCCATAGAACCCGAAAGAGTCTGTAACCATTACCGAGCTGATTCATAGAAATATGAGCAGGGTTGACTACGAATACATAGCAATTGCTAGCGCATAAGAGAATTTGTTCAGCATTCCATATTATAAATATTATATTTCATTATCACAGCCGGTCGCAAAATATTGAGTTTTTTCTCTTTGGAAATTTGAGTTTGTTTCCAGGGCAATAGGTACAGTGTGTCAAATTCTAGTCTGAGTACCTGCTCAGCACTCGAAAAACACCTTTTATTCCCGTAATACGTATTTGTTTATTCTTAATAAAAATGTGTGCTATATTTTAATATACTTTAATTAAATTCGTCATTACAATATAATTCCTATGATTAATAATTTTAATTAGGCAAGTAAATCATTTTATTTATTAATTAAACTGCTGGTAACAATATGACATATATCCATCATAATGATGAGAAACGAACTTCTTTAATGAATTATAATTCAACAGTTTACAAACAAAACTTTACAATTAGAAAATAGGCCCACTCCCAGTTATTTAGTTAACTGTATATTTTACCACGTTTTTATTAGCACGTATTCTTGTTTGTCCGGTACAGATTTTTTCTTGTGCAGTACAATTTTTTTCTTGTTTGTTTAAGATTTTCAACTAACTTCCCGACTAGCTAGACATTTGAAACTTTTAGAATATATCAGAATACGACGACAATGCATTATTTTAATACTTCAGCCATCTATAATCAGAATTGAATTCATTTTCAGTTAATTCTGTTTTGTATGTTTCGGAAAAAAATCGTTAAAAGTAATATTTACTACTCACTATTATTGGTTGCTAAGTTGGTCATAGCAACTAAATTATTAATATATACGTACGTTACTATGGAAATCAATATGAAATGTCAAAATGACATTTATTTTCTGTATTCTATAATATTTATTCAGTATTTCTATCAAGTACAATAAAAAGTTTTTATTAATACATAGAATTGTCAAGTTTATATGATTCAACAGGAAATTTAAAAACGTGGTATATAAAAAATTCTTTTTAACTTGTAATTATTTTGTATTAAGCCGTTTCATAAAATAAAATTATTATTTTGTATTATTTTGATTTAGGTTTTCGTCTGTACAACTTGTAAGCTAGATTAAACAAACCATCATATAATGTTTTAAAGTTATTCGTAAATTTAACTTAAATATTTGCAAATTCAGATTAGTTACTGAATTTCTTAACGCTCGACTATCTTGTCAAAGTAATTAGAACTTTCAATGCCAGACAGTCTATAAATGATAGATTCTTATCTGCTTCAGAAACATACATTTTATTCGAAAAAGACAGAGAAATGCTTTATTCCTTAACCTGTGTTTCATTTGTATTTTTTCGTTTTTTATACTACACCTGACCTTTTGTTGGCTCTTAAATCCGCCGTCCATTACGACGGCTAAACGCACACACAAAATGCAGGATGTAGCAACTAAGTAAAAAAATCTGGGACTATTAGGATATTTCGCGTGGTAATAAATTCCATGCGGCCACGCCGTTATTCGCAGATTTTTTTCATCACACCCCTTCAACCCTCGCGAAATATATTCACATCCGAATAGACAACGAAATATTCACCCGAATTGCATCGACCTGATACGTGGATGCGTCTGACCGCCTGACCGTAGCAATGGGCGACAGACCTTATTGGCAAATCAGCAAATCTAAAAAATGTTTCGTTCTATGTTTTTCCACGTTTTAATCAACATAATTGGCAAAGGTTAGAATTCAAGTGCCTCTGTGTCACAATAGTGTTTGTCCTGTTCTTTAAGGCTATACCTCAGTTGAGGAATGGTCTAAAAAGATCGTGGCTAGGCGATGCGCGGATTGTGCAAATGACGCGTGCCAACGAAATATAATTTGTCCAATCGTCCAAAATATAATTTGTGCAATCCAATATGCGTCCATTAAATGTTCTGTTTATTGTTCTATTAGTAACAATAAGAATACATTCATTGACATGTTTTCTTTTTCAAGTAAATGGGTAAAGTTTTTAGTCATCTTTACACGATTTAAGAATATTTTCATCCGACGACATGACAAAACAAATCGAGGTGCGGACACCTCGACGTTCGCTATCCGATTGCCAGCGCGTCCAAAATTTCGTCGCACCTGTAGTTGAAAATTATTTGCCGTTTCACTGAAGTACCGTCTTAATGAAAAAAAATACGTAATATTTAAATATTGATAAGAATACATTTCGCAATTAGTAATTATTTGGAATACCTTAACTTGGTACATATCAATATGTATCGTTGAATAAATGAATAGCGGACGATACCAGTGTTCAATGAAATTATTGTGGCAATTGCAAATCTACGTTCTTCACTTAAGACACATACGCTCTCGTAACAAGATATAGTTTATATTTTCAGTATCAAAAGTAAATAATTGATAACATAAATAAATCAGCAAGGATTCTTCAGTTTTAGGCAGGCCCGAAATTGATAGCGTGTGAAGAGAAAATATATTATTTATCCCGGAGTGGTTATGTTTCAAAAACACGTAGTACTTCGGTTGAATTATAGGTGAAAGTGGTAATACATATAAAATATACCATGTCTACTTCAAAAGTGCCAACATATATAATGTTTTCTATATATAAGAGAGTTTATTGATGGTACTAGCCCGAGTCGTAAATGGAAACAAAAAAAGTTGCCACAACAAACGAAAAAACTTTTAAAAACAAAAAGGGACTTCTGAGATTTTCTTTTTCGTTCGAGGCACATTTACATAACTCCATTACTGATCTGCATGACACTTTATTTAAATTGTACGAGGTAGTCTATTTTCAAAATTGTTTCCAGTGAGTTAAAATTGAGTTTGAATGTGCTACATTGATCAGATTGGCCACGCATTTAACAAATTGCACGAAACGCCTAGAAAGGACAATAAAAATATTAACAATATTTTTTTTTATCATTAAACTTGACTACGAGACTCAGTAGTACGGTATCGTAGCGGTAGTGAAACAATCACAGAAACATCTATTGTGACCTCACCGGAATCGAACCCGGCGTGAGAGGCCAATACCTTATTCCGTCTGTCACAATTATCTACATTTGTTTCCTTTGTTTAATTTAGATAAATAACACTGCATTCAAACATTTAATTATTACATATTACTATCGGCTGAGGGTAAATGATAGAATTTTAATTTATGTAAGTTTTGTACTGTTCCATTTCAATAGTTTACGGAATTCGCCTTCGAGCAATACACATTTCCTTAGGGCAACTGGGGAATACCTATGTATTTCAAACTGATACAGTGTTAAGACTCCTTACTGTTTATACTCTAAAATCTAAATGAACGTATTATAGTGTATTTCAGTAATGTGTATATAAGCAGTATGGTAGTTATATATTTACAATATGGGAATGTCAACAATATATATATATATATTCTGGAGATGACAATGTAGCTATATCACTGTGAGAGGATTCGGGTGTGGGGAGGCCTTTATCTGTGACTCATTCATAATATCGTATTTATAAAATGAATCAAGTAAAAAAAATGTATTAGGCGCACATAACATCGTTAGGGTTGTTCCAAAATTGAAAACACGTTTATACATTGATTAAAGGATTTTCGGCTACAGCTTTTGGGTCCCTGAAAGTTGGCATACATCTTAAACCGGTTTAATGTTAAAAGAACTCATAAGAGGAGATTTTCAGATAATATCATTCACACACAAAAAAAAATCGTAATACCTAAATACCAGGCAAGCATAACCTAATAAGAGTAATTATTGAGACCTTTAAATACGGTTCAGGTTCTAACGTTCGTTCGTTCGTTCTCACATAGCTACCCTAACAATGGGTTGAATATTTTATTAATACGAGTATATAATTATTAGTGTTCAGTCATCAATAATAGTTAATACACAAAAGAGGTAAAAAAGAGTAGCTATTTAGTATAGAAAAGTATCAGGCACACATAGCCTTAGAAGAGTCGTTTGAAAATTGAATTACGAGTTCCAGAGTAATCACGGGGTAATTCCTAAGAAATATTACTCATTTTGAGAGCTCGCCACCCTTTTTAAGCATGGCGGAGAGTTGCGGTCCATTAATACAAATCACGTAGACGCCAGAAAGTTGTTTTTAGATTACGATTTTCACCCACAAAGAATATTTCTTTCTATTCTAAAAATAGAGACATTCAATTCGCAGTGGAGCTCACAACTTTACCTACTGTGGACAAGTAGTTACTGATGTGCGGGTGTAAAAAATGAAAAGCGTTTGAGATTATTTGATGTATGCATGTTTTTAGCTAAGCGTAACGTTTATTTGCACAGTAAAAAAATATTTTTTAATATTATATTTATGTCATGTCATAACACATTTTTTATGCTTGATTACTAATGCTATCCGTGATAACCGTGGTATAATTTTCAGGTATAGTCCTGTAGTGGTGTTAATAACAGAAATCATTTATAACATTCTAATAATCAACGTTTATTAATCCATATTTCAATACTAATCATTGAAGTAGTATACTTATATGACATTTAACATAAACATATAGGTATATATATCAGTGGCAAAGGGTGACTTTTGGAAAGAAGTAAGCTGTGGAGATCTGAGAAAAAGAGTACACTTGTTAGATATACTTACGAGACATAAGAAGACAATACGATATTACTACTACACACCAATGACAACGACACAGTAATTCAATGACGACTTAAAATTGAGCGATGAGTTAAAACTACGTATTTTTCAAAACATTTATACACATCAAAAATCATTACATAAAATTAATTTTTATTTTTATGAACAATCTATATTTATTAATATCCGATTAAACGCCATAGAAATTATTTTTTATTTTATTATCTATATTTAATTATCTAACTATTAATTATTTTGGACAAAGTGCAGTCATGACAATATCACGGGATCTGAATGTCACCACACTCGCAAAGTTGGTACTCTTTTAAATCCTATTTATGCATCATTTAAGCACACCGGATTCGGTTGAAACACACGTCATTGACTAAAGATATGGATGGACCACAGAACAGATAATAAATAGAATACCGATGGCCTATATTCAATACGCCGCATGGTGGAGCAGAGCAGGCTTTTGAATGTGTGAGTGTCCTACGAAACTGAAGCACGCATTATGCACGTGCAATAGTGTGTGTAATACACCAACATTAAATGAGCGTAAATGCATAATCCGAGAGCAGTTTTCAGTATTCGACGTAAAACGTATTCGAGACACGTGTGTAAGTTTAACCCGGATTCTTCCTTACTCAAGTCGTTTAGCTGCTATCGCCTTACCCGTTGTGTATTTCAGTTTCCATTATTTCTGAGTTCCCTGGGATGGACATTCATTTTTAATTAAATAATATTCAAATGTGTACTTTCCATATTGTTATGGACAATTACTAAGCCGAAACCACGTTATATAACACAAATTGAAACTTATAAAAATTTCGCCTGAGGATTAAGATTTTGTTTATGTTCAATTACCATAGTGAACGAAAATTTGTTATAATACCCACCGAAGAGACGAGAGAGAACAAGAACATCATATTATCCGAAAATTTTATCATAAATCGAGAACTTTTTCCCGCTAAATTTTGTTACCGATAATAATATGTAAGGTATGGAAAATACTGCATTATTTTTATAGTGTGAAGTACAACCGTCACAATTTCAGTGAATGTTAGTGATTAAGAATTTAAAAAATGGGAGTGGTCTAAAGAAATTTCTTAATAATTCGGAGTATTCTATGTCATATTATCTAACATGTCAATTTATTGTTATAAATATTGTAAACTGCGGCAAGTTTGTTAATCTATGTGTTAGTTTTATGCTATAATTAATTAAATATCCTAAATTTCAGCATACTGGCATAGGTCCTCCCAAATTTCAGAATATGTTATACCTACCAAACTTTGCAAGTTAATAAGGGTTAATAAGCAATGGCCAAATATGATGCAATACATAACAGAACTAGTTTAACTTGATGAACACAAGTGTGGGCCAGCATAATGCTATGGACACACGTCCGGATATCATGCACAAGAAGTCAATAAACTAATTAATATGATATCACCAAAATTTATTATGAAAAGGGCCACGAATCTAGCGCCTTGGTCTATTGTTTTTAATTCTTTTTATTAATGCATAAATCTTGTCCGCTGTATATGTATTTCCGTTGAAACTTTAAGGCTGTACATCAGCTGAGCCACGGTCTAAAAAGATCGTGGCTAGGCGATGCGCGGATTGCGGGTCGCGGGTGCAAATGACGCATGTCAAACGAAATATAATTTGTCATATAAATCCAACATACGTCCATGTTATGTTCTGTTTATATAGAAAGCGGTCGTGCATATCCACGGTTGTGCATATATGACGGGTGGTGGTGGGCACTTTAACGTATGTTCTATTAGTAACAATAATAATATATTCATTGACATGTTTTCTTTTTAAAGTAAATGGGTAACATTTTTAGTCATCTTTACACGATTTAAGAATTAATTGGCCCGTCGCCATCACGAAACAAAGTGACGTGTTTCCAGCTCGACGTTCTCTCACAGAATGCGAGCGAGTCCAAAATTTCGTCGCGCCTATAGTTGAAAATTATTTGCCGTTTCACTGATGGATCACCTTAAGGCTATACTTCAGTTGAGGCATGGTCTAAAAATCGTGTCTAAGCGATGCGCGTATTGAGCAAATGACGCGAGTCGAACGAAATATAATTTGTCATAAAAAATCAACACGCGTCCATTTAATGTTATGTTATTGTTATATTAGTAATAATAATAGTATATTCATTGACATGTTTTCTTTTTCAAGTAAATGGGTAATGCTTTTTAGTCATCTTCAGACGATTTAAGAATATATTCCTCCGACGTCGTCACAAAAAAAATTGACGTGCTTACACCTAGACTGTCGATCTCCGATTGGCGACGAGTGAAAAATTTCGTCCCACCTACTGTTGAAAATTATTTGTCGTTTGACTTATGTATGCTCTTAATGTTTTAACTTTTGTGAAAGCTTTATTGTTTCCTTTATAGTCTATATCATCCTTGAAAGTAAATCACCTAACAAATACCTTCAAAACTTTACACTTTACTTTTTAAACAAAACAGCTGTGAATACCAACCAGGAGTTGCACATAAGTCCAGACTCCAGTCTTTGGTAAAGAGATAAAGGAAGGATAAACCATCATACCACATCAGGTTCCTGTCAACCCAAGTCACCTGATTGCTTTGCCTACTTCCTTGAAGAACATAACAGTACCTAAGATAAATTCATCTCTTATGGCTCTTTGTATAACAGGTTTCCCGGAAAAGCGAGATATAGGAGATATATTTAGAAAATTACACGGTTCGGCACAATATATATATCCACACAATCAATAAACACCGATAATGTGTATTTTAAAATCCATGAGACGTATATTCAAAATTTTCCATTGCGTTTTAGCCAGATATATTCTACGTTAAAATAAAAATATAGAAAACTTGACTTGTTCGACAAAATATAAAACATTTCATCGCACTACGTCTGTTTTTGCAGCGCTTTCTTTATACACTCTTTTAGCATTTTTATTTAATAGAATGTCATTATTGGGAGCCGTACACGTTTCCATTCGCACATTTGCTGTAAATAATAATTCTAACTGGATAAAAATGTAAGTTCATACGTAGAGATTCGGCAACAAACGTATGTGACATATTTCATTTCCGGAACATATATCAGCCGACGCGCATCTTCCGTCTCAAGGAGGTTAGGTAAGTCCACCGTGTAGGTAGGGTAGGATGTATTATTAGTCGTTCACTATACGGTAATACATTTGTAAATAATTTAGTATGTTTACTGTCAGTCATCAGTGGAAGATCATAAATAAACAACACACATTTTGGTCTTCAATATATATAAACCCAATATGAATATAGTCAATGTCTTCAGGGCGCGAATACTCTGATGGGCTGATCACGTTGTTAGATGCGATGGACCCCATAGGAGATGGGAGGAGGGACGCAGAGAGAATGAGTGTGACCGACGGGATAGAGAAAGAACTCGAGATTTAGATATTTAGATTCCTGGAGGACGGTTGTGCAGTCGGCCACGGACCTGAATGGTCTGTAGCGTCAGTTTAAGTAAGCAATACCTTTCCCACAAATCAAAACTAGTGTCGTCGGAAATCAGAACTGTCCACGAAAAATTCAGATGGTTGTTTTATAGCACGAAAAATAATCTAAATATTGTACAGCTAACAAAAAAAACTTTAATTTAATTTTATTGTAATGGAGTTCTATCCTATTAATGACAGTTCAATGAATACGTTTTTTCTCATATACAGTTTATAATAATTTATACAATAGTTACTGTAGGCAGGTTGCTAATTTGTGTGATTAATGTATTTGAAAAAATAGTTTTACGTAATGAAAACGATTCCATAATCAGCAAACTCCAGATTCGAGATGGACTTTCATCGGTTTGCTTACGTTGACTCGCGTTCACATAACCCGCGGAGACGATCACAACATGAAAATACTTGTGGTATTTTGGTTAGGTTGATGATCGGAAAAGACAAAGAAGAACTCGGAAAGGTTGCATATATCTCTATATATATAAAAATCTCTTGTCACGATGTTTGTGGTCGAACTCCTCCGAAATGGCTCGACCGATTTTTATGATTTTTTTTATGTATATTTGTTAGGTATGAGAATAGGTCAACAAGTATATTTCATACCGCTAGGTGATTAGGGTATCTCTATCCAGAAAAATTTTCTTTTATTTTTTTGACAATTTTTTTTTGTATTTTTTTTATTATTTGGCATAAAAAATACCTATAACCCCAAATTTTTAACCCTCCTACCCCCACCCTCCCATTTTTTAATCGCGATTTTATTATTTGTATGAACAAATTTAACCGTCGTTCGTATTTCAAACAGAACGAAATTATTTATGTTGTTGAATGACAGATGGCGCTACGTCCGAGAAGAATTCAAGAGAAGCGTCGCGTCATTTTGACATTTCATTCTGCATATCACAACGCAGGGCGTGCAAAATTTTGTACGATTTATTTTAATTTATCTATTTTTATGTGCGTGTATTACAGTGCACAATGCCAGCAAGACGCAAGGGGGGGCATTTAGGCCGTCGAACGAATAAAGCAACAAACATGCGAAATAGTAGAGCAGAAAGAACAGACGAACAAATCCAACAAGATAACAAAAACGTGCGTGTAAGCATGTCGCAATTGCGTGCATCTCAATCATAAGAGGCACGAGCTGAACGAAATCAACAACGACAATTGGAACGGAGCCAAGCGCGCCGGTTCGTAGTTAACACACGCAGAGCAAATGACCGACAACGCCAACAAGTACATCGAACATTTACATCCGCTTCGTTCCTTCGTCTCGCATTCGAGTACGAGCCAGATATTGAATATTCCGCTCATCCGAAAGTGCTGATTGGTGCTATGGACAAAGAATATCCCCATTGTCATGCGCTCAAATTCAAACATGAGTCAGCCGGGATGTGTTGCGCATCAGGAAAAGTGCAACTACCAGAAATTGAGATACCACCAGAACCATTGAACGGCTTGCTCATCGGCACGGTTCCAGATTCAAACCTGTTCCTGAAGTCCATTCGCACATTCAATTCATAATTCCAAATGACTTCGTTCGGAGCAACAGAAATAGTTCACAATACTGCGGCAAATGGTCAACAATTCCATTCTACGTTCAAAATCAAAGGCCAAGTATACCACAAAGTAGGCTCATTGCTGCCAATGCCAAACGAACCACATAAATTTTTACAAATCTACTTCATGGGCGGTGAGGACATCAATCATGTGGATGCACGTTGCGGCTACAATGGCCTCAATTCGCCTATTTCCAGGCGTATCGTCGGCGAACTGGACGCCCTGTTGAATGAGCACAATGAATTATTGAAATTCTTCAAAGCACACATGCACGAATTGCAAAGTGACAATCACGCTATTGTCATCAATCCTGATAAAACACTAGCTGGAGAGCACTGCACCTGTTGTTGACGACATTGCTGGAATCATGGTTGACGACCGCACATCGGCGCGAGAAATCGTGATTCGAAGAAGAAACAATAATCTGGAGTTCATCGCTGACACACACCGTTCATACGACGCTCTCCGATATCCGCTAATTTTCTGGAAGGGACAAGACGGATATTGCATAAACATTAAACAACGAGATCCTGTCACAGGTAATTCATTCATTATGAATATCATTATTCATTTTGAATTGAGAAAATGAATGGTTGATGTTTTTTTGTTTTTATCGGCGGTCATCGTCTACAGCGCTCTATTCCTCTTTCTGTCATAGATCCCATCCCCACACACTTACGATACATTCGTTATTTTTTATTTAACAACCAAAATATTCACTAGAAATAATTTATATGGCAGAACAACGTTTGCCGGGTCAGCTAGTATATATATATATATAATAGATAAGATAATAATAGTAATAATGATACCAATACACATTGACGTCAGTTGTTCGCGATTGTCAACAATACACAAATACAAATCTTTTTTTTAATGTATATAAATATTTTCTCTTTGACAGTTTTTCAGACGAGTATTTTCCGACTAGCTCTTTCTTCAAGGCATGCTCGCCTTTCACTCTCTTAAATCTCGTAGGTTACTTTTGCTCTTAAAGTATTTTCCCCTGCTCTCACATGGTATAGTTTCCAATTCTGATATTCTGCAAAATTTGAATCTATATGCACCCGTCAATTACATGCATGGTTATTACCTATCACCTATTTTGGGTGAAAACTGTTGCCTCGTGTCAGTCTCACCAGGCACCAATAGCGAGGGTTTTACGGATGGTCAATGCACTCCCTAGAGGTGTAGACAATTTTAACGATGCAATATGTATTTTTTTTTTTTTAATTCTATTTTAATTTTAAATTTGTATTTTTCTTGAATGATTGTTGTTTTTTTAAAATTTCATTTCTTTTGCTATAAAATTATTTTTTTGTTTGTTTTTTTCTTTGCTAAGTTGATTTACCTGTACTTTGTATTTTAAATGTTATGTTGTCTTGAATTAATAATTTGTTATGTGCTCAGTGTCTTTTTTTAAAATAAATAAATAAATAAAATATCATTCTAATGTCTCAAAGTGAACGTTTTCCAATAAATCAAGATCCGACAAGGTGGACTAGATATACGAAATGATATGAAAAGCGAGTCATATTGTAAATTGAATTTATTCACCCAACCGACACATATTTTTATTTATACTTTTTGTGAAGAAAATATATATAAAAAATACAACTGCGAAGTTTCTTTTGGCATGATGTCATTATTAGGTAATAAAATCATACCCCTGAGGTAGGTACTTCCTTAGTATCCGACATTCCGAGGTCTTTTCCGGAACTTACCTGAAATAAAAGAAAAACGTAGAATTAATACATAGGGAAAGAAAATTTTACTCACATTTTTATGTATATAGAAATGGTTACCAACACAACAAAGCATCGGTAAAACTTGCAAACCGACGTATTATTGTGATCGCGGTTTAATTTTAATAAACACGTCCTATTTTAGAAAGTTTTTATTAGCTCGTATTCTTGTTTGTCCGGTGGTTGTTTGTCCAGTACAAATCTTGCAATCGATTTTTAACTAACTTCCCGACTAGCTAGACATTTGAATCTTTTAGAATATATCAGAACACGATACCAATGCATTCTTATAATACTTTTAGTCATCTTTAAGCAGAATTGAATTCATTTTCAGTTAATTCTGTTTTGTATGGAAAGTTATTTCAGAAAAATCTGTAAAAAGTAAAATACTATTATTGGTTGCTAAGGAGGTCGTCATAGCAACTAAATTATTAATATATACGTGCGTTACTATGGAAATCAAAATGAAATGTCAAAATGACATTTCAGTATTCTATATTTGTTTGTTTTTTATTTACTTCATATCAAGAACAAGCTTGAGCATCTCCTATATATTATTATCCTAAGAAATTTTGGAAAATACGTCAACTTTTTTATTTAAACACCGTTTTGTTGATTATTAAAGGAATTCACTTCAATTTTTAGAGTCCCGAATCTACTTCCATTTGAATCGGGCACAATCTGATAAAACTCGACACAATCACAGATACTATCGTTTTTAAATCGCGTTTTATATCCGTCACCATACATTTTCGCATCTTGCAGTCCGTGTACCTCAAATTGATTATAATGTCGTTTAATACTTTTTATATAATCAATATTGCAAAATATCTAAATTAATATTCCACAAAATTATTCAAATCTGTAAGTAGCACATTGGCGTATTCTTGAGTTTTAACACAAAATAAATACATATTTCCTCACTAATTACTACAAAAATATAATCTAAAACCATGCCACTGCTTTTTATCTGTCAAACTAATAGACTTAGATTGTCATTTGTTTTCTTTCGCAAAACAAGTTCATTTGACGTATCAGATTTCAAATTTAGAATTTGCAGGAATAAGTACCTAATCGAAAAAATGTGACATTTCTATTAGCACCCATAAATAATCAATTTCAATCAAGACATTTATTGTAAGATGAAGATAATTTTAATAATTCCATCAATAAATTGAATAATTTCAGACCTAATAAGAAACTACATTATATAGGTACATATTACGCTCTTCTCAATATTATAGTAAGTTGACTGTGATCTGAAAATAGTATCTATCTGCAGTTTTGGCAAATTCTAGGTTATTGGTGTATATTGTACAAAATGGTCGAATGGAAATATTATTGTTCTACGAAAAAAATCCTAAAATGCTCAAATTTGACGTGGAAAATAGTGTCTATCTGCATCGAAGTGTCTCGAAACTAAAAAGAAATATTATCTATCTGCGTGATTTATTTTATTATGACATTACAATTTTCATACATCTTTAAATGACTGTTTTAGTACTAATATTAAATCATTTCACTTGAAAAATAAAAATAATACTGATACCGACAAAAACAGTTTTTTGAACCCCCTGAAAAATTGACTATAAATGTCAGATAGATACTATTGGATGTCGAAGTATCACACACTTCCATATAAAATGGATAGGTAGTTATCGTGATTCTGTAATAATTGTATTATTTTTACATTTCGTTGGTAAATGGAATTCATGTGACGTTTAATACAAGTAATTAAACATTAATAATGTTTAGGTATATATTTTATAATAATAATTACATATAAAATTACAGTAACCTTTCTTCTTCTTTTATATCATTAGTAATTATTAATATTAATAAAAATTAAATTGCAATAATGTTTCTTTTGATAATGATATTATGCATGTTGTTTGCTATTTCATCTTTTATTTCTTCTAAGTGAAATATATACTTATAGTCAAATATAGTCAATTATGATCTTTATACGACACAATTAGGTACAATAAGTAAGTACCTACCTGTTTCTTTTACCATTTTTGTACATGATAAAAATAATATTTTTTTTATTTCCCCACAAAGATAATTTGTTAAATAATAATTTTAGCATGTTGAAATTTATTCATTAGTATATTAAGAACTTACGAATTTTAAAATAAAGTACCATTTTTGCTCCTAAGCAAAGCATATGGACACACCCCTTCAGAGTGGTAATTACGAGTATCTTAAAAGACTTATTATAAGAAATAGTGGGTGCAATCTAAGGTGATTCCATTGAATAAATAAAACGTATTATATCGCAATAATCTAAATGTGTGAAAAATAAGACTATCCTGCAGTGGCGATGGGTGGAGGTAGGGTGGATCCACCATAGATAGTACAGACTAAACGTTGTTAGTTATACGTATTTATTTACATTGAACTAAGACTACAATTTACAGATATTGTTCTCATTCATTCATATTTATTTTTCAGCGAAATATCAAACTGTCTGAGGTGAATGAAAATCTATGACGAAGGGAAAATTATGGCGCCGCCTATGCATACTTCACAATTATATTAATATCCAATACCGCCAAGCCGTCTGCAAGACCTAGCGAGACAGACTGGCGAGAGCCAGCTGGCTCAGCTAGTATTGAGAATAATAATTCAACAGAAAATTTAAAAACGTTGCATTTAAAAAGTTCTTTTTATCTTGTAATTATTTAATGTCCTTTTATTTTTATATTATTCGCGTTTTTCCGTTGTTATAAAAAGTGTCGTATGATATTGAATTCGCACATATGCGGATAGTGCCTCTTCGATTATTAAAAAACTACAATCGTGGTGATCAAAAACGACGATAATACATACTATATTATTGACGTAAATCTAAATCCCGTATCTGCTATGACAGATCAACACGCAAAGATCACGTGACGTTATAGTATGAGCGCACAAAAATAACGTAACAGTGTCTATAGAAGTTGGTATATACCGGTGGCGAAGGGTGGAGATAGACTGTTAAGATCCGCGATAAATAGTGCACATTAAAATTTGTTAGTCATACGTAATTGTTTTCATTGGAATAAGACTACAATTTAGGGATGGTGTTGGTAAGTTTTTAAAATTCAATTAAACCCTGCGAAACCAAGCCATAACAGATAATAATCAAGAAATACTCGGCTATCTATAAAATATGTAAAATTATTTTATAGATTTGATAGAATAATATTTTTTATATATTATTATAGTTTGGTTTAGGCAGGGCTTAATGAATTTAAAAAAAAATAACCAACAATATGTGTATTTAAATATATTCTTAATTCAACGAAAACAAATAAGTATAAAAGAAAAAGTGTGCACAATTTTGTCGTATCACCCAAAATATACCAAAACTATCATGGTTTGGATTCGGCAGGGTTTCATTGATTTTAAAAACTAACCAAAACCATCTGCAAATTTTATTTTTATTAAATAAATTTTGAACTGATTATGTTGTGTTTTATTTCTCATTTTTTATTTACTTATATATGTATTTTTTAAACCATGTCCGATCCTAATAAGATCATATGGGCCTCCACAGAGCCTTAATAGATTTTTGTTTTTACGAGAAATGGATGTCAGCCACTTGCTCAACCTATTAGGTCCATACTCTGACTTGAAAAACAATATGTGTATTTGCCAGAACCAGGATTCGAACCTGGGACCCATGACGCTATAGTCCGACGCTTAAGCTGCGCGGCCATCGTGGGAGATTTGATATAGGTAGCAATACTTTATATAGCAATTAATATTTCTGTAGAAATGTAGTTAAATTTAAATTTGTGCATTTGATACCTAGTTTATGGTGTGCTCTTTATATATCGACCCTTAATCGGCAGAACAACGTAAGCGACAATTCATAAATTTTAGAGGAGAAGGTTTTTTCTTAATTATTTCCGTAATTAGTTATAAAAATGAATTCTGTTAATGTGGTTACTAATAATTGGTTACTGCCTATACGGAAATTATAAAACAATTGCATTAATGCTTTTAGTTTTCGAGATAGTGGCGGTAACGCTGTTTTGCTTATGTCTATGACGCGATATTTTTTCCAGGCATGTCGCTTACGCTATTTGGCGTAGTTGTTTTTATTTATAAATTTCATGCTTATTATCATGCCAGGGCATTAATAATTAAGTATCAAAATAAATAACATAAGTACCCATTTATTTTACGAAAGGGGGCGTTGTTAAATAAATTAAAAATACTTTTTAAATTAATATTTTTGCTTGTAGATACTTAACCACATAGGTAAAATAAAAATAAATGATTGGTATTTTTAAGGGTTCGCTTATATTATTAATATTATTAGGTATTGTTATTTTTCAAAATGAAATATGTACGTATCTACTCGTACATAATTAAGTACGGGGACCTACTAATTATGATAAAATAAAATTGTAATCTTACAAAAAAATTATTGTCCCTTATTTTTTAAGCAGTAATCGCTGTATTATCCTCATTCACATCTTCCTGATCGGATTCCGGTAAAGTATCTTCCACTGATAATCTACGTGGCAGTTTCATAAACTCATCCGTCATCTCTGAGGGATATTACATTTAACACGGATACTTTTAAGATCGTTATACTCGATCTCCGATATTGGTGATTTAGCACTATACAGCAAGGGTGGCTGACGTTTAAAGCATCACAGCATTTGATCGGGATCTGATGACATTTTCTAGGTCTAACAGTTTAGTCCTACTGTCACCAGAGTAGGTACAATATTTAGTAAGTTTTTTTAAATTAAGTATGCCTTTTGTAATTCACCAAATTTAATTTTGAACTTTGAAGCAATGCAAGTAGCAGCGAGAGATTTCCAGTCACGGAATACTGCATATGAAATGATGACCTAGCGTTGGAAATGATGGTGGGTCATTCTGATAGTGCCCAAACTACTCTGATTATAAATGACTCAATTCTCGCATGAATGGAATCGACCAGCATCGTAGTACGACCAGTGGGTCTATTCTATACTTTATCGACCGCTAAAGTGATAGGTATTATCAAACTTAGGGTAGGTTTTTATAAAAGTATTAGTACTTATTGCAACAATTACAACCAACGTATTGTAATTGTTGCAATAAGTGCTGTATTCTAACAGCAGTAAGAGAGGTGCTGTTAAAATGTAGCGCTTATTGCAACAATTACAATCAACGTATTGTAATTGTTACAATAAGTGCTAATTCTATGATACAAACCTACTCTAAGTTTGATAATATTTATCACTTTATCACTTTAGCTGTCGATAAATACAGAATAGACCCACTGGTAATAGAAAATGTATTTCTATCAATTCAATGAAAGTTGAATTTTTCATAATATAAGATAGCATAGCCAGTGTTGCCCGGTTCTTATTCTGACCAATCACAGTATAATAAATCCTTGATTTTTTCCCGCTTTGTCAGTCCTATCCAAAGATTTGTGCATTATTTCGGAGATCTCATTACTGCCACGTTTACCATCAGTTTCACCCCATAAAAAGCAGTATCCATTATTTTTTTCACTTTCATAGATACTTTCATTATAGTATGCGTATTTTCGACTACGGAGTTTTTTGCACCTTCTCGAGGTCAAAACTTGCGCACAAAACATCATTGTGATTTTTACTTTTGGCCAGATCATTAAAGAACATCTCCTTGCATTTATCCTTTATGGTAAGGGGACATTTCTAAGTATCCATTTCAATTAGCCGAAGTCTCTTGTCACCAGACATATTTGTTATTTTCTCGCAAAAAGAACACTATTATCTTTTTTGGTAGATGAAAACCCAAGTTGACTTACTGTCTATTAAATACGTTTCTGAAAACATTCTGAATCACGACATTATTGGATTCATTCAAAGAATCCAAATTTTCAGTATAAATTTTATGTATATTTTCAACATTTCAAAAATCTACAGGAAGATACTATTATTCGTAGATTATTCCGACAGTAGTGAGATGAAACGGCGGGTAATTATTGTTTAATAAACTCTATTACCAGGTTTATTTTATCTCAGCCAGTTTTACTGGACGGCGCGAACTTTGCTCCCAAATCGGTTTTCGCACAACTCACTACCAGACGGACCACCGAATAAACCGTACCGTAGCTTACACTATCAAATAACGTCGGTTACGTTGTTTTGCTCTACTTTATAATGCGGTACAAGTTAAAACGCTAAAAGGCACAGACCCTAAAAAAATGTCATGCGAATGAGATCGGGCTCTAATATTTTTGTCACTTACGCGCTAGGTGATATTGAACGGTTCTCAGTTTAAAACGCAATTTACCAAAAAGTGTCGCTTACGTTGTTCTGCCGATTAAGGGTCGATATATGAAAATCCAGAATGTTGCTCTCGTTGACCTCATGTATGCCCATCCCTGTACTATACCATCAATTGAATGTTTAAATTTATAAATAAGTACGTACAGACTCAACTTAAAAGAACTTCCTACCCAAAATTCTTATAATAATTAACTTCGGGTGAATAATGCGTTACTTTGCTGCTAAGCCGAGTTAGGTTATAAGTTAATTTCGCGAATTTCTTCAACGTAATGAAAAAAAAAAATCCATGGCTTTAAAAAAGCGCTGAAATCGGGCATTGCTGAGTGCGCGAACCGTGGGGAAGTATCAGGCCGGCATGAAGCAAAATTGATAAACATCAGCCCTCGACCGCGCCGGGCCGCTCTCTGAATTATGACCGCACTTTACATAATAGACTGCGGTTATCTACCGGACCGCCGAGCACTGCCAAAAGAAAATTCGCCTTCTTTCTACTTTTCATAGGGCGAAAAACGGACCTACTTTTCTACCAAGCACCCACTTGATAAAGTGAAAACATACTATTATGAATGGCGGTTGTTTTTCAAGCCGCATAAAATATACAATAGTGTCTGTCATAAGCAGGCAGGTTTTTATACAGAAGAGAAAAGAGCTGAAGTATTTAATTCCATCGTGCTCTCCGGTCGTATGGTTTCCTGATACTTTATATAGCTTGAGTAGTGCACACGATGCGGCATTGTTCTTCTAGAAACAATACCTTATGTCAGTGCCAGCCAACCTTTTTCACGTCATGCGAAAATTATAAAATTTTGGCGGGACACCAAAAAATTCTTAAGGAACCTCTTAAATTTAGTAGTTTACTAGAAAAGAGATTAACCAGTTGTTTTTTTCTACTCTATAATATAAAATAAATACAAGATAAAAAGAACTTTTTATATATCACGTTTTTAAATTTTCTTTTCGGAATCATATAAACTTGACAATTCTATGTATTAATAATTTAGGACAAATAAAGCAATTGTCAACAAATCATTTTTTTTGCTATTTTGCAACAAACAAATATAGAATACTAAAATGTAATTTTGATTTCCATAGTAACACACGTATATATTAATAATTTAGTTGCTAGGACTACCTCCTTAGCAACCAATAATAGTGGATTGAATTACGGATTTCTTCCGAAATAACTTTCATACAAAACATAATTAACTGAAAATGAATTCAATTCTACTTAAAGATGGCTAAAAGTATTAAAAGAATGCATTGGCATCGTGTTCTGATATATTCTAAAAGTTTCAAATGTCTAGCTAGTCGGGAAGTTGGTTAAAAATCGATTGCAAGATTTGTACTTATCTACCGTTTACCCAAAGACATGAAATACGGCCTGCAAGTGCTAGGTGCAGTGACGTTCTTACAAAAACTAACATTTTTATTAATGATTCCGGGGTCGGCATGGGGTGCGAAGGCGACGTGGCGGGTGAAGCCTCCACTAGTATTCTATAAAAACCATAACCACGAATGAAAATATGGTAAGCCAACAAGTATATGACATAATTATTATTAACATTATTATTATCAATTTGTTTTAGAACTGAAGAAAAGACCATAGTTAGAGTAAATTGTTTTATTGGAGCGAAGACAGTCAATGATCGAAAATGTTTTTAATTAGATAACTTTTTTTATGTATGTTGCCGATGCTTGGAAGAATAATTACTCGTTATGAAGATTAGTGATAGATAGTGAAGAAATTAAAAAATCTATTTTATTTCGTTATAGTATCCATCGACGATAAAGATTGCTCGAATATATATTGCGTAATATGGAAAATGCCAGATGAGCCTTCATTCACTTTTCTCCAATCGTCAGTAACCATTATCTTACATTGCAATCTCGGTATAAAGCTTGGGAATCTCTGTCCGTATTATACTGATGTAGGAAGCTATCTAGTTCAGCTTAAAACACTTCTTACCCATACCTTGGAATATTTATAACATCACATCAATATTTTATGAATTTATTTGAAATAACATACATAAATGAAAACAACATGTATGTTTTAATTATGTTTTTTTAAATCTCAATCAATTTCTTAGAACTATATCAGTTCCTCATCACGTATTTAAGTAGGTACATTTAATTTGTTTACAATTTTCATAACTGGGCAAAAACTGCTAAATGTACACTATTAACCAGCTTATTTTACATTTTCCTGTAAAAAATAAAGCCTGAAAGCGCACATCTAATAATTCAAAAAAATATATGTATTAAGTTGATAAGAGATGAACAAAACAAATGAAAATAGCGTTGCGTTATGTACTGAAAAAATGGTACTCGTAGTATACGTGAATATTATATTATATCGTCGTGGTTTTTTGAAATAATGGGAATCAATAGGCCAAGTATGAAAAAGATTTTAAAATTTATTAGCAGATTTTAGAAGATATTCTGACTACTTGGAGTATCTTATTAATATATAATTTTGGAAATAATAGTTTTGTAGCAATCATACCACGCAGCATTACATGGGTGAAACACTTTAGTATGTATGTTTTGTTGTCAAAACAAAACAATAGAGCGAAAACGAGGTCAGTATTTTTTCAATCATAACTATATCAATAGGGTCAGTTATGATTTGTTTTTGAGAGCCGTGGATGGTGAGCCGAGTTTTATTTGCAGCGTAAACGGTCGGTACAAGAGTATTTTACAATAGTTATGTTACAATACTTATGATACTGTTCCGAGGTCCGAATCTCGGTAGAATGAGATGTTATGCGGGATGATACAGAGAACGAGATACTAACAGACCGGGAACTTATATTCGAGTGACATGTCCAATGAATTATGATCCGCTATTTATTGACGTACTCACAATCAAAATATTATCTTGAAAAGAATATTTAGGAAATACTTATTATAATTGAGTCAGCTACTATATGGAGTTTGCGTCATCGGATATAGGTTGACTATGTGGAATCATAGATATCGCGGAAATAAATTTACGATAATTAGACACCACGGGAAATGGATATTTATTATCGCCGATCAATATGCTGACACGGAGTGCGTTTTTTATCCCCATATGTTAATTGCGACAATATCTATTGTAATATATGGACTGTGTAAATAAAAAGTATAATTCACAAATCCTCACTCAGTCATCGAGTCTGTCACGCGACGCACTACTATCGTCACTCGACATAGTCAACCGTCATTCCACTCGAGTCCAGTCTCTCAGTTCATTAATATAATCAGTCTCACCAGTACATCCGTACCCGTGATTATAACCTCACGCTGTCAGCTTTATTATTTTATTTATTGTAATCTTATAACGACCAATAAACTCTCCCCTCACAACATCCAAGCAACAACGACTTTATCTTCTCCACCTTATCAACTGTCAAATATTCACATATTATGCGACCTTGGCAATGGTAAAAAACGATGATGGAATTAGGTACAAAATTTATAATGGAATCTTTTTCTCTTATTCTACTATAAGCACGCCACGTTCCTTTATAGTTTATATATTGAATATTTTTCGTCCATCCTTGAATGGGTTTTCCATCTAGTTAACCTTTAAAATTGCAAATAAAATGTAGTAAAATACCTTTCACTCAAATATTGTATATCAGGTTATCATAAAATGTCACAGGTATCCGATATATCTCACATAATGTTTCCGATAAACCAATGATGTGGCTAACGAGGATGTAATCTGTGTCAATATGACTCTCATGTCCCATACATAACCGTTACGCAAACTGCCTATTACAGCCCCCGGTAATTTATTTACAATATGTGTCATGAATGACAATATTTAGCTAACCAAGGATATTGTGTATCATTTTTCAAATGTCAAGATAAACAATGTTCCATAATATATTTAAAAAAAAAATCATCTTTATGTGAGCCTGATACAATTATTATTAAATTCACAAATCGTACATTTTCTTTACCATCGTACAAAATTGATATTTCAAATTCAAATTTATTTATTTTACATATAATGAACATAACAAATTATAAATTTAAAGCGTTCACGACATGACATAAAATAAGTGTTAACAATTTTTAAAACAAAAATACAGAGAAATGTGAGTTAATAATACAATAAGTAATAAAATAAGAAATAAAATAAAATAACAAAAATAAAAGTAGATGGATGCACACAGAGTGAACTTTGATAGACCCTATCTTAAAAACTTATAAAACAACGTCCACTTAAATTCACACTCACGTAAGTGGAATATATCAATATTCGAAGCGATTTCATTAAACATGGTTATTGCCCTCCCAATTGGCAGGCAGCATTGGATGGCAGGTTAGTTCTGCACCATGGGAGAACAAACAACAGATGCCCTCGATTCCTAAGGTAATTATCAGAGACACACAAGCCAACGCCACCAAGAATGGCAGAGTTCACATTGACGCCGCGGATAAGTCTGAAAAAATATGTAGCTAAATAAAGATCCCTTCTAAATTTTAAGCTACAGTATGTAAGCATACCTAAGAGAAAGTCATTTGGATAGAGCCACGGATAATATCCATACAACCGAAAGTAAAGGATTCTAATTGTCTAAAGGAGGAAAATTTCTTTTGGACTCTCCACCATAAGGCCGTACTTCAACTGATGCGGGGCCCAAACGATAGACCCACTCTCAAATCGTGACAAAACACATGACAAAAGACTTTATTAAATGATGTATTATTTAATAGTTAATCCATTAATTAAATTAAAGAATTACTGGCAAATATTTGTTAATTTGTTTATATAGAAAAAAAATGTATTATGGCATTACAGAGATTGACCAATGTAATACATAGGTACATAATACAAAATATAAAAACGATTTAATTACAAATAAAAAACAATATTATATAATAGTAATATAAATTATATTAATTATATAATAATAATATAAATAAGATAAAGTAGAAGAAAACTATGTTATTATGTAAATATTAAATATATAAATTTAACCTATATAATACATCCACCGAATATGAGTGAAATCTTTAGGCCAAGCAAACTCTTGTATTTCATAAGACGTACAAATTGTACGTAAGGCTCGTATAACAAAATATAATATGATGTCACACGAGCGGGTTGCTTAATCAGAATAGGTTAAATTGGGCAAACGCCTGTACATACATAATATATCGCCGACAAAATAAGGGTCCCCAAATTTGGTTAGGTGATGTTTGATTACTATTCTGCACATATATATATGTCAAACTAACCAATAGCGGGGTGAATTATGTACTACAAAACGTATACTTTTGTTTATTTTTCGTCGAATAGTAAATTTTAAACTATGGGACTGTATTTACAAATTATTGTAAACTTGGCAGAAATCTACCTTTATGCATATTAGTAAATTACTCACATTGTTTGTATTACTACAACTAACAGTAAAACGCAAAAGGGTGAAAAATGTTATATACAATTGGGGATCCCGAGCTATTTTCGATACCTATGAATCCCGGGATTGATAAACATAATCCCGAAACTTTCAGGATTGATTTTTTTATCAATTTTTATGGAAAATAAAATAAAAACGAAAATACAACAGAAAAAATACTTTTAATAACAAATAACTACATTAGAAATAAACTGATTTTGAATAAAGTTTGATTATACCCATGTGTAAGTTGTCGATTCATTTTATTTTTTCACATAAATTAATAAAAATGAGAAAGATTGGAAAAAAATAATGCTTCGCACATTAACAAAGTAATTCCACCATAATCTCATACGTTTTACGGCGGTTTCATATTTGACTAACTAATTAGATTTATGAAGCGGAAAGGCCATAAGTACACCATGATTTGCTTTACTATTTTAAATCTCGCTAACCCATTCAATACGTCTTTACTATCAGAAACAGCAATATAATATTAAATTCACATTATTATATATGTTAAAATATGATTTACTCCATTAAACTTATGTATTTCCAAGATTGAACGTATACAATATTAACAATAAATGTCTTAAATAATATAAATTATACTAGATTTATCTTTGTCCGATTTTATCAATTTTATTTGTAAATATAAAATTTTTATATTAACAAATCCCGGGATCAGAATTTTAGCTCGGGATTGGATTCCCTAGATATAATATTATTATATCACTGTATGAAAGTTGATAATATGCAAAAGAAAGATACAAAACATTATCCACCTACAACAGCTATATCAGGGTAAAGAGGTAATCTTGTAAGATGTCATGAAGTCATTAATAACTTAAATTGTGTTAACTGTATTCTTTTTGGAAAATACATTATAGCTATTTGTTTAGATAAAATACAATTATATAACAGTGACGAAGGAGGGAGGTAGATAGTTAAGATCCGACCATTATATATTAAATATGATCCGACATAAATAGTGCACAATAAACTTTGTCAGTCATACTTAACTATTTTCATTGAACTAATAATAAAAAATAAATATATTGTTGATTAGTTTTTCAACTTTAATTATACCCTGCTAAAAGCAAGCCATAATAGATATTATATACAAAATGTACTTCTATTTATGAAATATCTCAAATTATGCCATTAAATCATGCATAATTTTAGATATTTTGTGGGTCCAAGTATATTTTTTATCTAATATGGTTTGATTTAAGAATTTTAAAAACCATCTGCAATGTATATTCTTAGTTCAATGAAACCAAATAAGTATACCCTGAAAAGGGTATATTATTTTTGTCGGATTTCCACAGCCTACCTCCACTATTATAGTTCGGTCTAGGCTGGGTTTATTTGAATTTTAAAATCTATACCTAATCTAACCAATACCATCTGCAATTTAAATTCTTAGTCGAATGAAACCATATAAGTATAACTGAAAAAGAGTAAGTACATTATCTTTGTCGAATCTCCACAGCCTACCTCCATCCTTCGCCACTGCCGTGACTATCAGAATAATACTTTATTTACGAATATTAGATACTGTATTATTGATTAATTTGACTAAAGATAAACATTTGATTTTTATAACTTGATAGTTTTCGCGGGTTTTTGACAGTTAAAACAGTTTCACACAATTCTCACAAATAGAGGTAAGTATATTATTGAAAAACCAAAATGAAGCCATTATTTGAAAATCAATGAAGACGACCCCGGGTTTCTTAGGGAGACAACAACAGTATATGAGTATTGAGTAATTTGTAGAATGTAAAATATCATATTTTTTTCAAGGAGAGCGGTTTCCTCTATAGGCAAAAAAATGTGTACAATCCAGGTAACTAAGGAAACAATAGGAACTGAAATACATAACGGGTAAGGCGATAGCAGGTAACCGACTCGAGTAAGGAATAATCCGTGTTAAACTTACACACGTGTCAAGAATACGTTTTACGTCGAATACTGAAAACTGCTCTCGGTTTATGCATTTACGCTCATTTAATGTTGGCTCATTTAATACATACTATTGCACGTAAATAATGCGTGCTTTATTTTCGTAGGACACTCACACATTCAAAAGCCTACTTCAACATGCGGCGTATTGAATATAGCCTATCGGTATTCTATTTATTATATGTTCTGTTGTACAATCGTATGTATGTCGGGAAACTGATTTTGTTTTCATGTAAAACCGTTGTATAAATTAACATTGTCCACGGGGTCATTGTGTTATCGTTACTTTAAAATGCACTCATCCTGTAATTACCTAATACGTAACCGTGAGGCTCGAAAGTTACACTATGTAGCATAAAGCATCGTATATGCATTTGGACAAAAATCATCGTCTTAAAATTAACGCAAATAACTTTAATTATCTGCATTAATGAAGATAATTATTGTCCATCCGCAATCAATATCAAAATATAAATTTAATAAAGAAGTTATAATTTTTTGTGTTTTGTGTAGGTAGAGGATGATGATGATAAAGTCTACGATGTAGCAGGGTGAGATTTATTAGCAGCGTATCGGTACAATAGTATATTATACATGATAGTTACGAGCTAAGTACTTGGATTCGAGTGACATCTAGATAAATTATTCTTCGTTATTTATACACTAAAAGGTAATACATAATCATATTGAACTAAATATAGAGTCAGCGTTTTAAATTGAGTAGCGAAATGAAATATTATTTGTTATTACAGTTGTACGAAAATATGATACTATAAAAATGATTATTCAGCTAATACACCGTAATGATTTATAATGTGCTGTGATATGTAATAATATACCGTATTTAATGTCGCCAAACAACTTGCTGATTTAGCTAAGATTGTTTGCTGGAAATGGATTCGCTGGGAATATATTACTGCAGAGTAATTTGATATAATAGATATTTGATCGCTTATTATTCTGCAGCTACAAGCTGATGAAAAGAACAAAAGAGATGTAAAGTGGAAAAAAACTAATTCCAAATAATACATTCGCTAATATTCTGATGGATTCCTTATAACATTAATGCACTATCATGATGGTAATATTAGGTACGTACCTATTTATCAAAAAATATTAGTTTTTAAATACTATTAGGTTCACGTCTTTTTCTGGTTGACTACATTAAATTTGCAGTGGCACTTGTAGCTTTCCTTGTTTTCAATTTGCATACAGTGTGTTGGATTAACATTGTGACGCAGGGCGACATTGTCGTTTATATGCAGTGCAGTTTACGACGCCCTCCCGGTGCATTGAGCGTTTGTTTTGGGCTATTTCAAGCGAAACTGCCGAGACAATGGCGGCGTGTTGTGCCTCTGGGAGGAATAATAAAAAAGATTAACGTTATTTGTCGCCCGTAAAACCTTATGGTCGCCTAATACTTTGAACGCAAGATAAACATGGTTGGTACTTAAATGTCTAATAAGATGTCAATAATAAAAATGGAAAAGTATCTAGGTAACAGGTATTGGACCATGAAGAAATTTTTAAGGCTGTCTATTGTGGATCACATATGACCGGAAGTACCGATATGTGATGGTTATCTTCCACGTGTGTCCACGAAGTTGTATTAGAAAGGATTTGGAAAGGCGATACGTTTAATTGCAGTTTGTATTAATAATTGATCAGGCTGTATTTTTTACATGTAGGTATAGGTACATACAGTTAAACTCATTATAACGTATCGGTGAGGCTTTTAAACTGAAGCATTATTATAAAGGTGATAACTTGATAAACAGGTTCGTTTAATTAAAATATTTCGTCAAACAACCACTAAGCACTAATTACTCAATCGGGGGTAGCGGGTCGCCTAGAGAAAGACGTCGGCACATAGTTAATTTTGTTTGTTCGGTGCCTCTAGCCTTTTGTAAGTAAATTTAATAATATTATATATACTTATTTATTATTATTTTTGAATCTTGTAAAATCCTAAGAATATCATATTGACCTATTATACTGGTTTTTTTTTTTTTTTTTACGAAAAATGGATGTTAGCCACTTGCTCAACTATTAGATTAGGTCCATACTCTGTATCCAAAAACATACTGAAAAATAGCGTGTGGTTATTATACTGACCTGTGATTCGAACCCAGGATCCACGAGATTATAAGCCGACACGGTATCTACGCAGTCATCATATATATACCAGTACAATATTATGCATGTATTATTAGAATCGTCGTTTAAATAAACATGACTTTTAGGGTTCTTCTCGCGTATAAAAAATTACGTGTTATGATTTACCTGTCCCGCTCATGTCAACAAATCCCATCTTTGAGTGACTGTGGTAGGTACATTCAAACAGTGACATCGATATGTTATTCTTATGACGACATAATTAATGTATCAAAATGATTTTTTGATAGCAATACTCATTTATTCGTATTATTGACCTGTAAGAGTGAAATTATTAAACTTCTTTACAATCCTTATTATAACTTTCGGTGCAGAAACACAGTATGTAGTTTCATAATGACTGACTGACCTTACATGTTAATGCCAATTACAAAGGCGATAACTGTGACAAGCAAATCACTTCGGATATATATTTATTTAACTTGCATGGACGTGAGTTTAGGTAAGCGTTGATTTATAAATTATTAAGACAGGGTCGACTTACCTCATTCTGTATGTTACTTGTAAGGATTCTTGGATGGAAGAAAGCGGTGAAGGAGGCCTATGGTCGAATTGAGCTGTATCGCCACCGGGAGAAGAAGGTATATTTACAATAAAATTCAAAATAATTCTATTCTGTTGATATAAAATACCTACTCAGAATCACATACTTTGTGCGTATAAAACGATTAATTTAAGGCAAGACAACGCTCTATTGAGGGAAATTCATAAAACTGTGAGACGTGTTCGTTGTGCGTGTGTATGTATATCCCAGCCGCTTTTTCCGTACAGCGGATGCAAAGAGCAACATAACCAAATTATGGCCAGCTGTAACCCTCGCCGACTAATAACTTTGGCCGGTCGCCATGTTTGCCCTGTTAAAACGACCGACAGACAACAGCGCTGCCCGCCGTGCAATTTGCGGACGACGGACGCCGGTGAAAACGGGCCGGATGTACATTCCTTGTTTAGTTTAGTTCACTTTGCTTCGAAGTAGTTTACTTCATAACGTCGAAGTTTATTTCAATTTGCGCAGACATGGTGCTTATATGGATAGTAAATTATCTATCTTTCTCCCACGTACTTGCTCTCATACATACCATGAATATTTTAACAATCGGCACAATATTGTACACTCTGAAGTAAATGTGTAATAATGACTAAGATAATATACGCCTATAATAGACAATATATAGTATACATAGTTAGATAGCTAAATATTATGCTGTCTCCGTCGTTTGATAAAATATTATGTAACATTGTATCTATTCAGTGCTCTAAATGGACCGGAGCGCTGTGCGTGAAATTGGTAAAATTATCGCTCCGTCTTGTGGAAAAAATATCTTGACCATCTGAGCTAGATAGGCCATATAATAGAAAATCTAACACACTTATTTTTATAAAATACACAAAATTTGATAACTATGTAAATATCTACAGAAAATTGTCGAGCGCTCCGGTTCGTAACCTTTTCCATTTCGAGCGCTGTATCTATGTATCTTTGATATACTCATACCTATGTAACATCCATAAATCATTAACTAACGCAGTTTATCCACGACACACTTCAATAACTTATTAATGTTATTATGAAAACACAGTAAAGTTCAAGAACACCACAAAGAAAAAATAAACCTCTAAAATTAAAATATCACTGACACATCTTGTAAAACGTTACATCGTATTGACAAATGTTGATATTAAATACAGCATGATACTGCGTGCACCTATAATATGCCTCTTAATTCGAATCGCGTATAGGTAACCTGAATAATTTTAATCCAGCCTTTGATACTGGTAAATAATTGTTGTTATAAAGTAGTCAACAGTAAATTGACACGTTCAATCATAAACTGACACCTATTATGAGTTCCCACAGAGTGGCGGTTATATAGACATTTTTTTTTACACGAAATGGCTATAAACCAAGTTGAATCAAATCGAAAAACAAGCATTTTTTGGCGTTACTTTTTGAGTGTATTCTTCAATGGTACCAAGTGTTTCAGTCTCCAGCGGCATCCGAACTACATGTCTAAGCCACAAGAACCGCCTCCTCGTGAGTTCGGCTGAGGTGTCCACTCACGAACCAGAGAATAGGTGGCAACACAGATGCATTGAATAAACAGAATTTGGGCCTCATATAATACAGCGATTACCTACACGCGCTCCGCCATGCGGATTCAAAGTTAACTGGAAAGACTAACATTGTCAGAAACCGCGGCACCTAAGTATTTAAACTTGGTCATCAGCTCAAGAGACAGATCCGAAATTCGCGGATGACTGCGTCGAATGCGTACACCAAATTGCAGTCGGTTGTATCATCACGACGTAGGCGTATGTATTACAACCAACAATTTATTAACAGTATATAAGTAGCATTAAAGTAATCGAAAAACACTTAACATTATTTAGTACCCATTCATTTTTTTTAAAAGCATTAAGAATAACGACAATGGCTTTTTTCGGATAGGCGACAAAAAATAATTACAAAAAAGCTTATCGGAGCTTTCAAAAAGTTATCCAACTTTGTTTACAAAGATTTCCCTCATCATCGGGTCGGGACAAGAAAATATTTTCGTCAGCGACATTTTAAGGCGTTAATTAATTTGATAAATTTACAGCCAAAGTGATGAATTGACTTTCTCCCCCTCTTGATGATTCCAACTTTAACTTTGACTTCGGAAACAATGGCTTATTTTTTTAGCAACATGGCATATTCTATTTACTAATGATAGCATTATTGTTAGTATGCAATTATAATTTTATAAAACGTGCTATTTCTCTGTATACATAGGATATATCATTAGGGCCAGTTGCCATGGACCACACGATTTTAATGACCTCAATTTTGCAGTTTGTTCGCGATGTATATAACAAATCTTACAGTTTTATAAATATTGGTTAAGAGAAAATTAATTTTAATTATTGCGCATGTCTCTGCTAATAACCTAAAAGTGAAAATACCGCTCCATTATTTCCTATATTTATATTGAAATCTGCCAATCAATGGATTTGTAGGGTGAATACCCTACCATCCAGCATGACTTGGCAGGAAACCATTAATTTATAACTACAATGTATCTCGCAACATAATATTGTTAAAATTCCAAAACAAGCGATTTATGGGAGTCAATCAAATTTCAACAGAAAGCTAATTTAGCAAAATAATATAATAATTCAATAATCAATAATATCGCAAATTAAGAAATAATGCTATGTGATATGCACAAAAGTTGTTTGTATGAAATCAATCTTACGCAATTATTAAAACTGCATAATTGTTCAAATTAAAATCAATTGTTTATAATTTACGAATAAACGAATCATGCATTGCACAATAAAACTCATAAGCATGATTATCAAAACTATTCAAGTACCTAGTTGATAGCAGCGTTTTCTATTGTATAGAATCAATATAAAACACTGGGTAGAAGAAAGCAACACGGTCTTTCCGTTATCAAAGGTTGAACCGTAAGGTTATCGTTACGCTTCGCCCGATCTTTTTCGTAATCCACCAGAACGCATAATCGTGATTTCACTCATCTAAATTATAATCTGTAAACTTACTTGTATAATTAAATTGATATTTATTTGGAAGGAGATAATAAAACCAGGGTTCATTTCATTCACGCACCAAATTCTGAGTTATTCATTTGGGAGTCCAACCAACCTACCATTCGGTTCCCCATTCCATCTCACTTCTAAAGATTCATGGTTATTTCTTTTGTAGTCTTTTTTCACGACTTTTAAAATTAAAATTAAATGTTGAAAGCTAAAAAATAATTATTCTTGAAAAACGGGCAAGTACCTTTCGATGTAGTACCTAAATACAAAACAAATCTAAGATATAAATATTTTTTGTTAGTACCTACTAATTAATAAGGCTTGAATTGGGATCACTATCGTTGGTGTGTCTTTGTCAGGAAGGTAAAGTAGGACGGGTTACTATCATTTACATCCTGTTGCGGAGAATAGTGTGTATTTTAGGTGTCGACCACAAGATAATGGTCTATACGTCAGGAAACCGGCCGAGTGAATTTGTATAGAACGTCTTCCCATTCCGGTCGTTGATAACTTTTCGTTAACAATAGTTTATATGAAGCAGTCCAGCTGAGGCGCATAGCGCGACTTTACGGGAAACGGCCCGCGAGTCTCTCAACACTCCGCTTCTTTTGACTGTCAGATGCTGGTTCTAGCTTGTTTTTGGAGGAAGCCCGTAATACAGGTATAAGCATTTACTGAAAATATTGATTTCGCCTTAAGTAGTAATTACTCATATATGAGAAATGAAAAGTTATTAAGCTATAAACATAAATATTCACAAAAAAAACATTTAAGAATAAGAATTGTTACTTTGTGTAATGTTATTTTTATTTTATTATACCGGTTTTGCCTACAATATTGTATACAGCACTAGAATGTTTCACATAAAAACATACAAAAGCTGCTTTTTATATCTGTTATTATATGATATATACCTCATATATTGTGTTGTTATACCAACATACAAATACTATACAAGGTCCATGTTAACAAAGCCCCCAACGGCATACTAGAATGTCACATAACAGAAAGATTCCTGGACGAATTTGCCGTTTTTTTGTAAAGCACCTACCAGTTATACATAGGTACTAACAACTAGGGTTTCAATCCCTGATTCCCAAGCAACACATTTTTATATATTTTTTTATAATTAAAAACAATAACATTCTGTAATAAATCTCTACCACATACAAAATATACACAAAACAAAACGTCCGAAAGGTAGACCTAAAGGCCGCAGAATCGATGAAATGGTTTAGTTTTGGAGAAGTACGTGACAACGCAACGCACTGGACCGAGAGAAGTGGAATCAGCTTGGAGAGGTCTTCATCCAGCGATGATGATGAAGTCTCTACTTAAAACTGGTATTCCAGCTGAAGCTATTGTCTGCAGAGAATTATTAGATATAGGTATATGTTACACCGAATGTGCGAAATTGACTATTACATGAAATGGTCAAAATTGTGGCTAATTCATGTAACAGTCAAGCCTGTTGATTCATGAATTAGGTAAATTTTCTGCTGGGTACATGAATTCGCCAGGGTATGGAATTCTTGAACTGTCAACATGACAGAAGAAAAAGTAAATTTAATACGGATGGTTTTATTAGTTATAATTGGACATAATATAATATTATTATTATTAGGTTAGGTTAGGTTAGGTTTGGTTTTGTAATTCTGAATTAAAGTATTCAACTGAATGTCCATTTTGAGGTTAGCTATCAAGTGTCAACAAACTATCACAAACATTCAATCGACCAAGCACGAATCAAATCACGAAAATACTTTTCAATAAAATTCTTCCGTTATCATATTATAGTTCTAGATTTCTTTGCGCATAGTAAATAGATATGAAAGTCATTGCAGTTACATATTGATTGGTATATTTTTATATTATAATCAATGACATTTGTTTAGTTTGATTAGTTGCAAAAAATACCACCGGAGCGCGATCATCTATTTTGACCATAGATAATATAATATGTACATTTTGACCAATGCACGAGCATTTTGATACATTTAGTTTAGTTGCAAAAAATACCACCGTAGCGCTACTATCTAATTTGTCCAAGACATGAACTAGACAGAAAAATTACTGCCGAATTCACGCACTCTCCAGATATTTTGTCTAATTCATGAATAAGGTAACGGGCTTGCATTTTTCATGATTTAGGCAAAATTTTGCCCATTTCATGTAATATTCAATTTCGCACAATCGGCGTAACATATACACTTACGAACTACTGCGATACGTAAAATTTGTTGAAATTATTTTATTGCCATTCACAAAAGACGTCTAACTTAATGGACTGTCGCATACAGCGTTTATGCAACGTTTGTGGTTTGAAAAAAATATGTTGTCACAATCATTATACCTGGATATCGACGAAATGTATAGTACAAATTCAACGCCACTACGCATACAATCCATACCATTGATAGCGCGTGAGTCGGTTTTCAAGCTAGAGTACAATGAAATCGACTTTTCAGGTTTAAAAGTCACTGATGTAGAATGACGTTTATTCGGTTTATGTATTTTGACAGTTGAGTTTTAAACGTGACGACTCTATGGATTAAGGCATGTCTGTTTGTGTGGAAGTGTAAGTAACTTTGTTGAGATACCCTAAGTTAGGTTTATATTGGTGTCGAGGTAAAGGTGAGTGTGCAAAAATCAAAATCCTAAACTTTATCACCTCATTCTTGGTATAAATACAAAGACATACATAAATACAGCCACAAACACTATCATAAAATACTATGGTGAGAGCACTCGCAACAGCCTAAGTTGGCAGGAGTGGATGGCGGGAAATTCTATATATAGAATACTAAATCTAACAAATATTAACTATAGGTATAATGTAAAAACTAAAACATTGATAATTTTCATCATGTAGAAACTGATTACAGCGCTGTATTTTTAAGCCAACTAAAAAACTAAACAATTCAAATATGACACTGATTACTATTAAGTCTGCAATCCGTTCAATATAATATTAACCCCCTTTTCTTATTATCTATTGCGCATACAATTCTGTCATAGTATGAAGTAAAAAGTAGTCAGTACGATTAAGGACAATAGCGTCGGCGGAGAGGCGTCGCGGCGCGTTTGTCATTTATTCACCGCTGACGTCGGCGTCGGAACATAAATGCCACAAAGTACGTCGATTGCAGGGCTGCAGATAAACTCTTAAAGATAAAAAATAAAAGCTATTCAAATTTTGCTATCAGTGTGGTACAAGTATTTTACTTTTATTATACGTAAAAGTAGTAGTTTATACGTTTGTTGTGTGTGCATGAGTAGTTTAAGAAATCCTACAAATTTAAAAATAAATTTTAACCTAGAAGGCTACACGGAATTTAACGCTGTTATGTTAAAAGCATTGCCATTCACGATACCACCCGCGTAATAATATTATTTAAAGAAGCAGATGTTTATATTGGTGAAGATTGTATCGGGTAGCTTTTGTAATTTTGTTTTAGTAGATTTATGATAATTTCCTTCCCTTATCTCGTTGCGTGGAAATTTCCTTCGCTAAAATAATGTAAGGGCTTTCTTTTAATTTTGGTTACTGCGAAAAAAAAATGTTTCCGTAACCTACTTAGGTTTGAAACAAATCACCACCATTCAAAAATATACAGTAGGCACTTTGTATGTATAGGTACTGCAATTAACAAGACTTCGCTTGAATGTTTCAATTGGATATCTGACTGGAATAAATTAATATGGTAGTAGCTAATTATTATCAAAATCCTTATCGTCAGCCTAGATCTTTCCACTACTGGACAAAGCTCTGCTCAAGCCGATTCAACTGCTCCAAATTCTGTGTGTCATATTGACATGTACCTACTTACGTACCATACTAAATTTTTGGCCGATCAAGATTACAGTCTGAATTTTCGATGTTATCTGCCTGTTTGCTACCGCCGAATATCCATATTCTGCGAGTTATGTATCCAATTTCTATATGAGGTTTTTGTTACATCAGATACCTCCGTTATTATTCAATCATTCCGTTTCTTGTCTTATCTTATGAGTGTTATTATTAAACCAACCATCAAAATGGTACATTTAACTTACATTACATAATAGTCTTTTTTCGTACACTTATATTCATTGTATGGCGACGGGGTGTAAAAGACAACATAAAAACATGCAGAACCAAACCAAAAGAACCAACACAAAATCCCATTACCAGATATAAATCTAGAAGATATAGGCAAGTACTGTTATTAATATTTTTGTGTCTGTTCGTTTAAATAATTTAATTAACGCTTGTTCCACTAATGCAATGCGTTATCATCTTAGTGCAACCCTGGAAAATAAATCTCAGAACGCAAATGTGCTAAATTTCTTTAAATAAATCAGTAATATGAAAAATCTTATAACTAAAAATATATATTTTTTCATTCAATACACAATGTTAAATGAAGTATATACTATATGAAGTATCTCAGTTAAAACATAAATATAAGAAAAAAATCGCATGAATCATCGACGGATCGATAGCTTAGAGAAGAAAGCACCCACTCAGAAAATGAAAGACATGAGTTCAAGTCCCAATCGGTCTACCTTCTTTTCTAGAATTTTTTTCTAATACTTATCTATGTTTCTGAGGATTTTCAAAATTGTGTTATTTCTTACAACTAAATTAAGGTTTCTTAGTTTCAGTTAATATATTAAATATAGGCTCCATCTCTGTGGTATAAGGTTTTAATCAGCGTTTTGTAACACATATTTACTAACGACCATAAAAATTAATATCAACATTGACTCATCGATAGTCACTATTAGAGATGGGAAAACTAGTCGATTTTGAAGACTAAGTATACTTACTACCAGTATAAAAAAATACTTAGTATATAAACTTGTTCCAACATACTTAATAGTATTTGGAATACTATATAGATCGTTTGGCGTGCGTATGCGACAAAAGTTTCATACTCAACTGAAACTAAAACCAACTCCATATTATTAGTATTTTGAAATACGTATCGGCTTAGGGAACTCAGACTATGTATCGGCTTTAATATAATCGCTAAAAATACGCTAACCTCCGCTTGTCGAAAAGTCCCATTTATTATAAAATTTTAAACACATTTTAAATTTATGAGTTGTTTTTCTGTTAGGTTACTATATTATTTTTAACAAAACAAGTTTTTTGGAATAAGTTTATTACATATTATTTATGTAATAAACGTGTTTATGTTTATTAAATACTTACTATGGGTAGTTTCATCCGAAACTTGAGTATACAAACTGGTGACAGTATTTCCAACTCACCTCTAGTCACTATACAACGCGATTTGATGTGGTATATTCTGGGGTCGATACACTGCCTAACTTCGTGAGTTCGTTTATCTAGCGGATTCTACGGAATTGTGGAGCCCGTTTAGTGCCCCTATTATAACATAAACTTAAATTCCACTTACGAAATAGTGTTAAGATCATGTTTCCCCAAAGTTTTCTCTCTGAGAAATTGGATGGCATTCAAATCGAGCGGCTCAACAACTACGTCTATTTCGGATAGCAAATGTCACTTGGCGGTGGTATATACTAGTATATATGACGAGATTTCTCGCAAACTAAACTGGAATTATGTGCATTTGGGCCACAGAATAGTATTTTTAATGGTGGCATTGTATCGTAAGTGTTTAAATCAATAAGTTCTGCCAGTACTCACGTATGCATGTAAAACATACACTCTTAATGCAAGAGAAACCAAAAAATGGGCATTGAAAGATGCACGTTAGGCATAATGTGGAAAGACCACAAAAGAAATCAATGAATAAGGGAGGAGACAATAGTATGCAATATGGAATCTACTAGAGGTCGTTAAGAAAATGAAATTGCAATACGCAATACATGTTTCTCGGCGAGGGAACAACTGCTGGATAAATGCTATTATATAGTAGTACCCGAGGGATGATTAACGATAACAAGGACACCCTAAAACTTGCTGGGTAGACGAAATCGGAATGTTCGATGGATGTACATGACAGCGAAGAGCTAGGGACCTAGAAGAGTGAATGGAGCTAGGGGAGGCTCTCGTAAACAGTTGATGTGGCTAATGGTTTTTTGCCTTTAGAATTATTGACGTATTAATGTTTATATCAATGTATAGATTCCATTATTCTCCAATGGGTAACGCATGTGCCAACCTTCTCCTCATACCTCAGAGACGGTAGCTGAATACTCGGACAGTATACTTATTTTCAGTTGATAAAAATACCCCACCACCGCCACTCTTATAATATCAAACAATGACCAACCCTTATTCGCCCCCTCGAGTGTTCTACTGGGCGCGCGATATATCAAAGGTCGCGGCCTGGAGAGGGGAGTACGGAAGGCGATAAGCCCGGGGGAGGTAGATTTATACAAATAATATTCGCATCCCTCTGAGATGTGAGGTCAGGTTAGTCTGCCTTGAATATTCGAAGAAAGAGGACGCGCCGTGCCGATGGTCAGTTCGTCTCTTTTTCTGCGGTTGAGCGAACTGGGGGATGGAGACCGCAAATAAAAAATGGCCAAATCTGTATCTACGGAGGGGGGATTTAAAGACTTGGAAGGGTTTGATCGCGTTATAACGTTATATAGGGTAACAAAGTAAAGGGATGAAACGTTCTATGTGAATTCGTTCATCGTGTAAATTGCGACAAATTCGAACACAATGCGAGTAAATTGTATCTCAGGTTGTAGGATATTATTTACATTTTGCAGTGGCAAAGAATGACTTTGGCATGGTAGTTTGCTATGTTTAACTGAAAATAAAAATATGTACATAATTGGAAAGACGTTATGAACCATGGGTATTCAAAATATACTATTGTTCAAATTGTCCTTAAAACAATAAATAAATTTTCATCAAAGTCAAGAAATTAAAAAAGATCTCATTTAATTAAAATAGCAAAAAAAATATCTCAGAAATGAAGCAGTTCATTCAAAACATCCCCAAATAAGATTTCAGAAAAATGATGATGTTTCATGTTTGGTATGTTAGTTTGTCAGAGCAATTTATATTATGTCTTTGGGATTTAACGAATGACGGTATCTTAATTTGGCGATCACACGAATAAGGAAATCCTTGTTTGCAAACGAAAGTTACAAAAAGCAGCAGCACCATTGTCGTTTCAGTATATACCTACTAATCATTGGGGTGCGTACAAGCGGCTCCCGTGGTGTAGTGCGTAAGGCGCTGGCCTTCCATCCGGGAGTTCTGGGTTCCATTCCCGGGGAGAACACAATATATTTATGGGATTTTCTCAAAGCCTGAGTGTTTGTCATTGTACAAAATTACTAACAACCACCTTATACGAAAAAGCAAGGACATGTTTATTAATAATTTTAAAAAAATCATTGGCATGCGGTGATAGGGATGCTGTTTTAAAAATACATTTTTATCAATAGACTATTTTTTATACTTATATATTATTACAGTACCTATATAATCTATTTAAGATTTTCTAATTAACTGAGTCATGGCGAGCAGTTGATGAAGTAGTTTGGTGTAATTTGTTAGAGATTGACAGCTCTGCAATATTCTAAATATGTTTGCATAATATTAATAATACAGATAATAAATACTACAAATCAATCAAAGAAGTCGTAAACGAGGTTTAAATTATGAAAACATTCGAAGCAGTAAAGTTTAGTAAAATTTAATATAAAATTACGCAATAAATGCATTGATAATAAATTTGTCGAATATTTCTGGGGATGGTCCCCATCTACAGCATATACTATGAACCGCACGCCGCTGCCAAATCAATATTTGTACATAAATAATGATATCATTATAATATCTTGATAATATCTCTAGATGGACAAAGACGTGTCCGGAAATTGTACGTATGCAAATCGCCGTATTACAGTTCACAGTGAGCTGTTGATTTAGAAACAGATGGCTACACATTGTTTAGATCAAAATCATGTCTAGAATTGATAATATGTAGGTACCTACTTAATATACTTGACTACTATGACAAGGAATTATAATTGATTATTTGCATAATACATCGGGTACATGCTTTGGATCAAACACACATTAATAAGAATAACACGTAATTTTGAATAAACCGCAATTACAAACCCGCAAACCCACGGCCTCCGAAGCGGATGTTTTTCCGATACTACACTGCTTGGTCAAATTACAGCCTCGGCATAGAGCTGATTGATGTAAATTCAATTTGGCTAGATGCTTTTCTACCGTTTGTGAATCGGCATATTTGTTTTCAGAGAACTTATATTTACATGTAACCAAATCAATCACACGTCATTAATCGATCTATTAATATCGCCCCCTTTCCTAAGAACCCCTGTACAGTAACGGGATTAGTGACTAGGAGGCCTGACCCACTGACTGATTTTAAGGCCTCTCACAATAAAAAATAAAACACAAAATATAAGTTATATCTATCAATGTAGAGTTGCCACTTCATAACTTTGCGCTCCGGCTCTAGGATGAAAATGATGTCGACCGTGTTTAGGAAAAAGGGCGTAACCCTCACAGAACAAATTTTACTTACAGGAGGGGGAAAAAAGTTTTTGAATGATTTTGGTTTAATATATTTTTTTTAAATAGGCATATACATTGGGTGCATGATGATTGATGATTTGGTGTAATATCTTTTCGATCTAACAATAATTAAAGAAGTTGTTACAGAAAAATTGGTACTGTTCGGTTAAAGCGGATACAGCGGAAAACGCATTTTTAAAATAGCCGATAAACTGGATTATTTGTTAGTTTGGGTTAGTTTAGGTTAGGTTATGTTGGGTTAGGTTAGGTTAGGTTAGGTTTGGTTAGGTTAACCTAACAAATAATCCAGTTTATCGGCTATTTTCAAAATGCGTTTTCCGCTGTATCCGCTTTAACCGAACAGTACCGAAAAATTATTAAAATTTATTGTAGGTAAATGCTTTTTTTCCTTAAATTAAAACTTAATTAAACCTCAATTAAAACCTGAATTTAGATAATAGTTATTTGCGGCTTACTTCCTTTTTACAGAACGTGCATATTTAGTTGTATACATTGTTAATATCTAATATAAGCACTTTTCGAAAAATCGAGGGTTACGCCCTTTTTCCTAAACATAGTCGATGTAATAAATATTCTAAAAATATTTTTTCTATATATATTGCCTATTTATTTCCTTAGTACTACATAATATTAATACAAGTGAATATCATTTGTTCTAATTGTATGCAAGGTAATTAGGCAAAGAGGCGTATCAGTGTAGTAAAGTGCAAAGTTATAAATTGTATACTCTATCTACCCAGTAAAAACATTAATGAACCTTTTTTCTAGAATCACGTACGAGTATTATAACGAAAAATAATTATTAATGAAAATGACAGTGACGACACGTAATAATATTAGTGATATATTTTTTTGTGTACCTACAAGTCCTACTATCTGTTTCAGTAGTGGTTGTGTTATAAGGCACGTTAATGTTAGGTTAATGAGATTTTGTTATGCTTTGGGTTATATTTTACACTGTCTCAATTCGTGAGAAATACACATCTTTTTAAGATTTTGGTATAACTGGTTTGAACTGTTTCGGACTGGTTGAACTGTCATCTGCGTTAAAGATAATCAACGCTCTTCTTGTACAATAATGTAAAGTTATGATTGTATTCTTTTTCAAACAGAAAAATCTCAAAGCGACAACTTTAAACTTACAAAATATAGTTTTAAGTATATTTTAGCATAGATTTAAAAATTAATTGCGCGAAAGCCAGCTGTGTAACATTTCAGATGAAAAAATAAAAGATGGTCTCATTAAAAAGATAAGAGAGTCATTAACAGGGCCGCGGCGTTAAGCAGGTTGCAATTAATATCCAGGCATCACAAAAGAGTAATGTTGCCAACAGTAGAAAGGCTCTCGTTTCTAATTTAGATTCTCGATGGATATGAACTCGGGGTGGGTCGATATTCGCTTTGATTCGTTTAGAATTGATTGGATATAGCACCCCGTGTAATGCAATGAAATAGGGAAGCAAGTCATGGATTATTCTGAGATAAAAAGCATAGACTTCGTCTCTTATAAGGATTCAGCAATTAATTGGTATTTGGTGGTAATTTATGGCAAGTATTTATATATAAAGACGCACGACTGAGGTCTGAAATATGGTGCCGCGATCTAAAATGTTGTGTTCGAATGGGATTCGATTTAGTGAACATCTGGCAGTGGCTTATAACAACTTTTGGCAAAAAAAAATATGATAATATGTAGGTATATGTAGGTATATGTCTTAAGTATTCCCTATAGTGTTGCCTTAGCGGTGAATTACTATTATTTTCACATTTTGTAAAGTAGATATTATGGACGTAAAAACGATAACCAAAGATTAAGTATTAAGAGCGTACTTCAGTAAAACGGCAAATAATTTTCAACAGTAGGTGCGACGAATTTTCTCACTAGTCGCCAATCGGAGACGGACAGTCAAATTGTCAGCACGTCGATTTATTTTGTCATGGCGTCGGATGAAAATATTCTTAAATCGTGTAAAGATGACTTAATACTTTACGTATGTACTTAAAAAAGAAAACAAGTCAATGAATATATTATTATTATTAGTAATATAACAATAAACATAACATTAAATGGACGCATGTTGGATTTTATGACAAATTATATTTCGTTAGGCACGCGTCGTTCGCACAATCCGCGTATCGCCTAGCCACGATCTTTTTAGACCATGCCTCAACTGAAGTATAATAGCCTTAAGGGGGGACATGCTCAGCGTAGGTCAAAATAGAGCTTTTGTTCTATTTTCAAAGCATGATCCCGGACATACCTTACACGTTGTAGATAATCTATTTATATAATTTTGAAGCCTTAATATCCTTTATATTTATTTTAAACATTTGATGCGTTTAAAAATTAATAAATGTATAAAATCTTAACACCACTGCACATTTATGTACTGAAATATGACTATATTCTAAAACATTAGAGCGATAGGTTTAAAAGAATACTATTTTATGCAATAAAAATACTTTATGCAGTCATCAAATGTTTAAAATAAATATAACGGATAATAAGGCTTCAAAATTAAAATAGATTATCTACAACGTTTAAGGTATGTCCAGGATCATGCTTTGAAAATAGAAAAAAAAGCTCCATTTTGACCCACGCTGAGCACGTCCATCCTTAAGGCGAAGTGCATCATAAAAAATAATTTAATTAATAATTTACAGTATAATATTGACTATTTTTCAGATTGAGTGACACGTCATATTATAGCGAGCGTTTATTAATACATAACTAAATTTCCACCGTACCCCTCTCCCCCGATTTTTCGCAACCGCAGATCGATGTACACACATTGATAGTGTGTTTGAATTGTTGTATGGCCGCCGCGATTGTTTCCACCAATTCCACCAGATATATAATTTGATAACCTGAACGTTGAAATGTGATTCGATGTGCGACATCGATAAATGTTTTGGAAAACCGGTTAATTCATTATATCGTCACTATACAGGCTAATTGGCGAAACCCTCAAATATCAAATTGTTCAGGAAGTGAAAAAAAACTGTGGGCATTGGATTTACTTATAATTTAATATAATATTTATTTGTTATTTTATAAGTATAAGATATAATTTTATTACAGATTGAAAATTTTCTCATATTATATTATACATTTTATAATATTTTTGATCCCTCCCCAAGCCCCCCGTTATTACAAAATATTTTACCTAGTCTCAAAACCACGTCACATTTTTTTTACTCACCTTGCCAATTCGAAAAAAATTATGTATTTAATTATAATGTCGTCATGTTAATACTTTCTTCTCAGAAAAAAAAATATTTAATATTTTGTCAGTTTTGTTTTGTAACGTGACATTTTCTCTTCCCCTTCTACGTAAATCATCACTATAAATCAGACCTCACCCCGCATTAGGGCATGACGTCATATATGGACGACCCCTTATGAAAAAATATTATAATATTTAGGTACCAACCCAAAACTATGTAACTGTTTAAGATTTTCTCGTCACGATCGTTACCTACATAATAAATAAATAGTTTGGCTTACGCCATATAAAATGAATATAAACATAAATCATAAGAAAAAATACATTTAAAACTGGCTTATAGCAATATTTATATGAAAAAAATTACGTAATTTTACAGTAGCTACCCATTTTCTCGTCTTAATCTACTTGCCGTTAATGGCGCGGGCAACTTTGGCCATAAACAACGACAATTTCGGTCGAAACGACAACACTTTTGGCTTGGCAATGGCATAAAAACACAGCGAGGCTACCAGGCCGGCAGAAGGTCGGAGGGAAAACGACTGCCCGCAGAATCCGTAGGCCCGCGAAAAGTTCGAAAACATCTGTTGCCAACAGCAGAAAACGAAAGTTGTGCAAAGACAAGTTGCGATACGGTACTGGCATAATAGATGCTAAACCCATCGCTCTGTTACAAATGCGTTCGGATGAATTTGCAGAATTTCGCACAAATGATTTATATGCGGAGCATTGTCGACGGTCGCATTAATATGTGCAAACTCATCCTAAAGCGAGCGATCTATGAATGAGCCAAAAGTCAGCGGTATAAAAATCGTCACTTTTTTGTCAGTGGCGGGTTTAGAGACTTTTAGGTTGAAGGAACTAACTGATTTTTACGCTCCCACGATAAACAATAAATTCCAACTATCAATGTACCCAATAAAAATGACAATGCATCTATTCCCTATCCAATTATTATGGAAGGTGACAATGATAACACATAATAATTATGGTTGTTAGGCGGCTCTCGTGGTGCAGTGCGTAAGGCGCTGGCATTCAATCCGGGATCTCTGGGTTCTTCGATACCCGGTGTGGACACAATATATTTATATGATTTTCTCAGAGTCTGGGTGTTTGTATTTGTTCAAAATTACAACCACCTTGAACGAAAAAGCAAGGACATGGTTATTAATAATTAAAAAAAATACTTATCTATAACGCATAATTATTTCATGTAACAACTACTAGTTAAAATAGTTGTAATTAACTAAGATGCCCGTAGCTTAATTGGAGCATACTAGCGCGAATCCAAGAGATACAGGTTCAAGTCCCGTCCGGTGTCGTATTTTTATCTATAAAATGATTTTTTCTATTGTGTATAATATGCATTAGATGTTTTCAAATTATGTATAAAATACTTAGTTGTTAATTTTTATGTACAAGTAGGTACACATCTATTTGAGTGGTTATGTTATAGAATATAGGGCATAAGCCTTTTTGATGTAAGTTACAGTGATTTTGTTATACTTTAGAGTTTAGGTAATATTATATACTGAATTTATGAGAAATATATAAGTTTTTTTTATAATTAAATAATTATATGACTGGTGTCAACTTTTTCGAGACCCCTTTTTAAATCCTCTGACGAATCGACATCGTCGGCTGCGTCAAATAAAATCACTTTTGCATTCTGCGGACCTTATTTTATCACTAAACAAGGGAATATCAAAGAGAATCGGCTATCGTCTGTAGATATGTATCTGTATAGATAGACATACCTACCCTCAAAGTCACTGAGTGACAGGGTGACTAATGACGACATGCTCAAACGAATCGGAAAGGTTAAAACTAAAAAAGTACAGTAGGTACTTCCACCACATTGCGAGAAGACAAGAATACAAAAAAAAATTAAAGAAAAGCAGTAAAGCCACCTTTCCGGGTTAAAGTTTTTTTTCTTCATTAATTTAACGTAAATAATATGTTCAAAGCATAATTATGAAACGGAGAAGATAAGTAGTAGTTCCCCTATTTATCAACTACCGCATAAATGGTAGTCTTCTACAACTATTTTACAACGTTTTTCTTAGCTCGTATTCTTGTTAGTCCGTTGGTTGTTTATCCAGTACAAATCTTGCAATCGATTTTTAACTAACTTCCCGACTAGTAAGACATTTGAAACTTTTAGAATATATCAGAACACGATGCCAATGCATTTTTTTAATACTTCTAGCTATCTTAAAGTAGAATTGAATTAATTTTCAGTTAATTCTGTTTTGTATGAAAAGTGATTTCGGAAGAAATCCGTAATCCAATCCACTGTTATTGATTGCTAGGGGGGTCTGGGGTCCTAGCAATTAAATTATTAATATATACGTGCGTTACTATGGAAATCAATATGAATGTCAAAATGACATATCAGTATTATTTCTATCAAGTACAAAATTTTTTGATCGTTTAAGCTAGTCAAGTCAAGTTTATATGATTCAACAGAAAATTTAAAAACGTTGTATATAAAAAGTTTTTTTATCTTGTAATTATTAACATTTATAATACATGTATTTTTTCAAAATCTCAGTTTTTTTTCATAATTGGCTTCAACATTAATTATGAATTTGTGGAATTGATTGATTGAGTGCAAATTTTTGACAGATGCGAGCGATAAAAGTGTTAAGTTTGCTACACATGAATCTGCCATACATAATGTCGTATTTTCTTCATTTGTGAAGATACATAATTTCATAATTTAATAAAACAGTGTTTAACTACAAATTAATCAATTGTCTTAATAACTTTTTTTTAACTTAATTTTCAAATTATTTAGAACGCCTTTCGTCGGAAAACATTTAAAATGGTCATACTGGAGTTCATGAAAAATAACCAAAAATCATCATTGTTATTTAACTCTAAGTATGAATAGCTGTATGCACATGTGTATGCCCAACCCGTTTCTACCCCCACAGCCACTAGATTCATATTGTACCGTATGCTTTCCTCTGAAATGCATACTAGAAAGTAGAATGCAATCTCAGCTTTTACTGTGATTTATAGCCCCCTGTCGCCGCTGGGAAAGTTACAGGTTTATATTTTCTACTTTAAAACTACATTATAAGTAAGTAATATATGTATCCAATGAAATATTACCATGTTTCTATTCAAATATACTTTGTGAAAAGGTTTAGCCTCATTATTCGAAAAAATATTTGAAAAATGTGCAATTAAGCAAAAACGTGGATATGCACGGCCGCTTTCTATGACGCTTTAAACGTGTCTTAAAGAAGTAAATTTAAGTGCTCATTCCGTCCCGAGACGGAGCCGCACGGGACTGATGCTGCAACCATGCACCGTAGTGCTTAAAGAAGAAAGTTAAGAAAGATTTTTTTTTTTGTTTTTTGGACTGGCTCTGCTGTCCGCTGACGTTAAGCGCTTTGTGTCCCGCATACTGAGTCACGAATTATAAACAGGACATTAAATGGACGCATGCTAGATTTATATGACAAATTATATTTCGTTCGGCATGCGTCATATGAACCCGCGACCCGCAATCCACGCATCGCCTAGCCACGATCTTTTTAGACCATGCCTCAACTGAGATATAGCCTTAACCAAAACAGGGATGCACACTTGGTCTCTTGGTAACGGAGAAATTTGTAGCATCCCGTGCAACTCACTCCGTGACACACAAGTCAAGATTAACATCTTGATATAATTGACTCAAATACATCGAATATGTCATCATGATTTCCACAGGTCATCCTATAAACCGAAACCCACCAATTTATTAATTAAAAGTTGCACGTCGTGACATATACCTATACTTAGTCTATGTTGGACAACACACGCAAAGACAGAAAATGGATCGAATGCATAAGCCGGCTGGCACATCTAAACTCGCCTCGTCTTCCGCACAGCCATAAAACAAATCTTGTAGTAATGTCGCACCGATGTTGCATATGAATACCGCGCACATAGTCGCCTAGCGACAGTCGCGCGTAACCTCTCGAAATGTGGATATCCATGGGATGCGCGACCAGCAATCTTCGGCGTCTAAGCCGGCTCTCACATCAAAACTCGTCTCGCCTACGTCGATGTAACATCATCGTTATTCACAAAATACACGTTGCTAAATGGAGCTCCGCAGATTGGTCAAATGCGACTGTTTCGTTTGAAAAAAACATCAGCTGTTGCAATCGACACGTTGCATGCTTCTCGCGCTCCTAGTCGAAGAGTCAAAGTCGCATACAAACACCTACAAATTGGTCATTCTTATACCGGCTCGCCGATCGCCGCATTCAAATATCTATACGTTTCGAAGGCTACGTACGACTGTCGCTAGGTAGATGTGCGCGGAGCAGTCTTCACGAGCAAGACTGGATCACCGTTTTTGGGAGGCTTGTTTTATGGCTTTGCAGCACTAAACAGGAATGATCAATTCGTAGGCTGTGCATATGCGTAACTGCAACTCGGACGACGTTCGACTTGCAGGCGGAGTCGCATGATATTTATTGCAAGCAACACCAGATGTTTTTTTTTTAAACCTAAAATGTTTTATTCCAGCTGTGTGCGAAGGTCCATAAGATCCATGTGTTTTTTGAGTAACGACTACGTCACATAGACGTATTCGACATCCTAAAGACGAGACGAATTTAGATGTGCGAGCCGGCTTAAATGGAGATGGACCGTATGCATAGTACACGTACAGGATTCCCGCTGGACGAATGCGATAATCCAGAGATACCCGATGGATATAAGATGACCGAAAGACTCCTCCAAGATACGCTTGATTGATGAACTAGTATTATGGTTCAAGGGAGTTACGTTTTAGTGAAGAATTGACAAGATTGGAGAAAGCTTGAAGAGGCCTTTTTCCAGCTGTGGATTGAAACAGGCTGTTGAAGATGATACACGTATAATGGAATCTAAAAAGAACTCTGATAGCGTAGTTACCTATAATACAATATATATTTGCAAGGCAGGTAGGTATATTAAAAAAAATATGGTACTTGGTTAAAAGCACTTCTTACAAATTTTAAATAAGCGTGATGTAAACAAACGATAGGTACTATTATAACTACAAATCACTTTTGCCGTACCTATGGTGCCACTTTAGAATTGTTCACCTACCCCTATTATTTATTATTCGTTCAACTTTGAATAAATAAGAAAGATATAACGTGACAACGAAAGTGCCTTTTTATTTTTATCACTCAATGCAGATACACATTTTCAACATATTATTAAATTATGTAGATAAGAGAAAAATTATCATTAAATTGATTCAACTTACCGGCTGTATCTCTGTACATACACGAAACGATGTACATTAAGAAAGTTATTGCACTCCCAATTGGTATCATATGCCCTATTATTTTTTTACACGGTCTATTATTCTATCAATTCAAGCATACTAAAACTGTGGAATAGCCTTCGTAATGATTAATATACCAATGGTTGGAATTAGGGATTCTAATCCCGGGATCCCGAACTATTTTCGATACCTATGAATCCCGGGATTGGTAAACATAATCCCGAAACTTTCGGGATTGAGTTTTTTTATCAATTTTTATGGAAAATAAAATAAAAACGAAAATATAACAGAAAAAATACTTTTAATAACATACAAATACATTAGAAATAGACTGAGTTTGAATGAAGTTTGGTTTATTAACCATGTGTTGCCAAATCATTTTATTTTTTCACATAAATTCATAAAAATGAGGGAGATTGGAAAAAACAATGCTTCTCACTTTTAACAAAGTGATTCCACCATGTTTTTTAATGCATTTGTCATTTTTTTTAATTTTAATTGAACTTGTATTGTTATCTTTTCATAAATAAATAAAACTGTTTTACTTTCACATTATTATTTATACATATTACAATATTATTTACTCCATTAAACCTATGTATTTCCATGATTGAAAGTACACAATATTGACAATATTTGTCTTAAATAGTATAAATAATACTAAATTTATTTTTGACCGATTTTATCAACGTTATTTGTATATATAGAAATGTTATATTATGAACTATTGAAAAAAATACCAATCCCAGGATCGTCAAATCGTAATCCCGAAATCCCGGGATCAAGATTTTGGCTCGGGATTGGATTCACTAGTTGGAATATGTTCATATGGGCCATACCTTTTATTTGAAACCAATTTTACACATACACATGGCTTTAAATAAGATTTGAATGGTATGATAATGTCAATAATAATATTACAAGAAATGAAAATATAATTAATATTAAATTCTACAGGTTTACTACAGGTTACTACTTCTACAGGTTAAACCTGTAGAATTTAATATTAATTATATTTTCATTTCTTGTAAAATGGAATTCTACCAAGTAAATGCTAACTCAATTAATAATAATACTATTCATTACAAATACCATATTAGAGTCAATCTGAATGTTTTCACTTGTCGTATATGTATATTTAAGACAGTTTCAGGAGAGATCTGATACTGCTCAGTGTCAAGGACTGGAGATAGGTTAAAGACAACCAATGGAGGCTGGAGGACATAGGTGGAGGATATCAAGCTTTAACGTAGTGTTGCCTCGAAGATAGTCGCTTGTGCACGAGCTTTCAATGTTTCAAATGAACTCATATGAATAATGATTGATTATATTTTATTTTTGTTTGAATGAATGGTTTACAGAGTACAAAGTAAACGTCACGATCGGTTGAGATTTCATAAAATGGCAGCCGGAATGCAGTTATCGATGTCTATTTTCAGCATCCGTCTTAAGGATTTTTAATCCGCACAGGGGTACCTTTCTAATAGGTTTATATTATTTTTATTCCGCTACGTTTATTCTTCAAAATTTATAAGTAAGTGATTCTAATATAAATTTTTTTTCGATATCATCTTCCAATCGGTTAGCGACATACCTTTCCGATAAAAAGTCGTAATTCTACACTACAATTTTGGTTACCATAACAGCTCAATCGAGTTCAATCAGTGGGTCTATTCTATACTTATCGACCGCTAAAGTGATAAAGTGATAAATATTATCAAACTTAGGGTAGGTTTGTATCAAAGTATTAGCACTTATTGTAACAATTACAATAAGTTGGTTGTAAATCTTGCAATAAGTGCTATGTTTCAACAGCACCTCTTTTGGCTGTGATAACATTTAGAGCGAGATAGACAGTTTTGACGGCTAACTTATTGTAAGAATAATAATACCTCAGTACAAATATGTAATAAATACTATCACTTTATCACTTTAGTGGTCGATAGTCGCCTTGTATATAGAATAGACCCGCAGATGTTAATCATTCATCCAAGTGGCAAAAAAACAGGTATGAAATAAAAGTCAGGAATGAATATATCCTATATCGTAATCAGAATTAAAAGCTTTCAACTGTTACGTAATCGATAATTTAGGCAAGATATTATAGTTACATAATATGGTAGAAGTCCACAAATACAAAAATAAAAATCAAAAAACTTAAGCATTTAGAATTTTTATCCGCACATCCAACGACAAATTAGAAAAAACAATGACTGAAAATGATTAATACCACTATTACAAAGGAATTATATTCAGTTTTCAGGTAAGAGACCTATTTGATTCAATAAAAAAAATAGTACTTTTTATACACACACCGCGACTTTGAACACAACCTGAAATAAAAACATTCCTAATCTAATATCGTCCCACAATCCTGCAGCATTTAATCTGATTGTTTACAAATAATTCCACACAAGTAAAGTTCGTGAAACCGAAAATCAGGCGCGCAGAAGAGCGGAGCGGGTAGCTGGTGTTTCCCTTGGGCAGGCGACGGCCTTCCCGCGACGTTGATTTATGCGACGCCGGCCGACGTCTCGCAGAGCAGCGTCGCGACGCCAGCTAACCGCGGGAAACACACTTGCCGGTTCCGACGCCGCACAATCACGAAGAACTATCAAGGGCCTTCAAGATTTACATAATATTTGTTGTTGTTTGGGGAAAACGTGATAACTGAAAGTTGCACGTTTTAAAGTGAGCGCAGTGCCATTTGTCAATGCGACAGCTTTCGATAACTATGCATAGGTACCTACTGAATATTTAGGTAGATAAGTGATCGATGCGATAATGTGATTTGTAAAATAATTTACAGTTGTCATCATCAAACGTCAAACATCTAAAAAGTATTAAACGACCTGACGAATACTTACTTCGCTATATTTGTCTGTTTTTAAATTAATTAAGTTATAATTGAAGACTATGCCACTGGTGTATGTGAAGAGAAAAGAGTCCCCTAGATTTATAACTCACATATTGCAATTTATAACATTTTTTAGTTAAATATACCAAGTGACTCTAAGCTCTAAAGGCTTTAAAGAAATCTATAAAGTCTATAAAGAAAAATAGTTGGCTATCATGTCACTTTAAACTATGTGAAAATCATTGACAAAGTTGGCTGTTGGTGTCATAACTCACATTTCTCAAGTATAAGTGAAAAAAACATTTTCTACAATGAGCATTAAAAAATCAAACTTAAGATCAAAATTAGCAGACAATCATATCGCATATGTTTTGTGTATACACATCACAAATTTGGAGCCTAGATTGCAGGATTTAGTTTCAAACAAACAATTGCATAAATCGTATGGTGAAAAAATTCAAATGTTATCTTTTAGTATATTAATAAGAGTAATAAAAATGTATATTTATTTAAAAATATATGTTTACACAATGAAATATTTTTTTGTTTTTTTTGCGTTGTATTTTTTTAAAAACAGAAAATATTTACAAAAGAAAGGGCGGCCCGCCACATATTTTTGATTTCAAAATTGTCTCTTTGACGAAAAAGTTTGTGAACCCCTGCTTTAAATAGACTAAGTAAAACACTGTCTTTGAGCAGTATTGACAACAACCGATTGTATCCGCTCATATAGATATTGGCAAATGGCAATGGATACAAAACCACAATGTATACAAACAAATAATTGATGAGCGACCAAAGGGATACATGTGTATAGGTAACAAGTTGAATAAGTCGACGTCAAAATTAAATATGCGATTGTAAATTCTACATAACTGTTTTGCGACATTCTATAAATGGGCCCTGTTTCACATCTCATATATTATTCGTATGTAGTGGCTAGAGTTTGAATGAGTACTACACTTTTACATCCATAGGTTGTAGCTGGAATATGTATCTGTGGGTCTATTCTATACTTATCGACCGCTAAAGTGATAAAGTGATAGATATTATCAAACTTAGAGTAAATTTGTATCAAAGTATTAGCACGTATTGTAACAATTACAATAAGTTGGTTGTATTGTTGCAATAAGTGCTATATTTTAACAGCAGCAAGAGAGGCGCTGTTAAAATGTAACACTTATTGCAACAATTACAACCAACGTATTGTAATTGTTACAATACGTGCTAATACTTTGATACAAACCTACTCTAAGTTTGATAATATCTAAAACTTTATCACTTTAGCGGTCGATAAGTATAGAATAGACCCACTGGTGATATAAAAAAACTACTCCTAGCTAATATTTATTTCACAGTACTTTTTTAATCCCCAGCCCGACCATTTTTCATTATAAAAATAAAATTATCAAACAATACCTGCAGACTAGTTTCAATTTCAATTTAATTATTTTATTAACATATTGTGGACATTACAAATTATAAGTTTAAGACGTTCAGAACATGACATTTAGAAACAAAGATATATAAATATAACAGTATTACATAAAAAAAGAAATAGATCAGTAGATAAACTAGATAGGTACAAGGAAGTACACCGGATGAGTTAAGCAGACCTTACTTTTGGAATTTATAAAACAGCGTCCACCTAAACTCATTCTCACGTAGTTAGAATATATTAACACCCGAAGCAATTTCGTTGAACATAGTTATCGCCCTCCCAATTGGCATTACCAGTGACAGGTTGGTTCTGCACCTTGGGAGAATAAACAACTGATGCTCTCTATTTCTAAGATAGTTATCAGGGACACACAGGTCAACTCTGCCCAGAATGGCAGAGTTCTCGTTTATACCTCGTATAAGTCGAAAAAAATACGTAGCTAAATAAAGATTTCTTCTAAATTGCAGACTGCAGTATGTAAGCATGCCTAAGAGAAAGTTAGTTGGATAAAGCCACGGATAGTATCCATACAACCTCAAGTAAAGGAGTCTCAAGAATTTCTTCTGTACCCTCTCCACCATAAGGCCATACTTCAACTGATGCGGTGCCCAAACAATAGACCCACTCTCAAGTCTGCTTCGAACTAGAGAATTAAATAAAAGTTTTAATACCGTAACATCTGAAAAGACCCGGGAAGTACGCATGACGAAGCCCAATATTTTAAGCGCTTTGTTACAAATGGTAACTATATGGCTAATAAATGTCAGTTTACTCTCAAACGTAATGCCAAGATCCCTTACAGATCATATTCGTGACAGAACTCTGCCATGCATCGAGTATTGGAAAAACAAATCTTGTGAGGCTCTGGTAAACGATAAAAGATTACAATTATCAATACTATACCTCTATCTACTATCATACTATACCTATTCTAAGAATGTCTTAGTTCCAGATTAAATCAAATTTATTTGGTCGCATAACCTACAAAAATGTAACATTCTTAATATAATATTATACACGTACCTTAAAGTAAATGTATCTTAAATCAGATTTTTACCAAAAATGAGTTAAGTAACTAAAATTTTTGAAACTAGATCTTGTAATGCCAATTAAGCTTTTGAATCGATTCATAGCAGAAACCTCAAATTTTTGGTGGGAAGTGAATAATGGACGATAGTGAGGAACTGAAGACTGGTGTTGTGAGCGTTTGCGTGTTTATTTGCGGGTTGACACAAGTACAGTGATACGGTGATAAAAGATAACAACACCGAGGGAGATATTTTTGACCCGAGCCACGATGATAGGAAGTGATAGTTATGTACGAAGATAAAATGCGGAGTGAAATTTCCATTCAATCGTGATAGCTTATTTATTGAACTCCTCACGATTGAATAATGCTTACACTGAGTATCCCATGCCTTCGGTGAGAAATTCATTTTAACATAATATATATTAATAATATTACTGAGGTAACCAGTCTTATTTACAATTGGTAATTAGGTTTGTGTGAAATGGATTTGAGAGACAATCTTATTTATCGCCGCCGTCGTCTTTCGCTGAGTAGGCATTAAGCGATATGCTGACGGCCTGTGAAAAAATGTATATAAATTCATGAAACAATAAAGTCGTAACTCGTAAGGTCATTAATATTGAAGGCATGAAAAAAATAAATTGCGTTCACCCGGATGTGTTTTTATTGAACTTACGAGTAAGATACAATGGCTCTCAGGTACAGATATTATTTTCTTCGATAAATGTTGATACTGCCACAAAAAGAAAATAAAAGTAGTTCAGAAAGTTTATCCAATATCTTCACGAGATAGATATAGATGGAATCGACTCAAAGAAGTAGTCACCACGTCGCGTCGAGAATATAATTTATTCATACCCAAAAACTCTAAAAAAAAAGTATATTATTTGGCTGGTCGTAAAACCCAAAGGCGTACCAAGCTGTCTCACAATTTCGCATTTCGGGATCAAACATTCATCGACGAGAAGTGAAGTGGGAGATTGTGTACCCACTTTCCTGGCAGTGGCGTGCCGGAAAAGATTTATTCAACGCAATCGACGTAATTTATTGTATATTATTATTATTTTGTATATTCTATATGTTGTGAACGTGTAATTTGTAATGTCTACAATGAGATAGCGGCTCTCGTGGTGCAGTGGGTAAGGCGCTGGCCTTCTAACCGGGAGCTTTGGGTTCGGTGAAAACACAATATTTATGTGGTTTTCTCAAAGCCTGGATGTTTGTGATAGTTCAAAATTACTAACAACCACCTAGTACGAAAAAGCAGGGACATGGTTATAAATAATTTAAAAAAAATGTCTACACTGGCAAAAAAATACTTTGACGCTTGCCTCCTATGTCATGGATAGTCAGTTCAAATCCCAGGACTACTGTTACCGTCGAAGGAAGGAGTACGCTCTGGGGTGCATTTTACAAATGGAGTGACATAACCAAGAACTCAATTGGTCGAAGCAACCAGATTTCTAGAGATGGAGAAATATTGTTAGATATCAGTAATCAGGCAGAGGATGCGAAGAGAGACAATTTACAATAAGTTGTTTGCGATAGGTAAGTGTTATTACGTCATCATCTGCCCAGGTCGATCCACTGCTAGATGAAACCCTAACTTATTCCAATTTTATTATTTTCTAGTTATTCGATGCCACGTACATCTGCCGAAGTAGATAAGAGATGGACCCAGCATGGTTTAGGATCTGTGGTCGTTTATAACCGTTTGGGTACTACTGAAATACTGCATTTATCCAGCGGTTGCCCATTCGCGGGATGGTATACATCACATCGAGTACTAATGTCTACCTCCTTATGCATTGTTTTATTTTGTGGTCTTTCCCCGTTATGCCCAATATACTACACGTGGTTTTTTTTTAAATTTATATTATATTAAGGGTCTATGTTTTATGTATTCTTATTAAGGGGGTACATGCTCGTCGAAGGTCAAAATTGAGTTTTTATTGTATTTTCAAACCATGATCCTGGACACTCCTTAAACGTTGTAGATAATCTATTTATATAATTTTGAAGCCTTATTATCCTTTATAGTTATTTTAAACATTTGATGACTGGATAAAGTATTTTTGTTACATAAAATAGTATTCTTTTAAACCTCTCGCTCTAATGTTTTAGAATATAGTCATATTTCGGTACATAACTGTGCAGTGGTGTTAAGATTTTTTAAATTTATTAATTTTTAAACGCATTTATAAAACCATTAGCATAATTTATTACGAGATAATTTTTGTAAAATATTCACGATAAAAAATTATATTGATAATCTCTGTGATCCCAAATTTGACAAGAATTAGGCATTTTATTAATCAAAAAATCGGCAAGATTAACACATTTGAAGATGATTCTAAAGATATTCATTATAAGCTATGTCTTTGACCATTCAAGCGTGATAAACATCTTATGAATAATGATTGCTTTATAATAATTATTGACCTAAGAATAAGGTAGTGTTTTTTTGAAATACGCCATTTCTTTTGTCATTCCCCAGGGGTTAAGCTAAAAATGCCTAATTCTTGTCAAATTTGGGATCACAGAGATTATCAATATAATTTTTTATCGTGAATATTTTACAAAAATTATCTCGTAATAAATTATGCTAATGGTTTTATAAATGCGTTTAAAAATTAATAAATTTAAAAAATCTTAACACCACTGCACAGTTATGTACCGAAATATGACTATATTCTAAAACATTAGAGCGAGAGGTTTAAAAGAATACTATTTTATGTAACAAAAATACTTTATGCAGTCATCAAATGTTTAAAATAACTATAAAGGATAATAAGGCTTCAAAATTATATAAATAGATTATCTACGACGTTTAAGGAGTGTCCAGGATCATGGTTTGAAAATACAATAAAAACTCAATTTTGACCTTCGACGAGCATGTCCCCCCTTAAGTATTAATCTAGAAAATATACCTCTGGCACTACACTGGAGCAAGAATATTGATGTAACCATCGGTAGATATTCTGATTTACTATAAAATTCGGAGGATTCCAGATCTTTTATGACAACAATAAAACAGTAGAATGGGCGCAAAGGAGATAGCAATGAGAAAACACGATAGATAGATTTATACCTAAGGGCTTATTTCAGAACTACGCGTCATAAGCGATTCTAAACCGAATACGTCGACAGATTTCTTCCGGGGGTGATTTATTTCGCATTTTATTACGTTTTATTATATTGCTGACTATATTTTAAATTGCCGGCTTCTGCGGCTAGTTCATATCGTATCTGAATCTCACGGACTCGAGAGGTAGGCCCATAAGGCAACATTTTCATTAGTTGCAAAAAATAAAATATTTTTAAAATGTATACTGAAACAGCGTGAATTATGAATTAATTCTGTATCAACCTGGGAGTTAGTGTATAAATGTTTAGACATAGAAAAAAATGTAATTTAAGATTTTTTAACCGCTCGATGTACACCTATATGGACTTTCCGTATTATGGTTGCATAATTTCATTGTTCTATTAATAAAAGACTCACACGATGAATTGACTATGAAAGATATTACTTATGATAATTTTTAGATGGATAATATGCAATGACATTAATATGGACGAAGCATCTGGAAAAAAAAATGACACCCACTTTTTTGTCGGCTCTGCCGAATGGCATAATCTGTTCTAACGCCATTACAATAAAGGTGATATTGCTATAAATTCTCGACGCTTCTTGTCGGGTCTGCCGATGGTTCGGTTCGAACGGGTTCGCTCAAACGAACATTGATACTAAAAATACTGTTCTAACGCCGTTATAATAAAGGTGATATTACTATAAATTCCCGATGCGTGATATCGCATAATGGATATTGCGTGACGTCTACCTATGCACGTGCGAATGTTACGTTTCAATTTACTTGCTAGCTACTGTACTGAGTGCGTCGTCCATTAATAATGTCATTGATAATATGTATTTTTTTTTTTTTGCAAAATAGTACGTACCGCGCACTGATATATTATGATTTAATTATTACTCGATGGTAGTTCTGGGTCGTTTTTAGTATGGTTAATTTGGTACCTAGTCATAAAAAGAATATATTTTAAAAGTTGGAAAATATAAACATGGCGGCGTTGTTCACGGATGCCATAATTATTTTTTGCAGATGACGTTTCGACAATCTAATCAATTCAACAAAATGTTTCCAATATAATTACAGTACACTCTCAGTAATCCGCCGCTTGATGACCCGACAACTACAATTAATCCGCCGTTATTTTAACTAGTTAAAAACACAAAATCAAGCTTTAGGTATAATTCGCCGGTATTCGATTGTCAAATTCAGTAGTCCGCCGCGTAGAAGTATACAAACGCAGATGAGACGGGTTTATTTTGGAAACTTCTACTTCGTAAAACGTACATTCATCGCGAAGAAAGTAATGTACCAGGGATGAAAGCTTCAGTTTGGAGCTTTTGGTCATAGAAAAAACCAGGAATTTTAAGCCATTCAAGAAAATCTGCCTCACTGAACAATTGGTTGTGTCAAGTTATTTACTTTTTAATATTTATTTAATAAACTTAGTTTATAAATATGTATAATTAAATAAATACTTTATTTTGATTATAAATAAAACTGAAATTTGCAAGTACAAATTTCTCAAAAAAAAAACGATTTTTACGAAATACCTGTTATAATTTTTACCATATTTTGTACGCCGCTTTCACTAATTTGATACTTTTCCAGTTTTTGGGGTGTTACTGAGAGTACTGTAGGTATAATATGTAAACGCAGACGTAAAATGCGGTTAATTAAATGTGACCAGTGGTTCTATTCTATACTCATCGACCGCTAAAGTGATAAAGTGATAAATATTATCAAACTTAGGGTAGGTTTGTATCAAAATATTAGCACTTATTGTAACAATTACACGAAGTTGGTTTTTATTGTTGCAATAAGTGCTATATTTTAACAGCACCTATCTTGCTGCTGTTAAAATATCGCACTTATTGGAACAATAAAAACCAACTTCGTGTAATTGTTACAATAAATGCTAATATTTTGATACAAACCAACCCTAAGTTTGATACTATTTATCACTTTAGTGTTCGATAAGTATAGAATAGACCCACTGGTGGCCTAAGCCAACTTTTAATACAGAAATATATAAATAATAGGTGAAAAGCAATTTAAGAATGGTAAACATGCAAATTCTTAGTGTTTTTAAATAAACCTTTTATTGTCAGATGACAACCGCAGATTTCAAATTCACAAAGATTTGCAGAAAATTTCGAAGCATCCGAGGTGAGAAATGCGAAAGGAAAAGTATCAGGAATGCAAGAAAGCGCGAGGGTGAATTTTTAAACATCGAAGGTAAAGCATATCCTTTGTTTGGTGTTTGCAGTAGATCGGCTGGTACATGAAAAGCGTTTTCTGCATTCCAGTACATTATTAACGATCTACTTCTCTCGGAATAGTAATATATCACTGAAGCAATGATGCGCCCCTGATACTTTTCCATTTATTTTGGGATATTTATGCGTAGATCGAAACCATGTAACGGTTATTTTTAATTATAAGACATTATTGCTGAATTGTTTTTGTACAGTGTACTTCTATGAGAGCGAAATCTCTAGTAGGTAATTTAGTGTGTAGAGGGCCACGTGATGTATAGAAATAATAGAAAACGACTTTTTTTTAATTAGATTGTTTAGGATGTCATTATGATACCCTGTATTTTCATATTCTGATAATCAACATTTCATGAACACGTACATTATAATAACATGGACAAGTATTATCGTAAACGACGTCATTATAAAATTTATAATACAGCCATATTAATTAAAGGATACCCGTGGTTATAACATTTTTTTAAATTAGTACTTTTCCAACAAAAGCACTATAAACGTAATTAAATGTTTGGTTATTATATTATTATGTAATATATTCAATAAAACTTTTCAGTGGAGTTTACAATTGATTCGTTATTTTAGGGACATTACAGGTAGGTATTTTAATTCTTGTTTCGTATATTAATCCTGGGGATTAGACCAGAACCAACTTAGGGTGATCTTATAACTACTATCTTAAATTAAAACATAATAATATTACGATTTTTTGTAGGTATTTATTTACGTTTCGGTCTTACCTAGAATGGCTGGCTTAATGGCTGCTCAATCGAATCTGTACGAAAACGTGTGCGTACGTTAAAATTACTTGTGTTATTATATCCATAGATAATATTTTGAACAGAACCCATCATACATACCTATTAATAGACAACATTATTATAGAAAATGATAAAAAAAACGTTCATTGAGTCATGCAAGTGTCGATGCAGTGCGGTACAACTTGAGGTGACCTCATTGTTGTTCTGGTGATTTCGACAGATTTTGCTAACTACGTTTGTTTGTTTCTTTGACAATGTTTCTTTAAAGGTTCAAAGCGTGCTACGGTATGGGATCATCATTCTGATAACATTTTTAAAACCAAGAAAAACGACATTACACACTTTTTTCCCCATCTCATTGCATCACAACTTTATACACCAAAATGCCTAATCTGGTTCACCAACACCGATTCCTACGGAACAGTACAAAACTCTCATCGGTTACAATTTAAAAATATAATACGTCAAAGTTCGCTTTTCACAACAAACCTTTTGGGAATTGAAAACAAAAAAGTGTCAGGGCTTGGCCGAAATGAAACTTTTCAATTAGGCTCGCAGAAAGTGGCATAGGTATGTACTACCCACTCACCCATCTTGTATACATTCGCGCGCTTGTCTCGCGTTATGCTTAGAGAACATGAAAGGATTGAAAAATCAATATATGACCTCTTTATCCCGTCTTTGCTCCTGGTATGTTGTTAGTAGATAGTGAAAAATAAAAACGATGCGAGTTGTTTGCTCACTCCCGCTCGTTTGTTTATGCAAAGTGGGGGCTTTTATTTTTGATGGGCAGGTTTTCTTTTGCAATATTGCCTGTTCAGCGATTACAGTTTTTATGACAGCCCGAATATACGATGGCGTCGAAATAGACAATAAGAATACCCAAATAGGTGCGCAAGGGATTGTTTATGGGAGAGATGACGGGGTGGCGTAAGCGTAGACGACTTTATGCAGTATAATATTCAACGTAAAAAAAAAACATTCTTGAAGACCACCGGTAAATATTATAGCTACCAAGACAGTTGTATTTTTTCCACGCCAACACAATAATAATGGCGAGCGTGTTGCCTTCTGGGTAAGGCAGTAGAAAGGTTTTTCAATTTAAAGTGTGGAGAAATATGGCATAAACTTAAACAAATAATTACGTCATGTAAACGGAAGACGGCTTCAAAAACTTGGTCCGTGGAGATTTACTGTCACATGTTTATCTTATTAATCTGTTCTTTGATTATGGGTTGTACCTACATACCATTGACGTATTATCACGTGGTCGAGGTATGTAAAATAATAAAATGACACAAAATTATTTTCATCCCTAATGTTTGCCAGGATCATCTAATAAAAATGTTATATTTTGTAATAGAATACCTATACGTTTTATAACTTTGCACTTTTTTGCACTTTTTACTACACTGATACGCCTCTTTCTTTGATTACCTCGCATAAAATTAGATCAAATGATATTCCCTTGTATTATATATGCAGTTATAATTAAATAAATATATAATACATGTAAAAAAATATACTTTTTGAATAATTATATTACATCATTTTCATCCTAGAGCCGGAGTGCAAAGTTATGAAGAATATTCTCGACATACTAATGAAAGTGACTGAAAGTTAACTCTGTCTACATTGTAATAAAGGTAAATTTCGAATCTTTAATTTGTATGGTTAGATGTCTATTTGACCATAGTACAGTTCACCCTGAGCTGTCTTACCGGAAAGAGATGGCCGTATAGCATATAGATAAAAAATACGCGTTGATCGTGGAGCATTGCAGACAATAATATCCCTATGTTTTAATTTAATTTAACATAAGATTAATTAAAAAATGATTAGAATCTATCATTATTATCAGATATTTGATAGTTACGATTTCATTCTTTTACATATTATAAGCATCTAGCAAAATTGTATATAAATTATATGAATTGTGTTTCTAATTTACTTATCTACCTATTTTCTTGTCTTTTCCTTGCATCCCGATAGTTTTCATTACGTATTTTGTGTTTTATTTATATATTCATATTTATAATTCATGTTTATCCATGGATTCGATCTCAATATTATATGGCCATCTAGTTCCAATACGACATCTAAAGGTAAAATGTATTACAGTCAACTGCAAATTGGTCACTCCAGAATAAAATTTTTGCTTTAAAACATTTAGGTACAGCACCAAATATCATGACAATATAGTTTTTACAATAATATCAATGGTTTCAAATATTCTGGTTAAATTGATATTATGCATTCGTTTATTCTTTATCAAAATAGGGTATCTACATTCTGGTTTTTACATATACAAAATATAGGTCCACTGAATTTTGCCGCCATACTTTGTGCTCGGCTTGTGCACTATAGACGGCCTTGCCACGACATCTCACATTTTCATGAAGCCGATCTACGGAGGTGTGCGTGCAAGCTAAAATAAATACATATAAAAATAAATTTTAATGTCAGTTCTCCGATATCGAGAAAATAATCACGATAAGGAAGTCTCTCCTGTTACTACGCAAAGCTAAAAATCTCAATGAATGAATAAAGTTTTTGTGACTGTGTCTCGAAGTGTACACATTTCGATATAATTTACAACTTTCTGCTACGGAACAATTTTATTTTAACTCCCCGCACCGTCGATATTAAAAAAAATAAAGTGTATTATTGCAATGCTTTATATTTTATAATATTCCGTATTACGAAATCCGAAGACGGGTTTAGATAGACAACGTAAATGACTCAATTAAAGACGTAGAATTAACAAAAATAACTTTGTTTCAAAACCAATATAATGGAATTCACCCACGTAAAAACCAGTTCAATTAATACAGTAAGGGTGATTTATATATATTATTGCCAGAACGTATATATTATGTTTCTGTGGAGTATATGTGTTAGTCTTCTTTATGATTTTACCGAGGTTTTGACTGCGACTCGCTATCATATCGCCCCTTCTCTTCTAGAAGGAGATTCGCCGAACAGGTCCTCACTCCATTTCTCTTAAAGAACTTTACAATTTTGCCAAGCTCTTCCGTGTTCCCCACTGACAAGGCACCTTTCAATTCGTCGACATTCTCAAATATATCCGCAATTCGCAGCCATACTCTATTAGGGCATTGTACTGCTATATATGTACAATGTCCTCCACATCATTACATTCGTCGCAGAGCTGCGAATCGCTTCTTCCCATGAAGACATCAAATATTTTACTCGTTTTGTGACCTATTCTTAGACTCAGTATCAGCTTAAACTCATTCCTCTTCAAAGGAGACTGTCAAAACCAGGGCACTAACCGTGGGGATGGTAGAATGGACTTACTACGTTTACCCTTTTCTAGGGATGCTCAGTATTAGTCTTGAAATTGTGTTTTTCTAAATATATAAATGATAGAAGTGAAGAAAAGATCATGACATCAACCACGCAGATAATTATTAGAACCATAATACAAAGTCATGCTAAATGGTTTAAAGGAGAAAACGAACTACATATTATATACAAGGAAGTGAATCTGAAGAAATTTAGTTGGTAGATAAAAATTGGGGTATTATCGAATGATAAATAATTAAATCTCGTGAAATATAGATCTAGAAGAAATTTGTTATGCACCTGTTATGAAATTAATTTATGCGAATATTATCTATAAACTAAAAGACATCTAAAATCAATGTGAAAAAAATATGAAAAATGAAAACACTTGGCGGATGTCAAAAACACACCGTACAGCGGCTCATTAAATTTAAATTGTCTGCTTCCACAATACACATTGGAAATCATATTATGAATTATTTTATTATATTGAAAATATTTATTGATAAATTATATAAGGAGTATATAATTATTTATATCGCTACCAAACGTGAACTAATTTAGGTACATTTTCATCCACAATACGACAAAATTGGATGATTTTTTACAATCAATTTGTGTAAGATTTTTAAGAACGATTCCACCATAACCTACGTTAAATACTGTATGTACAGCAAACGTCATTTATTGATTTTAATATTGCGCCAGAATGGAAAGGTTGTTCTCGGACATTGTTTCGTTCCATGTACATGATATTGGCATAGCTTGTTATATATGTATGTCAGTAAATAATAAACACGCGGTAATATTCCACAACCTTCTTTTTATGTTGAAATTGCTATCAATAGAAAAAGAAACCTAAGAAATATAAACTCTTATTTACAGCTGTCATTTTCGGCGGCCCGTTCTATCACTTCGTTACAATGTTTCCTGTTGTTTACAAGGGGGGACATGCTCAGCGTACGTTAAAATGGAGCGTTAATGCTATTTTCAAAGCATGATCCTGGACATTTCTTAAATGTTGTAGATAATCTATTTACATAATTTTGAAACCTTATTATCCTTTATATTTATTTTAAACATTTGATGACTGCATAAAGTATTTTTATTACATAAAATAGTATTCTTTTAAACCACTCGCTCTAATGTTTTAGAATATAGTCATATTTCAGTACGTCCATGTGAAGTGGTGTTAAGATTTTTTATATTTATTAATTTTTAAAATAATTTATAAAACCATTAGAAAAATTTATGTCGACATTATTATAGTGAAATATTTACAATAAAAAAATATATTGATAATCTCTGTGATCCCAAATTTGACAAGAATTAGGCATTTTATTATTCAAAAAGTGGGGAAGATTTACACATTTAAAGATAATTCTAAAGATACTGATTATAAGCTATATCTTTGACCATTCAAATGTGATAAACATTCTACGAATAATGTTTGCTTTAATATAATAATTATTGACCTAAGAATAGGGTAGTATTTTTTTGAAATACGCTATTTCTATTGGCATTCCCCAGTGGCTAAGCTACAACATACGGCCGTAGCCGTAAATTGACAAACGATAAATGAAGTAGGGACTAAGATCATGGTAACGCGCGTGTTTGAACATGTACCATTTTTTTTTTTTTTAAATCGGATAGGTACATTTGTTATGTTCATATTTTTGCGTTATTTAGTTTTATACGGTTTTTGCGATGTTACATGACTGCATGCTTAACCCTAGAGCGTTGCTACAATATCGAACAACTCGCTGAGGTAAGAGGTGCAGTACGTAGTGCAGGACCGAGGTTAATGGCCCGATATCACCCCGGTATGTGATATCGGTCTTACTTTTATACTAATACATCCATTAAAATACTGTTTACATAAGAAAATTCTTTCTACTTGATCATACAAGTACACAGTTAATTTGTTTGATTAGTACTGGTTATTTTTAGCAGGGGTCGTTACGCCGGGTTGATGTTGACACGGCGCGTATAGCATGACACTCGGTCGACTAAAGCAGCCGTTCTAAACCGCTGTATCACGACCCAGGCAGTTGCTAGGTGTGTCAAAACCTGTTAAAAAATGTACCCACAAAGGCATACGAAAATACTTTAAAAACTTAAATAATGATATACAGAAAAATATTCAAATCAAAACTTCAAGAAATATCAATAAAATTTTTGCAATAATTTATAAACTAGCTGAAGTACCTACCCGACATCGGACGAGGTTGCTAAATTTATCTTATTTAAAAAACAATAATAATTTATTACATTCTTCAATATTAAAAGAACGGTATCTAGAGATACAACATGCCAAAAAGAAAATAATTCTGACATCCAAGTCAAACAAAAGAAATTAAAATCGAATCCAAAACATGCAAACATTCTCCGTCGTAAAAATTCAAAAATGGAATTGGTAGGACACGTAATTTGAACAAACTGTATTTTTACCACGTTTTTATTAGCTCGAATTCTTGTTTATCCAGTACAAATTTTTTCTTGTTTGTCCAGTCTTGCAATCGATTTTTAACTAACTTCCCGACTAGATAGACATTTAAAACTTTTAGAATATATCTGAACACGATGACAATGCATTCTTTTAATATACATAATTTAATGACATAATTTTAGCATTCTTTAAGCAGAATTGAATTCATTTTCAGTTAATTCTGTTTTGTATGGAAAGTTATTTCGGAAAAAATTCATAAAGAGTAAAACACTATTATTGGTTGCTAAGGGGGTCTTAGCAACGAAATTATTAATATATACGTGCGTTACTATGGAAAACAATATGAAATGTCAAAATGACATTTCAGTATTTTATATTTATTCAGTATTTCTATCAAGTACAAAAAAATGTATTTATTAATACATAGAATTGTCAAGTTTATATTATGATTCAACAGAAAATTTAAAAACGTGGTAGGTATATAAAAAGTTCTTTTTATCTCGTAATTTTTATATGTATACGTCAGTAGAAACCGAGTGAGAAAAGTAAATCAAGCAAACATATTATTTTGAAAGATAAAGCTATGGACAAGCACATATCAGAGCTGATTTAAGGGGGGACATGTTCGTCGAAGGTCAAATTTGAGTTTTTATTGTATTTTCAAACCATGATCCTGGACACTCCTTAAACGTTATAGATGATCTATTTATAGAATTTTGAAGCCTTATTATCCTTTATAGTTATTTTAAACATTTGATGACTGCATGAAGTATTTTTGTTACATAAAATAGTATTCTTTTAAACCTCTCGCTCTAATATTTTAGAATATAGTCATATTTCGGTACATAACTGTGCAGTGGTGTTAAGATTTTTTACATTTATTAATTTTTAAACGCATTTATAAACCATTAGCATAATTTATTACGAGATAATTTTTGTAAAATATTCACGATAAAAAATTATATTGATAATCTCTGTGATCCCAAATTTGACAAGAATTAGGCATTTTATTATTCAAAAAATCGGCAAGATTAACACATTTGAAGATGATTCTAAAGATATTTATTATAAGCTATGTCTTTGACCATTCAAGTGTGATAAACATCTTATGAATAATGATTGCTTTATAATAATTATTGACCTAAGAATAAGGTAGTGTTTTTTTGAAATACGCCATTTCTTTTGTCATTCCCCAGTGGTTAAACTACAACATACGGCCGTAGCCATAAAATGACAAACTATAATTAAAGTAGGAAGTAAAATTATGTTAACGCGCGTGTTTGAACATGTACCTAACCGAATTTTTTTTTATTTTTTTTTAAACGGTACATGTTCAAACACGCGCGTCAATATCATTTTACTCCCTACTTCAATTATAGTTTGTCAATTTATGGCTACGGCCGTATGTTGTAGCTTAACCACTGGAGAATGACAAAAGAAATGGCGTATTTCAAAAAAACACTACCTTATTCTTAGGTCAATAATTATTATAAAGCAATCATTATTCGTAAGATGTTTATCACACTTGAATGGTCAAAGACATAGCTTATAATAAGTATCTTTAGAATTATCTTCAAATGTGTTAATCTTGCCGATTTTTTGAATAATAAAATGCCTAATTCTTGTCAAATTTGGGATCACAGAGATTATCAAAATAATTTTTTATCGTGAATATTTTACAAAAAATATCTCGTAATAAATTATACTAATGGTTTTATAAATGCGTTTAAAAATTAATAAATGTAAAAAATCTTAACACCACTGCACAGTTATGTACTGAAATATGACTATATTCTAAAACATTAGAGCGAGAGGCTTAAAAGAATACTATTTTATGTAACAAAAATACTTCATGCAGTCATCAAATGTTTAAAATAACTATAAAGGATAATAAGGCTTCAAAATTATATAAATAGATTATCTACAACGTTTAAGGAGTGTCCAGGATCATGGTTTGAAAATACAATAAAAACTCAATTTTGACCTTCGACGAGCATGTCCCCCCTTAATCAAGAGATTGATTAGTGTGCCGGTTAGTGATTTCTTGTAGGATTCGCTGTCGGTTAGTCGGTAAAGGTGACACTGAGCCAATTCAAACTAATTGCAACTAATGCAAATATGCAAAAACAATTAATTTTATGAAAGTAAAAAACACCGATGGGATTTTTACCACGTAAAAATATTTATTCTATATTTTCATTTATTTCTCATTGAATGGGATCTGTTGGGCACTGAGTTGATTTGTAAGCTGAGCAGTGATTGGCTAATAATATAAATTATGTTCGAATAATGTAGGTAGCGTCTTATCACGGTATGTAAGATTGTCGCAATTGTGGATATCACATCTGTGTTGTGCGGTACAAAACGGTTAACAACCCCTGGGTAAAAGGAACGTTACAAGAGCCACTTTGTTAATAATATTTACGGGTAGATTTTGTGTCACAGGGGTGTAATGAAATTGCCCGATATAAGGTGTCACAGGGTTACGGAGACGTCACAAGACACCGTTTAAACAAGAAATTGGAGAGGTATTTTAGACAAATATGTCTACGTACTCACACAAACAAAATATTGTGAAGTTCTGCGTAAATAATCGTAAACTTCTGACATTTAGCAGCAAGCCGGCTAATTTCAAACTGTCGAGAAGTTCGTATTCTAAAAGTATCTAGTTTTAAAACGCTCAGGTAAATTCTTCGAAGGCAGAATTTTACTTCGATTTACTTTACAACGCGAAAATGTTAATTACTTATTAGAAGACTCGTTGTGTCAACACATCAGGGGCAAACACTCTCTGGTAAAAGATAATTTATTTCATCTTTATTTGTTAAAATTAATTTAATTATGAGATATTACATCAAACTAATATTCCATAAGTATACGATAATAATACATTAATCACAACGTGAGAAACTAGCGACATATTTAAATAGTATGCAAGTATTGCTCTGCAATCATAACTAATGTTAATTTTTATAACCACAACTATCGGGGGGTTTTTTTTTTAGAATTATTAATAACCATGTCCTTGCTTTTTCGTACAAGGTGGTTGTTAGTAATTTTGAACAATCACAAACACCCAGGCTTTTAGAAAAACACATAAATGTTTTGTCATGACCGGGAATCGAACCCAGAACTCTCGGGTGGAAGGCCAGCGCCTTACCCACTGCACCACGAGAGCCGCCTATCTATCGGGGGTTAAGATTATCTTATTTAGACGGTTGCGTTGAGTGTGCGTGATATTATTTTTAATTCGGGTAGTGAAGAATAATACACAGTGGTGGTATTTTCTTGGTTTTATATTCTAGATAATAAATTTGGATAAACACGGCACTAATACAGGACTAACACATTAGTTTTTATGTTTAGTTTGAAGGTTTACATTATGATTTGAATTTAGGTTGAACGTTACGCGGAGTTGCGCGCGTAAATTGACTACACTGTTGTAAGGCCGAAAGTCAACTGATTTATTGACTGTCATTTCCTGTTCGTATTACTGTCTATATTATAAATGAGCATAGACAATAATGCGTCAGTTGTAGAGTTGGGTAAACCTCTACATAACTAACGTATAGATTCAGGAGGTTATATATAAAAATAAATTGAACATAGTCATTATAATTTATAAAATGGTTTTATCACATGTTATTCACCCAGGCAACTAAGAAATAATAAGAACTGAAATAACTTATGAGTGTGGAGAAACAGGCAATCAATTTCGAGTGTGTAAGAATATGGGATAAACTTAAACACGTGCAAAGAATACGCTTGTATTTCGTTCTGACAACTGCTCTCGTGTTATGCACTGACGCTCGTTCAATATTGGTGTATTTGAAGGTTGCAATACACACTATTGTACATCTATAATGTGTGGATCATTTTCGTAGGACACTCACACATTCAAACCCTGCGTCAAAATGTAGTGTATTCGGATATAGCCTATCGGAATTATATGTATTATTCTGTTCTGTGTGTTCACCACATATACATATTATTTTACGACACCTGTTTCGTCATAGAAAGCCGTTTTGTAAATTGTCATGAATTACCAAAAAGTAAACGCTGTTTACGTGGCAGAACTTAATTATAATTTAAAACAATTTTTTTGTGAATTCTAAAATATTTGAATAATTTTTGTTGACACCTATTTCGGGGTATGAAACGATCTTCAGAACGACTAGCGTATTAGTTATCAAATAATTTGTTTTTTTGATAGTCTAATGATCGAGAAGAGTAGAAGGAACTATTGGAGGTCGTCATTCAGCAGTGGATGAACTCCCAGCTTTTTTCGTATCAGGTATCATTATATGTAAATGATAGGTGATCATTTCAAAACGTATGACAAACGCTTTAACATCCAACAATACTATCTCATCGTGAATATATTACGAGCATAAAATGTGAAATACCATACTAAAATATTCACTCAAAGCCTGTTACAATAAATAGGTCTTAACATTCAGCATAAAAAGATTTCTAAATCATTTGACAGGAACATATTCATACATTTAAATTTTCGTATTGTAGGCAGTGGCGATTATACTTGTAGGCGCTTGTTTCGTCGGAAATTTTCAAAGACGTATAGATACATATTATGCTGTCTTACTGATATATACCTATACATATATTTTTAATTTTTTTTAATTTTTAAAGTTAGTTTTTTTAATTTTTAATTTATGTCGGATCTTTACATCCTATTTCTATTCTTCGCCACTGGATACCTACAACTTGCAGCACAGTTATATTACTATATGTTTAACACTTGATTAAGTCCTAGTTGATTTAGGTTTTGTACTATTCCATTTAAGTCGTTTTTGCGATCCGGGTTTCACCGTTCGGCATCTTCAGGCACTATACGCACTCACCAACAATTATAATTATTAATGTACAGTTTTATTTCACATTTTATAACAGGTTTTGGAGACCCTTTATGAATTCAAATTTACCCAATAAGCTTAATACTATCGACCGAGGTTACTTGAGAGAATTTGAATTTAAATTCTTATTGAATTATATTCGTTCCAGTGTGATTTTACTATCGATGAACGCGCATAGACATTTTCACTTAGGAATCATTCAAGAACATATTTTTTTCTTCTAAAGCATGGGTGGCCAATACGCGGCCCGCTGGGCAGTGAGAAAATAAAAATTGTATCAAATGGTGCCGCTAGATGTGCTAATTTCGCAAATTGAGATTCGCTCGCTCCCATACTCCCCCCTTGGAAGAGTTTTACAAAACATATTTGGTCAAGGAAAAATATCCTGCATTTTACAAACATGCTCTAATGATAAATCCGCTATTTGGAAACACTTCACGTGTAAACAGCTTTTTAGTCGGATGAAGCAAATCAGGATGGAGTGAGAACACGAATCACTGATGTGCATTTGGAAAACTGTTTGCGTGTAGGAACAACCTCACTCGATATCGATATTGATGCACTTAATTCTGCCACACAAAATCAAACTTCTCACTAAAATTTATTGTTTTTATATTATTTAGTTAATTTTTTATTATTTAAAAAAGTCTAATCTAATAAATTTGTTTGATTCTCATTTTTGTTTTATTTTATTTATATAATATATTTCTCTTGTTTTGTGTAAAAAAATCGGTTGTGCGGCCCGGTAGGCAATCTCATTTTTAGAATCTGGCCCGGCTGCTGAAAAGGTTGGCCATCCATGTTTTAAAGTATTATTGGTTGCATACGCCCGTATTTTACAATGTATTTATGTGAGTTGAATATATATCGTGCTCTTGCGCCTGAACCACTAACCTAACGAAAAAGTTTGTAGTAAATTTTCTCTATTTTATTTTACTACATAACTATTTTTATCATAAGGTATACTAGAAAAGAGTTATAATCGGAAATCTCATTAAAAGTGGTTATTTTTCGACGTTTAACCAATATCTGCGTGATCAGGCGGAAAAGACCGAGGGGCTAAGGGAAATTTCTAAAAGAGCATTCCAAAATATAAGAAAATTCAAAGTATCAAAACTTTCTAAGTAAAACTAGCAAATGCCTGGACTATAGGATCTCCCCAAATTATAACTTTTAAAAATATTTATAATAAAAATAGTTAAACCTTAAAAGCAAGATGTTCGGCATCGTCCACCCTTTACCCATTGCACCATGAATATCGATGAATACAGGACGTACACATAGGTTCTACTAAATTTAACCGCTTAGAAAAGCCAGATAAAACGGTTAAGCGCATTTTTCGATAAAAAATCGTTTCGACGCCTTGGGCCATTGGGAATTTCAAACTTTTTTCATTATTTTTTTATTGAGTAATAATGTTGACGCCAGTCTATAAGTCCATTTTATATCATTATACTAAGCCCAGCTATGCATTTCCAAACTCGTTTAATACGGTACATAAAAGCAAGATTTTTTATTAAACTTTCTGCAGCCAAAACAACCCTTTAAAAGTGATGACCTTGACTGCGGTTTCATGGCCGTTTTTAATATAAAAGTTTTTTAATCAGTTCTGCATTCATATCTCGGTAATTTTCGACTTGAGACATCTTCGAAACGGTGTATAGCTAGCACAACCTAGGATCCAACACCAAAAGATGATAATAACTTAACATAAATTTGATAAAAAAAATAATATTATTGCTGGACCAGTTTTAACCGAAACTTTTAATTCTGTTAAAATAGTGTACGTCCAAATTTAATAAGATATTTGGGAGTATATGTTTTTATATACATTTCGCTTTCGACTTCAAATCGATTCGAATCTTTAAAAGCCGGTTTATTCAAAACATACAAAATACGAAATACATCAACTGCGTGCTAATCCATTGATATGGATGTCATCATCATCAGCCTAAATCTATCCACTGCTGGATTCAAAATCAAATTTATTTATTTTACATATAATGAACATAACAAATTATATATGTCAAGTGTTCACGACATGACATAAAATAAGTGTTAACAATTTTTGAAATATAAATACAGAGCAATGTGAGTTAATAATAAAATAAAAAATAAAACATAGCATAAATAAAAGTAGGTGGAAGCACACAGAGTGGACAATTGATAGACCCTATCTTAAAAACTTATAAAACAATGTCCACCTAAATTCACCCTCACGTAAGTCGGATATATCAATATCCGAAGCGATATCATTAAACATGGTTATTTCCCCCCTAATTGGCATCGCTAATGACAGGTTAGTTCTGCACCTTGGGAGAACAAACAACGGATGCCCTCAATTCATAAGATAATTTTCAGAGACACACAAGCCAGTACCACCAAAAATGACAGAGTTTCCATTTATGCCGCGTATAAGTCCGAAAAAATATGTAGCTAAATAAAGATCCCTTCTAAATTTTAAGCTACAGTATGTAAGTCACGGATAATCCATACAGCCGAAAGTAAGAATCTCAAAAATATCTTCTGGACCCTCCCACCAAGCTGATTCCTCTCTCGGTCCTTGTGCATTGCGTTGCCACGTACTTCCGCAGAACTTTATCATTGCATCTATTCAGCGGCCTCTAGGTCTACCTTGCGGACGTTTTGTACTTCTTGTATACGACTGGATGACTAAATTTGTCGAACGATTGTCCTTTCTTCGAGCTATGGATGTATTGTCAATCAAATCATGGCAATTTACTTAAGAATGACATGTGTCATTCACAGATCTTACCGTGACGTTTTAAAATATAATTCATTTGGGAAACATTGAATTAGGGAAACAGCGGTCAGCATCAGTATGAAAAGGGTCGAATGTGAAAATCTATACTCTTATTAGAGGTTTAACCGTAAAAAAGGTTTATTGCCCATTCGCATCGGACGAAATCGTCGGCGTAATCACACATTAAGAACGGGCTGAGGAGAAAAGTATCAGGCGAACAGAAACAAACAAGGAAAACTTTATCAATTTGTCGTGTTATTTTTCATCCGGAACGAATCGGATTTATTGCTTGACAATATTGGATTTGAAACCAAGTCAAGGGAAAGGTCTTAACTATTTAATTGCTGCAATAAAGGCAATGAAAACATTTGTGTGATTTGGTACCGCTTTTCCGATAATCTGTATTGCTACATCGCAGTAATGACAACTGGTACGTCTAACCAATCACGATAATAATTGGTGTAACGTAATAATTGAAACTATTAACAATGATATCATGTTACTATTTTGTGCCATTGTTATATTGTAGATACAAATATCGGTTAAATACAAATATATTACAAACAATTCAATATTACAATTATTACAGTGTTTACACCACAACCAATACTGTTGATACAACAAGATACCTCTAACGTAATTTAAATAAACTAGCTTATTTAATCAATATTAACATGTTATAAGTAGCTGCGTTAAAATAATTGGGGATTCAAAATTTCAAAATAAGGTTCTAATGGATGTACTATTCTATTTGAGTCGTTTTTGCGATCCGGGTTTTGCCTTTCGGCATCTTCATGCACTATGTGCACTCACCAAAAGGTAAATACACACTGACAATGAATACAGTTAACTCTAACTTATATAAAAAATTAATACAATAAAGTAGGTAAAAACTTTATCACCTACCTATTAAGTCAAGGATCACAATAAAAAATATAACAAACAAAAATTATGAATAGTTAAAGTGTTTGTAAAAAACCCTTACCTTATCACTACCAATACACTCGATAAGCGAATAAATCGTCAAAACCTAATAATAGATTTAAAAAAAAATACTACACTCAAGAGGTATAAAAATCGTCCATTCTGGGAACAATGGTAACGTATTGGGAATTTAATGGAGTTCACTAATGAGATAATATATTATCTATGATATCAGTCTTTAAAAAGAGGTTGTCAATATTAACGGAATTTGTGGTTAGTAAGTATATCACCGATTATGGTGTTATTAGATCAAAACGCATTCCCCAGAATGCGATGGATACTGGCTCAAGTCCCACTCAGTACAAATATTTTCTAATACACCTATATGTCACCAGCGCCACACAGAATCACATGTTACTAATAGTAATAAGTATACGTTCCGGATATTTTTGTTAATTTGTATTAACGAGTTTTTAACCATCTTCTAGGAATGTATGTAAGTAGATACCTGTTTTCCTTTCTGAACTGTTTTTCTAATACTGCTTCTATTTCTTTGTTTTTTAATACTGCTGTAACACCTTTTTATTGTTTTTTCATGTCATGTTATGATCGTCTTGAATTTGTAATTTGGAAAGTTGAATTTATTTCATTTTGTTCAAACCTTCTGAACGATTTAAACCTTCAATCAAAGTGTCACTTACTGATTTTGGATTAAAATTATGAAAAAGATGTCACAATGTAATATAAGTACGTATGCAATAAAAAAAATAGTAAACCCGAGAAGCCATAAAAGACACCACCATCGTTGCAATAAAACTTTTTCAAATAATGTATTAGGCTTTCAGAAAAGTAATCGGATGATAAAGGCGGCTGCGACAGCGGAGTCTGGTCCAGTAATCCGGGGATAATGCACCGTTTAAAAACACATGTGAGCCGGAAAATCGATATTAAACCGACGGTCTACTTCTAGTACATATTGGGACGTGGCTTTCGCGTTTGCCAATTATATCAAAGCCACCGTAGATAATTGACTGGACATGGCGGAGGGTTACGAATGGGCGAATTTTCTGTGCAATGGTTCCCGCCGCATAGTAAAACTGGATACAATAGTTTTCAGTAATACGAAACCTCAGGCTGTCCGCAATATCACTATTGCCAGACTGTGCCTGAAATGTTCACCTGCCCTGCTACTTCCTGACACTTATGATAACGTCTATTGATTCTCGTATTCGCGGCTGCTAATACTTAATCTGTTGGTGTTGCTATTCGTTGAGAAGTAGATGCAGTCGTGTTTGTCGGTAAAAGGTTTTCTGAAGATTTAGCGATCAATGAACACTCACCTGAAACAGAAGAGAGACAAAAATGAGTATTCTGACAGTGTACAACAAACAAAAGATAGGACAGTGTTTAAAGTCGCTATGCCTAGTATACAATTGCATGTAGTTTAATACAATTAACAAGAAAATAAATATTTATGAATTTGTTAAACGTTCGCATCGTACTCATACCGTATTATTTTTTGGTAATGTTGAAATATTTGTGAATAATTATTAGTTTTAAAGTATTTACACCCAGGATGGCCGCACGGCTTAAGCGTTGACCTATTGTGTCGTATGTCTCAGGTTCGAATCCTGGATCTGACAAGTATACATATTGTTTTTCAATTTATGTATGAGTCAGAGTATGGACCTAATTGGTTGAGCAAGTGGCTGACATCCATTTCTCGAAAAAAAAAAATATCTGTCAATACAAACCTCAACACTGTGGAGGCCCATATAATCATATTAGGATCGGACATGGTCGGAAAAAAAAGTATTTAATTTAATAAGATCGATTTTAATAAAATAAAAATAAATAAACTTGAAATCCTTTTTATGTAAATACCAAATCGAGCTTCAATACTGTGACCATGAGAGAACTATTCACGATATTACGAATCACTAATCTATCAAAATTCACATGTTACGAAAGAGTTGTGCGAAAGGCCCTCACAAAAGAAGCCTGTTACGATAGCCTCCCTTTTGTGGAGACTCATATGCTCCGCTAAGGAGTGAAAATGATAATCTTTTATACATTCTATTAAAATTATTATCGACGGGGGGAACTTATCGGAATTTGAATTTTAAATTATTTTTATTGAGCCCGGGACGCAGAAAGGTTTGGAATCCATATTAAAAAAACATGTTGCATCCCGCAATTAAGTGTTACAATACAGCAAAAAGAATGTTGCAGGATTTTTTTCATAGTGAAAGATTTTTTACACACATTGTGAAAAATACGCATGTCAAGATGTTGGTTGTTTCTAACAATTAACAAAGTCTGTTTTCCTCATAGAAACTGCCATCGATGTTCACAATAGATGAAAGTGCACTGATTCTGAAGATAACGAAAGCAGAAACCTGAGTAGTTAAAAACTTTGTGTCGAAATTTTCAGCTGCTACAAGATGCCAGTCCATGTCAAAAGCAACCCCTTTATCTTAATCCTAAGTTTGAAATATCTCGTTGAAGTTGTATTTCAGTGACCATGCTTCGCAACTCGACGCACGTGCAGACTGGGAGGGTCATCAGGGTTCCCAATTCACCCTATCGTCTCGAGTACGTTTTACTTTAATCCGAGGTCTGTTGAGGGCTTTCCATGTACGCTACTCGATAATAGCGCAGAGGAGTAAATATTCTGCTGGCCTTATCGATTATTTGAGGTCGTCGGAGCCTAATTCAATTTTCTATTCGGACAATCGGTCCTACCTCTATGACGGTCAGTGGTGGCGTTGTTTCTATAAAGCTTCTCCTCCATTGTTTCACCTTTTACCTACTCAACCAGCGCGGGTTGGTTACATCGTGTAAATTGTGCGTAGGTATTACATTGCACCATATCATAGTTCACAGTCAGCTGTCATACCTTAAAGAGATGGTCGTATAGCATTACAATGAACAAATGGCGCTTTGGTCATGGAGTATTGCAGACAGCAATGTTCCAATTTTACAACGTTTTTATTAGCTCGTATTCTTATTTGTCCGGTGGTTGTTTATCCAGTAAAAATCTTGCAATCGATGTTTAACTAACTTCCCGGCTAGCTAGACATTTGAAACTTTTAGAATATATCAGAACACGATGCCAATGCATTCTTTTAATACTTTTAGCCATCTTTAAGCAGAATTGAATTCATTTTCAGTTAATTCTGTTTTGTATGAAAAGTTATTTCGGAAGAAATCCGTAATTCAATCAACTATTATTGGTTGCTAAATGGATGGTCCTAGCAACTAAATTATTAATATATACGTGCGTTACTATGGAAATCAAAATGACATTTCAGTATTCTATATGTGTTTGTTTTTATTTACTTCATATCAAGTACAAGTTTGAGCATATTGAGCATAATAATTCAACAGACAATTTAAAAACGTTGTATATAAAAAGTTCTTGTTATCTTGTAATTAGTAATAGAACAGTATTTTAATTCATCAAATATATGAGAATAACGTTATCATTATTATTATGCGTTTTAGGTATGACTTGATACTTACGAGCACCTACATGAAACCTATTTTTGAATTATTTCAATTTTATATAAATATAAAGGATATGATTGTATTTCTAATTTACTTACATACCTATATATTTTCTGCTGTCTTTCCTTCGTATTCTGGTTAATTTTATTACGTATTTTATTTAGACATGAATTTGATACAAATTGTAGGTACATGGCCATCTGTTTTCGATACAATCACTCACGGAAACTGCATACGTACGTTAAATTATCCAAACACAACGCGGGTTGTGCTTTGTCATCGGATAAGTGTTACCCCGCGGTGCCCCGTTTAAACAACTATTCTGATGAATAAGAGTGGAGAGATAGGTTTGGTTGACTCCAAGAATGAGAAAGCTTGGTTGCGTGATTACAAATTATACTCCATTAATTTATTAATCCCCAACAATAAATAATATTTACAGACAGTGTTAAAAAAAGTACAATTCAATGATGTTATTTCTGAAAAGTTACTAGACAGCTCGGACCGGGTCGAGCGGTTACCCGATGGTCGTGGTTACGTTGATTGACTGTGAGTGCTGAGTGATAAGAGATTGATAAAGTTGGTAGAAATACTTACTTTATATATTGATCGAATGCAATGACATGTATCGAGGCGACACTGTTCTTTTTGTAGCCCGGAACCAACTTGTCAGAGGTCTGAGTCTAAACTAGGGATTGATTTTTTTTATCAATTTTTATGGAGAATAAAATAAAAGCGAAAATAAAACAGAAAAAATACTTTTAATAAAAAATAACTACATTAGAAATAAACTGAGTTTGAATGAAGTTTGATTTATACCCATGTGTAGGTTGCGGATTCATTTTATTTTTTCACATGAATTATTAAAAATGAGAAAGATTGGAAAAAAACAATGCTTCGCACTTTTAACAAAGTAATTCCACCATGATATCATACGTTTTACGGCAGTTTCATATTTGGCTGACTAATTAGATTTTGCAGGTTGAGCAAGTGGCTGACAGCCATTTCTCGTAAAAAAAAAACAAAATCTGTTAATACAAACCTCTACTCTGTGGAGGCCCATATGATCCTATTAGGATCGGACATGGTCGAAAAATTAGATTTATGATGCGGAAAGGCCATAAGTACGTCATGATTATTTGCTTTACTATTTTAAATCTCGCTAATCCATTCATTATGTCTTTACTATCAGAAACAGCAATCTCATATTAAATTCACATTATTGTTTATATTACAATATTATTTACTTCATTAAACTTGTGTATTTCCAAGATTGAACGTATACAATATTAACAATAAATGTCTTAAATTGAATAAATTATACTAGATTTATTTTTGACCGGTTTTATCAATGTTATTTGTAAATATAAACATTTTATATTAACAATGGAAAAAAATGCCAATCCCGGGACCAGTCCCGGGATCCCGGAATTGTCAAATTGTAATCCCGAAATCCCGGGATCAGAATTTTGGCTCGGGATTGGATTCCCTAGTCTAGACAGCCTCTTCATATTGCTTCCGAAAGAATTTGTTTACGAGGTGATATTTGATTTGTTCAATTATTTCAAATTCAGATTGGTTTCAAAAATACATTGTAATAGGAAGTCGCGAATTAAGCGATTTGATAAAGAATCTGCAGAATTGCGTCTGAAGCAAATGTCACTTTGTCTATATGACGACAAAGGTGATTTCTGGCGTAGGTAACGAGTTCAAACATGATTTTTACGAAGGGTAAATAAATGATATAGCTATCTATGTAGGTATTACTTAAATAAATTAGGCATGTTTGAGATTTACGATGGGCAGCCACACAACCGTAACGAACAACTTACCTTCAAAACTATCAGGCTAAAAACTATTCAAATTTATTATAATCCTAAAATCATTTGGAAATTATGAAAAATGAATATAGAAACTGGAGAGTTTGTAAAACATAATAATTGTCAGAAATTGTGACACGCCAAAACATTAATTCACTTGTCCGGGGAAAATATTTTTCAATTTATAATGCCTTATAAAAAATCCTGCATCATTACAGTGTCGACACCAAAATAAAGCATTTGTTCAGAGTTAATGGCATTTGAAAGGTGCTCAATGTCTCGGAAAGTTTGGAGAGGGTGCGCGCTGAAAATGAGACCAATGTTGTGGAAAACAGCCTGAACAGCTCCTAGCTGCTGCAGTGAAATTTTTTGATACCAGGGATTCTTTTAATAATATGTGCACTCATTTTGTTTTCACGTGGGTGTGGGTGATGATTAATGTTGTATTAGGGGATTAGTTAGATGTTGAAATATTGGATTAGGGGCGCAGACGAGCATGGGGCGTGGAATGCAAAATATTTCACCAGCGCATTTTTTAAAGTCATATTATTCATATTATCCACTCATTTTTATTAGCAGTGTTCGATCTAAATCGAAGATGGCAAAGGCAATATGAATTTTAAGGTCCAAATAAGAAGAATTTAATGCAATTTTTACTCCGCACCAGTGGCTTTATAATATATTTCATACTATGTATAAGGAATAGATAAGTGAATATAAACTTTTTTTTATTTATTTAACGAATATTATCAAGTGTATTACTAAAATTTAGAGAGATTCTGATCTCGGTGTGAGTATAATTGATACCTTGATTCGAAACACAAAAACCAATGGCCAAGTTACATTAGCGAAATCTGTAAAGCGCATCAGTTGCATGTTATTAGTTAAAACCCATAGCTTACGGGCCGCACAAAATTGTGTTTTTGCTAATTGCTTTAATTAACACGTTAATTACAAAATTAATTAAAAGGGCCCGTAAGCATTGTGTTAATTTCGTCGTAATGATTTATTAATTTCGGAAAATTACTTAATAATTGTAAAGAATCGGCATATTGCACTAAAGTTTGAAGGCATTTCATTATCAGCCATCAAGCAAATAATTAAAAATTAGATCACCTGAAAAAAGTATTCACTGAAAAAAGTAAATCATATTCAATTTTAGATATTTTTTTAAATATTTGATGTATGGTTTTTTTCTTAAGGATATACCTCAGTTGAGGCATGGTCTAAAAAGATCGTGGCTAGGCGATGCGCGGATTGCGGGTTGAACGAAATATAATTTGTCATATCAATCCAACATGCGTCCATTTAATGTTCTGTTTATTGTTCTATTGGTAACAATAATAATATATTCATTAACATGTTTTCTTTTTCAAGTAAATGGGTAACGTTTTTAGTAATCTTTACACGATTTAAGAATTAATACCCCCGTCGCCATCACGAAACAAATTGACGTATTGACACCTCGACATTCGCTCTCCGAATGTCAGCGAGTCCAAAATTTCGTTGGGCCTATAGTTGAAAATTATTTGCCGTTTCACTGATGTATCGTCTTAAGGGTTTAATTAAATTTTTAAAAACCAACTAATCACCCTGTTTTCATAATCATCCGATAATATTAAACATTGGCATTAATACTTACGTATTTATCAATATATATCAATATATCATCTATCATCAAGTATGGGACTTAGGAAGTATTACTGACAAGTAGCTATATATGCATTATGACTCCCATAATAGCCCAGATTCTTAAAAAAACGTCATTCTTCGCAACTTATATTTTCCAACCTAGCCTAACCTAACCTAACCTAACTTCCTAACCTAACCCGACTGCGAAAGTATCTCTATGCAAACAACTGAAATGAACCCTGATTTAGTAATAATATGTAAAATTTCTATCAGGGTGCCAGAATTTATTGTACTAGCGTTCGTTATCTGATGTTAAAAGTTCTCGATTCATCATGTGGCTCGGCTTGCCAATGACATCGATTGGCGCTTGCCTCGTTGGGGCGATGTTTTTTTTTCCCGCCAGAAAAATGTGTCTGAGCTCTTCATTCCGTGTAATGGCCGACATCACAACTAATCGAGAGGAAGGAGTGTTAGTTGGTTCGGATCGGCTGTAAATATTTCTTTAGGTTCTATCGGTTGTCAGACTGAAAGGAATTGGGTGTTTACTTTGTGTGTGTGTGTTTTTGTGATGTAGGAATTGACTCGTCGTGCTGATATATCGATTAATAAGAAGGTACACCATTCAATGGAACGGAAAATAATGACATAACGTGAATAATTTACTTACTTTTATCGACAGAGCACTAATACTTTAACAAATGCGATCTACGCCTGTATAGGTATAGAGTATTGTACTACACAAATAAATACAGTAGGTATCTGATAGAAATATATTTTTAAAAAACATAATAAACATTCTAGTTCTCAATTGTAACAATAATTAGATATATTTATAAATAAATAACGGGTAAAGGACGAGTTTTCAAGTTACTAATTGGAATCGTTAAACAAAAAGCTTTAAAGCCAAGATAAATCTTATTTTGTCATTGAATGAATACGTCAAGATACATTTCCAATATAAAGATTATAAAACAATAATTAATTCGTAAAGACGTCATAATAAGTATGTTTGGCTCATTTGAGCGGAGTGTGCTGCGCGGTATCTTCGTACCAGTGTTGCCAACTGTCGTCGACAAAACCATGCCAGACGGGGTACGAAAACAAGCTATTTGGCAGGAAAAAATACTCGATTTTGTGAAAATTAAATTTGAATAAGTACCCTTTTTTGTCTATAAAAAAAGTGAAAAAAAATCACCACATTTCCCACAAAATTAATTTCAAATTGACAAAAAATAATTAATTAATCTAACAACCTATAGTAAGTAATACTTAGGTAATATCAGAGAGTGGAATTCCCGATAACCGTCAATGCAATGCCACATGCCTAAGCACACATTAAATTATAATATCTGATACAACTATATCACTATAACGCCAAGAATGCTCCTATTGTTTCATTGTGTTGTTTTATTTCATGAGTACTGATCTACATCCATTAAATATGTCAATAAATATACTAAATATCTAGCTTATTTTCAGCACATTTAAATCTGTTGAAGGCATCAAAAAATGCCATAAGCAAGATTCCTATCGAAAAATACTAGATCTGGCAAGAAAAACCCTAAGTTGGCAACGATGTTTCGGACCCATCAATGACACACAATCGGGGTGGAGACGGAGATACGATAAAGAGACGCACATAGTACAGTCCATCAAATTGGGCCGCATCAGATGGCTGGCTATGTACACAGAGTATACGAGTCACGCATTGAAAAGAAAATAACATTCGGTAAACCGAGAAGCAAACGAAGTCCTGGGCCGTCCTAAACTGGACTCTTTGGCCAGACCTGGATGGAGGTATATGCTGGAGGAGGTCAAAATATTATTGTAGCGCAGTTTATTGTCAATAATTTAGCTACCATTTAGTTGCGAAACTGGTCCTGAGTATTAAAATATGTACCTACTATATATTGTGTTTAATTTTATTTAATACGTCCACCAATAATCGACGGTTAACAACACCAAACAAATTTGTTCTGCGCTTTGGTATAACAGATATAACTGATGCTCCCGATTTCGTAGATAGTTATTAGGTAGGACAGAGATAGATTACATTGAATTGGCTTAGTACCAAATTTAAAAGGAATTGTAACAATGCTATGACTATGAAGCTAACTTAATGACAACGAAGAAACCAGCGCAATGAGAATCCAAGTTTAACGATCACAATGAATCCTTTCTATATTGCGGATCCACCTGACGAGTTTCCTGCTTTTAGTGTGTCCGAATCTAAAACGATGTGAGCATTACTGATGTGCTAATCTGATTTATAAGTGTGGTTTGAAGGAGTCCCCAGTTTGCGAGTGTGGTTAAATTCAGAACAATAATCACATCATGCAGTCGTAGAACATATTAATATATGCTTTCTCTTGACTCGTTTTAGCCATAAATAAAGCCAAACCGTAGGCTGTTGCATGGATTGATTTTCTTAATAAACCATTTTTTTGTAGTCGTCGCTTTCATATATTGATTGATACACGCATAAATATATTTGTATACATAATTGTTTATGTTTTATTCTAACCATGAACAGTGGGTTTTAAATACTGGCAACACATATATCATCATTTTCCAAAGAGAATCGCGCCAATAATATAACGTAAGAAGAAGACAGTTGAAGAAAAGAGATAGAAATATGAACTTTTCTTTTATAAATAACATCATTGGCTAAAAGACTGCATTGAAAATTGAAGAAAAACAGAAGGCGAAAATTATTAAATTACTGTCAAAAGCGGAGTGTTGTTTTTTTTTCAACTTTTCCGGACGTCAAAAATCGATCAGCGGAAAACGGAAAAACAAACCAGCTTTTCCAGACAGGCTGCGCCGCCGATGGAATTATATGACAGCAAACGGGCAATTAAAGCAAAAACATGACTGAAAAACAAAAATAATCACACTATAAATACAGAATAATAATAAAAAATAATTATGGGCAGATTGTTTGTTTTCCTATGTGTGAGCATTGTGATTGAATTAGACTAAATTATGGAACAAATAGACGTAATTATATTATTCTGTTTAACACATTGAAACATGAACTATTTGTATTATACCTACATACTTTTTGAATAAAAAGTCTATCACACAGCATCAGTCATTTATGTAACGCAATAGCTTCTGTCCCTAGACTGACCTATTCTACTTAAATCCAATATGCCAGGGTTGGCGAATCTTTTTACGTACGCGTACCAAAATTTCCCAAATATTATTTTTCGACTGCCTAACGTACCAAGCAGTTTTCCACAAGGGTAAAAATTTAAGAATTCTATTAAAAAAGTTTAAAAATTATAATTGAGTTTTTGAGATTCTATTGTTCACCGTGTTTCTAGCCAAAGCCATATCTTTTTGTCTTTGAATATTTTTTTTCCTTGTTTTCAAAATTTTCAAAGATATCGTGGGAGCATTTTAACTACGCTTTTTTTCAAAAAATATTCCCCATCACTGAACGGCTTTCCATTTTAGCGATTATTTTTGAAACAATATAACAAGCAGTTGTAATATTTGAATGACTGCCGATAAATTTCTGGTTTGTCGACTGTATAATTTGTATTTTCATTATTTTTTAATATCATATACCTAAGTATATATTTATTTGTTAAAATATATTTTAAATTTTTATACGTAAGTATTTATTTTCTCTTCAAAATAAAACATTCGCGTGCCTTGCAAAATCATCCCACATGCCATAGATTCGCCATCACTACAATATGCTGACTGCTTGGTCCTGGGTTACGCCATCAACGTAATTTCCGTCAAAATGGTACCAACTATAGAACTAAATGTTACACACTTGTTTTCTCACTTGTATCACACTTGTATCAATAAATGAAAATGGCCGAATATAATAAAATAATATGAAGACTTGAGATGAGTTTTGCCATCGTTTAGGCAAAATCTCATAAATTTTCTGCAAACTGACAAAATATAATATAATCCTATCATCCAAAATACTACAAAATTAGACTGGAAAAATAGCAAGCGAACGTGATCATAATAATTCATGAACGCCCAAAATGATAAATGAGGGAATATGAGAGCAATGCGAAAGGGAAAGGAATCAAAAGCCAACAGAAGGTGATATAGGTACGACTGAAGGCCGGTGGCGAAGATTCCTTGCCAAATGAATATTTAGAATTTGCCTTGGAAACTAAATTTTAATTACGTGCATTACCTACTTGATATATATAGTTTGTCTTGGATTATCCGTAACGCAAGAGAGAAAACATGTGGAAATGTATAGAGGGAGAGAGACTTAAAGAGAGGACGTGCTCAGCGTGGGTCAAAATTGAGCTTTTTTTCTATTTTCAAAGCATGATCCTGGGCATACCTTAAACGTTGTAGATAATCTATTTATATAATTTTGAAGCCTTATTATCCTTTATATTTATTTTAAACATTTGATGACTGCATAAAATATTTTTATTACATAAAATAGTATTCTTTTAAACCTCTCGCTCTAATGTTTTAGAATATAGTCATATTTCAGTACATAAATGTGCAGTGGTGTTAAGATTTTTTACATTTATTAATTTTTAAACGCATTTATAAAACCATCAGTATAATTTATATCGACATTATTATAGTGAAATATTTACGATAAAAAAATATATTGATAATCTCTGTGATCCCAAATTTGACAAGGCATTATTATTATTCAAAAAATGGGCAAGGGGAACACATTTGAAGATAATTCTAAAGATACTAATTATAAGCCATGTCTTTGACCATTCAAGTATGATAAACATCCTACGAATAATGATTGCTTTATAATAATTATTGACCTAAGAATAAGGTAGTGTTTTTTTGAAATACGCCATTTCTTTTGACATTCCCCAGTGGTTAAGCTGCAACATACGGTCGTAGCCATAAATTGACAAACTATAATTGAAGTAGGGAGTAAAATGATGTTAACGCGCGTGTTTGAACATGTACCTAACTGAATTTAAACGGTACATGTTCACGTTAGGTAGCACGTGCGCCCTTAATGTATATAGAATAGTTCTCAATGATTTTTGGCGCTTAAAATCCATTGATCCACATCTCTATAAATTTAGGTTTCTGGAGATCTCTGATAATAGCTCCGATAACACCTCCCTCTGATAACACCTCTCACATTTCTAGGATACTCACCACTACGTAGATTCATGGCGAAAAGCAAATATTTTGAAAACAAAATACCATTTAGAATTAATCAAAATAAAAATAATATTACTCTGGTGTATATACACTCTTGCCTACGATGGCCCAGCGGCTTACACATCGGGTTATAATGTCGTGGGGTCCCAGATTTGAAGGTTTGAATCCTGGGTCTGGCAGAGACATATTGTTTTTCAATTTGTGTTTGACCTAATAGGTTGAGCAAGTGGCGAACATCCATTCCTAGTAAAAACAAAAAACTGTTAATACAAACCTTTACTCTGTGAAGGCCCATATGATACTATTAGGATCGGACATGGTAAAAAAAAATGAAAAATAAGTATATACACAGCTGTAAACGAAAAAGATAATTCCGCAAAATTACAACGAATATGTCCGGGTGGAAAACATGATATTTTTTTCATATAAATAGGTAAAAAAAAACACGATATAAAATTAAATTCGCCGAGAATTCATCCCGGATTAAAAGAGTACTTCCTATGAAACATTCAGCGAACTCGGGCGAACATGAAATAAAAAATGTACATACATACCCATAACTATAGCACAACAAGCGAATTCAATAGAATACACCGGCCATAAATACGATACAAGGGGTACGTATATCGTACAACTGAGGGTACCTACGAGTACGTCGAGGGGGTGGTTTTCGGTATTTGTGTTATTTTCTCAACCCCCAATGTATAAAACGGGATCGAACGTTGTATTTTCACGGGACCAGCGCGTATTATTTTGTAAGGCCTCGTCCACACGGTCGCATTTTTTGCCGATACTGAATTTTTATCTTCTAAATCTCCCAAGACCGACTATAGACAAGCCGGAGCACTTAATTGCGAATTACGATGGTAGAGCTAGTTATTGATTATTTAAGAATGCAATGAGGCAACCTTTCCCGCAGTAAAATACGAATTTCGATTGCATATTTCGGTCAAATCAATTAACGTATTACCATATTATTTAATTATCATTTTTATTATTACAGTTTAAAATATTGCACTGAAAATACTACCAAGAACGGCAGAGTTTCCATTAACAACGCAGAAAAATATGTGGCTAAATATATTTTTTTTAAGCTTTAAAGTACAGCATGTTGGCATACCTAAGAGAAAGTCAGTTGGATAGAGGAACAGGTAATATCTATATAGCCTTAAGTCTAAAGTAAGAGTCTTAAAAAATCTTCTGAAACATCTCCATCATAAGGCCGTACTTTAACTGATGCGGGGCCAAGACAATAGACCACTCTCAATTCTGCTTCTGCGACCTGTTTTTTTTTAATGAAACTAAGCAGATGACTCATGTGAATTTGCTGTTAATTTTGTGGTTATAGTAAAAAAAATCACAAATCGTCCAAAACATTTTCCAAATTGCATTCCAAGTTACTGTTATTCAACATACATACGTAGCATGTCTTACGTAGCATGATATAAATGTCATATACGTCGAATATCAATATATCGTGTGAAGCACGCTTTTGGCTGCGAGGTGGGCAGGGTTGTAAATCAAGGCGCGGTCTTGCCGATTAGGAACGTTTAGTGGCGCTAAATGCCTCCGCTAATAAAACGTGTGGCCTGTTTTTTTTTTCATTTTACTCTCCCGAACGTTTTTCCGAAAAGCCAATTATAACAATTAAACACTGTCAGTTTTTTCAAGCTCTTCGCTAACTGCGCACCTTTATAGAAATAGGAAGTCACACAGAAAGAGTTCGTTTATGTTTGCTGAACGTCATAAAAAAGCTTTTTGTTATTTGTGAACGTCGGACGAGGATATCGCGTTCGTCTCCTAATGGAGATCCACATAATATATTTTCACACAATATTATTGCCTTTCAATCAATTTCAACGGTGGGTTCGCTGGCAAGCTCTTTGAGGTCGAGCCCGACATGTCCATGCGGAGGGGAAATACAGGATGCCAACCACATCCTCTGGGAATGTCCGAGTATGTGCTTCGAACGGTAGGAGATGCTCAGGTCGGTCCAACCAGCTGTTAGGCCCATCGGGCCGTCCGACTTGGTTGCTACTAGGGCCAATTACCTTGCATTTAAAAAAAATGGCGGCGTCTTACTGCGGGCGTGAAGATCTCTTTGCTGTCCGTATGATTAGCTTCGTTTTCTTTGCTTACCTAAAATTCTTATTCTTTTTCTTTTTCGTAATTTCCATGTGCTTTTCTTTTCCTGGCACCTTGCATTAGAGTAAATTCTTTAAACTCAGTCAGAGCTCACCTTGAGTGTAGCAACCTCAGTCTTGGGTATTTTCTCCCAGGGCATTCCCAGGCAAAATTGAAATATATGGTTCACATCGCCACTGTAGCGTCCCGTGGTACGATCGATTAAGACCGAGTGTGGTGCGGGGCGGGTTTTGGTTTGGAGGGATTAACTCCGATGTCTTTCAATCTGCATGTTTGGAATATACGCCTTCGTGATGTGGTAGTAGTGCGGGCAGACGTCTCCATATTGTACGGACTTGGTATTAAATTTCAATTTCAATTACTTTTTTAAACATATTGTGGACATTACAGATTATAAGTTTAAGACGTTCACAACATGACATGAAACATTATTTTAAAGAAAAAGGTAATAAAAACGATAAAAAAATAATTATAAAAAGAGAACATAATATAAACATACAAAAGCAGTGAAAATACAATTATCCATCTATACAAGTTCAAAGAAGCACACAGAATTTGCTACGGAGACCATATTTTAAGAATTTATAAAATAGCGTTCACCTAAACTCACCCTTACGCAAGTGGAATATATCAACACCCGAAGCAATTTGGTGGAATATAGTTATTGCCCTCCCAATTGGCATTACCAGTGGCAGGTTGGTTCTGCACCTTGGGAGAATAAACAACTGATGCATTTCTAAGATAGTTATCAGGGACACACAGGCCAACACTGCCCAGAATGGCAGTATCATTTATACCTCGTATAAGTCGAAAAAAATACGTAGCTAAATAAAGATCTTTTCCAAATTGCAGACTGCGGTATGTAAGCATACCTAGAGAAAGTCAGTTGGATAAAGCCACGGATAATATCCATAAAACCTCAAGTAAAGGAGTCTCAAGGGTTTCTTCTGAACCCTCTCCACCATAAGGCCATACTTCTGCATAATAACGTCTTTTATCTACATGCACGCCACGCGTACCTATGTTATTTAGCCACAGTTCTAGAAGAGTTTTAGTACTTATATTAATTTGAATTTCAAAATGAATTATTATACTCGCTCCGTGGCGTAAGGAGATGGGTAGAACGCTTGTCTCGTTTTTATGTTTGGGTACGAATCCTTGTAGTATGGAGAAGATAATGATTACTCATGGCGTCTAATTAATGAAGTTACACTAGGGATTGCAATACCGTTATTTCAAAACCGGTATTCCAGTATTTATCAATACCGAAATACCGATTTTAAAAATCCAAAATACCGGAATTTTATATATTAAGAAAGTACACTTGTTTACGTTTTTGAAAATGAATAATAAGTTATGTGCTGCTTAAATGCGAATATATTGAGTGAATCCAACATAGGTGAAAAAATAATAAAACAAATTTCATACAATATATTTATATAAGTAATTGTCGCGATAAATTATCATAATATGTATTATTTCGAAATAGAAAACATCCGTGACAAAAATGTACATTTATTCTATAATTTTTGATGACTGTACAAGCGTTGAATTTAAGAAGCTTTTCCTGCAGCCGGGATTTATTTGCACTTGATGAACTTTTGAGGGCTTTAGTTAAAATTATCAATATATTCAGAGTATTTATAAAAAATCACTAGTTCTACAATTCTGATCCAACACATATTTTTAAATGTCAACATAATAAATGTCGGTATATAGGTTTTTGCTATAAAGTAACATTTTAAAAAAGATTTTAATAGCTATATTTATTGATAAGCACCTACTTCACCTTTTTTTAATGTTTAAGAAATACCGAAAAACCGGTATTGACATTTTCATTCGGAATTGCAATCCCTAAGTTACACGGGTGTGCACTATCGATATGAATCGATCTCTATCTACACGAGACACGTTCTTTACTTCCACAGCAGCATGTATTGTTAGAAAATATTTATATAGTTTGGAGACGAGGACGATCACTGGTGGCGTCGTAGGAAAGATGATCATGACTTGAAATAAATTAACCCTGTAGGATGTAGGTACATAACACTAACGAGTCATGTTATAATAGGTAACTCTGAAACTAATAACTGGCTAATTGGAGCGGAGTGGCATATGTGGTATCTTCGGACCTGCTAGTAACACAGTCAGAGGAGACGGAAATACAGCGAACAAACACAAACTTCGCAGTTCCAGTAGCGAAGAGTAGAGGTAGGCTGTTAAGAACTTTGTTAGTCATACGAATTCGTTTTTATTGAACTAAGACTACAATTTATAGATGGTGTTAGTTAGTTATTGAAAATCGATTAAACCCTGCCTAAGCCAAACCATGATAGTTTTGATGTATTTTGGGCGATATGACAAAATTGTGTACACTTTTTCATTCGTGCTTATTTGTTTTTGTTGGATTAAGAATACATAACTACACATATTTTTGGTTATTTTTTTTTTAATTCATTAAGCTCTGCCTATAACAAACTATATTAGATAAACTATATTAGATAACAAACTATATTAGATAAATTATTATATCTATAAAATATCAAATAACAAACTATATTAGATAAATTATTATATCTATAAAATATCCAAAGTTATGTATGATTTAATTACATAGTTTTAGATATTTTATAGATAGACGAGTATTTTTTGACTATTATCTATTATGGCTTGGTTTCGCAGAGTTTCATTGAATTTTAAAAACTAACCAACACCAAATCTGTAATTTGTAGTCTTATTTAAATGAAAATAAATAGCTATTTCTTTTATTCAAACGAATAATTCACAAGATTTTAGAATATATCATTCTGATTATTGAACGTTATATAATTTTAGAAAAACACTAACTGAGAGAGTATATCACAACCAATAGAAAAAACTTTTTTTGAAAAAAGTAAGCCAACCGGTCGGGAATCGTAATCACATATATAATAACATGATTTCGAAGAGCGCTGAGTGGTAGGTATTTAATAGCCAATAGCTTAAATATTGTCGTCATTAGTATGTCTTCCGTAGCATAATGGTTGAATGCGACGAGTTTGGGGCGTTTACCCGTTGGAGATGCCGGGTTCGATTCCCGACCGGTTGGCTTACTTTTTTCAAAAAAAGTTTTTTCTATTGGTTGTGATATACTCTCTCAGTTAGTGTTTTTCTAAAATTATATAATGGAAAATAAATAGGTTATGATTGATAAAGTTTAATGTGGATAATATGAAAGGCTGATTGATGGGATCGAAGATGGAGGGATTCGGGTTTAAATACCTACGTGGCTAGGGGAAATGGAGGAGGCAAATATTGCCATATGGTCATAATATAATAACAAGTAGACATTAGGAAAAAATATTAAAAATAACAATACGCTGGTTAGCAGGCCCTGAAACAAGTAAATTACTTCAAAATTACTACTGACTGGTCTGCAGTTTAATTTGTAAATACCTACCTAAGTAAAAGAGCTTTTGTTTCTTTCTTTCACGCAAAAGTTAGTTTACTCGAAGAAAAGCTGCACGAAAAGCTCGTTTTAAGTTAGGACAGCGTCAGTCGAAAGTTGTCTGAGAGAATCAGGCATTAGTGTTGGGAGATTAGGGGAACATTATAACCACAACGTGCCGTTATTTTCTCATTCAAATCTAACTGACTTTACAGTAATAATAAAAACATCTAATTACAAGAAATTAGCTACCAATTGGAGTAATAATAAGTATACCAACTATAATTTTATCAATAATTAATATAAAACCCTTCCTTGGGGGATTTTCTGCCATCCCTCAAGGTGAAGAAAATGTGCTGGCATGGTTATGATTAAATATCTCTGTACTGTTGTTTAAATTTAAATTAAATTGTTTTTATGAAATTCATTTATTAGTACACGGTATTTATTACATATTTCTCATTCAAATGTATTTTGACAAGTTCATTGGAAGGTCACATAACGTTTTTTTTTTTAATTCGTTGTTGTAAAAGAATTATTTTTTTCTAGAAAATATAAATATGTATAACTTGAAATACTTGATATATAATTAAGTATACATAATTTTGAAAACACTTCTGAGAAAATATATAACGGTTTTTAATACTCACTGAAGTGCTTTACAAATTGAGCTACTATTGGCGATCGGCTTTTGTATTTTAAATCAAAGTAGATTACTTTAATTACTAACCGACGTCACGAATCACTCCAAGATTTTTTGTTGTAGCTTACTTGAATTTCCTAATAAATTTTAATTAACTATTAATTTTATTCAACGAATAATTCACAAGATATAAGAATGTAACATTGTAATTATTGAACAAATGTTGTACAATATGTTCAATAATTAGAATGCTACATTCTTAAATCTTGTGAATTATTCGTTGTATAAAAAAATAGTTAACTTTATAAATATATATATATATATATATATATTCGAATTTTTATATTGTAAAAGCATCACAGCTTATAAATATACACGTTATGTACTATTCTTTTATCCAACGATTCACATGATTTAAGAATTCTTTATTGAACATACTTAAGTAATATTTTTTATAATACGTAATATCTGAGGTTCAAATTATATATCTTCATTAAATATTGTTACATAACATTCAAGTCGTATGAATTGTTCGACGAATAAAAAATAGTTTATTTTACAAGTAAAACTAAAATTTTGAAAAATCCTGACGTCAGCTATGAATCAAAGTCAGTATCTACCTATTATTGGTACCTACCTTGATTTAATCGTTTAATCGACGAAAGCCAATTGCCAAAAATTAACGCAATTCGCAAAACAGTTCATCCTAATTGGTAGGACGCAGGTTAGCGCACATTGGCGCACATTGGCGCAATTCCAATGGATCCAAAGGTTCGATCCCGTCCGGCGTTGTATTTTTTTTTAAAGATTTTTATTTATTTATTTCAATTTATTTAACATATTGTGGACATTACAAATTATAAGTTTAAGACGTTCACAACATGACATTTATAAACAAAGATATTATATAAAACAGTATTACATAAAAAAAGAGATAGATCAGAAGATAAATTAGACAGGTACAAGGAAATACACCGGATGAGGTAAGTAGACCCTATTTTAAGAATTTATAAAACAACGTCCACCTAAACTCATTCTCACGTAGGTGGAATATATCAACACCCGAAGCAATTTCGTTGAACATAGTTATCGCCCTCCCAATTGGCATTACCAGTGGCAGGTTGGTTCTGCACCTTGGGAGAATAAACAACTGATGGTCTCTACTTTACTAATATGTATAATCAATACATGACAAAAATAAACTTACAATTTAAAATGAATTCATCTTCATATTCCATATTATTATATTGATATTTTAATCGTTATAGTGTAGTATAATATGTTCTCTGGAACGCTATATGAAGATTAAAAACTGATAGTTCTAATGTATTTTTTTTTATTGAAAAACGTCAATTTTTATATAAAATCTATATTATCGGTCACCCTTAAAATAAATTTAGAAAAGCTGATATAAGTTAACAGCGACGAAAGAAATATATATCCTCCGACGAAGCGAAACAAAAAGTCTCCCCACCTTGAAAATAAAAGTTTTCAGTAAATAAATCGCGGAAAATATCTAAAAGAATTACAGCTACAATAAAAGCTTAAGTACTAGAGCGGTACCTTCAGGCTAGCGTTAAAGCTCCGATCTAAGTGCTCCGAAGTCAACGACGAACCTCTTAAAAGTTTTCCCCGAAAACTTTACTAATATTCAATACTTAATGAGTGTGTTTTTCAAGTATTTGACACTTTTCTTTATGTGCGTGCATTAATTTGACAAAAGAGAAAGTATGACAAATGTACTATGTATCTACATGTAATATTTTTAAAACTCGTAGCTACATACTTCTTAAACAAAGCTTCAAAAAGAACCAAAGTGTGAGCTGTACTCTTTAGAATAAAATGAGGTTCTTATTATCTTAGAAGCGGTAACTTATACAATATAATTCGAGTGCTTAAAGTCAGACAACGTTATCTACAAAAAAGTGTTGTTTTTTTTGAGATAACGTTATTTTACATTTACGGCTACATGATAGTCAAACAACGTTATGTCAATCTTTTTTAATTTCTTATTAAATCGTCAGTAAAGTTTAACGCTAACTACATAAGTTACCCTTGTTTTCATATATTTTTTAAAACTATCCCTATAACTTTTAACATCATCATAAGCACGATAAATGTACAATACACAATAAATTATAAAATATTAACATTAGGTTTTAAATAAACATTTCCCTTGTTGAGTTACATGAATCTAAAATAACGATTTTTGGCTCTCCTGTAAAGTTGCACTTTTGTAGATAGTGTTGTTTGACACTAAGCCCTCGAATTTATAATATTATATTACTTTTGATCCATAGGTACTGTCACCATTTTAGTGTGCTTAATTTAAAAATGTACATTGTACATTATTCTAAAGTAGATAAAACTTTTCACTCGTGCTCAAACTTTAAATAAGTATTACTTATCTAATGATGTACTCGTATCTAAAATGCATTACAAATTAATCACACAATTTTATAATGTCAGCGATGTTTTAAAATTTCATTGATTTAGTATAGGTATCATTGTCATTAGTGTGCACTGTTACCTCATCTTAGTAGTGAGGAGGCAGATCCTCTCCCTTCTTCTGTTATTCTTTAAATTCCTGTGTAACCCTAGGCTTCGGCCACATAGGTAGATGCTTTGCTAGTGCTGAGCTAGGTGCTATGCTTGTCTACTAAAAACACTACTGCCACATTGCACGCTACGTGCTTAGGTACAAATTCATTTGACATTTGGGAGCGCTCAAGTCAACAACGATATGTCACTCTCAAAACTAACCAGAAAGCTACTTCTCACAGAGAATTTAGGTTTAAAATTTCGAAAGTCTCAAATTCGAACTTGTTGGGTGCATAATGTCAATTCATCCCATGCGTCATTATCCATAATCTTAAAATATACGGTGTTTGACGTTTGTCATACTGAAGAAACATCCGCCATCTTGCAAAATCACTAGGTGACACAATAAAAATAACCAACACGTTTGTTCGCCGGGAGACTCACTAGGAGACTAATAATCACGTAGCGAAGCACGAAGCGTGCAGTGTCACCTAGCACGTAGCCACCAATCAAATCACCTGCCTATGTGGCCTTAGACTTAGAGTCCAGATGATGCGTGTGTCGCCGCGATACGTCGCGAGTGCATATGGACTGCGCGATGAGGTCACGTGTATCTCGGTCGCGCGCGAGAAGTGACATGCGGCGATTACATGTGGACGGCTCAATGATATCACATGCACCTGGAATGCGCACGAGTTTTATGCGCGAGTCAAATCGGACCATCTAAACAAGGTCTTAGAAAACTGAAAATGATGATCAGTGGACTCCAATCTGTCATCGAATTACTAGTGTTTATCCAAACAAATACTGATTAACTGTATAAATACATCGGATATGTCAACGTCTAGCATCCACAAACCAATATAACTCTCATATTATGGCAATCTGCAATATCGGTATCCATTTGCGAACGCTGTTCTGATTGTACGTTTATACGGTTATACGTTTAGACCTAATACCAATTTGCGTTTTTTTGAAGCGCCAAAAACACCGGGTTGCTATTTTCGTGTGTATAATATTTATATGTGACGCATACATGACATATTTGATGAAAAAGTGGCACCAGATTTCGAGGCTCACGCGTATGCCGGCGTTTGTGGCATTTCTAAGAAAAATTCCGATGTGTTTTAGAACAAAAACACTATCGAGTATCGATAATACGTAAATCAAAGACGAAAGCGGCGTCTAACTCTAGCTAGAGGATATAAAAAGAATTTATTTCATTATAAAACATTTTGCGAGGTCAAACTTTTAAACAACTTGGAAAAGCGGAATCACTACTAATACTTTGAAAAGCTCACAACACACCAAAGAGCGCGACCCTATTACGGCATTGTTCCAAATTTATGGCCGAAATAAAACAAAGCACCCGAAACAAAATGCATTCGGAAGATGCACTAGAAAAACAATTTGTAGCAGACGCCGGGCAGTTAAATAAATGTGACAAAATAAGTACTTCGGGCACAGCTCGGGAGACATTTCGGGATAGGTGTGCGCATTCTTTTTGTCTGCATTCCCTATTTCTTTTATCTATGTAATAATACTAGCAGTGCCAGCAGGTCTCTTGGCGTCCTAATCTAATAGTCGGGGATTTTAATAAAATAAGTCTAATAATCATGCAACCAATTGACTTGGCGTGTTGATTACTTTATGCATTGGATAGTTTGAATGCAGTCATGGATTTTTTCTCAGTTTGACGCGATTAAATCGACAGGAGAGTTTATTAAACGGAGAAAGATCCCATTAGATTGAAAAAAATACTAAAATCTCTCGTAAAAGGATAAAGATGATAAAGAGCAAAGATGGTATTTTTACTAAATGCACCTAACTGAATAAATTACAACATACATATTTTGAAAACACTTCTGAGAAAATATACTTATTATAACCAATAGAAAAAATCTTTTTGAAATAAGTAAGACACCCCGCAGGAATCTCTCGGGTATCGCGCCCACGCACATTGACCACAATGCTAAAGGATTCATATTTAATTACGAGAAATTTTAACTAATGGCTTTTGATACTCACTGAATCGCTTTCTAAATTGAGCTACATTGGCGATCGGCTTTTATTTGTATTTTAAATCAAATTCAATCCATTTAAATAAGAAACTGGTGTCTTTTCCAAAATATTTTAGGATAATTATATATGATAATATAGTCTATGAGAAGGCGTTCGATTCGATAACGAAATGTTCAATACTCGACGCACTCAGAAAACAAGGAATCCCTGGGCGCTATATAAATATTTTCAATAATATATACAGTAGCGCAACAGCATCTGTCAATCTCCATAAACCATCGCGCAGATTTCTTATCAGCAAAGGAGTCCGACAAGGTGATACAATCTCACCTAAACTATTTACAGCTACCCTTGAAGACTTATTCAGGCAACTTGGCTGGAATGACAAAGGGATCCCCATAAATGGAGAATACCTGAGTCATCTGCGCTTTGCCGATGACATAGTAATTTTCTCGCAAGACTCAGAAGACCTCCAAAGCAGAATGCAGGAATTCGCTGAAGTAAGCAACAAAGTAGGTTTGAAAATAAATGTAACTAAGACGAAAGTCATGTTCAACTGCTTTGCGGGCCAAATAGAGATCCTCGTCAATGGCACTCAGCTCGAACAGGTGAAAAGCTACATCTATCTGGCACAACAAGTGTCTGTAGATGGATGTATATTTGATGAAATCGTTCGCAGAGTAAAGCTAGGCTGGAGTGCTTTTCGCCGCCTGAATAATGTCTTCAAAAGTGACCTTCCACTGTGCCTAAAGCGCAAAGTGTTTAACCAGTGTGTGCTTTGCGTGATCATATATGCGTGTGAAACATGGAGCATAAGTAAAAGAGAGATCCAGAAACTTAGAGTAGCACAACGTGGTATGGAGAGGTGCATGCTGGGCATAACGCGAAAGGACAAAAGGAGGAATGAGTGGATAAGGAAGCAGACAAGGGTTTTCAATGTAATAGAGTTTATTAAAAGCCTTAAATGGAGATGGGCTGGACACATAGCTCGAAGAAGAGACAATCGTTGGACAAATCTAGTCATCCAGTGGTATCCAAGGAGTACAAAACGTCCGCAAGGTAGACCTAGAGGCCGCTGGATCGACGAAATGATAAAGTTCTGCGGAAGTACGTGGCAACGAAATGCACAAAACCGAGAGAAGTGGAAGCAGCTTGAAGAGGCCTTCATCCAGCAGTGGATAGATTCAAGCTGATGATGATGATGATATATGATATCTACCTATGTAAATAAAAAATCGACTGTATAATTTAAATAATTATTGTGTATTGATTGAAAACAGTGTTTTTTAATAGTCTTGCTATATATCAGAAATATTGAAGAAAACCTCATATAAATTAGGACCTGTGGCCTACTGATTAAGTTAGCTATGAGTAAATCTCATATTTTTTTGTAAATAGGGCTGCATTCAGATATTAAAATCCCATTACTAACTGCAAGCAACGTTCTGCACGCCTGTATAAAGTTTTTTTCAATACTCTTCCAAGTTAAACAGTTTAATCAATTGAAGTATTTTTTAAACATTAAGTTTGTTCTTTGTAAGCAAACCAACGTTGGAAATAAATACACTTTTCCTAAAGTTTACTTCTACAGCAAAGATGCCGTTTACAAGGAATTAGTAAAGATTAAAAACAAAGCAGTAAGACACTTTTTACATTACATAAAAAGTGTTTTGGTATAATTAAAAAAAAAATACGAATTAATTATAAGCTTTTATGTATCCAACAAATAAGGTGAATCTGAAGAATTAATTTTATTTTGTATCTGGAGTCTGGACGACTGCTTTTTATTGTATTTTTCTTTTCTTATTATGCCTGTCTTCTCGTGAGATCTACTTTCTTATGTTTTTTCTGTATTTTTTTCTATTTTTCTTATGATTACAACTAATGTGTTTTTCTTTCTGTTTTAACCATATTAATTAACTCCCCAATTATATTTGTTACGGTTGTACCTAATATTTGACCTAATTTAATTTGATTTATAATGCTTCTGTGTCCGCCTGTTATTGGAACCATCACGTCATATTATTTTATTCTCTATTATAATTCGTCACTGTTCTGGCAGAAGACACTTATTCGAAAAAATGACATATTGAGTTAGTTATACCAAAATGTTATTTTTTTCAAACTTTACAGTCTGGAACCCTTCTTAATAAATAAACAGTCTTTATTTTAAAGTCATCCTTTTTACGATTACTTAATAAACTGACATGATTTCAAACATTTTAACAACTTCAAAGTCAAATTACTCAAAACTAGTATACTCCAGTTAGTGTGTTCTGCCAGAACAGAGACGAATTATACTTTTTCTCTGTGATTGATCCTGTTGCTGACCTAAATAAATAAAGACAGGAATAACAATACAAAAATAATATCACAATCTATGAGGAATGACATGAACATACATGATGAAAGTACATAATGGAATTTTTAAAAAAATGTTTGTAATAAATTGATTTCATTGAATTGGGTTACGCCTCTGGTATATCTACAGCCTGAAGATGCCGAATGTCAAAACCTGCTTCACCGAAACTAATTATGGAAGTGTATATATCAGAAGAAAAATTGTATAAATAGCACCACTAGTTAATCTTGTTTTTCTTGTATTTGTGTAAGTAACGTTCCGTTAGTGCAAATATGTCGGAGGGACATTTCTGAAAGACCTTATTTTTCATTCGTATTTTTAAACGTAAGTATGTACACATAATAATATCTTCATGTACTGATGCCAACCGTACTATAATTATAGTACAATACTATAATTTTAATTCCGCGAAAAATGTAAAATACTATAATTTTACGCCAAGTATACCAATATAGGTACTATAATTTTAAAGAATTCAAGATGAAAAATGTTCCTGTACTATATATTTTTCAGAAATACTATAACTTTTACGCCTTTGTACTATAATCAGCATAGAAAAAGATGGCAACACTGTCTTCATGTAAAATACAACAGTAAATAGTACGTTAAACTTTATATATGCGTTGTAAAACTATATAACACGATTATCCTTTTATTTTTTAAACTTAATGATTATATAAAAAGTGCTGATATTTCATATTGATTTCTACAACAACGCGTGTGTTTAACAATATAGTTACTAGGACTTCCATACCCACCTCTTACTTCAATGTTTTTGTTATAGAATATAAGAAAAGCTTTATAAATATATATAGTCAAATCTTTGGAATATACCCACACAAGATTTAATAATGTTAGATACTACGTAAGTATACTTAAATCAAAATACATAATATTTAAAAACTTCAGGAACAAAACAATGTTCGAGTTGGATTTGAGCTCACATCTTGCACTGTCCAGGCGAGTGATTTTACAACGTTTTTATTAGCTCGTATTCTTGTGTGTCCGGTGGTTGTTTGTCCAGTACAAATCTTGCAATCGATTCCCGATTCAACTTCCCGACTAGCTACACATTTGAAACTTTTAGAATATATCAGAACACGATGCCAATGCATTCTTTTAATACTTTTAGCCATCTTTAAGCAGAATTGAATTCATTTTCAGTTAATTCTGTTTTGTATGGAAAGTTACTTCAGAAAAATCCGTAAAAAGTAAAAGACTATTATTGATTGCTAAGGGGGTGGTACTAGCAACTAATTAATTAATATATACGTGCGTTACTATGGAAATCAAAATGATATGTCAAAATGACATTTCAGTATTCTATATTTGTTTGTTTGTTTTTTATTTACTTCATATGAAGTACAAGTTCGAGCATATTGAGCATATAATTCAACAGAAAATTTAAAAACGTTGTATATAAAAAGTTCTTTTTATCTTGTAATTATTTACCTTTATGCCATCGATTTTTTTCAGGCCAAATAAAGGACACCTTGAATTAATAAATTAAAATGTTCGCTAACTATAAAATAAATTTAAATTCAGGAGTGGATAGATCCATCTATATTATGATATTAACACGCAGTGAAAATAACAACATCCAGATGAAAATTATCAGTAGAAAGATGACTCATTTTAAGATATTTTTTGGGTTAGGTTACCCAGGTAAATGATTTTTTGTGTGTTTAGGTATTTTAGACAAATCTTAAAATATTTACATAAATTTAAATAAGTCAAATTTCAAAGATGTTGAAGAAACCTTTTTTAAATAAAGATGACGAATCCTAAAAAAGTGGTAGTGAAACAAAAAAAATGTCACCTGGTAATGGGAATGAAATTTGAATACGTTGGAAGATTGTGTATAGAAAAATTCACGTTCAATTATAATATTCCTCAGTAATTTTAATATGGAGGTTACGGAACGCTCCGTTTTATATTTGCGACGTGTTTTTTTATTACTTATTAATTATTAAAAAAACGATAAATAAAACGAAAATTATGTAGTTCCATATTTCTTATTCCTTCTGTGAAATGAGCAAACTTATAGAAGCCCGTTGAGATACGTAATTCGAATAAAAAATTCAAGGAAAAATCACGTTGCCTTTGCTCTGTGACAAGAAAACCGGAAGTTCCGGACAGTTTAAAGAAAGAAAAGGAAAGCCTTAAATGAGAGACGGCGCGACGCGACCCATACAGCATTAATGTTGTTTGTTTTCGTAGAGGAAAAACTGGAATAGGAGAAAACAACGTAGAAAATAACATTATTGCTACCGAGAATCTAATTTTCTTCATGAAAATTTCCTATAATGAAAATAATTGGAGTGAGCATGTTCTGATTGCCAGTGTATATTATTTTATCATTATTCGTAACCATTTGCACAAGGATTAGTTAGGCGAGAATTAGTAAAACATACTGGCGCGAATCCAGCAGATACTTGAATCTGTACTTTGATACAGGTTCAAGTCCCGTCAGGTGCCGTATTTTTTTCTACAAAAACGATGTTTTCTAGTGTTTATATGCACGTGATGTTTTCAAATTATGTATATTCTGTATATAGAATGTTAAATTCTGAAATCTTGTGTCTTATAAAAGAAATAGTTTATTACAACGATTCATAATTCTAAACACTCATGAGAAAATATAGCCAACAGAAAAAAATCTTTTTCGAAAAAAGAAAGATACCCGGCTGGAAACGAACCAGCGTCTCTTGGGTTTCGCGCCCTGTGCATTACCAATATGACCACTATCAGAATTATGTATGTTCAATAATTAGAATATTACATTCTTAAATCTTGTGAATGATTCGTTGAATAAAATAAATAGTTAATTATAACAATTCATATTAAGGAAATATAATAACACATGCATAAATACATTCTCGAGTTGTTTATTCGTATAGGTATGACGGTAGGAATGCTCCAAATTTTTGTTGTGGCATCCTTTTTTATTCAAGAATGACTATACATTATATATATTTTATAATGTATTCTTTATAACTATATTTTCATAAACAAAAATTAGCACATTCATACGTTGGAAACATCCTACGTTTATATAAATTAGACAAAACCCGTGATTTTTATTAATTTATCCGGCTAGCAAAAGGTGTGCACCTATTCGAATCCCACTCGGTCCAAAAAAACCAATATTTTCTAATATACTTCTTTCTGGGGCTCTTCCAATCGATGTAGGTATGATGAGCATCAGCTGTTTGTTCTCCGAAGGTGCAGAACTAACCTGCTAATTGTAATGACAATTGGGAGGCCAATAAGTATTTTCAGCCAAATTGGTTCAGATATTGATATATTCCACTTGTGTGAGAATGAGTTTGGGTGGACGATATATTCTAAATAAATGAATCTGCTTATTTCATGTACTTTTACGGTGTTTCTGTTTACTATTCTAATAACTCTTTTCATCTTCTCTTCTGTTTAATACTGTTACACATTTCCTTGTTTTTACCCAAGTCATGTTGTGAACGTTTTGAATTTATAAATTTCACTAAGTATATGAACAAAAAAAATATATATTTTCAATAAAAAGCACTCCATTATTTAACTTTGTGCATATTGAATTAAATAAAAAAAATTAAAACGAGAAAGATATAAAAATATATTAAATAAGAACTGTTTATTATTTTACATATAAATTTGTAGTGAAGAATAATATTTATTCGCACAAAATAAAACTGACAGTGGTAACAGTACGAATGCATTTTACTGCACAATATAATATAAGTTAAAATGGCATGAACCTGCTTGAATACGGTATGCCAAGGCAACAATGAGGATGGATACGAATAATTTTGCATAAAGAGCCCAAGATATCGTTTATGACGCAGGAATTATTACTTGACAATAACTCTATAGGTTAATAAGATGGTCGTAAAAATTTCAAATAGGCGGCAACGCAGTTGAAATTTATGGGAGACTAAATACCAGGCAAATATAAGAAGAAATATGTGCAAGGAAAATAGCCACTAATGAGGTATGCGACAATGATCCAACAACCCGAAACAATACTTCCATTCGCATATATTATATAGTTAATTAAATAATAAAATATCAGTGGCGAAGGGTGACTTTTTGAAAGAGATAGGCTGTGGAGAAAACACACCTGTCAGGTATGGGTCAAATGTATTAGCTCTAGTAGCCTATCGTTTTATATGGACTGAAATAGACACACTGAGATCACGTGACATAAACTCCATACTAAAAAACGCCCGGATTCACCAGCAAATAATTCATACAATAGGTACAATGTTGAAAAGATAAGTCGCGATGTGGCGTATTTTTTAAAACTTTCGACAGATGGTGCTTATTATATTATACATTCCTACATAATTATACGATAGATGTCGTTGGCAAATTATATTAATAATATTTATATAGGTAATATATGTGATTATATAAATACGTCAATATGAAATTAAAAATTATTTTTCGTAAGAAGGTAGGCTTTAAACAATCGCCTAGTATGAAGTCTTGGCCACTGAAAAATATATATGTATAAAGATGGTAAGTATTAGATTATCGTTTACATAAATATAACATAATGAAGAACATTTTATAAGATATTTTACAATGGTCATAAAAGATCTTTTATAAAAGGTAATAGTACGACATAACCCTTTATCAATGATTAGTCTATGGTAAAGAGTACTCTGCAGTGTTGACAGATCAAAATTTCAAAAATCAGTAGATGGAAAAAAAATATATAAAAATCAACGATTTTACTTGAATAATAAATTAGTATGTTTCAAAGCTTGTTATCGTTATAGTCTAGCAAAAATGAAGGTGGACAGATAGGTATAAAATATGTAGTGAAAATGTCAAATAACTTCCCGAAGAACTCAGTCAAATTGTCTATTTACTAAAATATGTTTTTAAAGCTGAATGTATTTGATGCATTTGCTGTGAAATATCAGTATAGCATAAAAGCTACAAAAGCAGATAGGAATAAAATTGAATTTATACCTCTAATTATAATAAGAATGCTGAAATAATACTTGGCAGAGAGGCTATAGAACGGGCCGCAGAAGTTTTAAGGAGGTATAAAATTATGAGATGACTAGCAGTCAACCAGCACAGGGGAAGGGTGTAAGAAAAATCGCGACTAATGAGCCAAGAATGACGATCTCAAGCAATCGAGGAACCCAGTCAAATTTCCGGTCGCCCATGTCGTGTCTGGCGACTAAAAAGTTATACTAATAATAATTTCGCCTTTGTCGTAAGGAAAACTTTGAAATTATATAAGCCGGAAAATAAATCCGACAGGCGCAAGATTATATTTATTCGAGAGATGATTCGAGGACAAAAAACAGGGTGTGAGAGGCAAATTTCGTGCGCGCCCTTTCGGGACAGTTTTTTTGCGTGGATTTCTATATTAAAGAGGGTGGGCGTATTTTGGAATTTCGGCGACGCAAACAATGGACCCACACAATTAAAATAACAGCAAAGTTCTTCAAATAACTAATATAAATTTCTGTCAAACTTATAATAAGCACATTTTGAATCTAACCTAAGTTACTAGAAGCAACCTACAGGGGCTCTAATATGAATATTCATCCCAAACTTCACGCCCCTATCACTTATAGAACAAAGGGGAAATCAATTAAAGCTATTCGGATTGCTTCGTCTCGAAAGAAAATATTGATCCTATCGAAAGTAACATATCGATACTTTTGACATCCCTAAGCAAAGATTTTGACTACAACAAGAGGGAGTATTATAAAATAATATATTATATTAAACGTGTAAGATTGTATTTTCCGATATATGTTACTTTATTTATATGGGTACAAGTCGGTTATGTGGAATACAGCGGCAAACACATTTTGAAAATAGCCGGTATACTGGATTATTTGTTAAGTTAACCTAACCAAACCTAATCTAACCTAACTTAACCAAAACTAACAAATAATCCAGTATATAGGGTTTTTTCAAAATATGTTTGCCGCTGTATTCCACATAACCGACTAGAACCTTTATATGTAACCATTCAAAACGCATTATTCTGATATCCACTCATTTTATACAAGATATATTTTTTTAAACAATGAAAAGTGCGTTCCACCTTCTTTCACTTGGATGCAATCTACGTTTATATGACAATTTATAATCTAATGTCAGAAAGTGTCAGTTTTAAAACATAATATGTTTGTTTATTGATTGCTACGAATCTACAAATTTAAAAATCTATCGGACCAACCTGCATGTGAATGTGATGGTGTTATTAGTTAATCAAAACAACTTGGGTGCCCTGAGAATTTTCAAATGTATTTTCTCTGACGACGTATGATAAATTAACGAAATTGGTTGTGAAACGAATGGTCGCAAATAGGGAATCCAATCCCGAGACAAAATTCTGATCCCGGGATTTCGGGATTTCAATTTGACAATCCCGGGATCCCGGGACTGGTCCCGGGATTGGCATTTTTTTCCATTGTTATTATAAAATTTTATATTTACAAATAACATTGATAAAATCGGTCAAAAATAAATCTAGTATAATTTATACTATTGAAGACATTTATTGTTAATATTGTATACGTTCAATCTTGGAAATACACAAGTTTATTGGAGTAAATAATATTGTAATATAAATAATAATGTGAATTTAATATGAGATTGTTGTTTCTGATAGTAAAGACATAATGAATGGATTAGCGAGATTTAAAATAGTAAAGCAAATAATCATGGCGTACGTATGGCCTTTCCGCATCATAAATCTAATTAGTCAGCCAAATATGAAACTGCCGTAAAACGTATGATATCATGGTAGAATTACTTTGTTAAAAGTGCGAAGTATTGTTTTTTTCTAATCTTTCCCATTTTTAATAATTCATGTGAAAAAATAAAATGAATCTGCAACCTACACATGGGTATAAATCAAACTTCATTCAAACTCAGTTTATTTCTAATGTGGTTATTTTTTATTAAAAGTATTTTTTCCGTTTTATTTTCGCTTTTATTTTCCATAAAAATTGATAAAAAAATCAATCCCGAAATCCCGGGATTATGTTTATCAATCCCGGGATTCATAGGTATCGAAAATAGCTCGGGATCCCGGTATTGGAATCCCTAGTCGCAAATAATCGTTATCAATAATTGATTTACAAATTATTTTTAAATTACGTCCTATTCCACTTTTATGTAATACTAAACTTCAATTTATAATTTCTAATACATGAATTTTATTTTTTTCTACAAAATAGCAAACGTCACACCACATTTTCTTCCATAAGGAGTAGTTTGGGCATGTTCTGCTGAATTCGCGAACTTGCCTAATGCCTGAATAATTAGAATTAAAATCCATATCGAAAACGCGGATTTTTAAACTTCATGAATTAGGTAGGCATGATAATAAAAATTGTGTTGACAATAGGTTTTTTTTGAACATACATAATTTTGAAAAACACTGAGAGAATATAATATTATAATCAATAGAAAAAATCTTTTTTGAAAAAAGTAAGCCACCCCGACGGGGAATCGAACCCTGTATCTCCCGGGTTTTTTCAAAATTATGTATGTTCAATAATTAGAATGATACGAGGGTGGGTCAATAATTCCTTAGAAAAAAGCATTAAAACAGGTTTTATTTTTGTATTTTTTTTTTATTTCTCAACATAATTTCCTTGGAGCTCAATACACTTGGTTAGACGTTTCTCAATTTTTTTTAAACCGTCTGAAAAATAAGTTTTCGGAAGGTCCTCAAAATAAGCATTTGTCCGATCGATGACTTCTTCATTTGAAAAAAAACGTTGTCCACTTAGCCATTTTTTTAAGTTTGGGAAAAGGAAAAAGTCACTGGGGGCTAAATCTGGCGAATACGGTGGGTGGTCGACCAATTCGAACTTCAATTCTTCAATTTTAGCCATTGATCGTAAACATGTGTGAACACGGGCATTGTCCTGATGAAAGAGGATTTTTTGCTGTTTAAATGAGGCCGTTTTTCTTCAATTTTGTTTTTTAGCTGGTCCAATAAAGATGCATAATAATCCCCTGTTATTGTTTTTCCTTTTTCCAAATAGTCAACGAAAATAATTTCACGTGCATCCCAAAATACAGTAGCCATAACCTTACCAGCTGATTTTACGGTTTTCGCCTTCTTTGGACATGGTTTGCCTTCGCAATCCACTGCTTTGACTGTTCTTTCGTCTCGGGAGTATAGTGGTGTATCCATGTTTCATCTACAGTCACAAAGCGACGAAAAAATTCATCCGGATTGCGTTGCATGAGCGACAACAGGGCTTTAGAGGCCACCACCCTACTGCGTTTATTGTCGACTGTGAGCAAACGCGGCACCCATCTTGCAGAAATATTTTTCATGCCCAATTTGTCATGTAAAATAGAAATGACGCTACCTTTTGAGATCCCTGTAACCTCAATTATCTCACTCAACTTTAATCTTCGGTCACTTAACACCATATCGTGGATTTTATTGATCATTTCTGGTGTAGTCACCTCTACAGGACGTCCTGAGCGTGGTTCATCCTTTGTTGATGTACGACCACGTTTAAATTCATTTAACCAGTTATAAATAGTTGCAAGTGAAGGAGCAGATATGCCGTGAACTAAATCCAACTCATTTTTTATTTCCTTTGCTGTTAACCCTTTTATATTAAAATGTTTAATAACAACTCTAAACTCAATTTTCTCCATTTTCCATTTTTCCATTTTCCACAAGCAATTTTTTTTTTAAATGTACGAGAAACACACAACAACCCGACCAATCTGATTGAAACTTCGCAGCATACTGAATCGGTAGTGCCGCTGCATGAAAACAAACCGCTTGCAGTACTAGTCGCGCCACCTGTCGGCTTTTCTAAGGACTTATTGACCCACCCTCGTACATTCTTAAGTCTTGTGAATTATTCGTTGAATAAAAGAAAAAGTTAATTAGGTTTTCTTTTTGTAAAATTCGTCGTGAAAAATACGTCATAATAAAACATCATAACAGTGACAAAAATAATTTAAAAGGGTTGTTTGTAACCACACCATACTTATATTGCACCCCTGCAGTTAGGTTGATTAATACACTCTTAAAATCTGCCATAACCAGTGGGAATTTTTAATGTGCGAAAACAGCCCTTGAGTCCTTGACTAAAGATGTCAATAATGTATTACCATATCTGCCCTCAACGACGTGCCTAGACAAAGTGCCGAGATAAAGTGCCGCCTTTAAGCAGACTCGTACATATATATGTATATACTTTATTTACATAACATACGTATGCATTTATCGGAGTTTTTCGCTAAAATTCATACATAAAAAATTGACAAAGAAGTTTCTTTCCATAAATATTTATATTCAAATGTAGGCTTTGATAAAGTGAAGTCGAATTTAATTATACACTATCGAATATAGCGTATGCAAATATTCAATGCTTATTTTAGCAATATCTGTACATATTATAATCATGTATGTAATTAACTAATTGGGTGAATCTGAATTTACACTGGAATCTGAGTTTCCTTGTTGTTCCCTTAAAATTAACTTGTGATGCAGTCAATTGTTGCTAACTTAATCAGTAGTTTAAATTTCATAAATTTTGTCTCAAAAGAAGATTTTTTACAACATCTATGGATGCATATATTTTTCGTAGAACGATCGGAAACATTATTTAACCATTACAAAGACGGAGATTAAAATTCTGTAGTTATTTATTTGTATTTCTTTTCCCTTTTCAGATACACGGAAATGTCGACCTTAAATGCCAGTGACACACTGATGACGTTGGGCTCAATTGAAAAGGGTCGTTCGGATCGAATACTTTTTTAACCCTACAAGGTTTGTTTATCAACTTTTATCGCGGCGCAATCGATTTTAGCCATTAATGACATTTTCAGTGACCCAGTTAAAAATAATATTTGTGATCGGTGCGGATTTTCACACCGATAACGATATAGAAATTGTGAAAATGGGAGTAAATATACATTGACGTAATTACATAATAAATATACAGGAAAAGGTATTAAAACATAATATTGTTTGCTATTCTGCTCTATATACTTATACCTGTTGTAACAAAATAAAAATGCAGCACCCCCGATTAACACTGAGCTCAAAGGGATTTAAGCCAGATATGCTGACGAAGGGAATACTCATGTTTGCCGATCACGTTGTTAGATGAGATGGATCTAGAGTTATCCATAATATTTACTAAGGAATACCTGTAGACACTGGCCCCTTGCCTGCACCACCCGAAGGGAATGAGCAGAAGATGATAAGAGACTGAGTACGGCCGACTGGACAGCGAGATCTCTGGCCAGAGATCCACGGAGGACGATTTTGCAGTCGGTTATGGACCTGAACGGTCTACAACCCCATTTTAAATAAGCAAACTTTATATTATGTTGGTATTTTTGGTTGTAATTAGTCTAGTGATATAATGACGTTTGCGTGCCGTACAGTGGGCGCAAATCTGGCTAATTAAAAAATCATTTTAACGTAGGTACTTCTATATTTTGCCCTAAAAAGAATTCATTTAATTTTACTTTTTTTTTAATAGACCATACAAAACTATAATTATAACATTTTACAGTTAGACAAATTATCATGAAATTAAAAATTAAAAATAAAAAATAGAATATACCTAATGAAATTAAATAAAATAAATCAACATAATATTATTAAAAACAAATTGGTTAGACAAGCACAAAAAAACTTTACTGCGGTGTTTGAATACCTACTTCATATGAATACGTAGAAAAGTTGAAAAGCTATTAATATTATTATTGTTTTACTGTTACTTGATAAAAAGACATTGTAATAGAAAACATAAAATAAAAATATGTGGTAGATACCTAACTAACATTTAATTATTTGTTATTTTTATTACTATTTGTAGTTATATACGAAATAATATAACTAACACAGATGTCCGTTTCCGGTTCCTGAGGAAGTTTCTTCCAAACAAGAGGTAAATGAATAATTTATGACATTTGCAATACTCATGTCTGACTACCTAATTTACAATGTATAACTAAGTTTATGAATACGGATTAACTTTGCGAAGAAGAACGAATATAACGAAACAAAACCGCAAAGCAGAGACGCTTACTTACAAAGCCTAGCTTTTCATTGTCCAGTATTTTTTTTTCTATTTGTTGTCTACAATGAAAGCAGAAGGCAGAAAAGCTAGAAACTATCGCGAATATTCACGGTTTTCAAGTATTTACTCTTCCGTGGTTTTTATAAGAATTCATTGTATACTAGAATAGAATAAAAGAAAATACAGATGCATAGAGCCAGGTTAGTGGTTCAGAACTGTGGTACCTACTTAGTAATTATTATTTCCATTGATTTTAAATAAATATGCTCTATGGATAATCTTTTTCTTCTTGTCACTGTTTTTTCTAAAGTTATTTGGTTACCAAATGGCAGAGAATACATGAAAAACAGGGCTTTGTTTTTTTCGTTTCTTTATTTATATTAGGATTGCTGCATCATTAAAGAATGTATAAAAAGGAACCCGAATACCGTATCGAGGATATAAAAAATACTACAATCCGATCAATTTTATTGACGAAACAAAGTAGTGAAAACCCAATTACTTTTTTATAAAGGTAATAGTTTTTTGAATACGCTTGTGAAACCATATGAACGTGCAATCAACCGCTTGGTCAATTGTTCGAATACGAAAATATCACACCTCCTAGTTAAGAAGCAAACATTTCTCCAAAAAATCTTATTACACCACCGCAGACTGCTAAAGCGATTGGATATTATTTGGTTGCACATCACTTGAGTCGGTTGACTGTGTACCTATATTAATTCCATCTAATTAAGTGCCTGAATAAATTGAAGTACCTACTGAGGATTGAACAAATACAAGTACACCGGTGATCAAGTGTAATAAATCAACCTCAAAGTTAATTATACGATTATGAGTTGTATATTCAGAACTGCTTTCATCATTCTGTAAATGAAGTCTCGTTCACAGGTGCTCATGCTAAAGTATTGATATTTATATAATATGTGTAAAATAATGTTTTTTTAATATTTGACTTGCCCTCAGTCAAGCTAAACCATTCTAATTATATATGGTTACTATGAAAATAATATCATCTTATACACCACTGCCAGGTATCTCTAAGATGTCGATCGGCCCATAGAAATTAAGTCGTTAACATGTAAAACAGGTGTAAGCTCAGTTGTGTAATTTTATTAATACATATTAGGGAAAGCATAATCATTCTTATTTTTATTTCCTTAACAAGTTCACGCGAAAGTTGTTTTCAAATTAATTATGAAGAAGCTCGCGTGACCTTGTCGTATCACTTGATTAGTATTCTTATACTACAGCTTGCCGCAGGAGTGTGTGTGAGAGAGAGAAGATGTAAATCCTCGCGCTTAAAACTAACCGTGCACGGATTTACTACTGACAGTACGTATTATCGCGGCCATAACAAGAAAATGCAGGCGTAAACACGTCTTATCGTGCAAGTTGCAAGATTGCATGTATGGATAAAAAAGTTCAGAACCTACTGAATTTTCACACAAAAGTTGGAACTTGCATGACGAACCTTCCGGAAAAAACCAACTACACCGCGCAGCGCATTTTGACCTTTAATAATTAAATACCACCATCATAGCCCTTACAAGGGGGGGGGCTGACAGGGCTCTAGCCTGGGGGCCCGGGCTCAGGAGGGGCCCGGCGAGGCGAGTCGACCAGATAACTGAGATAAACACACATCACCAATTTGCTTTAATAATATAAAAGTTCTTTCCTATAATATTATTATTAAAAATACAATTTTTAATTGTGTAGAAATCAATACTCGACAACTTCATAATTCAAATGGATGTATATTTATACAAAAAAACACTAAATATACACATTAATTTTACCGCATACACCATTTGGAAAACGCTACTGTAGAGCGTCACACTGCCTTTATCCTTAGCTATAGGTAGGGGGGCCGCCAAATATCCTAGCCTGGGGGCCTGCTTCAGGATGTGAGGGCCATGACCACCATACAATGACAACAACGCGTTTCGCTTACGCTTGAAAATGAGATTGGCGAGACAATCAGCACTGTTACGTGCAAACTGTTATTATCGCGATAGTTTAATTTACACACTATTGGTGTCAGTAACTCCATGCAGGTGTACAGGTGCTATAATTCCCTTTACCGTCGCGTGGTAGACTTTTTGCACAGTAGGAGAATAGTTTGATGGTCAATGCAATGATTACCCAAAATAGCATTTCTTTGTGATGGTGAAAGTATTCTTTCCTCAGCCAAATTTTAGCTCAGTTTTAATACTAGATAGTGGATCTCAGCCCACTTGAAGTAAGGAGGTGCTTATTATACAACATGACATGGGATATACGACAATGCTGAGAATAAAATGATTATATCTTTACACAGAAACCAGTTCTTTACATGATTGAATAGAATATATTATTATGTATATGGTATTGTGAAAACTGTTGTTAACTTATTTTCATATGCCTGTCATCTGTAGTGGTTTAATCGTCAGTTATTGAATTATTACATAGTAATTAACTACATTTCAAATAAATTGATAAGTACCTACTCTATTTTGAAAATGGAATGATTAATCAGGCCGCAGAGCCAGCGGTCATTAATATTGTTAAAGATTCAACGAGAACTCCCTATGTAAGCTGTTCGAGATGTATTAGGGGGCAAGAACACAATAGAGGTTGAAACATCTCTTCGCAAAGGACCAAACGAAAAGAGAATGATGCAAAGAAACGTTATGGGCGTGTTCGCTGTTTAAATTCAGAACGAGAAAGAAGAATATATTTAAACAACATTAGCGATACGACGGTAATAAAGGAATCTGTTTTCTTTTCTGCTCCCCTTGCACTTAAATGAATGCCAAGAAGGAAAGAATTTTCAATTAGCGTAACGGTGGATATTGTGACGTCATACCGTTTGCATCTCTTCAGGTTTTTATTTCTATTTGTATAGAAGATAATTGCTTTTATCTTGTATTATTTATGTTATCTCTATCTGTCATCCCAACAATTAATTATAAGGAAAAAATGCGGTGGATATAAAAGAAATAGCGAAGATTCCAATGTAAAATACTAAAAGAGACGTTCAACGAAGAATAAGTAAAAATATATTATTTGTAAAATTCGCGATCATTGTAATTTGAGAGAGAGAAAATGCGCGTATTTAAATTAGATGGCGAAATGACAAATGATTAATTTGATTTTGATAAGAGAACGCAACATAAAACGACTCGTTGAGCGCCGAGTTTTTACGCGGTTGGCCAGTTTCTCGTTTATATTACTATCGAATAGAATTCCTTAGATATGTAAGTTTTGTATCATGGTGCAGTGGCTCGCGTGTTCGGCTTTTAAGCGAAAAGTTGATGGTTTGAGCCAAACTTTCGCTTTTCATATCGGCTGTCGGAACTTGCTTCAGATATTTTTACAACAGACCGTTAGGTAAAGCCTCGAATAAAAAGTAAAAGTAGTGGGGTGTCCCTAAATGGTGTAATGCTAAAAACGTTGATACACAGATTGAAAACACAAAACCGAATCGACAATATTTAAAGGAAATAAATGTGACAGCAGAATGCCATAGACAACTAACGAATGGGAGGAATATAGAGGACGTTTTTTTATCAGACAATGGATCTAAATGATGATAGTAATATTATAGTATTGCGAATCTAATAAAATGTAATAAAAATAAGAAAATGTGTTAGGGTCCCAGAATACTTAGCGTTGACTATATGGGTATCTTGTTAACAGTTATTATTTCGTCACTAGACTAGGGGTCGTTATATCAGGAACGCAGAGATGCCACCCGGTTGTAACGTTCAAGTGAATTTCCCTAACGATGCTATGGCGGAGGTGGTTTCCCTACATAAATGAGACTTCGCAGTAGATACATCATGTTGTCTTGATGGCGTGTGCTACACGATGCTTACAATGTTTCTCACTACAGTAACAAAATGTTACGAAATCGTGGAATATGAAAATCTTTCTTGTTATAAACATGATATAATAATATTACGTCGGCAAGTATTGTAATAATTTAATAAAAAAACCAGTAATATGAAGGGTGGACCTGGAGATCTCGGGGGACTAAAGCTTTTTGACCGATTATGACCATCAGCAAACGGTGCCATTTTGGAAAAATGGCAGACAAAAACCGTTTTTGGTAACATTTCATTAACCTTACGGTTTTTTTTTGAGATAAAATAAAAACCATTAAATTTTACATAAAAATGTGTGTTGTATTATCGTTAGGTTTAATTGTGATGATGATAAATGTGATAAATTAATGTCGGGATTTAACTTTATTTTCGTTTTTTCGACTTATATTGCTAAAATAAAGCAAATAGGTAATCTGGTTTTATTGTGTGTATCATCATCAGTCTGTTCAGTTGTATTAAGAAGGCCTCCCTCAGCTATCTCCACTCTTCTCGGTTCCTTATTTGACGCCACCACAACACTTCCGAACCTTAATATTTAGTCAACACATTATACATATCTTGGGGTGGCCTTTCCGTTTTTTATGCCATCGGATACAATCGGGTTATGGCAATCTATGTACTAGGGATCATCCTGTTTAGTATATACTAGTTATGTGTCATATCCAAGGCTTTTGGCATAATTAATTACGTCAAATAGTATCCATATAACCATTTATAAATACTATTTATAAAAAAAAACTTTGCCAAATTACAATCTGAATTTTATTCATTAACACCTCCAACCCAAGTAACACAACATAATTCCACCAGCACACATAACTACAACATCAACTCCCTGGAATCACGACGCACTGTCCACGACATTAAATTCCTACACCAAATCATACATAACGCCATTGACTCGATCGAAATAGTGCAGTCCAGCATATGTTTAAATGTACCCCAGAAACGCACGCGCTCTCAAAAATTATTCCATATACCTAAACACAACACTAACTACGCTAGTAATGCTGTATTCGTTAGAATGATGACTACATACAATAATCGTTTCAGCGATACAGACATTTTACACCTAACATTTGACACATTCACAAAAACAATTTGTGATTACTTTGAATAACGATCGCTGCATTATTAAATCTTTTATATAATTAATTGAATAGCAAATATGTGTCGCTACATTTCAAAATCAGCCAAGTCCACCTTTAGGTATTTTTGACTTTTTTGTAAATTGCTGAAGAACTAACTACTGCTTTCTAACATTTGTGCATTATCAAAATGTGGAATTTATTAATTTTCAATATTCTATACTCGAAATAATATAAACTTTCACCCTTGTGACTGTGTATTTGAGAAAACATAAGGCTGCTTTTCTCCTATTCATATATTATGGATTTGGCTGATTTTGAAATCCAGCGACAAATATGTAGTTTATTTGGATATTAATAATGAATTGTTTTATCCGAGAATAATAAAAACAAATAATATTATAATAATGAATAAGAATAATAAAGAAGGTTCACGTAGGTACATAATGAAAATGCGAAATTCTTTTGCTCCCGTACCTACCTAATTACTAACGCATGTCCATAAGTCTTCATTGTTACTGTCATACGCGATTACGTTTCTCGTTTATTTTCATAATATACGGGCACAAAATACCAACTAGGCGTACCCTCTCCCCAGCCCTGGCGGCGGCTGAACGAAGTAAAAAAAAATAACGAAAGCCTTTTCCTGACATTTTCGCTAAATGGATTTTTTCCTCTTAGTCTATGCCCCCCTCAGTGGCACGTATACAGCGACACGTGTTAGAGGACCGAACTAATTTCCAATCTGTGTACTACTACGTTACTGACAAGCCCAAAAAGAAGCTAACGATTATAGATACCGCGAGTCGAAATATATTTTACTCTCGCCGAACATGTTCGCCTGATACTTTTGCGTACAATTTTTTACTTATTATTTTGTAAACGCGAATTATTATTATAATATGTTTTCTTAAACAAGGTGCACATTCTTCTTCTTCTACGTATTCTTGCTGTAAACCGTCAGGTCTATTTTATTTAGATAATACTGATTTATACATTACATAAGTACGTGAAACAGGGATCAATCGTGGAACCGTTATATGTTTATTTTTTTATTTTACAATTTATTCCTAACATCTGGTTAAAAATGAATGAAGTCCTGTACATAAAACGATGATATTATTTTTATAGCCACGTATATTTCAACCACCTGATTTTTGCAGATGACATTGTTGTCATCGTACGCGACGAAGATTGTGTTTCATTGATTATGAAAAGGCATTTGATCCTATCATCTAATTCTCAATTATAGACACTTTGTACAACCAAGGAATCTCTATGCCCTATATAAACATCCTGAATAACATGTACAGTGATGCAACACCCAGTGTAAATCTTCTTAAGCCGTCTTGCAAGTTTCTTATTAGCATGGGTGTCCGCCGAGGCGATATGATCTTACCCAAATTATTCGCCGCTACTCTGGAGAACAGTGAAATCGGCATTAACGGTGAATACCTAAGTCACATGCATTTTTGCAGACGACGCTGTTGTCTTTGCAAACGACCCAGAAGACCTTCAGAACAGGATGCAGGAGATTGCAAATGAAAGTCGCAAAGTAAGTTTAAAGATAAATTTCTCGAAAAGAAAAGTAATTATAAACTGCTTTGCTAAGCAGAATCAATGGCATTAAAATCGAGTAAGTTAACACATACCTACAATTGGATACAATAGTAACATTGGAAGATATCTTGGATTATATATGTCAATTGAGGGAGGGTGGTATGTTTGACAAGATTACCCACAGAACCAACCTGGCATGGAGTGCAAGTGGTTGCCTAATTGTTATCTTCAAAGGTGACCTCCCACCGTGTCTCTAGCGAAAAGTGTTCAACCAATGTTTGCTATGTGTGCTTACATATGCGTGTGAAACATGGACTTTAATGTAAGAGAAATGTGGTATGGAAAAGTGCATGTTGGGCATAACGCAAAAGACCACAACGGAAAAAGGCAAATAAACTGGCAATGGGCTGGAATGTCGCTCGGCGAGTGGCAACTAATATAATAATATATATCTATGTGTGTTCATGGTATAGGAATGATTTATCGTTTGAGAAGAAAACTACTTTTACATAGTACCAGAATTAACAAAGTACAATTTATAATCGCTTTTTTTAAGTTTACTTACTCCACTTACTATTATTTCAATTAGTAACTATGTAATGATACAATATTTCATTATAGTTTAAATTACTTAGGTGTACGTCGTCCATACACATATCATTTAAATATAATGAATTGAAATATATCTACTTACATGACATATTATTGATAAATTAAAAGAATGTGCGGTCCATACTTCCTTCTGAATGTCCTTAAAAGGCATGATTCTTTGACGCCACTTAAAATGATTAGAAGTTGTATTTACCTGAAACAAAAAAAAAGAAAATAATTAGCATGTTTTGACATTATAAATACAAACATCGGAGTAAGAACATGTATATTTTACATTATTTCTTACAATATATACCAATAAGATTTTAAACAGTGGATTAGATATCTTCTTTTTACTCTCAGTATAGTCACCATAACATAATTTGTAGTGTACGATTACAATAATACGTCGATAAATTCTACCACAAACACCACGTAAATTCATCCCCTTGTCAGTCCGAGCCGTTGTACACAGACGTCTTTCAAAATTACTTCTACGCAATAATTTACTGTTAAATTTTATTTACGCATCAACAACAAACGTAACACCAACATGCCAGATTTATACGCGTGTGATACCACCGAATGTAGCTGTATAAAATCACCATATCCAAACCATCCCTAAAGAAAACATCAGCCCTGCGTCTTATGCTTCAAATACATTATCATCACGTTATGTGCTGTCACGTGCTGTCACGGCGACAATTTTAGTATAATATGGTTTCGTCATTCTTCAGAATAATTTGAATGATCACTATCTCTATAAATTCAATAATAGATAGTGCCAACTCGAATATATTAGTATGTTGAATTATTATTCATTATTCAAGCTGTTTCTACGTGTGCGTGCGTTAAAATAACTTGCGATATTGCAACCATAGAATATATTTTGAACAGAAGCTAATCAGCAGACTATAGATAATAGACGTAAACAGCAAACATAGATAATAATTAAATATAAAATCCACAGAGAAACCCACTAAAAACAAAGAACGACGCGAGTCTATAATGTGTAGGCCTGCAGATAATAGAAAAAAACGTTCACTGACTAGTACGGTCCATGATGTAGCGCGAGACACGTGAGATGACCTCATTGTTGTTCTGGCAATTTCGACAGATTTTGCTAACTGACAATGTTCGTTTAAAAAGGTCCAAAATGTGCTACGGGATGGGAGCATCAGTCTGATAACATATACCAAGAAAAACGACATTACACATTTTCCCCGTAGCGGCAGCTTACTGTGACAGCACATAACATGATGATAATGTATTTGAAGCATTATGGTAATGTTTGTTGGAAGGTTTGGAAGAAGATATACATGACTTTAAAAACCAAAATCATCACATAGCTGGTATTGCGGAATCAACAAATACATATTGTGAACATATTGGGAATAATATCATAATATGCACCCTACTACACTGGATTCTATAATCGTATTAATTGGAAAAATTGTAACAAACAGGACCCTTCAATTTCAATTTTCAATTTATTTATTTTTTTAACATATTGTGGACATTACAAATTATAAGTTTAAGACGTTCGCAATATGACATTTAGAAACAAAGATATATAAATATAACAGTTTTACATAAAAAAAGAGATAGATCAGTAGATAAATTAGATAGGTACAAGGAAGTACATCGGATGAGTTAAGCAGACCCTATTTTAAGAATTTATAAAACAACGTCCACCTAAACTCATTCTCACGTAGGTGGAATAAATCAACACCAGAAGCAATTTCGTTTAACATAGTTATCGCCCTCCCAATTGGCATTACCAGTGGCAGGTTGGTTCTGCACCTTGGGAGAATAAACAACTGATGGTCTCTATTGCTAAGGTAGTTATCAGGGACACACAGGTTAACACTGCCCATAATGGCAGAGTTCTCATCTCAGAGACCCTTGAATACTAGATCACTCACACTTTATATTTTTCGTCTCTATCCTCAAATATATAGTCGATAGGTATGGTAAACGTTAATTCAGATGGTTTTACATTAACCACTTGAATAAGATAATATCTTACGACCAATCCTCATAAATGACGGTCTTATAATTTTAGGATATCATGGAATCCAAAACACCCCAATTCCCAACAGAGGCGGACATGGCGAAAAAAATATACACTTCTGACATTTTAGTAAGTAACTAGGTAACAGGCGCACATAAACACTGCGAGATATTTCCCAGACGGTAAAAAAGCTACATTCCGTCTTTGTTTGAGCACAAAATTAGCAAAACCGAGAATGTTTTACGTAAATATAATTTCCATGTCGAGAGATTAAACCTAGCGCCGAGTGTCGCGACTAAAAAGCCCAGGGGTTTAAATCTGTAGTGGAGAATTATACAAGCGTAGGAGTCATAGCGCTAGGGATGTCTCTGATTCGCCATCAAGGCAACTACTCGGAGTAGGAGAACATGAAATTAGCAAGAGAGAAATCTAACCAGGCAGTACTTACTTATAATACGGCACAGAGAGCCAACTCTATAAAGTATAACGCAGTGATCGCCAAACGGTCGCTCGCGACGTTATTTTCCAGGGAACTCAGAAACAATGGGAACTGAAATACCTAACGGATAATGAGTAGTAGGTAACTGATCTTGAGTAAGGAAGAATCCGGGATAAACTAAAACACGTGTCAAGAATACGTCATACGTCAAATACTGACTACTGATCTTGATTTATTCATTGACGCTCATTTAATATTGGTGTATTACTCAAACTATTGCAGGTGCTTAATGCGTGTTTCACTTTCGTAGGACACCCACACATTCAAAACTTTGTATAAAAATGTAGCGTATTGAATATAGCCTATCAGAATTATATTTATTATCTGTTCTGTGGTATTTTCCCCCTCCCCAATGTACCATTGATGAAGTTCAATGAATTGTGTTTGGCAATGTTTGTATGATAACCATGGCGCCATTATCCTGAAGCGGGCCCCCAGACTAGGATCGTTGGCGGGTCTTCTACTTATATCAGCGTTTTCGAATTAATGGTTTTCGAGGTTAAATGAAGAGTATTCACTATTCAGTGTATTTTAGTGGTTTTTTTTGTGTTTATGAATACAACCACTTGAATTATTGAGTTGGCGAGTAGTGACACATAATAATCAAAAATTTCATTGCACAACCACTACCGTCGAACTAAATTGGCGACTTTTTTTAACTATTAGTTCAAATCTGTGATGTTTTTTTATGTCACTTATCTGGTCTGTCACGCCAGCCCCCCTGATCCCGGGCTCCCAAACCAGAACCCTGTCAGCCCCTTTTTGGGGGCTATGATGATAACTACACAGTTAAATGCGACGTGTCAAGGCTTCTTGTCGTCTAGTGAATCCAATCGCGAGCCAGAATCTTGATCGCGGGATTTCGGGATTTCGGGATTACGATTTGACGATCCCGGATTGTCATTTTTTTCAATAGTTAATATAAAATTTCTATATATACAAATAACGTTGATAAAATCGATCAAAAATAAATTTAATATAATGTATACTATTTAAGACATTTATTATTAATATTGTGTACGTTCAATCTTGGAATTACATAGATATAATGGAGTAAATAATATTGTAATATGTATAAATAATAGTGTGAAAGTAAAACAGTTTTATTTATTTATGAAAAGATAACAAATACATTTAAGTTCAATTAAAATTAAAAAAATGACAAATGCATCAAAAAACATGGTGGAATCACTTTGTTATAAGTGCGAAGCATTGTTTTTGTCCAATCTTTCTCATTTTTATTAATTTATGTGAAACAATAAAATGAATTGGCAACACATGGGTAATAATTCAAACTTAATGCAAACTCAGTTTATTTCTAATGTAATTGTATGTTATTAAAAGTATTTTTTCTGTTATATTTTGGTTTTTATTTTATTTCCCATAAAAATTGATAAAAAACTCAATCCCGAAAGTTTCGGGATTATGTTTACCAATCCCGGGATTCATAGGTATCGAAAATAGTTCGGGATCACGGGATTGGAATCCCTATTGTCGTCCACAAAATTACTGTTTATTTTCTGTGTTTTACCCTGTCAACAAAAAAAATAATAATAATAAAAAAATAAGCCATATCGTTTTCATTCAGGTAAAATGAGAATTATTTGTTTATAGAAAATAAAGAAAATGTTTTTGTTTATTGTGTAATACAATATATTTAACTATAGGTCACGATAAAGGGCAATCATATAAATTACAAAGTAGATATAGGTATGTGTAAGTACCTACCACGTTAGATAAATTGTATTTCTAAAAGTAGCTCCCTTGTTTAATGCGTTTGGAGACCACTGGTATTAAGTATGCGGCTAAATACATATACCAAGGCTAACCTCTATTATTTTAATAATTTAAATGTGTTAAAATTCCTTGGAATTATAGCTTTCAAGGTGTGTTTGGGAAGTTTTTGAGTTAAGTCTACTTATTAAATTTAAACAAACCACAATCAGCACCTGTCCTGTGACTTTATTCAATTGTACCCATCGAGAGCGGAATGTGTCTGTATTGTATTGTTATTGCCTTCATAGCCCTCGCAAGGGGGACTGACAAAGCTCTAGCTTGGTGCCCGGGCTCAAGATGGGGCCGGCATGGCGCATCGACCAAATAAGTGAGATAAACACACTTCACAAATTTTCTCTAATAATAAAAAAATCGTCTCCGGCGCACTTTTTCACTTGGGAAGTTTTCACACTTTAAAACACGTGGTTTTGCAGTGCAATTTTTAATTATTGGGTGTCGATTACTCGACAACTTTCAATGGATTTATTAAAAATATAAAAAAAATCGTTAAAATACAATGATTAATTTTACCTGGAACACCATTTGGCATCAAACCTTATTGTAACCAATAACACTATCTTTAACCCTAGCAATAGATAGGAGGGCACGTCAAAGATTCCGGCTTGGGGGACCGCTTCAGGATGTGGAGGCCATGATTACCTTTGTTGCTCTATGCTTATCTTGGTGAGTAGGTACAGTGGAATTAGCGACAGGTAAAACATCGAGTGTCGACAGTTTTAAATACTTGAGGATCGGAAAATGGCACTTTGCACAGAGAGTTGATATCTTAAGGGGGAGACGCATGCCAGCAGAGAACCTAGCGGAAATATACGAAGCTTGCAATTTGAGATTTTTTTTGATAATTTACAATTTCAACTGTGTTATTTAATAAATATGTATCCGAAAACATTAAAAAGATTTTTTATTTTTTTTTTAAACTTTAAGATAAACTTACTATTGTAAAAAAATGTAATAAAATGTGAATTCATTGCAGGGTCAAATCTTATTATTGCATTATATTTTATGGTCATAATTTTCATTAAAATTTAGTTTATTAAGTTTTTAATTTTATGTGGTGTAGATTTTTGACTAATTCATCGTTTTAATATTTTTTATATATATTTTAAAAAACATCGATTTTTATAAAAATATAAATGTGTATAACTTGAAATCCTTTTTATTTATATCAACTCGAGCTTCAATATTGTGACCATGCCTAAAATAAAATTTGATATAAATAAAAAGGATTTTAAGTTATACACATTTATATTTTTTTTAAATATATATAAAAAATATTAAAACGATGAATTAGTCAAAAATCTACACCACATAAAATCTAAAACTTAATAAACTAAATTTTAATAATAAATATGGCCATAAAATATAATGTAATAATAAGATTTGACCCTGCAACGAATTCACATTTTATTACATTTTTTTACAATTGCCAATTTATCTTTAAATTTAAAAAAAAATAAAAAATCTTTTTAGTGTTTTCAGATACATATTTATTAATTACTACAGTTGAAATTGTAAATTATCAAAAATAATCTCAAATTGCAAGCTTCGTATTTTTCCGTTAGGTGCCTTTTCTCGCCTCTGATAGTATAAGCATCCCCCTTAATGAGAATGGCTGGAAAACCATTTAACTCGATTCGGAAGGTCTGGTACTGCGATAATATCGGCTCTACGGCATGCCGCCGCTGTGTGGGAGTTTCTATTTAAGTACCACAATGTAATAAGATGTTCGTCCCGAATCTATTATCGCTTGTCTGCGTGTGCCTTTATTTGTATCACCATAGATGTCAGCAATAAAATATAGTGCTAAATCTATGAAGACTTGTTTGTTTAAAACCATACTATTGAAGTCTCTTGTGAAGAATAATTAAGTCAATTGTATGTGTGTAATATTTTATAATTAGAAAAAATAGGTAGATAGGTATACATCAGTTACCTATGGTGAGTTTTGCTTGCAGGGTATCTATTTGAGATTTTGAACTAATAATTAGTTGACGTCGAGCAGCCAAAGTCATTTGGATTACGGAATGGTAGCTCTACAATATTCTTAACATATTTATTGACATTATATATTGTCAATTATATGTATATGTGCGTATTTTCATTTACTTTTTAAGTTAGGTACTACGTAGATACATCTACTAATTTTAATTTTTGTATGGACACATATTTTATTAAAAATACGGAACTAGACTTATTTTTCATATTAGCTACCTTTATTATTTCACTGGAGATGATCGATTACACTATGATTTAGATATATTTAATTGTAGTTTAATAATATAATGAAATAAGTTTTGTTAGTTTTACATCCTTCCGGATGGACAAAGTCGGCATAATAGATCAACGGCTGTTCGATGACTTCTATTGTCGGCCGAAACAGTTGGTTTTGTTTTCTGACATTATGTTACATACTATAAATAACAATCAATGAACAAAGTCAAAACCCATGTAGGTATACATTGTGGAACCATTTGTGTTTATGAAAATTGCGCAATAAATGCATAATATTATTTGGTACAGTTCGGTTATGAGGAATACAGCGGTAAACACATTTTGAAAATAGCCGATATACTGGATTATTTGTTAGGTTAACCTAACCAAACCTAACCTAACCTAACCCAACCTAACATAACCTAAACTAACCCAAACTAACAAATAATCCAGTATATCGGGTATTTTCAAAATGTGTTTTCCGCTGTATTCCTCATAACCGAACTGTACCTACTCGTATTATTTAAGTGATAGTAATCTATGGACCATACGTCACTGCATATAGTCAAGAAGAACACATAAATTACATTTTGTTGATAAAATATTATAAAACCATCCAAGAGTAGGTACCTATTCTATAATATTCCATATTATAATCAAAAATTTCTGGAGTTAAACGAATGGACAGAAAGCAGTCTTTCTTTCAATTAAAAAGAATGTAATTACAACCTATTTATTAAAAATTAAGGCCCTTTCTTCCAGACGTATATTTTCCATTACGGTTTTTAACAGCTTCCTTGTAATTAGTCCGCTTGTTTTGTAATTAATACAGATAGCTCACAAAAATCCTCACTAGATGGCGTTCATTACTCATTTTACGATTATTTTTATTTTAATTATTGCCTTGGTAACCGAATAATAAATTTTAAAAAAGCCCTCTGGATTTTCAGTTGTAACGTAAACTAATAACAAGTCTTTTTTACCGCAATTATGCAGTTTGACCTGCAAAGTAGATATTATCGAGTTGTTTTAATAAAGCGTTTAAGACAAAAAATGTGTTGATATTATTTTATGTTCACGATGTGAATTTTTTTAAACGCAGATGATAATCGATTCGTCGGAAGAATTAATTAACAATTCAGTAATCGTATAGAGTGCAGGTTAGTCGGGTTTATCCTGATCCGTACGTATGATTAATCATCATCGCATTCAAACCTTGATATTTATTATACAGAGAACACTTAATGCCACAGAAACTGGCTGAGTCAACCCAACCATTTTCTTTTCTAAATTTTCTAAATCTTTCTAAATTCTTTCTTAAGGGGGGACATGCTCGTCGAAGGTCAAAATTGAGTTTTTATTGTATTTTCAAACCATGATCCTGGACACTCCTTAAACGTTGTAGATAATCTATTTATATAATTTTAAAGCCTTATTATCCTTTATAGTTATTTTAAACATTTGATGACTGCATGAAGTATTTTTGTTACATAAAATAGTATTCTTTTAAACCTCTCGCTCTAATGTTTTAGAATATAGTCATATTTCGGTACAGAACTGTGCAGTGGTGTTAAAATTTTTTACATTTATTAATTTTTAAACGCATTTATAAAACCATTAGTATAATTTATTACGAGATAATTTTTGTAAAATATTCACGATAAAAAATTATTTTGATAATCTCTGTGATCCCTAATTTGACAAGAATTAGGCATTTTATTATTCAAAAAATCGGCAAGATTAACACATTTGGAGATGGTTCTAAAGATATTTATTATAAGCTATGTCTTTGACCATTCAAGTGTGATAAACATCTTATGAATAATGATTGCTTTATAATAATTATTGACCTAAGAATAAGGTAGTGTTTTTTTGAAATACGCCATTTCTTTTGTCATTCCCTAGTGGTTAAGCTACAACATACGGCCGTAGCCATAAAATGACAAACTATAATTAAAGTAGGGAGTAAAATTATGTTAACGCGCGTGTTTGAACATGTACCTAACTGATTTTTTTTAAATTTTTTTTTAACGGTACATGTTCAAACACGCGCGTCAATATCATTTTACTCCCTACTTCAATTATAGTTTGTTAATTTATGGCTACGGCCGTATGTTGTAGCTTAACCACTGGGGAATGACAAAAGAAATGGCGTATTTCAAAAAAACACTACCTTATTCTTAGGTCAATAATTATTATAAAGCAATCATTATTCATAAGATGTTTATCACACTTGAATGGTCAAAGACATAGCTTATAATAATTATCTTTAGAATCATCTTGAAATGTGTTAATATTGCCGATTTTTTGAATAATAAAATGCCTAATTCTTGTCAAATTTGGGATCACAGAGATTATCAATATAATTTTTTATCGTGAATATTTTACAAAAATTATCTCGTAATAAATTATGCTAATGGTTTTATAAATACGTTTAAAAATTAATACATGTAAAAAATCTTAACACCACTGCACAGTTATGTACCGAAATATGACTATATTCTAAAACATTAGAGCGAGAGGTTTTAAAGAATACTATTTTATGTAGCAAAAATACTTCATGCAGTCATCAAATGTTTAAAATAACTATAAAGGATAATAAGGCTTCAAAATTATATAAATAGATCATCTACAACGTTTAAGGAGTGTCCAGGATCATGGTTTGAATATACAATAAAAACTCAATTTTGACCTTCGACGAGCATGTCCCCCCTTAAGTTAGTACTTATATATATTTGTAATTGTCCGTCCGTTTGTTCCGTTAGAACTCAAAAACTACTTAACCAATATTGATTAAACTTGCGCTGCTTCCAGATGACATTATTAGACTACATCATTAATATGTAAACAATTACAAGGTAAAAAGAACTTTTTATATACAACGTATTTAAATTTTCTGTTGAATCATATAAACTTGACTTGACTAGCTTAAACGATCAAAAAAATTTGTACTTGATAGAAATAATACTGAAATGTCATTTTGACATTTCATATTGATTTCCATAGTAACGCACGTATATATTAATAATTAAGTTGCTATGACCCCAGACCCCTAGCAACTAATAATGGTGTCGAAATAACTTTTCGTACAAAACAGAATTAACTGAAAATGAATTAAGTTCTACTTAAAGATGGCTAAAAGTATTTAAAAAATGCATTGGCATCGTGTTCTGATATATTCTTAAAGTTTCAAATGTCTAGCTAGTCAGGAAGTTACTTAAAAATCGATTGCAAGATTTGTACTGGATAAACAACCACCCGATAATTAAGAATACGACCTAATAACAACGTTGTAAAATGATCAGATAACAGCGATGGAGTTGTAATATGAGGTTAGGGAAGAGGTGCGCGCGCCTAGATAAAACTGTTTGTCTCCTTGATTTGGAAAAACAATGCACGAATCAGTCTTGTTCTTGATTTTCCAGTTCCAGGTTCCAGTTCTTGATTTTGTAAGAATTTGTCTGCTCTTTCTTAGCGACTTAGTGATGACATAAGTGGAGCTTAAAAGAGTCCCCACTTTGTGAAACCTCGGAGCACATCATGGAGCCATGTACCATGTAGGAGTTTCAGTCATATAAACAAACCATACACATACAAACCGGACAAACAGTTGCGTGGATCAATCAATGCCTTGCCGGTTCCGTTGTGACCCATGACTTTTTGTGTGATTATGTTTCAAAAAATGTAGTTTTCTTTTGTTTTTAACATATTTTTACTATCTTTTTTAGATCGTCATATGATTACATATTATAGATATAATATATTTCCGTATTTTATGCAGTTGTTGTGCCAGGCTATGAATTTTACATATACGTGATCAATAGATTGAAATTTCTTGACAAATTAACTTACTATTCAATACAAAATAAATCCACCTAAAATAGTAAGTAACACAGTATTATTTCAACATATATTTGGATCTGTCTCAAGCATGATCCTAAATGTCTAACCATTTTCTATGTTATTAAATATTCGGCAATGATCCACATACTAGTGTAGAGAAGAGGTGAGTAATAAATACTGTCACCAGTTTGCGTACTCAAGTTTCGGCATATACTACCCATACTCAGTACGTGTGGCCCAATATACTTGTCACAAAATACTTAGAAGTTCGACGCATGCTATGAGATCTCGCCGTCCGCTTGCTAGTTGGCACTGTTGATACGTATGACATCATAGCCGCGGACGCCGCGACTCGCTTATGTTTCAACAATAGCTGGTGATAAATTTTCTGTAATTATTGGACCACATTCCCTCGGGAATATAATGACGGCACAGGCTTATTATGATGACAGCTCCAAACATGTTTCAAATAAAAAATCATTGTATATCCAATCAAGAATATTATATTTATAACCTAACATAAAAACAACTCATAAATTTACAAAGTGTTTAAAATTTTATAATAAATGGACAAAAGCCCAGCTCAGTATATTTTTAGCAATTCTATTGAAGCAGATATTTCAAATAATATGGAGTTAGTTTTAGTTCCAGTTGAGTATGCGACTTATGTCGTATACGCACGCCAAACGCTCTGTATAGTATTCCAAATACTAGTAAGTATTTTGGAACAAGTTTGGATACTAAATATTTTTTAAATTGGTAGTAAGTATACTTAGTCTTCAAAATCGACTAATTTTCCCATCTCTAGTGTAGAGTCAATGTGTATAAAAATAATTAAAGTTTAAACGTTACGGTAATACCACGAATAGTTAATATGTATACTTATTAGTTACACAAAGAGAATAACATGGAGAAATTAAAACACTCTCATATCCTAATTTTGTCAAAGGCGTACTTTTAATATTTCAAAGGGGTGAATGGCATTATACGTGTTATGCGAAACGCAAAACCATTAACAAGTAGTTGCGTCATCAGAAAAGTAAAATTCAACTGAAATAAGCGACATGTCACTTATCACGCTTTTCTCTTGCGTTAAATGCATCACATCGTGAATTCCAAGTGGAGTGGTGCATTTGAAAAAAAGGGTATGCACGATGCACTGAAAGGATTTCAATTGGATGAATTCAGCGAGACGTGGAACACTAAGGTTGTAGTAAATTTATGAAGTAGGACGACCTTAAAGCTGGGCTAAGGAAGGTATACATGAAATGATAATAAATTCAAACATTGTGTAGGTATAATATATATCAGCCCTGGGCAAGATGTAAAAAATATTAAGATAAAACAATTATTGTAATTGGCACTGCATTACATTTGATCGGCTAGATAGCTATTAGCTAGTTATACTTACATAAAATACATAGAGTTAGGTATTTCCAGAGAAAATCTCAATCTCGAGATTCGGGATTTCCCAAAATGATGAAATTTTGAATTCTCGAGATTCGGGATTTTCAGAAAAAAATTCTCGAGGATTCTCGAGATATCGTAGAAATTAAAAAAAAAAACCTGTAAAAATCCTAAAATCAGCGTAAAAACAAACAAATTCCAAAAAATTATGATTTATTTTTATTCAGATAAGAAGACAAACAAATAGAAGTAGGAAAACAAAAATAATTCAAAACATTACTTATTAAAATAGAATTTCAAAAAACACCAGACTGTCAATGGCTGTGTCTGACAATCGCGTGCCTACGCTATTATTATTGAGACACAACATTCCCTGATGTTGAAAAATTGCGCTCATTTTGAGACGACGTTGGCTTAAATGTCTTAAATGCCGCGAACAGTCTAATAACTATAATAGATTCTTTATAGAATATAATAGAATTAAGTCTTTATAGAACTAAAATTACAAGATCGCACACTCGCATACTGTGTGACACACTCGAACTCAAACTTTGTTAATTAATTTCATTTTAAAATGTAAAAAATTTCAATTCTCGAGATTCGGGATGGAAAATCTCGAAAATTCCCGTCGGGAAATTCCCGAAACCCAACTCTAGTTGTGGTAGCTACAGGCGAATGTCAGCTTTTCACCACCGAAGCAGCTGTGTGTAATTGGGCAATCTAGCCAGTGAATGTATAGATCATACTTGAAGTGCACTATGATGTGAACGTCAATTATTAATATGACGCAGAGACACGACGGGCGGCATTGAATACGTTCAGTCGGTCGCGAAGCCGACAATTTCGTTTTTTTTGTGGCAAATGCAAAGATTGATCATATTGTATAATATGATGCGAGTAATTTTTCAAACAAATGCAAATAATGGAAAGACACACTTTTAATACAGAATGGGGAGAATATTTCTTTTCACAGTGGTGAAAAAGACCACCCGAACATGGATATACTCGTAGTTTGACTGCAATAAAAACTTACTGCAAAGGAAAAAGAGGGTCGAAGTACTAGAAGTGAGCAGTTGAACTGTGTAGAAACAAATATAGGATCCCAGAGACCACGGCAGTTGAAAAAGGTTGCAGTAGATAGGAATGAATTGAAAACGTTTCTCGGTGATATCCAAGACTTACATTGGGTTGTAATACCGATGAACTAAATATAATGCTTATAGAATGGAATATTGGTAAATTAAACGTAACGTACCTAATATAAATAATATGATTGACGTATTAGATTCTCTAACAGATCATTAGATAGCAAATATCGATAACATATTTGCGTAACGTATTTTTAGGCAATCTGAACTTCAAATATCCTCTTCGACGCACCTGTTCAAGGAGGTGTCAGTCGATATCCAAATAATCAAGAAAATACGACGGTTATCCCGCGCCCTTTTACCCTTCCAGGATAACGGTCACCCTCAAAGCCTCACGGCCTTATCAGACGATAATATCTAAACACAGTTTCCAAAGTAGTGCGGTGTCGAGGCTATATTATAATATATTGAACGTCTCAAAATGATAGATCAATTCTGTGGTATTCGGGTAAAATTACTATCACCGGTATGATTTTACATTGTTTTATAAGAAATCCATGAGAGGTATCAACGAATACTGCATTAATTATTATGCTACGGAATATGTTTTTGAAGTTATACTTTTTTTCGCGCGTTTGGGAAAACAGATCAGAGTGTATTTTTGGCGTGTGACGAAGTTGCGCGCCGATGTAGCACATATTTTTTTTATGATTATATTTAGCTCGGTCTCAAGGGTACATGCGCATGCGCATAAAGTGATTTAGTTAGTCGTTCAATACAATCAAGTAAAGAGCATGACGTGTTGTAACCATAACCAATATTGTGTCATAATAAAATATATGTTGATATATGATGATAATTTATAATTCTAAATATATTTATATACATATCTACTTTAGAAAGGAAAAAGGGCGTAACCTTTAGTTTTTTTTAAATAGGTTTTATTGCATAATAACGTTGTACACGACTAAATACACGTTGTGTCCAAATGATGTAAGCTGCAAATGCCGATTTCTTATCAAAATTTGTCTAGAAAATGTAAAATAGAAGGAAGTGACGTGGGAAAAACGACTACCATAATAGTTGTTGTTTTTTTTTTAAATTAACTCAATAATTATTATCAGATTAGGAATATAAAAATTAAAATTTTAATTATCATGCAGTTCAAGGTAATGTCTATTTTGTATTTTAACTTTGACTGAAAACCATAATGAAAACGTTTTTGTGCCTGCTGTAAAATTTTATTTCTATGGATAACGCCTTTTTTCCTTTCCAAAGTTGAATTACATATTTTTTTCACACTATAACAGGCCATGACGCCAAGTGACAGTAGTTAAATAAGTATTAGAATTTAAACAATCAGAAACACCTAGGCTTTGAGAAAATCACATAAATATAATATATTGTGACCTCAACGGGAAACGATCCGAAGCCTCCGGAAGAAAGACCGCATTATTGTAAACTGTACATTTATATTTTTAAACCAAATAACGTTTCCACATGTAGGTTTGTGTTTTTAATAAATACAGCCCTCTTTCTTTGAAATCATCGCCCGGTGTCTCTCTTACCGCCATTGTTAAACTAAACCGTATAGTTGGAGAATTTACACTATTATTATGTCGATGGTTGTTTAAAATGAGCTTTAAAAATAATTTGATATCATTTTATCTCTAGCGTTTGGCTAAAGAAACGAGAAAAAGTAAAAAAAAACTATTTTCACGTTGATAATTTTAACAAAACGCGTTTTTGAATTGTCTAGAATCTAGATAGACGCATCCGATCGCCTGGTGTAATACAACCTTCGAAGTAATGGCGTAGGTAAGGTAAAGCCTATATCACATGTTTGCGTACTGCGGGCGATTTGTTTGCGGGCCCGCGTGAGCGATGGCTTACTCCGAACGAGGCTCTAGTATCATTGACGCTTTGTGAAATACTACGATAGAATGCAAATGTAACTTCATACTGACAGTCGATTTAAAAAGCTTTTCCATCGTATGTTCTCCTGGCAAAAGCTGCGGCCGCATTTCAGGCGCAGAGTCAGTAGTAAATGATAACATAACTTTAAATTGAATGCAATCATTTTCTCGCGAGCATTTATTAACCACGATATATAATTCCACACAAACAACGCAATTAGATTATCTGTTCATTTAAATTTGACACATCGCTATAAGACAGCGGCATATATATAATTTCTACGGATTATTTCAGTTGAATACTGGTGGCGTCGTCTGGTGATGAATAACTGAAAGTCTTGTGAGCTTTCAAATACATATATAGTAGTATCCGTAATTTCATTAACAATTACTTAAACCTATTATATGTATAACTTTTCTGTTAAGAGCGTACTTCAGTGAAACGGCAAATAATTCTCAACAGTAGTTGCGACGAAATTTGACACTCGTCGCCAATCGGAGACCGACAGAGAGGTGTGCGCACGTCGATTTGTTTTGTCATGGCGTCGGATGAATATATTCTTAGGTGTTAGTGTAGGTACATACTGAAACTTCATTCTAAAACGCAATACTCGCTACTGCAGAGTTTTTGTATGTTTTGTGTATCAATGTAATGCGGTGCGTGTCGCTTTGTACATGCGGAATAATAATAATTATCTTTCAAAAACGTAATAATGTCAGACCTTATTTTAAGTTTAGTGCTAAAATTAATGTACAAAGATATTAAACCACTATAAACTAGTATTATAACAAAATTTTAGTATTATAACACCTGTGGGTCTATTCTATACTTATCGAACACTAAAGTGATAAATAGTATCAAACTTAGGGTAGGTTTGTATCAAAATATTAGCACTTATTGTAACAATTACACGAAGTTGGTTTTTATTGTTGCAATAAGTGCGATATTTTAACAGCAGCAAGATAGGTGCTGTTAAAATATAGTACTTATTGCAACAATAAAAACCAACTTCGTGTAATTGTTACAATAAGTGCTAATATTTTGATACAAACCTACCCTAAGTTTGATAATATTTATCACTTTTATCACTTTAGCGGTCGATACGTATAGAATAGACCCACTGATATCGATTATAGAATATTGTCACTAAAGTTGAATGTGCAACGTTAAAAAATATAAGTGTTAAGTACTTATCTGTTTGGGTGAAAAATGAAAACGTTATTTTACAGTATCACGGCTTGTTGTTGGTGTCTTACTTTGGTTACATACAGAGGTGCTTACGTACAATTTTACGAAATTGTACATCTACATAATTATTAATAGTTATCATTTACTGTATAAAAAAAATACAAGACAATGTCAATGACAAGATAGGATCTATTAATAATTCGCTCTGTGTGCTTCCATCTACTTTTATTTATTTATGTTATTTTATTTCTTATTTTATATATTAACTCACATTTTTATTTCGTATTTACATTTCAAAAATTGTTAACACAGTCATATTTTATGTCATGCCGTGAACGCTTTGAATTTGTAATGTGTTATGTTCATTATATGTAATATAAATAAATTTGAATTTGAATTTAAAGCACAATTACGAATTTGCAATGCTAAAACGTTTTGTTTTTATATTTTATTGGTAACTATTTTTTAATTAATAGGAAGCTCATTTAAACCTAATAATTAAAGCCGAATCCTATTTCTGGACAGTTTCTGTACAGAATGATGTGAGTTTTGCCATATAGTTTTGTATATTTTTGTAGAGTAAGTATACGTTTTATAACTTTGCACTTTTTAATGCACTGACTCAATTCAATGCAATTCATTTTTTTTTTTAAACATATTGTGGACATTACAAATTATAAGTTTAAGACGTTCACAACATGACACTTAGAAACAAAGATATATAAATATAACAGTATTACATAAAAAAAGAGATATATCAGTAGATGAATTAGATAGGTACAAGGAAGTACACCGGATGAGTTAAGCAGACCCTATTTTAAGATTTTATAAAACAACATCCACCTTAACTCATTCTCACGTAGGTGCAATATATCAACACCCGAAGCAATTTCGCTGAACATAGTTATCACTCTCCCAATTGGCATTACCAGTGGCAGGTTGGTTCTGCACCTTGGGAGAATAAACAACTGGTGGTCTCTATTTCTAAGATAGTTATCAGGGACACACAGGTCAACACTGCCCAGAATGGCAGAGTTCTCATTTATACCTTGTATAAGTCGAAAAAAATACGTAGCTAAATAAAGATTTCTTCTAAATTGCAGACTGCAGTATGTAAGCATGCCTAAGAGAAAGTCAGTTGGATAAAGCCACGGATAGTATCCATACAACCTCAAGACACACCTCTTTACCTGATTACCATGCATAAAATTAGATGAAATGATATTTACTTGTATTAATACGAGTAGTATAAGAAAATAAATAGATAAAATATGTAAAAAAAAATAATTTTAGAATATATTAAAGTAAGTACTTACATCATTTTCATCCTACAGACGGAGTGCAAAGTTATGAAGCGGCAACTTTACACATACTACACAATATACTACAGTAGGTATCTGCAGTTGTATATTTACTTAGATACAAAGAGTTTAAAGATGTCCGAAAACCGATTGATTGAAAGTATAGTACCTATACATAATTTGTAAATCATAATTTAAATTCAAATAACTCCCAGTCAATAGTATTTACATACTAAGTTTTAGAATATAATTTGATTGAGGTAAGGTTACCCACACTTAACAACAATAAATACGTACGTTTAATAAAGAGAAAATCAAACGTAACTACGAGCGACATGTAGACGGGTGAATAAAACCCATTTGATATGTTCCACGAGTAAAAAGTTCCCAACAAACTTTTCCCCAGGAGCACTCTGTAAGCTTGTTAGGTTGCGAGACAGGTACAATGTGTATGCACTGAAAACGAAAGTATCTACAACTTACTTATAAAATAAATAGGCGAGCCATACGACTGGATTGTCCGGATTTCGTAACCCTGTCCGGACTTTTAAACATTATTTATATCATGCTGCGTACCAAGAGAATAAATAATAAATACTTTTTGGAACACTAACTTTATATTAGCATTTAGGTTACGAGCACAGCCCCCACACCCTGAAGCGGGCCCCCAGACTAGGATCTTAGGGCCCACCTACCTATCGTTAAGATTAAGGGCAGCGTGATGCTATATAACAGTGTTTCGCAAATTCTACACGGAAATTATCATTTAAGTACAACAATCACCATATCACATCAAATTGCAACGCACAACCACATACATAAAAGGCTTGAAGTAAAGTAGCGCCGTAGTTACTATTGGAATAAATTTGCGATGTGTTAATCTCACTTAGCTGGTGGACCCACCACGCCGGGCCCTTCCTATGCCCGGGCCCCTAGGCTAGAGCTCTTTCAGTCCCCCCCTTGTGGGGGCCATGGTTACAAGTCTCGGTACATATTGTATTGGGTCTATGACGATTCGGCGCCGGGACAACTGGGCGCTACGCAATCAAATAAAATTCGAAAATATATACGTTCGTGAATTATAGGTACTTACATTAAATATTATTATTAATATTTAAATTATTATATTATTAATTAATACTTGGTAAGAATTTAAATATGCACACGTAAATAGTGATTTAATTGTGCATATGTTTAAGTTCCAACGAGAAGAGAGTTCTTATGTATTTATATAAAACCTTAGGCATGATAAATCTCTATCGGCAATAAAAAAACATTATATTAAGAGCAAAATGAATTAAAACTACTAAGTATTAGATAGAAACTGATTTAAATTCCTTGTCTACTTTATGTATAAAATCGTAACGAACGTCTGGTTATTTCAATTGACAGTGCGGCGCCCAGTTTCACCATACCCATTGTATTGTATTACAAAACATGGTTGGGCCGATTATGACCTCAAACCCATCCTTAAACCCTCAAAAATATTATTATTGTCATCCAGAACAATTACGGGTCAGCAGTAGACCGTGATTTAATGACAGTCAGTTATAAGTAGACAACGAAATCGTCAACTTGCTACAGTGTGGCCGTCGTTTAAGCATGAACTCAATACGAGACTCCGAGCTCAGTAAATCAAAACATCTATTCAAGTCGTGTTACCGGCACAGGGTGTCTGATCGTTCATACAAACGTCATCATCATTCTTATAAACTATTTACCTACTATGACCAGTTCCAACGCGCGCCAGCCCTCTCAACATCAAAGGTCAGTGCCTGGTATTCTCGTTTAAATCCTTCCCCCCTCCCTCCTCAGATCAAGAATCCACGAGCATTTTTCAAAATAACAGTCCACAAAAGCTCAACCAAAACATTTATAATCTTATATGTATATTAAATCTCAGGCATCTTCAGTTTATTAACAAAATGATTTCCGTAACAAAATAATTTGATAAGTTTCAAAGCCACACAATTTATTTCATTACTTTAAATTACTCGGTATCCGGAGTTGATTTAGAAAACTTATGGCAACCCTACAAAAAAGGTTGCAGTGAGAAGAGAAAAGTATATTCATTAATGCGAACATCAAATTTAACACAGAAAGTTATATCGGAGCTTTTATCTTCTATTACGTGCGATTCGGAGATATTATATGACGTGACGTATCTAATAAAATATTGTTAGGAAGTTAGTCTTATTGAAAGTAGGTTTATTATATTATAATTGATTGATGGCAAATCATGACCGTCAGCTTGAAGCAATCCACTGCTGGGTAAAGGCCTCTTTAAGCCAATTCCATTAAATGCGTAATAATAATTTTTTTAAACAAAATATTTCTATTTAATTTATCGGATAAATCACAAGATTTAAGAATGTAACATTCTTTATTGAACACATGTAGGTACATAGCTTGTCAGCACCTATAAGAAACTATCATTTTGAAAAAAAAATACGACACCCAGCGGAACTAGGAACTGCATCCACTAACGCTAATGTGCTTTACCAATGGAGCCACGTGCGTCCTATCTAATTATGATGAAATCAACTAGCAGTTTTTACATTTCTGAAGCGCTTCACAAATTGTGTTAATTTTGACAGTCGACTTTTACGGATTTTAGATTACGTTTTACCTCGTGGACGGGTTTTAGTGTGACATGTGAAAATAATGGGTGTCGTCCATTTGGTTTTCTAGATAATGTAACTTAATTCGTTCAACGCGGATGACACGGCTGCCGTGTTCCCGTTAAGCGGCCGATCGATCCAATTAACATGTTATTTAAATACGGTAATTAAAAAGTAATTAAAAGATCCGCAGCGATTGTGTTAAACAATGAATTGCGTCTGTAGCGAAGGGAAGGTGTGTGCCATAGCGGAGGGTCAGGGAGTAGACCCACACTAGTTTATCTATTAATTATTTTTTCCGAATTACTAGGTACCAAAAGATAACTCAAAAAAACGTTTGTCTATATTAGTAGGTACATGAAAAATTTACTGGCAGGAAGACAAAAGTATGAAATGTTTGATCTTTTGGCAAACGGAACTACAGCACCCTCGATGCAAGCGGCTGTCCACCTGATACGAGATATAATGATAAAAGCCTACAAAAATCATCATGAGAATTTACTACCCCGATACTGAGTAATTATGAAAAGAAGGCTAGACTGAGAAAGAAAATAATTGTATGGCTGAGTAGAGGATAACATCATATTGTTCAATGTATTACGGGTTTATATCCAGCAATCCAGCACACGGTTGTAGTATCTACATTGAACGACTTTCCAATAGCGAACTATATCTCGAATAATATACTTCCACAACAATTGAAAGGATCCAGTAATTTTTATTTATTTTTCACTTTTAAGATGTTTTATGAAATATATTTATAAAAAAAAAACGTAATAGATATGCAATAGTACGTAGTAAGTCAAGAAGATAATTGAAATATTCCTAAAAGGCAGAACCATAACTTTATATACCTAGTCAAATTTTCATTAATTTAAGTGAACAAGTATCAGGGCAGCAGGATAGAATACGACTCCCTAGGTAGCACGGTTCAATGCATAAAAAATAACCCCTGACATTGTTACCTCCTATGGAATTAACCCGCAGCTACTTACTGCTGATTAAGAATATCTCACATTATTTCTGACGTCCTAATCCGATGAATATACGATAATATTATTGTTTAGGTATTTCGATCACCATTTCCTAGTTCTTACACAGATATTTAGCGAACAATTAGCTTATTACTAGGTATTTCATTTGATTTGATAGTTTTCGTTTATAGTATTAGGTATAACTTTTGTATATTATTACTACTAGGTATTTGTATTTTAAAATACTAGGTACTCTGATTTACAGATACACTGCAGATCAAAACTCCTCTAAAATAATAATTATTGAAACAAAGCTCTAAAAAACCCTCACCATATAGGTAAGACTGCTAGGCCTTATCAAACAAATATGAGGATGCTGGAATTTTTGAAATTATCCTAAGATGGGTTTTTGCAGCCGATGGTACGTCATGATGGCGACAGTGATCTCTAATGACGTGAAAGTAGGACGACTCCATTTGAAAGGTCATGTCTCAAGGATGTAAGACACCCAATACACCATAAGGCTCCTTTTTAATATGTTATACGATGAAATACTCCATATAAAATAGAAAATGGTCGGGAAGCATAGACTGAGAAGGTTGGACCGCTTATGAAGAGAGAAGTAAGATTGAAAACATTTACTGTAATCAGCCAAGGCTGCTTACTAATCTTAGATAGATAAATTATAAGTCTTAGGTTTCCTAAATAAATGGTATACATTAAAATTGCGTAATTGTAAATATAGCAAAATTGTTCCACATATTTGCTTGTTTAAATGTATAGTATTTAATTAAATCGCGTAATGTTACTAAATACACTAATTAAACAACTAAATACAAGAATATTGTATTACATTTTTCAATATTAAAAACGCCATACAGTAAATGTCAAAATTACATAATTCTGAAAGCAGTAAACGTCAAACAAAAGAATACTAAATTAAAATCGAATCCAAAATATGCAAACTTTATCCAAATCTGTGGTAAAAATTCAAAATTAGAAGGAATAAACAAACACTAAGGATATTTGGTCAATATCGATTATGGTCATTTACTTTAACATCAATACAGACCGAAATGTTAATTTTACTATGCAATATGTAATGTTTACTTTAGAAAAGAAAGATGTTTATTTTAATTGGGTACGCTTTCATTATTTATTTTTTATACTCTCCGATATGCAATTAACTAAGGGCAAAAAATTTAAAATATTCGAAGAGCAGATTTTCTGAACTTTTCACAAAAGTTTTCTTAAAGCAAATTCTCGATATAAATAGATTTATGTTTTTTCACGATTTTTCGAGAAATCTCGAGATGCACATTCCCGGTTTGTAATCGACTCTACCTTCGAGAACGAAGTATAATTCAAGGAAAATACAATGTATATAGTAGCAATTGAATATAAACTGAATTAATGATTATACTATAAAAATACTTTTCACAGTTGATACCTTCTGCGCACTAAAATTACACTCGAATTTTAACATCCTGAACAGTCAAAACCACCCCGAACTTTACAAACTCAACATCTGTTATACTGTTATACAATAACCTCCCCTTACAATGAGCGAAATTAAAATGATTAAAGGGTAAGTTTCCTTACAAATAAATTCGTCAAAGTAAAATGGCGTAGATATTTTGAAAGGTCGCAATAATAGCCCGAATACTTATTTCGGGGAAAGGGCACATTTAGTAAACATTTAAATGTCATTAATATACTGTTTATTTATCATGATTATAATACTAACATCACTATATTTTTTTTTTTTTTTAATATTTATGCTCTTTTCAAAATTTTGGCCATTTTTGTAATGGTTTAGTGAATGTAAAATGTTTGATACTAATACCCAATATAACAATTGTAGAATAATTAGTAATAAAATTATGACTTAACATTATGAAGTGTTGGTTATTTCTAATACGTGTCATTTCATCAAGATTTAACTGTGAAAATAAAATAATAATATGAAAGCAATGTCATAAAGGAACATCTCTTCGTATAGTCAGTCTGCTGCTTTCATACTGCATGTTCATAAAATATTATGTCATGTTAAAATGTCACAGCGTGTCTTGACAGTATTTGCATACAATTTTGAATAGTGGATACTTAATACATTGAAACAAAGTAAATGTAATATGTGTTCGAAAAATCGCATATCCCTCTGAAACATCAGTTATATTCGTTTTTGGAATAGTAGTTCAAGTTTTTATGTGTTTCCTTTTGAAATAATTATTTATATCTGTAGAACAATAGTAAATTATTCATATCTTTGTCTGTATTTATCTTTTTCTTACTTGTAGTTATGTCTTAAACAAAACTACCACTCAAAAACCACGATAGCGATTTACACATATCGGGAGATGCGAAACGTAGCACGATCTTGTGCTTGCCCACTGATATGGTGTTGCGAAATAGGTTGAAGTAAAATAAGCAACTAAACAACTATTCTTCTTTTCGTGCCATATCCGTTCCCGAGATGAGTTCAGCCGCTCTCTTGCTGACCATCGCTACTCGAAATAGGGATGGATACCCAAACCAGACTGAGATTTTTGAACCAGGACGTTTTTTTCCTACCAGCGACCTCGCTTGCTAAGGGAACTTCAGTGATGCAGAAGATGATATCTCTCAGGATGTCGCATGATTTGACCAAAGAATGCCAACTTTCTTCTTATTATTTCTTTGGTCTTTTTCATCCTCCACATTTGTAACTTTGTCTTTCCAGATGCTACGGAGCATGCATCTGTACAACAACATTTCAAAAGTTTAAAGTTTTCTGAGCGTTAGTTCTGTGAATAGCAATTTTTAATTACGAAACTATATTCTTCTATCAGAATGCCCGCTCGGGTAGCAGCGTCAGGTAAACTTACATGTTATCTTTCGATGTTGGACGTATCATTAAAAACCATAATATATCGTTAAAAGGCTGTTAGAAAACCTCATTGTGAAGCGGGCAAGACCCTTAATAGATTGTAGATAATATTATAAAAAAAATCGGTTTACAATATTTACTTATAATTCAAAAATCGAATAGAACCAATAATTGTAATGTATTGAAAATCGTAAAATAGTACTACATTACATGTCTAAGGTCTACAAGTATTCTTAAATAATTTAATTAAATTCTTCTGCCATAAAGACGGAAAATTATAGACGTAAAATTACTTGAAAATGTCTACAAAAGGATTATTCTTTTAAAATCCTCGTCGTCTTTTCATAGCCAGCCATAAACCACAGATGGAAAGTTCGATAGTGTTAAAACGTTGTATCACTTTGAATAAAATTAATTAAAAACGACCCAAGCCCTAATACGTACAGCAGCCTGATCTTGCAAAGATGATCTCTTAGCTGTACGATATGTCAATCACATAACATATATAATTTGTTCATTCAAAGACACCGCACACCAAAATATCATTAATTAACGGACATTAATATGCATGAAAGAAATGTAACAAAAAATAGTTCAATATTTAACAAACATTATTATGTTGCATCATTACTTTTTGTCAACTTTTTTTTATTTATGTCAACCAAAAGATAGAGGATAAGTATTAATATAATATAGAAAAAATAAAATGTGATGGTCCCAATTACATGTGGACACAAAAAGCATAATTAATCAAATTAAATTAGATCAAATATAATATTACGTACAGCTGTAAAAGTATAATATATTGGAGAGTTATTGAAAATCGTTAAATACATGTCTTTCCAACAATAAACAATAGTAAATAAAATTAATTACAACATTCCAACTTATTCCAAATGAGAACCGAATTTTATATATAATATAAGTATTATGGTATTAACTGTAAATTTTTGATGAAACATTTAAAAAAAAAAAATGTAAAAACTTGGTGGAAATTAAGAAGCAAAAAAGTATTAATGTCTTTAAAAAGACAAATTGTATATTTTTGAATTGTGTATTATTCACGAAATGAAGCATTTGGACCTCTCCCTTCTCAGAATGGAGATTATCATAACACACGATTTTTACAAGTAGAAATTGTCATTATAATTTCGTTCAACACATTTGGACTTCTGACTCATATAAACACGTTTTTATTTGTTTATTTGTATATGATGTATATATACTTATATTATTTATTGAAAACCAGCTGGATTAGAGCCAGTATCCCAGGACTGTGGGTACGAGCATTCTATCACTTCTCCACATCACATCTGTGTAGACATTGTATGTATAAATGTATTGCTTTTCCAACAATGTTAGGTTACTTCTGCACCTCAAGAGAGAGAAAAACCAAGTGATGTTCTTGAGTGCCAGGAAAACACGTATTATCTACCTACTCCAGTAATAATGGCAGACCTTTCATTTAAACCACGTACCTACCTATATGAGTCGGGGAAAAGAAGAGAAAAAATATTATAAAAATAGCAGGTAGATATTTAATATCTCAACTTTGGTGGATATGACTACTGGTTTCCATTTAGACCACCCTTTCCGTAAACAGAATTTCATAAACATAGCCTAAAAACAGCCCGTCTCTCTTTTCCGGCCAAAATTAATTACGAAATTTATTAATTACACACGATATCCAATTAAATAAAACAAATATGACTTCCCGCTATGAGGGCTGTCGGGGGTCAATATTTATTAACACATTAAGGGCGGTGCGCAAATTAGCTCAAATTTCTAATCAATATTACCTACTACATAGTTGCTTACCTCCCATAAAGAGGCAGCATCAAAAAGCCATGTTTTGCGTAAAATGATTTTTTTCTATAAAACACCGTTCATAAAAATACATATTATCATTCCCCAGAGTGCAATTATTTTTCACGATCCATAAAAAAGTACTATGGTACGTTTATAGTACCTACGTACCACATAACCAGCTATATTCGATAATTTGGGGAGGAAAATAGTGGGCGAAACAATGTGATAGAACAGATGCGATCTTAACAAAAACCGCAATAGCAATCATAGACAATAAATATGTAGCTGTCAGTCTATTATTGATCAAATATCTATTTTTAATGTATCAAATTATTCGACCGCATTAATAAATTCCCAGCAACTCATATTCCGGTAAACAACTCTTTACATGTGTCAGCAGATTGATTAGCGATATTAAATACGGTATCGCAATGGAAAATTAGTCTAATATCCATTTCCATAGTATCATATTATATTATGATGGTAATAATAAATAAAATTCACAGCTACTCGTATTTAAACCGCTGACTCGTTCAATATAATTGTGTACTAGAATATAATGTTTAGGTATTACTTTTGACTGTATAAATTACGAAATCATCAAAATGTTACTCGAATATACGTTTCCAGTCTGTTACCATCGCAGTCTCTATATCGCTTCGCCCAACATCTGATTGTACCGAGATGCGGACCTCGGATCCGTACCTATCATAAGTTTAGTATTGTAACATAACTGCTGTAACATATTATTGTACCAACCGTTACGCCCAATAAAACTCACTCCTGCATACATCTTCGACCTCTCCATCATCAGAAGGATAACACCTACAAATACATTAACCCCGCCAAGTTCTTACGCACGTGAAAAAGTCGTATCTGCGCATCTTAATGGTTGGACCATATTACTATAATAATAAAACGTTTATTTTTGAAGTGGGTTGCATTGTTGCATACAACGTCTGTATATGATATTTATGTGCACAGCTTTACCATTTTGTTGTGTTTTATCTGTTTTTGTTACTTCCATAAACATTTTAGCGATAAAATATACTCATATAACGTATTGACAGGTATAGAGTGTCCATAATACTTTACGACCCGATAGTTGACTTAAGAGAAGAACTCAACTTTTCCAGTCGCAGCAAAAGATGAAATTTTGTTGCATTATACGTTATGCAGACATCAATAAGACTTGTTGCAAAACATTGAACTCATATTAACCTCTCAAGTAGAGAGATACCGACCATTTTTGTTACTTTTAGAGTTTTTTTTTTAATAAATCAGTAGTGTAGATTTAACATGAAATCAATTAATTCAAAAATTTAAATCAGCGTTCTATCTGAATTGATATCGTACCCTTATAAAGTGGTAGACAACGACTTAGATACATACGCATTTATAAGTTATCTACCCAATTTGACGTTGTAAATTAAAGCTTTATATCTACATATTTACATACAACAATGTAAATAAGCCGGCTCGCACATCAAAACACGTCTCGTCTGCAACGTGTCGAATACGTCGATGTGACGTCATCGTTATTCACAAAACGCACGTTGCCAAATGGAGCTCCGAAAAATATCTAGTGCTGCTATCAACAAGTCGCACGCATCTCGGGCTGCGAGCTGAATACACCAGAATGCATACGCATACCTACGAATTGGTCATTCCTATACTGACTCGCCGCATCCAACTATATTATACGTTTCAAAAGTTTACGCGCGAATGTCGCTAGGTAGATGTGCGCGTTCTTCATAATATGAAACATTGGAATATTTCTCGAAGGTTTGATTTATGGCTGTGCGGCAGACGAATCGAGTTTAGTTGTGCGAGACAGCTAAATCTTTTCGCGATTATCGTGATTTGGGCATTCGGGATATTGTCTGACACACTGTAAGGTAAGCTATGCTTTTTTCATAAAGTACTTGTATTCATAAAGTCTGCATTTTATAAAGAAATTCAGTTCAAGAAGAATCATCGATACGGAAATGAACAATTTTTGATCATTTACAAGTACCCTCTGTCGACATTACCAAAAAAAATACATATAATATATTAGTTACAAGAAAATTGTTCACTATCAATGAGTCTAAACATATAAATATAGTTCGTTACGTGTCCAGAAGAAATGACGAAGCGATGGAAATATTATTCGGTTATGCTTTTGTTTCAAATTATTATCGCTGACTATATTACCTAACGTAGATATATGTAACAGATGGAAAATTGGTAAATTCTGCTGATCAAAACTATAATAATATTATTTATAGGAAATCAGAATATGGGAAAACACGTTTAAAAATTGGCGTAAGATAATATTAATAGAATGGTGACATATTATGTGTGTTTATAAAATAATATAATGTAATATGTAGGTATATATTGTGAATAAAATACTATTACCTCTATAATAAGTGAAGTTATTATTTTTATTTTCAATCACATTTATTTGAAAGAGATAATCAAAGTGGGATATGTAAGACTTACAAGACAAACGGTAATATAATATTATTACATAATCATTATATAACAAATTATAGAAATAAACTGGGTAAAATACTTTGTGATCTATCTAGGAAGGCGCGATCATAGATTCGACTTCATAAAGTGGAAAAAAATACAATGGAATAAGTATATTTTCTTTATTCTACTTTTTATTTCCGTATTTTACGCGGATGAGGTTGCGGACTTATAGCCAGTAATAAATATATGATATATACTTATAATATATTATAGAAGATAATATAATATACTTATAATACAAAATTATGAATAAAGGAATTTGTAACTTATCGTGGAATAATTGTAACCGTGTTTATATACGTAACCGGAAACTTGTAGGTATGCAGTTCGCCGTATCACACTTCACTATGAAATGTTGTATCGGAAATATATGGCCGGATATTAAAGACCGTCCAACCTCTTTGGGTTGTATAGGACTGACACAATATTCATGCCTAAATAAAACACGGTTCTTATCAGTTTACACTTTACAGGAAGCCAGCGGCAAACAAATTTTGAAAATAGCCGATATACTGGATTATTTGTTAGTTAGGTCAGGTTATGTTAGGTTTTCATTATTGAATTCATTAATTTTGCTAAAATCACCTATGAAAATTGAATTAATGTTCATATTGAATCTAATAAACTTAGAGACCGTATAGTATACGGTCATCTCTTTCCGATAAGAAAGTTCACGGCGAACTGTGCAACGGTGAAATGTTTTACGTACAATTTATATGTAACCGTTTATATAGGCTAAAAACAAAAATTGACAATGTAAGGATACTAATTTCCTCTGACAAGCTACCATTCATAGTCTTCACTAATTTTGGTTAGTTTGAGCCTTGACGTATCAATTTTTGCCGCCAATTACTCGGAAATCATTTTTCTCTTCTTTTATACAACGAATAATACCCAATATTAATTTACAATGACTTCGTAGGAGATATGGGAATCAGCGTGTTTCTAACATTATTTACACAATAGGTACAATTTCCAAGAATATACGGGTGTGTTAATAATCGTAAATTTATTATATTAAACGTAATGTAAAAATTTCGTTCAATTTCTTGAAGAATTTCTTGAGAGGAACTAAAAACGAATATTAAAGTATTACAAAACATGTTTTCCGTTCAAAAAAATACGTAACAATATACAAGTTAACGATAACGATTATTCAGATGAAAAACTCCGGAGAATTTTCCACATAAGCACCGTCACAAATAATGAAAATCTTTCTGAGATTATTCTCATAGAAAATTTTGAATATTTTCAAATAATATCGCCCATGTAGAAATGACAAATTTACTTATGATTTCCGGAAACGGTTAACTGTGAATTTATATCCGGTACGAAAAGGTAAGGCGTTCTCGGGAGGGAAAGGGTGCCTAGAGGGCCAGAGGCGGAAGAAAGGGATAAAGGCGGAAAATCTCAGGTATCAGGAGACTAAGAAAATCTCTGGGTGGGCCGAATACGGCTCTCTGTTAGGGGCAGTCCGGAAAACCCGAGCGGAGCAAACTTTGCATCAGCTTTGTTGTGGGTGGACTTAGGATAAGTTTTGCTCAGTCCACATAGACGAAATTCACTTTGGGTTTATCTGGGAAAAGTTTGCTACGGTATCTTATTATCACTTAATATTATTAAAGTGGAATTATTTTGTCACATGGGAGGCAGGGAGAAGGTTATTTATTAAACTAATATAATATTTCACTTTGGCAATAAATAATTTCCAATTCAAATAGTTATTGGGACGACCCATAGATTTGATTTTATAAATGCTTCCTTTTGACATCAGTAGATTGATTATAAAGTTCTTAATCACTTAATTCAGTCTAATAATTGTGAGTTCTTGGTGGAAACATTGTATTAGTTAAAGTACCTACTTATTCTACTCTCAAGGGTTCCGTCGCCGTGGTCGGCCCTTCGTCACCTGGCAGCGGTGCTATTAAAAGCGATCTACGCGCTGCAGATCTGGCATGTGGGCGGCGCGAGAGTTGGGCATATACTTTATACTTGTAAACTGAAGATAATTTTTGGTCGAGACCGGTCCCAGATTTCGCTAGCCAATTGAGCTACAATTTAAATAGGTATGTATACTTATAGCATTTTCAAATAATCAAAAAGAATAAAGGCATTAATTAATTGAATTTAAACATGAACTTAGGCCGCCATTTTGTTTCTAGGTTTGCCAATAGAAGAATAAAATAATAAATTTGTTGCCAATACATATACGTAATACGTTCGATTCTCAAATTGAACAAGCTTTAAAGATTCCTAATACGTACCCAATGCGTGTAAGACTCCTATCCAGAGTCAAAATTCTTTGGTAAATATAGTAAAGTATAATTAATAGGGTCGGTGAAATCTATTCCTACGGACTAGTAGAAAACCCTCCTCAATTATAATTTAAATTCTGCGAATGTGGCCATACTAATCATATTATTATGTAGGGTTTGTAAAATGGGTTTCCTTTCGAAAAAAGCGGGAAAAATTGCAAGGGGAAAAGAATCAATCACTCAAAGGCGGCGGTGGAATTGAACTGTCTTAATTTAGTAAACACCTTTCACGGATAGATGGTGTTGGCGACTTTTCGGATAAGCGGAGAAACGAATTTTACGAGCGAAAAGAAGAACACAGCTAAGTGGATTGAAAAAGAAGCATGTCTTACAAAAATCTCACTATGCCTGCCACGCTGTGACAGCAGAGGTGTGCGGGTAAAGGTTTAATCAAAACCAAAATAATTAGATTCCGTTCAGAATATTGCGTTTAAGCGTCGTTTGGAGCAGTGTTTGGTTAACATAATTAATATTATTATCGCTTTAAATGCAATTACAATATTAAATTACAAATACAAATTACAAAAAAAAAATACAAATATTAATTTTCATGTTCCCACCAATATCACTCGTAACTCTACGGTCTTCAAGATACCTGGTCGCAGGACAGATGTTATGTTTCATGATGCTGTATATCGTGCGATTAACTTATTTGATGACACCATAAAAGTTGATTTATTTTTTATTAACTATACCTATAATGTTTGTGGACGTGTTAAATATTTTAAATTTATAATTTTATATATCATGTTTCTTTAATATTTACATAAACACATGATGTCTTTTCTACTTTCTTGTTATATTAGTTGTTATTTGTAATTAAGACATTTTTATAATTTTGTATTTATTATGTATTATGGCTCATTGGCCAATCGCTGTAATGCCGTAATACTCTTTTTCTAAATAAATAAAATAAATAAATATCAAATTCAAGAAAACCTTCTTGTATAGAGATGAATACCTAACGCATGACAGCGATGGTAAAAAAGGACCACTAGCGTCAGTAGTTTTCATATAAACCACAAGCAAACGAGAGCATAATCATAGCTTTTTGCATACTTAACATTTTTATAGGAAAATTATAAAATAACCATCTGGAAGAAGATTCAATATTTTTTTTATTACAATTAATAAAATACCGATGGCTGAGCGGTTATGCTGCAGGTTTATAATGTCATGGGTCCCGAGTTCGAACCTCGGCTTTGTTACATACATTTATTACTCGTAAATACATTTTGTTTAGTTCTTGTTGAGTGTGGCCTTAATGAGTTGAGCAAGTGGCCTTCATACACATCTCGTAAAAACAAAAAGCTGTTAATACAACCTACACTCCCACATGTCCATGTTATCTTCTTAGGATCGAACAGCATCAGCTATCAATATTATAGTTACGTACCTAAGATGCTAAATGAAAAACCTCCTTCAACGAAGATTTAAAAAAAAAAGTAAAGCTGAAATCGTGTTACTTAGGATAATAATTAAATTAGGTGTAAGTTGGTTTGTATTGCAAATTCATTTAAAGAAAGCTTTTTTTGTAAAGCTTCCGATATGCTGTAGGTCTAAAAGATTGTTTAATACTTTTAATTGATTGGTGATAGATAGTTGTTGTTTTAAATATGTATAATTTTTTTAAATAATCCTCATCTAGCCAGATTATACGAATTTTACTAAATAAAATAAATAATATGTCTCTAATTCTTTTAAATATGTTATAAAACGATTAGTAAGAAAGCATCGTGTAACTATTCAAGAATATAAGTAAATTTTGATTCTGACAGTGAGATCATAGACTTTTGGCCAGAGCGTTGGAGCGGAGCTCGGAGCAGGAGCACGGAGCACTAGAGCAATGGGATTTTACCCGGAGAAGGAGCAGAGCCGGAGCACCGAAAATTTGTAGTGCTCCACTGCTCCGGATGTTTTTTTATTACTTATCAAATTTTCGTCCAAAAATCAAATGGAAACATTACATTTTGACATTTTGCAACACTGGAATTATTTGAAATATGGCAACACTGCCGAGTGATAAATAACCTCACTTTTTTTACAGAAGAGGCAAATAATGAGAGATGATTTGCTGTCGGAAATTTTGTTTAATAGAATTACTTAATAATGAAAATGACGATGATTTTAAAACTAAGTACCTACTTTTTTTTTACATTTGTATACATATAATACTTATTAAAACTTTTACCCGGAGCGGAGCCGGAGCAAGTATTAAGGTCTCGGAGCGGAGATGGAGCGGAGCAACTCAAAAAAGGGTCCGCTCCAACGGACTGGTTTTGGCGTGACAATTTTAAACTTAATCTATATACTACAGTTTTGATATATCAATGCATAGAAGCATACCTTTATTATTATGCGAATATTGCGAATATATATCTAGTTACAAATTCTAACATACTATGTGAAATAACCATCGAGCATTTTAATACAGACATATTATTTACTACTAACAGTCAGAATTTTATTCTATTACCTACCTAGTCCAGTAGAAACTCCAGCATTCGTTTGGAACTAGTTATATTCTAATATAATTATTGTAATTCGGTTGCTTTAATCAGTAATCTTTCTTGTTAAATAATTGTAAGTGTAATGAAAAAATATATCTACGCCACTGCGTGTGTTTACTCGTATATTCATTTCCTAGGCTAAATAAATCCAAACAGCCTCAGAAACAATCCATTTATTACTTTTATAATATTTTTTTATATGCAATATGGATACTATAATAAATTGACATAATATGTAATAATTTTTAGAAATCAAATATGTATAAACAAATGAAATTTAAACAGCCACGTAAAAATATTTAAGTAGAACTTTAAGATGTTCACAATACCACTAGTAATATATATGAAAAATATACGGGTGACTCAATGGTAATTGATATATGTATTATACATTCAGAAATTATATAGTTTAAGTAGTTATCTATAAAACAATATTCATCAAAATCACCTTCAATCAAGTGACATATATATATCCGTAACAATTTGGTGAAACGCAGCTATTCCTTTGACGACAACAACGACAACTTCGATGACAAAAATATTAATTGCAATAGTGCGCAAGTCCAACATACGTAGTTTTAATCCGAGCGCGAGTGAGATTAGATTAACTACATATGTTAAAACTGCTCTCCTGCAAAATATTGAATATGTGACTTCCAGACTTTCAGCTCTAAGGCACAGTATTTACTATTAAACTTTTCTGAAGACCGAATGGACGAAAGCTTTTCCCATAAACAGAAGATATTATACCAATGTCTCAATCAATCGTCGCAGTAGTACCTAAAGACCGGAAAATTCAATAAAATTTATCGAATTGTGAAAAATCAACGAGGAAAGGCACTCACATCCTCGGCGCGGGAATAACCCGTTACCAGGATCACATAAACTCTCTATCGAAGTGGCGGCTTAAGCCAATATAATATTTCCTATCGCTTTATACTCGCCTGATACTTCGAGTGGCGAATTGAACGGTCGGTCTTATTATTTACCATATATTTCCACTCGTATCATGATCAGAACCTGCATTAGTAATAATGGAAAACTGTAGGGTGTCACAGTGATATTTAATATAACTGAGTAATAAGTGTAGGTACATATAATATTAAAAGAAAAAATATATTATTTGTAGAGCACACATATTAAGAGGATAGGTTCGCATCAACATCGGTTATATTAAATAACGTTATACGAATCTCAGAAATTGGATCTTCTGTCAGTTTACGTTTGTTCGTTTAAAACTGTCCGCCGAAATAAGCAATAACCACTAGACGTTGCGTTTTTTCGCTCAATGCCACGTCCAGGCGTGCTTCGTTGGCTGGATTCTACACATACTACGGTGGTAGGGTCTAGAGGCGAGCGGTGAGGTGAAACTCAACAGCTGGTGGTTTGTGTCGGCAGGCAGCGTAAAACTACGGTACATTGATGAAACTTACACAGGTTGGTACAAATTTAGAAAAGTTTATTATTTCTCCATAAACATAGGGTGCTTATTCCATCTGAAACCTTTACCGATAACTTGAAATATGCTCAAAAATATACGAAGTAAAATCCCAGAATTAATCTCGGGCGGAGTGATAATTGAACACCCATATATCGTATGCTGAGGAATTTTATCAATGATTAGGCCACCGGCTCACGTATCCTTATTGCAGATAACCGGCTACAAGGCCACCAATTACAATCACATTAACACCCAGACTTGTAAAAATCACGTAGACATGATCTGTACTGTGACCTCAATGGAAATTGAACACAGAACTCGCGTGAAATGCCAGTGTCCAATGCATTTGACTGCGAGGGCTACTAATACCTTCGTATCTAATGATGGTTTCAAAATCCGTCTACATAATATGGATACCATTTTTTTAATCGAATCCCACACCAAAGTGTGTTTAGTATTATTCTAATATGTATGTTTTTAAAAGCTAATCCAAGCAACTGCATGCGGTGAATTTTGCTTATAGAGAGCTCCGTTAAAAAATACACTAGGTATATATTATACGTATTCAATATTTGGTAAAAATATTATTAATTTGAGATTTTTTTAACTAATTGAATCTTGGCGAGCGGCCGATAACGTAGTTTGGTGCGTGGTGTTTCCATCTAGTAGCTTTGGTATATTTTTTAAATGATTAAAATATTTAAAATAGAACCTTTAAATATAAAGTTGAATACATTTTTCGTACCAGTGCATATAAATACAGGTTACATGTAAGTTGTACGTATGCAGTTCATCGTGGGACACTTATTCGTGCGCCGCAGTAGGTACGTGAAACATGAGTTCGTATAACATTTTATCAAATGACGAGTTTTTCATTGAACATTTCACCGTGGAATACATTTGTACGTATCTTACAAAATGCGGCGATAGTTTGCAAATAGTACTGTTCCAATTAGATTAACCCTAACCTAACCTAGTAAAGACATCTCCATGTGTTTAGCACAGTTCATAATGTATTCCACGGTGAAATGTTCAACGAAGAACTCGTCATTTGATTAAATGTTACACGAACTAATGTTTCACGTACTGCGGCGCACGAATAAGTGTCCTGCAGTGAACTGTTTACGTACAAATTTCCGGATACGATAAATACATACCAACATAATATTTTTACTATAAAATATATCGATTATTTTTGGGAATGCAAATTATCTACATCTATGGTCCGTACGCCGCTGGTTCCAAGATAATATTTGTTTTAAATAAAATATCTACATTCTTAAATAATATTTACTTACAGTATTGAATAAAAAATAAATAAACTTTACCAATTTAGTCACCATTATTATTTATTTGATAAAACTATTTCCTATAATTCATACTAAATAATATCACAGTTTAGGTTCTCTTAACCCCACTTTTCTTTGCATCGTATAATAGACAAGTCTCTTGGGTAGCTAGATTTCTTTTATCGTTGAGAATGGCATGATATAATATATGAGATAATGTAGGTCACTGTACAACGCACCCGGTTCATGGTTTTACCTTTAGGATCATGTACCTACGACCTTTACATACGACCCTGATCATCCCTGACTCGGTTTGAATATTTCAGTTAAAATAAAAATCAGGCCCTCACATCCACGCTAAATAAAAATATCAGTCTGAAAAAAGGTATTTAAGGTAAATTGACTTTTAAATTCAAATCAATGATAATGTACTATTCCATAGGAATCCATATTAGCGGCCCGGATATTGCATCAAATTATACTATTAGATACGGGCAGGGCGTGTTGGGGGAATATAGATTTTCTAACCGCCGAAGATCCTGGTAAGCAGGCCAAAACTACAGCGGATTAAACGTGTCAACAAGAAAGCCTGCCCATCCGAAACAGACAGCGAAGACTAGAATCCGCCCTGGGTTGTCATGCGATCAAAGACGATGCAACCTCCATGTTCACAAGCTCAACCATAATATAAATTAAAGAGAGTATAGAGTCAGTGATTTCCAACCTTTTCCATTAGCGGGTCCTCGGATTATTCTGTAAAATCTTTGGAACCTCTCAAGATAAAATGATTCCATAATGTACATGAAAAAGAGTAGACAGTGATAAATCAAACTCAAAATGGCCGCCAACACTGCATTTTATAATTTATGTGTGACGTAATCGGGGATACATGCAAACAAAATCTTTAACATAAACAAACATTTATTATTTAGGTTCACATGCGAAATCGTGTCATCTTTACGAGCTTGTCCAGATAACGCGTGTCTCGTCGCGATACGGCGCGAGTGCATGTGGACAACTCAATGAGGTCACGTGTACCTCGACTGCGCGCGAGAAGCAACTCGCGGCGATTACATGTAAACGGCAAAATTAGGCCAATCGCGCCATCTGGACAATAAAATTCTATTATTAGCATTCCTTCTTTCATTTATCGCTCCCTTATGCCTCCTCTATACAGGGTATGAAGTGGATTAAGTAAAATATTAGTAATTATTTACTTACGTAATATTTCAAATATATATCTACATTAAGACCAATTTCACACGAGACACCTGTGTCCAGCCACCGGTGTGTCGAGATGCCGCAAACGCAACACTCGTTTGTCTCCGTCTGAACGCGCCCATTCATTATTTATGTGTAAATGCAGCCAATCGACACAACGGTGGCTGGACACAGGTGTCCCGTGTGAAACGGCTCTAAGAGTACCTATATATTATTTATTAGTCTACACGAATTACAATACCATATTATTAATGGTGTATTTAACTGTAACACTTGTTTACTACATTAGCAACAAGGTTTCATACTTCACGAACCCATCACGTAAAAGAATATGACCATTATATTATGTATTATGTAGTAAATATTGATATATTATGTTTCTACTCCACGTATAATACCCGTGCTATTCAAGGTTCAGTAGGTAGGTACTTCTTATAAATTATGCAATAATGTCATCGCACACGACGCTTACGTTATTGGCGCTGAAACGAAATGTGCAATATGCATTTGAAAAAAAATTGCAGGCAACATACAGTATGGAATATTGTTACTTTACTCCCGCTACGTTACGTTACTCCCATCGTGTGATGCCCATTTTAGACATAGATTGCCAACAGAAGTAATCAAAAAAATGAGATGTGTATTCATTTGCATAAGTGTTCTAAAATGGCTCATCCATAATGTAGTTTCAGAATAGTTTCGTGAGTAAAATTTAAAAAAAAAATAACATCAAGATGACACTATAAAAGTTAAATATTTTATTACTGAGAAAGCAAATATTTGTTGTAATCTCTATGGGTTGCAATCAGTGGCGAGGGGTGGAGGTAGGCTGTTAAGATCTGACATAAATAGTGCACATTAAACTTTGTCAGTCATCATTCGTATTCGTTTTTATTGAACTAAGACTACAATTTACAGATGGTGTTGGTTAGTTTTTAAAAATCAATCAAACCTTGCCTAACCAAACCATAAGAGTTTGGTATATTATGGACGATTCTATAAAATACTGCACACGTTTTCATTCATACTTATTTATTTTCGTTGAATTAAGAATACATATTACAGGTGTAGTTAGTTAGTTTTTTTTTAAATACATTAAGTCCTGCCTAAACCGAACCGTAGTTAATAAATAAAAAAAAATATTCTATCTATAAAATATCAAAAATTATGAATGGTAGAATAGACTATTATTAATTGACTATTATCTATTTTGGCTTAGTTTTCGGAGGGTTTAATTAAATTATTAAAAACTAACCAACAGTATCTGTAAATTGTAGACTTAGTTCAATGAAAACAAATACCTATACAGGTGTAGTTAGTTAGTTTTTTTTTAAATACATTAAGTCCTGCCTAAACCGAACCGTAGTTAATAAATAAAAAAAAATATTCTATCTATAAAATATCAAAAATTATGAATGGTAGAATAGACTATTATTAATTGACTATTATCTATTTTGGCTTAGTTTTCGGAGGGTTTAATTAAATTATTAAAAACTAACCAACAGTATCTGTAAATTGTAGACTTAGTTCAATGAAAACAAATACCTATGACTGACAAAATTTATTATGGACTATTTATGTCGGATATTAACAGCCTACTTTCACTCTTCGCCACTGGTTGCACTTTCAAAGATAATGATTTAGTAAAGCATTATGCATTCATGGCATGATAGCTGGGAAACAGCATGCATTATTAACGTCCCTCGAATTCATCTCACAGGTGGTAATCTTCGTTGTGTATAGAGCAACCAAACCAAGCAAAAGCGAAACCGGTTAACCGCACGTTTATAAAATTACCGAAACCGGTTAATTTATTCGGTTAGTTGACCAGCTTTTTTTAAAGTAATATTACAAAGAATATGTAATAAAGAGTAGCCCTAGCTCAGTCAATCGTCACAACAAAAGATCCCGATATCCTCTGCATGTGAATCCTGCTTCTTATACTCTTACCATATTAATCAGTTTCCCTTTTCAGGATTTAGAATTCTTTTAATATTTTATAAAGAGCTTCTCTATATATAGCGTAATATCCAATGAAACAGTGAACATATTGGAGGTATTTTCATTATTTGGTATTTACAATTAATTTTAATTATTTACTTCAAAATTTTAACCAGTTTTGGTTACACGTGAAAACCCGTTAACCGGATAATGATTTTCTTCGGTTCGTCAGATGCCCTACGTTTGTACCTTGTATTGTATTTAGCATTTTCAACAATATACAAATAGTATTTTCGAGACGATCTCCACTCTCGCTATTTATATAACCATCTCATAGAAACAGGTAGTATTAAAATTGCCTTCACGTGTTATACTCAAAATAATTAATATAGATCTATAACGATAACGATAATGATTGTATCCGGTAATATTAATTGCACCCGCAGATAGATTTGTGAGCTTCTTCAAATGATTTTCACCTACCTAATCATTTTGATATTATAAAAAAAAACTAACATTTACCATGACATCAAAAAACAAATTACCACAACGTTTTATAATACAGATCGGAGTGTTTCCATTCTAATTTTGAATACTCCGCGTTTACTGCAAATGAATTAAGCTATACCGCCATATTTATATTTGTATGTATTTCTAAATAATGCAGTCACGATAAATTAAACAGAAATGAAAATAAACTTTAATTAAGATAATATTATACTTTATAATATGATTAACCCAGTGAACTCTGTTTAAATTCGTTCATAATATTATTCTCGTAAATGTACCATATTGATAAAAATGGAAATGACGGATGAAGCGATGGATTTACAATTCGGGTACTAGTCCCTTTGTCCTCCAACATCCGCTAATATTATAGTTCTCCTTGTCATTAGTTGTATAAAGATCTTTAACTATTCATGCAACCATATTTGGCTGATATATATTAAACCGGCAGATATAACTACCCAATGTTCATACCCAACCAAATCCGCCTCGCACCATATCCGGTTGGGATGATCGGGAGTATTACGAGACACTAAGTTTTTAATACTGGCGAGCGGCAAGGATTCTTGGAGGCGCCGTGTGTTGTACATATGCTCCAACCAAGGGGTTGACATGGTCAAATAAAAGAAAAGAAGTTTTTATGTGAGGCTTCTTCTGTTTTTTATGGCTGATAATGTTTCAAGAGCCGTAGCCGTTACTCAAGACCGGGGTTGCCAGATTTTCAAAATCACATATCGGGACATTCATTATTTCGAACGACCAAAAAAAGAGTAAAACAATTAAGAAAAAACAAAAGAAAAATACATGAAATTAATTAAATTATTACATATGTAAATAAGTACATATACATATATACCTACAGTAGAGAATATATAAAAAAATGTCACATAATAATCCAAAGGAATCACAGTTATTAAATTAGAAGATTAGATACAATTACATTTTGATTTAAGTGCAAAAATGTATGACAATCATGACAGTTTTATTAAAAGTATTTTTCCAAGCTTTTAGCTTGTTTTAAAACATGTTCGCAATCTTTGCTCGATTAAATTATATTATAATAAAGTCATTACAAAAAAATTTTAATCTCGCTGACAGTTTCAAATTTTATTCATAAAAGGTGGTACGCCAGGCTATCTACAAAAATTAAGCAAGTCTCTTTAGTTATATGTGTGCATTTTTGTACATAATATACAACTAAGTCGGGATTTTAAGAGACAATGCGGGACTCGGGATTTGCCTGTTGAACTCGGGATAATCCCGCTCAAATAGGGACGTCTGGCAACCCTGCTCAAGACTGAGGTAGCCACGCGCCAAAGTGTGTTTTGACTAGCCTAGGCTATAGAACTACTGTTGGAGAGAAAATCACAGCATATAACAAAAATCTAATACGAAATAAATGCAATGCGGAGATATGACAAACTTTGGTTCCATTTTGGTAGCAACTTCAGTACCACTAGCTCAGTATCACCAGCTGATGTAAAACATGTTACTCAATCCATCGATACTAATTAACGTTACAATTGCCTAAATCTTCCATCCTGCAAAACTCCAAAAATATTTAACTCGTGTCGACATACATTTTTACCACAAAAAATGACGGTCGAGCCAGGACGCACTGACCGGTCTACTTTTAATTTCCGTATTTAGTCTTAAGAGATCGCTAGTTTAAAATAAACTGGAATGGGCTGAATAAGTCATAAATATTACGTAATTTTATAATTAAGCATTAATTATCTGTCTGCTATGTTCTTATAACTAACTATTTTCATGCAATGGAAAGTTCTTATATTGTGATTAGTGATTATATTTTATAACGCATTTATCTTCTTGATAATTTTATTTAAAGCGGCTGTTAAATCCGTAATATTTCAAGCAGAATCCCCTGTCAACTTTATAAATTTTCAATGTAACCCTAAGCCGTTCATTTGGGATTAGGAATTATCCAAACTTTTTAATGAGAGAGGCAGAAATGAAAATTTATTGAGCAAGCAAAATAAGTTTGAAGCTCCCGAGAAAGTTGTCTTATTCGCGAAACGAAACAACGAAGTAGAATGACTAGGAGAAGAGTTCATCTATTACGCTGATTAAATCGTCTCCAGAATTAATATTTAGCCAGATTATTAGTTGAACAGAAAAACATTTCCAACAGCCGATTTTATTCCAGTCTCGTTGAATTTATATTTGAGCTTATTGACTTATAACGGAACATGCCCTAGGGCCTAGAATATGTCAAATATTCATTATGCACTTTTAACACCGTTAATTATATGGGGCTTTATTTAGGTGTACACAGATTAGAGCGATGCAGTAAAACATGAAATCTTAGTACAATGTAGGAAGACTTCATTTTTAAAACACATTCATCCGTTTACAAAAATAATGAAAATTTGTATCTTCATAGCGTTTTTCTAAGACCAGAGTCACATGGGAACTGAAAATTGATGAAAGATTGGTTGTTAATCAATTTCCCAGGTTCTGTTTATTGATTGGCTATACCATATCTTTGTCGGAAAACATGAATAACGTACTTTCAAAATTTTGTATATTTTTCAGCGGTTTTAAGTTTACATCAACTGTTATTTTTAAGTTACTTAAATATTGAGCAGTTGTTCAAATTTTACCATTACATGTCAATTAAACAATATTTTTTTAATTAACAAAAAAAATAGTAATTTTAAGTGGCAACACTTTCGATTGCCAAAAGCAATGTTGCCACATTATTTATTAGTTTGCCAAACTGGATTGGAAAATTATATTTGATCATGTTACGTTAAGAAAGTTAATTTTTTTCACGGTTTGATCACCTTGCAGCCGAATCATAGCGTCAAATATCGCCTCGACAGGTAAAAGCATTTTGCAAATCGATAATAAAAGGTTATTCCTGAAATGGCAGATTTTCCACCGCTCCAAGAGCTGAATCTCATTTCCGGTGGCGAACCTCCTGCGAGGCTGCGCGCATTTAAATTTCTAAAACACTTTTCCTGCCATCGCTTCCGGTTTGAATTCACTTTGACGAATAATTGCCACACTCTCACTCTTAAAGTACAATCACACAAATATATACTTAATGTAGCTACCCTCATAACGAAATACGAACCAATCCACAAGTTAGTTAAATTGTTTTTAAGTACCTAAGTAATTTTGAAAATCCTCGGAAACATACTAAAAATAATATTGGATGAAGTGGAATTTGAACACACATATTTCTCTTTCCAGGTGCTGTCAACCAATCAAACTGTCGTTCTTGCGAATAATTTATTTTAACTACGTAATTCGAGGTGTTTTAAATACTACAAATAAAATATCTTTATAATTTAAATCATTGTAATTATAATGCTATTTTTATTCTTGAATCTAAAAAATGTTTTCAAATTTATAGCTATGTTGGCTTTGACACCTAATTTTGCAAATATTTACTTCAGATAATGATGTGAAACCTGAAATACCTATTGACTTAAAACAAGTTTTGTATAAGTGAACTCACTGCAATTATTGTTAAATAAAAATCCACCAAGTGCATGCTAACTCAATTACCTAATGCATTAATTTCATAATTGTAGGTGATAAAACATTATGTATTCGAAAATCGAATTCAATAATCTAGTCATAGTCATAGTGAAACGGAAATTTCACCACCGTAGCGCCCGATTCTTCTTCTTCTTGGTCGTGCACTCATGGCTGAGGATCATGACCACATTTGAATTTCGCCATCCTTTGAACGACCAAGACTTTCCATCCTTCTCGATCTTTCGCTTCTCTCAGGGCGGAATGGATGGTGCCAGTCAGCTCTTTCACTTGGTCGCTCCATCGCGCAGACGCTCTTCCTCTGTTTCGCCTTTCCTGGAGGCCACCCAAAACTACCAGTCTATCCAGGTTGTCCGGTCCGCGCCTGATAATATGTCCAAAAAACTGCAGAATTCTTCTCAGACATATTGTCGAGAGTAGCGCCCGATAAGTTTCTAAATATTAACATATTTATCTAATTGTATATATATTTTATAGAAATAAGTGTGTTTGATTTTGTGTTATATGGCTAAGGTAGCTCAGACGGTAAAATATTTTTAAATATACGAGACGGATCGATAATCCTCACACAGTAAAATATTTGTCCACGTGGCGGACCCATAATCTCGGGAGATTTAACGAACCGGAACTGCGTTCCGGTCCATTTCGATCCCTGGCTGACACTCAATTAGAGGTTTAGCTGTGTCTATCTCGTATGATACGATTCTACTAATACATCATCCGCCGGGGTCTAGAGATAATTTTGGAAGGATGATGGCCAGCGTGCCAGTTAAAACGGGCAGAAGGCGAACGACAATGAGGTGAAGTGATCAGGTGAATAAATCAACTGGAAAATCCATAGCATCTGGCTTGTATACAAGCCTTGCAGAGGAAAGTGAAAGATGGTGAAAGCTGATCAATTCTTTTTTCTTTCAGCCTGTCACGACTCAGCATTGGGGCATAGCGCAAACACAAGTTCGCGCCACTTCCTTCGATCCATCGCAAACTATTGCGCCTCCCGACATTCCAGACCTGCAGCGCGTAGATCGATTTTGTAGCACCGCTGCAGGGTGAGAGAGGGCCGGCCATAACGAAGGAACCCTTGGGGCTGTGCCACAAGGGTACGAAGTGTCTCACTCTTCAGCGGCATCCGGAACACATCGCACCGTGAGTGTAAAACCAACGTATGTGCAAATTACATAGTTTGGAGATATAAGGGTTTGAAGTTTTCATTTGGTCAGGATAAATAGAGTTTCTAAAATAAAACGATAATATTTGGTGTATGTATACATTATGACATGTTCTTTTATTAATTTTATTTTTTTTCATATAAATCCATCAAGATTACAAGTTTTAGCAGTTGCTATGGTTTTACACTTTCATGATGCACAGAAAATGTTGATATTTCACAGTTACCAGAATTGCAGTAAGATTTTTATTGGGAACTTTGGTAATACCATTATAATATAATATATTATATTATTATTAAATAAATCAAGAATGATATTTACCTATAATATTTTGATATTTTAAGCTTACTAAATATAATTTATTAAAATAGATGCATACAATTTTAAACCAAAATAAAAATAGCAAATTACAATAATTGCAATGTTTTTATAATTAATTTTATCGACGTCAATTATTATCTGAATCTGTATTTAAATGTGTAGATGAAAGTTTTTTTAATAAAAATTATGGTGTATTTCTGGTATCACTTTTGATGAACATAGGGAAATCAAGTCATTTAATTTTGCTTCGGAGATCCGAGGTGGTTTTATAAATGCTTTGTGTAGTTGAGGTTGTACTGATTGACGTCCGCCCTGACGTTTTCTAATATTTATTACATCAAACACTTCTGTTTCATACTTATTTTTATAGAACAGGCAATAAGGATTGTTTTTCCTCACTTCAATAACGCAAATGTCTACCCAACTAACCTTTTTACTATTTTCGTTGAGTTGAAAAATATTGCCCATTTCATTTGCTAACTTGTGAAAATCAAAAATCTCGTCAGTGCCAATTTCCAGTGAATCACTGGAATCCACTGTATTGGTATATAAATTGGACCTGACTTCAAGACTATTTTTTTCTTTCTCTATGCAAGAGTGTTATAGAGTCACCCTCGTTCTAGGTGTGTCCTACGACCAAAAAGTTGTGTGTGATTTTTGGGATATTAAAATTCTGGACGGCGTATAAATACATTGCTGTAATAAATTTATTTTTATTCTGTCCGGCACAATTATCCGAATAAAAAATGACTTCCTTCCCAATTGATTTATCTTCCAAAAATTTTACAACACAAGAACCAATTGCATTGGCCCCTTTGTTTGTAGTCCCTTCATGCTAAACAAAACAGTAACCATTTTTATTATTAATGTGTGTAAGATGGTAAAATTATAGGTTGAAAGCTTTCTTTTATAATATAGCACTGATATCTGGGCATTTGGTGTTGATAATACGGCCTGCAGATTATAGCAACATACTATTTTATTCGTCTTTCGCCTTCTGTGTTTTCGATAATTGTTTATTTTTTTGATGAATGTCATATATTATTTAACTTGAATTATATTTTTCTCTTCGCTACTGCAATTTTTATATTTTTCACAAAAGTCACATAGGTCCTTGTTTGGTTGAAAAAAGCCTATATTATAATGGGTATTGTTCCTCTTGCAAACCAGCAGCATCCTTATCTATATCCAACATGGGTTCTTCAGCATCAGGAAATGTACTTGTCACATTTTTGAAAATCTGTAACATTGCAAAAACAAAAATATCATAGATCTGATTGATATACTGTTGTGTTAATTGAAAGAGTTTATTATTGTAGGTGCATAAAATAAATACATAGGTACATAAGATAAGTCGATAATAATAAGTTTCATAACAATAATAATATTTAGGTTAGTTTTGTATATCATTTTAGTATAATATTTATCACAAAGTCTTACCTTTTTAGAAGTTTTTCAGCTTTTAAAGCTAACTCCACCATCATTCGAATCCTTAAACTTATATTTGATAAAAACAAAATACACTGCACTACATTACTTGAATCAAAGGAAACAATAATGTGTTGTAGAATACGTCTGGATGCGTTATCAAAGTCTTAACACTGAATCATTTCAATAATTGCCTGCTATCACAATAATAAAAACAATGCCACATTGCATTCACCAAAAGAATGCGTCTGATGCTCGGGTTTCACAATTAGTCATGGATAATCATTTGCAGATACTATGGTTTTACATTAACAATGGAAGTAAATCTTTGTATTGTAAAACCCAAATATCTGTCTTTTTTAATGAAAATTTTTAAGTTTGCAGTAACTTCAATTTTACATTATCAAGTTTATGACTTTTGCAGTTGTTTTGCATTTAAATCTCGAAATTGAAAAATTTGCACTTGCTATGGTTTTACACTCACGGTGCGACATGTTCCAGCCACGTAAAACGTCTCGTCGTGATTACCTCAATCACCGAAGGCTGCTGTGTCTGCTCACGAACTCAGGTGTATGTAACGCGGTCGTAGCAATGTACCCCTAAGATTCGGTGGAGATATCGATTCTCAAAGCTTAAAAGCCGAGACCGTTAAAGCTTAGTAAGATGCCATGTCTCACAGCCATACAAGAGCACATGTAGCACGCACGCGTTGAACAAACGACATTTGGTTCTCACAGAATACCGCCTTGACCTTCATGCGACTTAAAGTTGGCTGAATGCAGACCCGCCATACACATGAGGATTCCAAACTCACTAGATCTAGCTAACTTTCATCTCGGAACTTAATACATTTTTAATACTATTTATATTTCTTTGTTTTTTCATGTCACGTTGTAAGCGTCTTGAATTTTTATTTTGTAAAGTTCATTATATATAAATAAATACTTTTGAATGTGAATCTCATCACTGAACAACATGAATGTTGAAATAATGAAACGTTGTGAATGAAAAATGTTCTTAATGAAATCGTACGAATGTTGAAACTATAATAGTGTTTAATCTAAGATAGCACATACAACCGGCTGATTACATGTTCGAACATGTTCGCAATCTTTGCTCGATTAAATTATATTATAATAAAGTCATTACAAAAAAATTTTAATCTCGCTGACAGTTTCAAATTTTATTCATAAAAGGTGGTACGCCAGGCTATCTACAAAAATTAAGCAAGTCTCTTTAGTTATATGTGTGCATTTTTGTACATAATATACAACTAAGTCGGGATTTTAAGAGACAATGCGGGACTCGGGATTTGCCTGTTGAACTCGGGATAATCCCGCTCAAATAGGGACGTCTGGCAACCCTGCTCAAGACTGAGGTAGCCACGCGCCAAAGTGTGTTTTGACTAGCCTAGGCTATAGAACTACTGTTGGAGAGAAAATCACAGCATATAACAAAAATCTAATACGAAATAAATGCAATGCGGAGATATGACAAACTTTGGTTCCATTTTGGTAGCAACTTCAGTACCACTAGCTCAGTATCACCAGCTGATGTAAAACATGTTACTCAATCCATCGATACTAATTAACGTTACAATTGCCTAAATCTTCCATCCTGCAAAACTCCAAAAATATTTAACTCGTGTCGACATACATTTTTACCACAAAAAATGACGGTCGAGCCAGGACGCACTGACCGGTCTACTTTTAATTTCCGTATTTAGTCTTAAGAGATCGCTAGTTTAAAATAAACTGGAATGGGCTGAATAAGTCATAAATATTACGTAATTTTATAATTAAGCATTAATTATCTGTCTGCTATGTTCTTATAACTAACTATTTTCATGCAATGGAAAGTTCTTATATTGTGATTAGTGATTATATTTTATAACGCATTTATCTTCTTGATAATTTTATTTAAAGCGGCTGTTAAATCCGTAATATTTCAAGCAGAATCCCCTGTCAACTTTATAAATTTTCAATGTAACCCTAAGCCGTTCATTTGGGATTAGGAATTATCCAAACTTTTTAATGAGAGAGGCATTCTTAATGGAGGAGGAATAAAGGATTTCTTAATGAAATCGTACGAATGTTGAAACTATAATAGTGTTTAATCTAAGATAGCACATACAACCGGCTGATTACTATTTGTACAATGCCACTTTATTGCGAATCAACAACCCTATGTTATATTTCGCGGTAACACCGCTTGAAAATATTATAATTGTAGCAGGCTCTACGCCGTAGCGCATAACGTAGCAGCGCGGCGTAGACGTTCATAAGTTCCCCACAAAACTACTGTCATGAATTATTCTGTATGCCATTATGCGGTCAGACTTCAATCTTGAAATATTCAGTGAATAAGGTATAATATAGGGAGTCTGGATGAAAATTTCAGGTTTACTATATGTACGCACATGGTAACAATTAGGTAACATTAAGCTTGCCCCTACCCAGGCGCGCACACAGCCAACCGGTATGGGGGGGTCCAATTTTATAAATTATTTATAATCGTTTATTATTGTTTTTAAGGCGATTAGAAGGGGTGGATTCTAATCTAGCAGGTGTCACTGATTTCTACGTTTACCGCACTTTAAGGCTAAATACCACATACCTAGACACTACGTACTTTGAGTCTAGCGATGAACACCTGGCCTGCACACATTTAAGTTATTGCGAAGTGTCGCATCCACAAGTGGTTATAGAATGAACGTTGCATAACGGTCACAATAATTAGGATCGCTAGTGACATTGTGTGCCGTCCGCGTTGGCTTATCTTTCAGACATGTCGCGTTAGAATATTAAAAGAAACATTGGATATCCTACCAATTCTTGACTAGGTACTACGGGTCTTCTACTGACAGCCTCGACCAGCGTAGGAGCGTTTTTCTTGCCATATATGATTCTCGATACCCATCTAGTTAGCAAAGTACGTACCCAGCTACTCAGCAACGCATATCTCGCAACGGAGTATGCAAAATTTCCAGTAAAAAAAGCTCTCGCCTTCGATTCCGAACGGAATTAGTGAAATTTCAATCTAGAATTTTTTTAAATGGTAAAAAGGGGTAATTTAGTGATAATGTCAATTTCTCGAGTACCTCAAGAATTGTCGCGAGATCAAAAAATGTATAAAACCAATACTCTTGACTTCTATAATTCTGGAATTTCGAGAAATAAAAATGTCGAATAAGAACAAGCTGTAGTTATGATTTTACAGCTAATCAAATATGTATAGAAACATAAAATAGCTATTAGGTATTAAATCTTAAAAGTATTGTTACATATTAAATTTAAGCTGCCCCAGTTATAAGAATACCAGAAGTCAACTCCGACCTAAAGCCTCAATGTAATTGAGGCTTAACCCTCCAAGGGGAGTCAATATAGTGGATGCTATGACGTATCATTTAAAAAAATCTTTGGCGGGTTTTGATCATTATTTTATAATTTGAAATTACACAGAATATATTTATACCGAACTACGTATGTCTTTTTCGATGTTGACCATTTGTGACTTTAAATTTAGCATGTAGGTACTGCACAAAGTTCATACGACTTCTTCGATGTATAGTCATAATATTGCTTACCGCAGCAGCAGTCATGAGATAAAAAGAATTCAATTTTGTGTTGAGGGAGACAACTTTAGGGTGTACAGAGAGTTACTTATATTATATTTCACCGATAATATATTACACCCCGGCCATACATCACAAGGGTAAAAAGTGTAATTCGATTAAAATGGTCGAGACGCTTTCTCCGCCGGCCACACTTGCGCTTCGAGGGTCGATTTAATATGAAGATACCGAATATATAAATTGAAAAAGTTTTCCATACGTGTTGCTGTTTTCCGAGTAATTTAATTGAATTGTGCGATAATGCATATTGGCCCGATTTTCAACAAAATTGCTTTGCTGTAGACCAGGGGTCGGCAACGCGGCGCCCGCGGGCCCTCAAGATACCATCACATTATAATACTGTCACTCCACTAACAAGTTGAATTTCATAAAAAAATTATTATGTCCGCGAGTTTGTGATTCATGATTCAATCGGTTGTCCCGTCGCTAGCTTAGTATTGGTTTGTGACACAGACCACTTTTATCAAAAAAAACTTTTTTACGTAAAACGATCATTGAGTATTGTTATGTTACATATCCAGTGAAAAAAGACCAAAAAATATTGAAATAAACTAGTTGTAAGTATATTTTTGTTCCAAATCCATAAAAATAATACAAAAGATTGGATTGGTTTGTTCCATATCCGGATATAGAACAAACCAATACTAATAATTTTCTACGCTATATTATAAGTTGTATTGGTTTGTTCCATATCCTTTTCGACCAATGGCATCGCACATTTTATCTGGAAGAATGTGGACAAAGAACAAAACAATACGCAAATTCGTCAGTTTATTTAGTCATAGTTACATTATTTTAGTTACGTCATGCATAACGTTTGACTGGCTTTAATTTGTTTGTGATTCGTATTGTATTATTATAAATATAAGTTTTAAAGTAAATAATGGATTTTTCTCCATCTCCCCTAGAATTTCTGATAACATTTGATTTAGAAAATATGTTTTTTCTCTTCCAAAGGCAAACGTATCAAATTTTTTTGAATGTCTTTAATTTTACAGCTTATTGCGATATAAATAAAACTGTATACAATTATTGTATTTGGCACGAATTCCTAAATGGCAGATCTGGAAATGTTTTGGCAAGTGAAAACATAGATCATTCGTGACATTCCAACAATAAATAATTAAGTATATAATTTTGTGATAGGATAAATGTGTGGGTACCTCAAAATAAAAATTCCGTAAAAACGTAATTAAACAAAAGTTTTCTGAACCTGGGCATGGAACATTACGAAAGTTAGATACTGCTCATAGCGTAATTAAACGTTTCCTAAGAATTTGGGAGGTTTATTCTCCATTTTCATTGATTCGGTAGGTACTTAGATATATTGAAAATTTCATCAGAAAAAATGTTTTTTTAAGTTTTACAGATGTTTGAGGCAGATTTTTTCGACTACCAAGTCATTGCAGCCTCTTATGCTTTTAACAATATTCAATTCACAAAACTAAAGCATTTACAATACGAAAAACGATCTCTTCTGTCCAATGTGATATGGCGATAGGATTTCAATGGTCACTTCATTGAAATTAATTTGATTCGTCGTAATATAATTACCCCTTCCAGAAGCTCTAGAAAAAAATGGCTTCCACTTCGTATACACAATAGTAATTGCAATATTTTAAGTACCTCAAATTTCTATTTAAAAAAATATGTTCCATCAGGAAACAAGAAAATTGTTAACATTAAGTCACAAAATGATAAGGATTTTTTCAAAGCACTATTTGCACTGTAAGCAATAATTAATGACAATTTTTTTTCTGGAAACCTTTGTATAATTCGTTCAATTGCCTTATTTCCCTTTATATTTCTTATTTTTTTCGATGATATTGTATTATTATTACAAATTTATATTATGTCTTTTTTCAATCTTTACTTACCTACCAAGATTATTTTAATGTTTTTATTGTAACAATTTTATTTATCGCATTAAATGATAAATATAATGACCTATATTGTATTTATTATTATTGACGAAAACACAGTAACAATGAAATATTACGCGCGTTCTAATACAAAAATAGGAAAAAATATTATCTTGGTTTGTTCCATATCCATAATTTGTTCCATATCCACAAAAACGAAAAACATTGTGCATTTTGTGGATATGGAACATAACAAAAACGTAAAATAAAGCTTTACGGTGTATAAGTGCCATGTAACATCACTATTTATAAGATATATAGCTGAATATAATAACATCCCAACAGAAAGTTTGATTCTAAACCAAACGCAATCGCAGTAGTAAGCATGTGTACATGTAATGCTCGTTTCCCGCTAATTATTGAAGTTATTTGAATTGGTCTGTGTCACAAACCAATAGTAGGCTAGCGCCGTGACAAATATTACACTCGATGCACGTAGTTTTTTTATTCTCGTAATAATTCGTAATTATAAAGAACATAATTATATATATATATATAAACTACATCATAATATTATATAAAGATTATGGTTACTCTCATAGAAGAGTTTTCTTCTAGATTTTAGGAATTTGTGTTATTAGAACCAGTACTGAGATTTTTTATACATCCATTTAATATTACTGAAAATGATATTTATACTCAGTATGATTTCAACATATTTTGAAATTAGTAATACCGAAGACCTAGAATTGGAAATAATAAATATACAAAATGATACCATATTAAAAACACATTATAATGATTAAATGTTTTGTAATTTAAGCGCAGTGGATAGTTATCCTAATTTAAGACAATGTGCATTAAAATATCTTTATACTGTGCTACGACATGTTCTTGCGAGTCTATTTTCTAATATAAATTACTTAAAATCAAAATATTCACAGACCCTTATTCACAGATTCACAGACCCTCACTTGGATAATTGCGCAAGGACAGGTAATTCTAATTATGTACCTGACTATAATATGTTAGCTGAAGATTTTTTTTGCATAGCATGTATTCGTATATAAATATATGTAAGTATGTACATTTAAATATAAGAACACCTATTTTAAAATAGGTACATATTAACAATTTAAATTTAAGTATAATAATGTTGAAAATTTGAATCTTGGTTTATTGCTTAACTTTTTTAGTATTTGTATTTTTTATTTTATAGCTTGAAATATTAGTTAGTAAACTGTTTAATTTGAAATTTGTATTTTTTTCTTTATCGTAATGGAAGAAAGGGTTAAGAGTACCTACCTACTGATTTATAATATCTCATCGCGCATAGAATATATATAAATAGTATATAATAACTTAACAATTGTCAATATTCCTACAAGACAATCAAGAAAATGCAGAACAAACACCTCAATACGTGTTGTATTTATTTACTAGTAATTTTAGTACAATATTAAGTAATTTAAAATGCGCACAAATACTTTCAAATGCGGTTAGTATTTCATTGTGTGTATGGCGTGACCTAGTTGATTAATAAAGTGCTCCTTAACTTAATTCTAAATGAGAAAATATTTAAAAACTGATATCAATATGCCCATCTATGTATCCAATATTTATTCAATGAGAAGTGGCGCCAAATTGTAGCAAAGTCATAAATTCCATTGGCCGAAATTCTACCAATAACCGTAAAGCTCTTTTTTATTTTATTTAATAACCTGGCAATAAAATAAAACTAGAAGTGGACAATAATAATTAATATCTAGACGTCAATGACGTTTTATTACGCTATTCGTTTTCTAATTATTAACTAACTAATTGTCTGGAAAAAATCTATTTGCAGTCCTAAAATTTAGGTGTATTTAGGCACATTTAATGTGCTTGACGGTTTTTATGATTATCTCAAAATGGCGGAATATACAGGTTGCCGACTTTGAAACCAACAGCCGCATACAGAGCTGCTGAAAGTAATATTTCTCGGCCAACTACTGACGCCAACTATTCGATAGTAAAATCTACTGGTTTATCAGTATAGTGTATTAAACAATAATTTGTATGAAGTATGTGACCGTAATTTTATTACATTTTATGGAGCATCGTACTTACGTGCCTAATCCAATTAATTATGTATCAAGCTTAATGCCCAGTCATGATAATATTTCCATAGATAAGAAACATTTCAAAAAATCGTCTATCATCTCTATGGACTCCCCAACTGTCAGTTGGGTATTTTATGGGACATAAATAAAGAGCACCTCAATATTTCCCGCGTCGAATGAAAAGCTCCGTCGGATCGCGTGCTCTGTTGCAATCAACGTCCAAAACGACTATTTAAACTGACCAAGCGTTTCATTTTTCTATTCATGGCTAATTTTGAACATGGCAAACCACATAAATGTCTTACATAGCTGACAAAAACGCGGTAAAAGTATTCGAATTAAGAAGTTACTGTTTCTAGGCTATTTTTACAAAATCAAAACGAGGGCCATGACCTACGCGAAGGCCAAAAATGTGATATAATGACTAATTAAACAATTTACTTTGTTAAATAATATGTAATACAGATTATAATATGTTTATTACACGAATTTATCAAACATGATTACATATAGGAACTTTGTTGAAACCGTTTAATGTTTCTCTATCTATAGTGACGACAATGTTCGCAAAACAAAATTACTAACAATGCGAAATCACGTTTTGTGTGATTTAAAGAATTCGTTGAATTTAACATCAAATCGTTAAAAAAACCAACGAAATGTAGGACTGTGTAGTGGAAGTGGACAAATCCAAGCAGGTTTATTTTCAAATGGGCTCAAACAAACAAACATTGTTAATATGATGAAAGAAACGACGTGCTTATTTGTTGCTTAGTAAACACGAACTTTTTAGTGAGGAAGAATGAAAATATCGCATTCTCTCAGTATCAAAAAGTGGATTTTACCGAATTTTAACACTGTAGTAATAAACATAACATGTGTAGAATAGCGTCCCATAGATAAACACTTATATCTTGCTGCATACTTATTTATTCAGGAGAAAAGCATAACAAAGAAAAAATTAAATATTAAGATATTTGGTTTATAATAGAGAAAAATGACAATCCTTCCCCAAAGATAGAAGGTCATTTAAGAATGCTACTTTACTATATTTATGTTGATTCAGTACTTTTGTTTATAACAAATCACAGATTATAATATAACATTTATCTTATTAAGTAAATAAATAGTGTATATTTACGAGTGTTTTACATGGGGTGCTGACGTGGTTTTCAAAACAGGGGTCAACACGCGAAGAGTTGGACAACGGCCAAATGCTGAAAAGATTATTTTACCCTTTAGCGAAATTGCATTTATAGCACCGCGATAGTCCTGTTTTTAATTTCAGCAAAAATTGCTTTGATGGTTTATTTAAAATTAGAACAGCCTATCACTGTAATGATAGACTGATTAGAGCAACACTAATTGATAAAATCAGCATATTTCATATTTGAAAATGGAACTTCGATCTGTCTACAGATCTACAAACGTATCTGAAGAATGGGATGAGGGAGCCACTTTCGAAAACTACCCAATTAAGACTCGTAACTGGACAAAATCTGACATTCGAATGACATTTTCAAAATGGCGTCCTATGGTAGTTCGTAGTTCCATTTTTGGCCATTCTACAGATAAGTTTGTAGGTCTGTACTGAATAAGTGAGACCGCGTAACAAAAGAATAACAATATGTGCATATTTATTTTGTTCGTATTACAAGATTCAAGTATTGATACTTACTGACGTTTTTTATAAACCTATTTAGTTATATCGGCGTTAAAGTCAATAAAAAAGCATATCAATGATTTTACATCGTGAACAATGTGAAATAATTTCATAAAGAATTTTAAAAAACCTCTCTATAAATACTTTTCGTTACAAGGAAGTTTTTGCGAATGTATACCGTCAGGGGTTAATGCAATAACCTTCTCTACTCATAAAGTAACCCGGAAATGAAAAAAACGTGGGAAGAAAATTTATTGGGGATCGTATAAAAATCCTCTTACAATAAAAAATCATTTAAAAATAAACGCCTGGAGTTTTTTGAAACCGTATTGTGAAAATAATTCATTTTTATGTGAAATAGTTTATCCGTAATTAAAATATTCACTGCTTCTGAATAAAGGCAGCGAACGGAACAATTTATTAAAAAAAAAAGTTTTATAACATAAATTTCTGTAGCTTTACATATTTTATCGGTTGATACCAATGCCTTGTTACTCGAACCACAATTATTAATAAGTATTGAAAATATGGTGGGTATATAAAAATTTATAGAGCTACCTAGGTATTTTAACAAAAAAATAGTAAACGATAATAAAATAATTACATTTACAGATATAAACTTTTTATTATGAAAACAGACACTGATTAATGCAGGTTAGGCTATTCATGAAAATATTTTATTTATGCGGCCATCAGCAAAAACAAAAGAAAGAATTTTAACTCGTCCGCAGCCATTGTTATTTTTTAATACTATGCTCCATGAAAAGTAGACAAGAGAATGGCAACACAACAAACACGTGTTTCAAATTCCATAATTCAAAGCGGTTCAGAAAAACGGCAGTGCCAACATAAAAAAATGGAAAAAATTTTATTCAAATCAATGCGGCCAGTTCACAGTTCAGCGGGCTAACGAACGTCGCGCCGGGAAAAGAGGGGGAAATGGCGGGAAATTCCAATCACCATAGACGAAAAATACTGGTCCAACACGGCAGACTCCATAGAAATCGGCGAAAACGATTAAAACTCTTGAATATTTATTGGTTCAGTGGAATCAGCGTTCGATTTAATTTGAACGGTATATAAATCTATGCCCTCTCTGATGAGAACAAAATAACGTATAATTGAGAATTAATTCTCAATTATCCAACCAGTACATATAAGATCAAATAAATAAACATGGTTTGTGCCACACAATGCGTCACATTTTAACCCTCTGGATAGGTTTTATTGTCGATAATAAAATCATACTGCTTTAAACGTTAGGATCAAAACTTATTTTATTAGTCTGAGCGATGTTGCCAGCATGGTCGGACGAAAATGGATTATACACAGAATGTAGGTAAGTACCTACGCACCGTATTGCAAACATTCCCTATAATGTCACTTTCATAAATGCAATATAATGTTGTTAAATAATTATATTAGGTAAATTTTGCGGTATATTACTTTTAAACGATTTTCTAACTACATTTTTTTAACATTGCCGTTGTGGAATATTTGAAAACTGTTGTTTCCAAGGTCTACTGTCATGTTCTAGAAAACAAAACGTTATATTCATTTTTAAACATTATGCAGGTACCTAAGTAACCGATTATAAAAAGAAATACTATACAAGCCATAGAAAACCTCTACAATATGAAATGCACATTTTTTGAGCTTTTCAGGTTACGTCATCCAACCGCCACAAGAGGAGCCTACCCATACTTTTCCAAACATACCAAGCCCTGAATAAAAACTAATCATAAGTGCAAGTGAGAAAGCATTCGACGCGCGACTAATATCCGCAATGTGTTAGTGTAAGATAGAAGACACGAATAACCAACTTAGTGAAGCTAGAAGTGTAGCCGGTAAATGTTGGTTTAATTAAATTTATGTGGTTAGAGCAAAACCGGGAGTATTTTTTTTAATTATGTCATTAATTTAAATATGAAGGTGGATATGTATTTATCTTGGTGCAGTAGTACAGAGAGTGATTACAATGGTTGGAATGAGATAACGGTGTAGAGTAATCAAAGGTTTGGTGATATTAACGAAATGAGAGTCTTGATTCGAGTGGAATGATGGTTGACTACGTCGAGTGGAGGGCTCGTGACGGTAGCCGTACGTCTCGTGACGGACTCGATGAGCTGAGTGAAGATTCATGCATTTCCATTTATATAAAATCAGTTCATATAATATTACAAGAGATATCGCAATTAATACTTTGGACGCGGAAGACGCACACGGTGCGTAATGACCAGGCGGCCGATCGATGTAATTAACGTGCATTTTAAAGGGGGCAATTAAAATCTCATTATCTCTTCAGCAGCGAAAGCGTTAAGCAATCAAAACAGACCCTACTGATCTAGTTATGATTGAGTAAATGCTGACGATATTATCGCTCTATTGTCTTGTTTTGACAACAAAACATACATTCTAAAGTGTGTCACTCATTTAATGGTGAGAGCTGTGATTGCTACATATTTTTTATGCGAAATATAAAATTATTAATAGGTACTATCGACAGAAGGTACTTGATGGAATTTGAATTTAAATTCTAATGGATTTAAGTTTTGTTATATTCTATTTCAGTGGTTTTTTGCTACCCAGATTTCGCTTTTCGGCATATGTGATATTTTACAATATTTTTGTTAATTTAGTTAATAATAGTTTGTGTTAAAATTTTGTTTCCATACTGAGAAGCACGATTATGCTATAACTTATAACATTTCATATGTAAGTTAATAATAATAAAATTGAAGTTCTACCGTGCGTCATACGCAAAGAAAATGGTTTCATATAGCCGTATAATACCCTCTCTCGTTATTATGATTACTCTGAGGTTTGGAATCAAAGACTTCCCGGCCTGTTTGATCCACTTACGTTCAACTTGTCAAGCTAACCTTCGGAAAATTAAAAATTAGGCTTCTAATGACGAATTATTAAACTGCGATCAACTCATTGAAAATTATAAGACACCACTGGGTAGTGGCTAAAAAATTAATTCAATATTATAGGTATTGTGTGAATATAAAATTGCTTTCGATTACATTTCACGCTATTACTTATTTCTGCCCAAACCCAACAGCTGTATTGGAAAAAAAACGTTAAAAGCCTTTTAGAACATAACCGTGCAGATAAATTCGTATAAAAACGACACTTAAAATATTCGGCAGTATATTCAAATCGCCACTATCCGCACGGAATCTATACGGCGGGATATTCTAAAATCATGCGGACCCGGGGAGGAGTACTCTCAAATCTATGCAAATATTAAGTGTGGGTTGGAGGGGGCTTTCAGGCGGACGTGAGGCAATGTCCGAATAAGCTTAAATGGGATATATCGGACATGTATCTATCTATGCATGGCGCAGGGGCGAATCTCTATACGATTAAAATCTATAATGGCCGATTTTAATACTGGATCGAGGATTATTATAAAATACGTGAATATTTTTGAAAATGGAATGGCGTTTTTAAATGGATGTAAGTGGATATTTATAAAACTATATAAACGTTATATTAAAAATAATTCAGTAATGTTTCAGGTGAGATATGACGTACGTATTTATTATGAACAGTAATCAACGTAATACAGCGCAGATAGAGAGTAATAAATAATATAACAGTAATTAGCCAATGTACAGTCAATTTACAAAGTATGCAATGGATATTTATAGCGTTGAAGAGACAGTTACATAGACAAAACAAAATCTAATCAGGTACTACCGACAACTATTTTGAAATAAGAATACTAAATATGGGTATTAGGTATCTATATATACTAGAAAATACACAATATTGAAAAACCTTAGAAACATACCAAGGTATTAGCAAAATCCGAGAAAAAAAATTGAACCAAGTGGGACTCGAATTCACATCTTTCACTTTACGGGTAAGTGTTCAATTCTTTATGCTATCGGTATAAGTATCTATGATTCATGAGAATTATGTCTTATGAGTTTATCTTAGTACTTCAAATTCCGACAATCGTGAAAGCCGAAAGAACAATTTGGCTAGCGCCGGATGTCGGTTACAACTAAGTCAGTAATAAGGGCCTTTAGATTTTTTAAGACTACAAATAAAGATAGTTATAGAAAAAAATTGCATGTATAAAAATAGCATAATAGATTGATTACACAAGGGATAACGCACTCACCCAACATTAAAGATGTGAATTCGGGTGAAACTTTTTTTTTCTAATAGTAATAATATATAGAAAAGAATTGACCGACCCCGCAGATCAATATCGAATTGGATGAAGTTCACGGGAACTCTAGGCGGCTCTCGTGGTGCAGTGCGTAAGGCGCTGACCTTCCACCCAAGAGTTCTGGGTTCGATCCCCGGTGAGGACACGATATATATGTGTTTTTCTCAAAGTCTGGGTGTTTGTGATATTTCAAAAATTACTAACAACCACCTAGTACGAAAAAACAAGGGCATGGTTATTAATAATTCTAAAAAAAAACATCAGCGTTCAAAACTGTTAATTTTTTGAAAAAAGATTTGAAATATTGTGGTCGTCCCAATTGAGGTCATTATAGAAAAGAAATTAAAAATCCATGGTATTGTAATGGAAGATTCTCAGAGCTCAGTGCATGTGCGCGAGATTGATTGTGAAGTGAACGGGAGCACAATATCCTTCACGATAAAAATTAAAAAGCTGTCTGCGTCATAAAAATGCGTTCAGTTTAGATTTAATATAAAAATGATTATTTGAAACATAATGATTAACCAGTTTCTTACGTTCGTACATTTGTATTTGTGGCGTGTTACAAATGTGGACAACCTAAACCCTGCATAAAATAGGCATGGGGCCGTACTCACAGACGAAAAAAATATATTCTCAGTGCGATACTGTTGCTGAAATTACTCTTCTCACAGATTGGATATAACTCTGGCAGCCATTTGGGAAATAGAGCAGACTTGGAAGGCTGCTATGCAATTAACTTTGTATTTAGAGTCTGAAGATTCGATTTCTGAGGACGCTCGCGGAATATGAAATGAGGGGAGCAAACTGCAGGATGTCGGGTGTTAAATCGCGATGACCCATGACCTATTAGCATAACATCGCTCCATAATATACAAACTTATGTCCTATAAATGAGACGTATCTAAACGTGGGTGTGCTGCCAAAAGTTGGTAAGTCGATAATTTAGGTATTTAGAGTTAACAACGGATTATCTGTCATAGATACATAATCCGTTGTACGCTAGAATAAAAATTCAAGGTCATGCGATATAATATAGCTCATGCATATCAAGCACAAAGAAATTAGCATCATGTCTGATTTTAGAGGGAATGTCAAACTTCAAATTGTAATTACTTCACAACATGATTTCAAGACTTAACTTGTGACAGTCACTCACTATAAATAGGTATGTTGGAAAAAAATCAACATCATCCGATATATAGAACATGCACATAAAATACAAATAAATTTCCATTATGCCTAATTTTAGAGGACATGTCCAACTTCAAATTACGATTACTCCGTAATTGATTTCAAGAATTATTAACTTTTGGCAGTACCACACAATATGAATGTACACACTACTAAACTATGCGTATTAGTTACATACAATACATCCAGTGAATTTTATGATATATTTTCATGATACAAACACACGCAGAGTAGGGACATCCGAGGCCCATCAGGGCTTATTTTAAAATACAAATTTGCAATTATTGTGATATCTTTAAAAATAAAATTAGGTTAAATCTAGGTATATTAATTTGGTAACATCTTATATTGAAAGTGACTCAAATGTACGTATTGTTTCAGATAAATCTTTCTATTTCATTAATTTCAATAATCATTATAATTTCAAATAAAGAACGTTTGAATCCTTTTCAATAACAGCCTTTATGCAAATAATTTAAAATTAGATAATTTCAAAAAAGTGTTCTCTTCGCGGTTAAATCATATTTAGCTCGAGATATTTTTTAATCAAATTAAAATTTTACCTCTTTTGTAATAAAAATAATGAACACATTATTTTTCCTAATTTAATGATATTATTCTAAGTTGACATTAATTTGTCATCACTAGTAAAATCGTATTAGATATTAATATTATCTAAGTCTCATAAGTATGATTGACAAGCGACCTATGCATATTGACCCCCAAAGCCTACACAAAGTTCCAAAAGTCACTATTCGCCGCTGGTATACAATATAAAACAATGAAGTACCATCAACAATGAGGACAGCATTACGAGGTTATAAATTACCTATTATAATTTAACGCGAACGCATCTAAGGCCTAAAAGCACAGAGCAACATCTTTAATCAAATAAATGAAAGCGAATCTTCGCGAAGCAAAATAATTGATGTCGTTCCCGGTTTCGAGACTATTCGCAAGGCCGATATAGCTTCCTGAATCGCCGACGATGTTTTTAAACCCCGGACAAAGGCCTAGCGTTCGTGGAAAATAAACAAAGAAATGGCGCCTTTATTTGCTCGTTTTCAAGTAAACTTGCCGCAATTAGACGGACCGCTTTCGGGGTTCGCGAGTGAATCACATGCTAATGAAGTAGGCAGTTTAGTGCCCAAAGTCCGTCATAGCACTAATTAAAGTTTAGTCACATCATCTGGTTTGTGGAGTCCTGATCCCTTAAGTCACGATAATGCATCTTAATTGACGGAGAATATGAGATTTTAATTCAACGGGAATGTATTTTTGGAATGAACACGCGGTATTTTTTTCCAAATTTGAATGTAAAGTTTTGACGTTTGATTGTTCTTCTTTTGTTTTCTAAAGCTATTTTTTACCGTTCGATTTTTTTAAATCCAGTAAAGAAAGAAAGCTCAGGACTTGAAGCTGAAATGAGATACAATACAATCTAAAATTTAAAAATACACACAGAGATTAGACGTGAAACTAGTATAAGAACGTATGTATTCATAATTAATTATGAATTCACATATTTACAATTCTCGCTAGGTAGGTACTTTTTACAACGACCATTTTATTATAATTCTGAGGAACCTCCTCCTATCATAATATTTTGAGTTTGTAACACAAAAAATGGTCAACTTGTACTGAAACTAAACTATTAAGCTTACAATGAAAATGTGGGAGGACAGTTTATTGTATGTTTTATGTTTAATATTTAGAATTCAGATAAACAATCACCAAAATTGCGAATGCCATCCTTACCTAATACTAAAAACAGCTGCTAAAGATGGCGATGATAAAGTATAAATAATAGTTTATTGCCAGGACTGCCAACTTAGTTGTTGTGATCGACTTTTTGAATAGCAATTGTCGCGAGCTGCCCGCCCGATTTGCAAATGAGCAAATTTTCTCATCACCTAACTTAATTAATTTAGTTTTTCACTAGTAGATATGTATAATTTTGTGTTTTCAGATCACCGGGCTGCAAGCTAGTATAATTATTCACCAGTTTTTTGAGTTATTCGAGTGGTGTGCATTTAAATGAACAAACATCGTATTAATATAATTTCTCAACAGTATGTGCAATTCAATATGTTTAAATAGATTTAATAGATTAAAACCTGCTGTAAAAGTGAAACATACTTATATAAAATATCTTAGATTTTGTTAATGTAGCAAAGACCTCCATAACGTTTTTTTTAAATTTCTACAGCGTATTTTTCAATGATAAAAATTTAAATTATTGGAATGTTTTTGAAAATCGGAAGGAAGTTATCAAGGATTTTTATATTAGAACAAATTATTCATTGGTGCAGTATTAAATTCAAAATGCTAAATTTATTTCAAATATGTGTTAAAAAGATTAATCATCATTTATATGGCACTAGAACCCTTGCCTCCCTTCAAAAATTTCCTCGATCCTGGACGAGCCAGCGCCGACACTCCCCAGTTGCTTTGAACGAGTATCTCCCGTGGTGCAGTCCAGCCATCTCAATTTAGGTCGTCCAAGTCTTCCCATTAAAATTAATCATAGAGCATGCAAAAATGCGTTGTAAAATTACGAACAATCAATCTCGATCGTCCTGTTGATCAGACCTGATTATCACAGAATATTTTTTCTCCGTAGTTACTAATTCAATAACACTAAAAACTTTGAAGAATCGTGTGTTGTACAATTATTTTAATGTTTTTTTTTTAATATAATATTAAAACTACATAAGACTTTCAAACATTTTGAGTCAAATACAATGGCATTCTGTAATAATAGAAGTTAAACGCAAATGAAGAGGAAGTTGGTACGTTGCTTTCATAAACCTTTCTCTTAATAAGACGTATAGATTACAATTTCCTGTGTTTAATTTACAATTCTGTGGTCTCCACGCTTTCCGCTTTTTAATTAAGCAAATTAGTATTGTATCTGTGACGTTGAAACGTTGACTTTTGCATGTCAGAAAACAACATATAACTTTTACAAATCTCATTATTTTCGTCTGGCAATTTATTCGGGGTCGGGACCCCCGGGGTAAGGCGACATTAAGACCCCCGTGAGATAAATGCGATTCATTTATTTATTATGCGATATTGTTTGCTCTGCATCTGATAAAATAAAAAGGCCTCCATTATTGCCGTCACCTGCAGTTAAAATTGTTCGCTGAATGAGAGTTGCGTTGTTTATTTCAAGCAATGTTAATTATAACACTGTTATAATGGATGTATATGTTACGCCGAATGTGCGAAATTGAATATTACATGAAATGGGCAAAATTTTGCCTAAATCATGAAAAATGCAAGCCCGTTGCCTTATTCATGAATTAGACAACATATCTGGAGAGTGCGTGAATTCGGCAGTAATTTTTCTGCCTAGTTCATGTATTGGACAAATTAGATAGTAGCGCTACGGTGGTATTTTTTGTAACTAAACTAAATGTATCAAATGCTCATGCATTGGTCAAAATGTACATATATTATCTATGGTCAAAATAGATGATCGCGCTCCGGTGACTAATCAAACTAAACAAAATGTGTCAAATGCCATTGATTATAATATAAAAATATACCAATCAATAACTACAATGACGTTCATATCCATTTACTATGCGCAAAAAAAACTAGAACTATAATATGATAACGGAAGAATTTTATTGAAAAGTATATTCGCGATTTGATTCGTGCTTGGGTCGATTGAATGTTTGTGATAGTTTGTTGACACTTGATAGCTAACCTCAAAATGGACATTGAGTTGAATAATTCAATTCAGAATTACAAAACCTAACCTAACCCAACCTAACCTAACCTAATAATAATAATATTATATTATGTCCAATTATAACTAATAAAACCATCCGTATTAAATTTACTTTTTCTTCTGTCATGTTGACAGTTCAAGAATTCCATACCCTGGCGAATTCATGTACTCAGCAGAAAATTTACCTAATTCATGAATAAGGCAACAGGCTTGACTATTACATGAATTAGCCAAAATTTTGCCCATGTCATGTAATAGTCAATTTCGCACATTCGGTGTAACATATATAAAATTAAATGCTTGCCATAATTAAAGTATTATTTTGTTTACTTTCACATTTTACCGTACCACATCGCAATGTTTCCAGAAAACAAATGGACCAAACGCATGCTGGATGAAACACAGGAGCGCGGCGTCCATATTTTAATGTGTGCGGAACATTTATGTATTTAATCTATTTCTTTGCACCAGCCAAACCTTGGTTCGACGGACTTCATGATTGATTTGTTCGTAATCACTAACCATAAATTCAAGTATTATCTACTAGTATGCGAAAAAACGTGATTGGAAGTCTTAAATGTTTATTTCGATTAAACAACGTTTAGTCTTTATTCATGTTAAACGCATTTAAAGTTGTGATTATATTGAGATGCACGTCGCGTACTGTCACGCAGTCACGGCGACAAATTTACTCTATGGTTTCATCATTTTGCTGAATATTTTGAACGATCACCATCTCTGTAAATTCTATGATGGAGAGTGCCAACTTTAATGCATAAGTTTTTTATTATTATATTATTATTCATGCTAATTTCAATTAATTTTAACAGTCTCTACGTGTCCGTACGTTAAAATTACTTGCGATATTACATCCATAGATAATATTTTGAACAGAACCCAACCTGCAGACCATAGATAATATACAACAGTCTTATAGAAGATACATAGCGCCAACCGCTAATAACAAAAAAACATGATTTTGACATGACAGTCGAAAAGTGTAGGCATGTAGAAGATGATAGCAACGTTCATTGAGTCATGCAGGTGTCGATACAGTGCGATACAACGTGAGGTAACCTCATTGTTGTTCTGGTGATTTCGGCAGATTGGCAGAACTGACAATGTTCGTTTAAAGGTTCAATATGCGCTACCGGATAGGAGCATCACTCTGAAAAAAATTTAAACACCAAGAAAAACGACATTACACACTTTCGGTTTCGGTTTTCGTTCCAACAAAAATAACGGATTTATCTGGTTTCCGATTCAGTTCCGGTTTGAAGCCCTACAGTTTAAGAGCATACTTCAGTGAAACAGCAAATAATTTTCAACAGTAGGTGCGACGGAATTTCTCACTAGTCGCCAATGGGAGACCGATAGTCGAAGTGTCGACACGTCGATTTGTTTTGTCATGGCGTCGGATGAAAATATTCTTAAATCGTGTAAAGATGACTAAAAAACTTGACGTATGTACTTAAAAAAGAAAACATGTCAATGAATATACTATTATTACAAGTAGTGTAACAATAAACATAACATTAAATGGACGCATGTTGGATTTTTATGACAAGTTATATTTCGTTCGGCACGCGTCATTTGCACAATCCGCGCATCTCCTAGCCACGATCTTTGTAGACCATGCCTTAACTGAAGTATAGCCTTAATAAGGAATTAATCCAAATATTTTAATATATTACTGAATTAATGATTAATCTCAGAAACGGTTATTCGATTTAATAACACTGAATTATAAAGAGAAAACCTTTCCACATCGAATCGCATTATTAACTCAAAACCTTGAAATTTTGAGATGTTTCCTTATTCACTTATTGAATTGGGTATCGATATAATTAAGTACCTACATTAGGTTTATATCGTAAGCTGGCAATCTGTCAAATTGTTGTAATTAAATCCAGTGTCATAATTTGACCGCAAATCTTACAAAGCGTATGAATTATTCGACCATTAACCTTTCGATATCAGAAGCGGTCAATTTATTAAACTGCGGTCGGCTAAAATATTGGCTTTATTAAGGGTGCAAATGACACATAATCTAATTGATAAATGATACCTGTAGGCCTGGCGGAAAATTCGATATGCTCTAATGTTCGCAATAATGTAACAAGAGAAACCCTTCAGCATTTCCCAAATTAGGTAACTACGCACCGCGTACTAATAACACCTATATCCAATCAAGAGAGATAATTAATGGTAGTAAATTTGTTCAAATGTTTTATTATACCCTTGCCCATATTTTGTAGATTTAGTAAACTGAAATAAATATGCATTTATTTATATTGTATAACTTATCATTCTTGAAACGGAGTGTGCCATTGTCCAGGGACGGCCAACTCACTTACACGTGTTTCACAAAGATACTCGGAGCATTTTTTATTGACATGCGGGCAAAGTTGGAAATTTTGTATGAAAAGGTTGTGTAGTTTTTTTAATATAAATTAAAGCTGGCCTTTATCTGGCAACACTGTTGGATTATAGATACCGCAATTTTTTACAACTATTTTTGGTTATGTATTATAGCAAATCAAATAATATGAAACAGATTAGCATTACACATTGCGTAGGATTAAAATTCGCCAATTATAAAGCGCAAATAAATAATTTTACTTCACACAAACCAAGCCTTTTGAGATCGGGCATGCTTTTATAAAGCATATTCCGATAAAGAACTATTTTCAGATAAATATAACATTTTTTAAAAACCCATATATTCCAATTTTGACTGAATACTCAATGACAGAACAGACAAAACAAAAAAATGTCGAGTTACTGTTAATAGTTTCCAATTAAATTATACATCAAAAGACGGTCTTAAAATAATGGGGAACAATGGAAGAGATACCACCCAACAGTCATACACCACACCACATAATAATTGCTCTGATAAGAAACAACTAGTATGTCATTAAACGTATTTATTGATTTTATGGATACTTATACTATCATATCCGGAATCCGCAGTCCAATTCGTACGGCACTGACTTCTAATCCGGGGACGACACCGGGATTGATCTCGGAATACATTCATGTGATTTGCTCAAAGCCTGGATATTTTCATTATGATTGTTTGTTTGACTTTTACTACTATAATATTAATATTTTACTACTCTACTGTCATTGGACCGCAGGGCTTGTTGAAGTGTTAAAAATATAGAATAATATGAATATCGGAATAATTAAGGCATGCGCCGCTTCCACAGCATCTATCCACCGCACACCACTGAGCGGTTAAGTAACTATTTTTTTTACAAATTTATAATAAACCAATGTTTATTTTATTTATTCGATAAACGAGTTTTTTTTTAAATATTTTTCTTCCCATCCCTGCTTGTCTATGTTTATATAGGTACTTTAGGCTTCTGCAGAAAGATTATTTATTGTTTGACAGAGTACATTGTGAGTGACAAGTACCTACTAGAAAAACTTCCAAATTAAACAAGATAAATTTCAACAGCCATAATTAATATTTATGTACCTACACCTACTTTCCGTCACAACCATCATAAATATAGAATTTCCACATAAATGTTGTTTAATTTTATTTATCGCTTTAACTTCGAAAGATTTGAAAGCAATAATCAACACGAAAATCCAGTAAAACAAATAAACGTATTTACAAAACCCCACGTAAGGCCGACGCGACACGATGCTGTCATGTAGGGATGAAATACGTACCTACCCTGTGCCATAGTGAATGTCAGAAATTAGTGGTGACATTCGTGGACCAATCTATAAAAGTGGAGCATGGCGGTGACGATATAATCACTAGAGAGCGATGCAGAACATGCAGAAAACAGTAATATACGCATCTATCGTTTAAGAGGCCAATAACGACAAATTATAATTGCGTCGCCTAAGTCCTAAACCTAAAGTATTCATATATAATAGGTATATTATTACGTTATATATCAGGTAGGTAGCAAATCTATGCGATGGTGCCCACAGAACGCGTCGAGCGGGCGAAGTCGGCGTATTAAGTGTTTATTCATAACCATAATCACACGTCTCTCGCCGCGCATTACCCTTCACCTATGTAATAAGCGGCCCAAGCAGCACAAAACAATTATTTTTACAGCGTCTCTCATAACAAAGCAATAAAAATATTATATTATTTCGGGGCTTGTAATAAATATTTACGACGACATTATTCAACCAGTGAAATAAAGGACATGCAATAAAATTAAACAATGCGTTCTCTGTTATTAAATAATGACTTTTCGCCCGTCGATCGACGACGCCGTCCAGAGCGTGATTTTGCTCGCTGTGTTCAATGAATGGACTCCATTGTATTTTCTTTCATTCGTATCGCCGAGAAGCGGTGATTCGCGAAAAAACGATGATTCATGCGGCGGGCGCGTATAATGCGTCGCCAAATCCAGTGGGCGCTGGCGTATTTGATTACGTTGTATTTTCGATTATTTACGCGCCACTTGTAGAAATTTTGCGCGAGCGCCGCACTCGCTGCGTCAATGGGCTTTATGCCTATAGAAGAAGGTAGTGCCCCAGAACGAAACCATTTAACATACGGCCAAAACACGTCTAATTAAGTCGAGAAAAATTAGTAAATTTGGTTGGTGTTTATTGCAAAGTTAACCTAGATGTTTCTGCATCGCGGTTTAACTCTGAATGAGTGTGATGTGTCGGATATTGTGATGTTCATATGTTTAAAATATTCTGGTTAGCAGGATATATATGTATAAATAGTGAACAATGCATCGTCGACAGACTAGGAGTTGACAATTGCCGTGGATAGATGGACCTCCAGACACTGACGTGTTAACTTACTGGCAATCTATGAAGCTTTTCTTTCATGCTTCGAATGCATGATGTGGTCAGGTACTAGATTCAAGTGTCAACCCGTGATGTCTGTTTCCTTATTTATTGTTGGAACTTCTACAGCCGCGAGAGTGTCGAGTGATTTACACGGTTGGCCGGATGACTCGGGATAAAAGCAATCTAGCGTATGCACGTTACAAACCAGTTGTGTACACTAAGGACTCTTAAAAAATCTCAAATTGTTTTAGATTTTACAGGGCTAGAAATGGACCGGAACGCACCGGACCGCCGTTCCGGTTCGTGAATCGGTAAAATTATCGCTCCGTCTCGTAGAAAAAAAATATGTTGACCGTCTGAGCTAGATATGTCATATAATAGAAAATCTAACACACTTGTTTTTATAATATACACATAAAATTTGATAACTATGTAAATATCGTTAAAAATTGTCGAGCACTCCGGTTCGTAAACTTTTCCATTTCGAGCGCTGATTTTTACAATTCAGTCGGATTTACTCTAGCGGCGGAATAACGCGTAAAAGGTCATATTCAAAATTCACTTCAAAACATATAGAATTAGATACTCTATTATCATAACAGCGATATTTCGCAAAAATATTACAGAAGGAAACCAGGAAGTAGCCCACAATAGCAGCAGCCTTGAAAGTAAAATAGCTCATTCAAATATAATAATAAAAGACGACATCAATCTTTACTTATTTTTGATCCGAGAATAACAAGCTTACCTTTGAAGAATGATAATATATGAAAGGTATTCTTTAGATTTGAGTCCGGACTTTCCCTTCGCGGGGGGATATTTTTAGACCCTAAAGATCCTAAATTACAAGACACCGACACCTTGCGCTCTCCCGTCAAAACAATTCAGCCGAAAATTCTAAAGAGTATTGTGTTCTTTCGTCTCAAAATTCTATTGAATTTATTTCTCGGGGCAGGGAACGGGTAGTACCCTAGCGAGATTCAGCGGGATGGGAACAAAGAAAAGACAGATATCGCAGGGTCGTGGGTGAAAATCGATATTTGGGGGCGCCGCAAGACGTACAACCATCAACCCCGAATTGAAACAAAAACGCTTTACTTACACACAATACAGCGATGACCAGTCATTCAATAACATACAATATAAGATTACACGTTGGTACCATTATACTAAAGGTTACACAAGCATACATAGTACCTATATTGGTTACAGGGTTTAGTTTAATATTGTTTAGAATTATATTATACGAGTTCATTAAATTACTAATGGTATCTATTATTAACAATGTCAGATAAGTTCACTATTTTATTCTACGCTACGTACTTTTATACACAACATTTCTCACTTCTACACTTCTGAGAAAATAATATATTATAACTAATAGAAAAAATCTTTTTGAAAAGATCTTTTTGTAAGACACCCCGCAGGAATCGAACCTGCATCCCTTGGGTATTGATCCCACGCACATGGACCACTATGCCAAAGGAGCCATACTTAATTTCGACAAATTCTAGCGAATGGCTTTTAATACTCACTGAAGCTCTTTCCAAATTGAGCTACTATTAGCGATCGGCTTTTATATTTTAAAGTAGGTATTACTTTAATTACTAATCGACGTCACAGATCACTCTAAGATTTTTTCGTTGTAACTTACTTGAACTATAATTGAATAATAATTTTTAATTAACTATTTTTTTTATTCAACGAATAATTCACAAGATTTAAGAATGTAACATTCTAATTATTTAACATACATAATTGTACTTTTATATGTTAATAAACTATGTTGTTATTCAACCAATATAGTTTATTAAACTATATTGAACTACTTTATTAAACTAACAAGTCTAAATATGTTATAACTAAAATTTAAAAAGATCCAGACGTTAGTTAGTAAGCATTGTAATTAATATCTTGTTTAAGGCACAAAATCCGATTATCACCAAAATATTTAATTTAATTTTTGAATGCTTCAACATGTAAAAACTACCACTTAATTTCGTTGCAAATAGATAGGACCACACGTGACTATATTGGTAAAGCACATTGTCATTAATCTAGGGCTGATTTTAAATTATATGTGTTTTACCCATGTACATTTCGATATCTCAGTTCAATAGGGGAACAACTCAAAAAACCTTGTTCCAAGATAATGGCGTTTGAATTTTTTTACAGAAATTCTCATTTTAATTTTAAAGCCTTGATTTTGACGAAAGTGAATGTTTTTTTTATATTTAGTTTAGTGTAATTCTGCAATGCACAATGAAATTGTACAGTTTAATAAGGAATTAACCAATAAATTTCAGTATAAAACGGAATTACTGATAATCTCAGAAAGCGTTATTCGATTTTATGACACATTGAAGAAATTTTTGACTCTTTTTTTTGCTGAATTATAAAGAGAAGACCTTTCTGCATCGAATGGCATTATTAACTCAAAACCATTATATTTTGAGTTGTTCCCATATTGAACTGAGGTATCGATTTGTTTTGCTAGTACAATTTTAGTAGAATTAAAAAAACAACCATAACGCGTGTGGACAGTACCTTTTAACGACCAAACACATCAACACAACAACATCAAATGTTATTATGCCCGTATGAAATATTCAATAATAAATATTGTCTGATGTACGTAATTACCTAAGGCCTAGTTGCTTCTGTTAATTAGCAACAGTAAGATAGGTTTATGGTTGTATTATGTTATCCACAACGTCTCACGTGCATACATTGCGTTGTGGCCTGCCTAATAAGCAAGCATGGCCATATAACAAAAAAATATTTGATTTCGGTGTTTGGTCATTGAGTACCGTCCACAATGTAAGTACTGTGGTTACTTTTTTTGATAACTGAGCATTTTCCATGCTAGACGTAACAGATCATATTATATTACCACCAGTAAAACATTGTATACTATACCATGCTAATAATTATTATTCTACATTATTAATGGACAACGCACTCAATACAGTAGCTAGCAATTAAATTCACGCACAGCGACATTCGCACATGTATAGGTAGACGTCACGCAATTTCCATTATGCGATATCACGCATCGGGAATTTATAGCAATATCACCTTTATTGTAATGGCGTTAGAATAGTGTTTCTAGTAGCAATGTTCATTTGAGCGAACCCGTTCGAACCGTACCGTTCGGCAGACTCGACTAAAAGCATCAGGAATTTATAGCAATATCACCTTTATTGTAATGGCGTTAGAACAGATGATGCCATTCGGCAGACCCGACAAAAAAGTGAGTGTCACTTTTATTCCCAGATGATTCGTCCATATTAATGTCAATGTTCTTCCTATTGTGCCATCCCCTAGCGGAGGTCGGCCACCATCAAGACGATCTTATCTTTTTCGTCTGTTACCCGGAACAGTTCAGTGGAGCTGCACTCGTACCAATCACGGAGGTTCGCCGTCCTCTGCTACGCTTACCATTGATCTTTCTTGAATGACAAGTTGGGGAATGCTGTACTTTTGTCCTCTCATAATGTGGCTGAGGTACTGTAGTTTCCTGGTTTTGATACTACGTAGAACTTCTCGGTCCTTCCCCATTCGATTGAGAACTTCAACATTTGTCACCCGGTCAGTCCAAGGAATTTTGAGGATGCGTCTATACAGCCACATCTCGAAAGCTTCAAGTCTCCGTGACATTGGTTTAGCGTCCATACTTCCATACCATAGAAAAGAATTGAGAGAACATAACAACGTACCATACGCAGTCTCAGACCTAGGTTAAAGTCTTGATTGCTAAGGAGGCGTCTCATTTTGAGAAAGGCGCTCCTTGCTATTTCAATTCTAGTTTTTATTTCCTGAGACTGGTCCCATTTCTCATTGACCCATGTACCTAAATATTTATAATGGGGCACACGTTCGATTGGTTCGCTGTTAATAATTATAATATGTTTAATTAACATGTTTTAATTAATAAAGTAATATGCTTGTCATTTAAATTATTTCCCTCCACCTCTGGGTAGATAAAATCATAATTAGAAAATTTACTACCTGTCCCTTTCTCCTCCAATGCTTATTACTGAAGTATAATGTGTGAATGAAAAGGTGTGGGTATTAAATCCTGTGTAGACATTTTTAATAAATTCTCCTACGTAATTAAATTATTCATAAATCAGGGTAAATCTTAAATGTTAAATAATAACTTGATATCTAGTTTAATTGTAGCTACTAAATATTTGCTTAGTAAGGAGTTTTCGCCAATGATTTTCTCATCCCTCGGCCTCATAATATGTCATAATTCGCCTTAGGCATGCCTTTTAAACACCTGCTTTACTCTCTGTCGTCATGTCTTTCCAAACACTGTCTTGTAGACATCCTGAGATTCTCTTCATCTACAGCTTTATTGACATCTAAGAATCTTAGCTCACGCCCCTTAAACTATTGTAATGGGATAATCACAAAAAAAATGTGACGAAAACCCGAAAACAAAAACGTATTGAGCAACAAAGACGGATCGTGTGTCAGCTCAATTACGGAGGAGAGGTTGAATTTATTTGTGCCCTATGCGTATGATTGAATAAAGGCAACTTTTCGCGCTTTCGTCTGTCGCTATATAATAATTTGAAGACGACGTATTTAATTCGTAGCTGTGCTATATATAAAATATATTAATATTAATTTAATATCATTATTGATATTTTTTTAATAATAAATGGGTTATAAATAACTTCATTTTCTGTACATACTCATAACACGCACTTACTAATTGAACTCTTTACTTTACTAATTGATTTTTACGTACCTACCATTTAATTTCATTATTGAATGGCACGGCTCAAAAGTAAGCCAAATTAATATGTACGGTTAAATTTTCTCGCAGTGCCTAGGTGAGAGATAAATCTCATTCGGCGCAATTTTATTTTGCATAAGCCGCCCCTCCAGGAGATAATTTTGAGTGCGCACCTGCCACGCGGTGCGGGAATAATAATTCAGAGACAGGATAAATTTCTCCCTCATTATAGTAGCAGATCGAAGATAAGGGAAGGTTTAACGGGTTAGGCGGTAAAAATTGGGACTCACTGAATTTGCCTGGAAGAATCGCGGTGTTAGAGAATATACTACTGGATCGCACGCTTTATGAGGGGGTTCAACAGCGTTAAGGATAATGGTTGATTTTAATATGCTAATGTATCGATTTTATATTATGTAGGTAGGTACTAAAGCGGCAAAGTTATCTCGTTCCCAATCACAATTAGAGGTAGTAACTTTTTACGACCCTAATTCAATTAAATGACGCTTTTATTTTAGTATATAAATCAGATGACATTTTAAACGAAATTTCGAACTAAGAGATTGGTGTAAAATACTGTTCTATCTTGACTAGTAAGTAATTAATATGAAGCTGTTAGTGCCATAATCAATTAAAACAATATACCTATTGTGAAAAATTGTGACCATTATTATAATAAATATTTTTATAAAGTTGCCAACTTTTCTATGTGTGAACATGGCTTAGGGTTTCTCAAGTCAGTACTTAGTATGTACGTCTTCCAAGTAGGTAGGTGCGTCAGATCCTCTACGAGTACCTATCCCCATAAGTATATTCAAATAAATACACTATCCAGGTCTGTTCTGATTTTAAGTTCAGCGAATTGGCCATCACAAATGGAAACCTTAAAATATTACTATAAAGTACATTTGCCACAACTGCCGTGAGCAGGAACATGTTCCAAAAACACAAAAAAATTGACTAAATATTAGCACTAAATCGTTTTTTTAACGCAAAAAAACACCATTCATTTATCTGCTTACCATCCACATGTGAAAATGCCGTCTACGTAGGAGCAAAGGTATACTTATTTTATTTTACGAAAGCGCACTCCTACCTTGCAAACAGGATGCGCGGTAATAAAAATCAAATGATAAATCGTCCTAATAAATTGCTCTATGCAAGTGGTGCGGATGCGCTTTCGCGAGATAAAAGAATTATACAAAATGTTTTCTTTATGGGTTCGGTATCGGAAACTGGGAATATGAGACTAATGGCCCAACAGCTGAGAAACTAAATCACAATATCTATCTCAAAGTTTCTATCTCTATCTCAGCGTGACAGCACGTGACGTAATGGTAATGTGTTCAGGCCACAACAATATTTAATTTACAAAATCTTTACGTAAAACTTAATTGAATCGCAGAGAAATTCACACGCCAAGGGTTATTAATTGTTACTCGCCAGTGGATAGTGCTAGTATGGCTGCACCGCGAGTTTACACTAATCTTTGGCATTTACTAAATTTGCCGAGTCATACTGAGAGAAAGAATGTTGATTCCCATCTAGCCTAAGAATGGGAGTAGTCAAACTACAAATACTGCACACCCTAACGAGCATTTAGTAAATTTTCGACATCGTACAGCGCTAGAGAATGCTTCTGTAAATTTAGCCTCAACCAAAGTAACAAAAGGGTTGCCTAATCAATCTAGGCATCATGCACACTCCACTGCACACATCGACGTAATGAATGGATGCAGTGTGTCCAAAATAAAGAAGCCTCATAAAATAACATGCCCATACGAGTCTGAGTCTGTCTAAATTTTAATTCTTTCTTCGTTCATTTATGTACATGGGCTTAATTTGCTGACGTTTTTAAGCACCGCAGGAAAAGCTGGAACATAGGTACACTAAATTTACTTGAAAATCAACATGCTCATTTTTGTGCTGTATTATCTTAACTAAACACAAAAATTTATAAGTTTTTGAGACACTTGTTTTCATAACAAGTATCATACGAAGAAACGAACATATGTATAATATAAGTAAATGTTTGTTTGTGCAATTTTCATAGGTTAATTTACGACTCAACGCAAACAAACCATCAAAATTTTGGATCAAAATATTGAAAAAAATAAAAGCGGTAATCGTCTGGTTTTTATATATTTTATCTATATCGTAATAATATTTAACTATTGATAAGCTATTTTGTTTTTAGGTTTGCTTTGAAATTCAATCGCTAAAACATAAATTATTACACATACCGCCCATACCGGGACTATTTCGGCATGAAATATTACTCCGCGAGACGTCTGTCCAATCGCGTGTCAGATTCAACAAACGTGCAACGCCTCGCAAAGTGGAATTGCATTGATTCCACGGTAGACATTTTAGTATTTTTAACACAGATTACTTAAAAACTGTTCTTGCTCTTAAACAATAAATTAATCCAATGACTTATATTTTTGAAAAATATAGTTTCGTTTTGATAAAATATATTGTATTTATGTACCATTGTTTTCTGCCAACTTGATTATTTTCTTACAATATGTGACATATTTTCGTCATGTCTTGTTGGCAACACTGCTTCCCACATTCATTTACATTGTGCATACAACACGTTAACATGCTACCAATACATTTTGTCGAGTTTCCATTTAAAATACACAACAAATCAATCTTTTGACTGCAGACTGTGTAAAATATTGACGCGATGTAAATTGACTCATGTGGGCGTTGCGTGAGGAATATACGATTTATTCACACCCCTCGAGCTATCATTAAATATTTCATAAACAATAATCGTGACGAAACGTTATTTAATAATATTATGTTACGATACAAATACAATATAAATTATTTGGCATGCCAGCTTATCTCGTCTAATTTCCCCATAAAACGTTTATATTATTTTCGCAGTCACTAACCGAATCTGAGAACATGGTAAATAGAAGATTAGTAAATAAATTCTCAGAATGAAGGGGGATAGCCGGGTTAATTTTGTTTTACACTATTTCATTGAAAATATAACCTTTTTAGATTTCAACAAAATTTAGAATTTAAGGGGGGACATGCTCAGCGTAGGTCAAAATGGAACTTTTATTGCATTTTCAAACCATGATCCCGGACATTCCTTAAACGTTGTAGATAATCTATTTATATAATTTTGAAGCCTTGTTATCCCTTATATTTATTTTAAACATTTGATGATTGCAAAAAATATATTTATTACATAAAATAGTGTTCTTTTAAACCTCTCGCTCTGGTGTTTTAGAATATAGTCATATTTCGGTACATGAATGTGCAGCGGTGTTAAGATTTTTTACATTTATTAATTTTTAAACGCATTTCTAAAACCATTGGTATAATTTATAACGAGATTATTTTTGTAAAATATTTACGATAAAAAATTATATTGATAATCTCTGTGATCCCAAATTTGGCAAGAATTAGGCATTTTATTATTCAAAAAATGGGCAAGATTAACACATTTGAAGATAATTCTAAAGATACTAATTATAAGCTATGTTTTTGAACATTCAAGTGTAATAAACATTCTACGAATAATGATTGCTTTATAATAATTATTGACCTAAGTATAAGGTAGTGTTTTTTTGAAATACGCCATTTCTTTTGTTATTCCCCAGTAGTTAAGCTACAACATACGGCCGTATCCATAAATTGATAAACTAAAATTGAAGTAGGGAGTAAGATCATGTTAACGCGCGTGTTTTAACGTGTGAATTGTGAAGTGACAGTTATTTTACGGGTAACGCCCGTGGAATTGCTTGACCGAACAGTATTTTTTTTATAATTCAAACAGTCAAGTTGATAGGTATTTAACGATTATCCTAAACAATGATAATATTAATATGTGAAGTATGCATTATCTCTCATGTGTTTTGAAAATGGGTGCCATCATTTGAACGAGCTATTTTGTATTGGTACTAATACCTATATTTAATTAAGAATGTCAAGGTATCGAATAGTTTATTTTTATGGATCATCAACAAAAACGTTAGGTTTTTTATAGAAATGAGACTCCATCTTTGGAGTACTGGACCGCCCCCAAATTTCAAAAGAATGTTTTGTCACGGCATTAGCACCTGGGTATAGTGAAAACCGTTTCATATGTTAGCTTATCTTTTTATATTGTGGAGTAGATTGATGTTTGCATGTGGTATAAGAGTGATAACGCTATAAATATCATGAAAACAATGTGGTGCGGGAAGGGAGAGAGGATAAAAGATATACGTGAAAGATGCTGTAACAGCTCAGTCAAAATATGTAATTCGTACCACAGACCAAGCGTAGGGTATATACAAACGTCTATACTCTATACCAGTGGTTCTCATGTGCGACCACCAGAAGATTTTGCTGCGGCCACCAGCGCTTTACAGCATAATAAATGTCAAAAATGTATTTATAAAATTATGAAATTGGTTGAATACACATGACTTGTCTTAAATTTCTTTCCACGCTTTTTTTCGTTCTTGTGATGAGATCATGACGTGTGAAATTTTAAGCGAAGATTTAACGAAATAAAATTTTGCTTTAATTTTTTCAATCACAACAAAAATGAAATTTGGTGCGCCCACCAGACGTTTCCATATAACTGTCAATGTCAATTGTGCGGCCACAGGAGAACCACTGCTCTATAATGTACAATATGAATATACGTCATGAAGCTGTCTACTGTATATATCATTACTGTTTAATAAGTAAATAAATGAATGTGGGATAGGGGAATTTTCATTCATTTGTTTGTAAGTAAGAAAATGGTGTTATGTAAAACTTTAAGCGTTCCTCGTATATTTGTATACATTTGTGCATTTCGAATTTCGAATTTGCGGTGTAAACGAATCACCGCGAAGGCTGTCTCGGTTGCCGGTAGTAAATAATTTGTGGCGGGAAAACTGCCGACATTTTACCGCGCTGCGATATCAAACATGCTAGATATAAAAAACATTATTGAAACATCACAGGCATATGGGATGACAACTAGAGATGTGCTCTGATACGATGAACAATGAATGCTATCTCTATGGTTGTATTGTATGAATAATAATAAAATATTAAACACAAAAGTTATAATAACATAGGTATACTATATTATCAGCGTTTTTGCATTGTTTTTGAATATAATTAAAATTGCACGGGTATCATTTGCTGTACTATGCAAATTATTGTTTCATTTGTAGGTATATTAATATTATTTAAAATTAATCTTTTTTTATTATAATTAGAATGGTTGTCAGCCATTATGTCCAAGTGATGAGGAACTGTTTTTCGGACCCTGCGATTATCTGTATTTCTGGCACCCAACTCGAGCAAGTCAGCAGCTACGTCTATCTCGGACAGCAGGTGTCCATAGACGGAAGCATGCACGATGAAATTGCTCGAAGAACAAAGCTGGGATGGAGTGCTTTCGGACGTCTGAATATTATCTTAAAGAGTGACCTACCATTATGTCTTAAGCGTAGGGTGTTCAACCAATGTGTGCTACCCGTGCTCACGTATGGCTGCGAGACGTGGACCCTCAACACGAGAGATGTCCAAAGGCTAAGAGTCACACAGCGAGGCATGGAGAGGTGCATGTTGGGCATCACGCGTAAGGACCGTAAGAGGAACGAATGGGTTAGGAAGCAGACAAGAGTACGCGATGTAATAGACGTTGCCAAACAGCTGAAATGGAGATGGGCGGGGCACATTGCTCGCCGAAAGGACGGCCGCTGGACAAATGCCGTCATCCAGTAGTACCCAAGGGGCACGAAACGGCCACAGGGTCGCCCTAAAAGCCGCTGGATTGACGACCTGGTAAAGTTCGGCGGAAATACGTGGCAGCGAACGACACAGGACCGAGAGAGTTGGAGAAAGCTTGGGGAGGCCTTCATCCAGCAGTGGATTGACCCCGGCTGATGATGATGTCCATGTTCTGGATTAAACATACAACAAGCATAACGACATGTGATTTTGATTTAGCGACGGGATGCGAACCTACACTCGATGACTTTGGAGATGAACGCTCTATTCACTAGTATGTTGTGGAATTTTACTTGATGTTACCTATTATTACTCGAAAAGTTTATTATGGTGCAAGAAATATCGTGGACATTGATATTAGGGGATCAGCAAAACGAATCATGTAAATTTAACGACAAACATTACACCGTTATCGGAAAGAGATGACAAATACTATACAGTCTCCAATTTTATTAGCTGATTCAATATGAACATTCATTCAATTTTCATAGCTGATTTTGGAAAAACTCATGATTTCAAGAATGAAAACCTAACCTAACCTAACAAATAATCCAGTATATCGGCTATTTCTGGCTTCCTGTAAAGTGTAAACCGACAAAAACCGTGGTTTATTTCGACATGAATATTATGTCAGTACTATGAGGTTGGACGGTCTTTAATATACGGCCATATATTTCAGATACAACACTTCACAGTGAAGTGTGATACGGCGAACTGTATACGTACAAGTTTCCGGACACGCAGCAAAACACTTTGAGAAACACATGATGACACATTAGACAACCTTTTATCCCCTGCCGAAATTACTTCACATTTTGAAAATGATGAATTTCAGTATTGAGTTCTCAAGGAATATGTTAATTCTCTATCCCTTACGCTCTTAATCTTATTTTTAGATCAGAATTCGTAGGGCAAGGGGTCATATATGGACAACCCGAATTAATAGTAATTAATACATCGGATACTTTCTGAAGAAATAGCACTGTATTCCGTATTGTGTGTAATACGTAATATGAGGATGATATGGATATTAGCTGTATAGTAACTAGCTGTTTAATTCATGAATTCAACCGTATGGCGGCAGAGTATAGACAACAACCTAAGTATAAAAATGCGCAGAAACAAACTCATTATCACCAACACAAAGCTACATGCATTGTCAAGAAAATATAACCATCACTAGAGATGCACATATATAGCCTAAATTCATGCAAGTGTTTTAATCAGCTTCATGGATAGCAGAAAGTTCTCCAGGAAAGGCATACAAAATGCATGTCTCATCAACATGCCCAATATTTTGTATTTCTCCGCAGTCATTCAAGAATCCCTTCTATTAAAACTAATTTTCACTATATGGCAGTTCCTCGCGTTACATGCTTGTTATTTACGGTTTCAGACTTTTTCAGGCACATCATGCATTTGAACAAACCCATCTCCTCTTAATCAGAAAGGTTTTCATGCTTTTAACTGACATTTATTACGGGCTTATAATATTTCACCATTTCTATATTGTGTATGGTAACACTAGGTAAATTACCTACCATTTATGGAATGTCCTCTAATACGGAGTGTATAAACCTCCATGCCGTAAATAACAGACGTACTGTCTCAATACTCCGAACCGAAGCAAACCAACTAACTAAAGAACCACTAGCTCGGTATTGATATTTTAATCGGAACCAAATTATATCCGCTAGTAAAATTCTGTAGGTACCTAAATGAGTAATTAATATCACTTAAGTCAACATTATTATGAAAGAAAAATGCAATACAGAATATTGTACTTATTGTAATAAATTTTAGACGTGGTATTGTGTTTCATAAGATTCTTCGAAAATTCGTCGTGCGTATAAGCAACGAAAGTTGTGGCTGTAATGCTTTTATAATTATTAATATTACAAAGTTTGTTTTTCTGTTAATCTAATTTGCCGAATGTTTGCCTAGTCAAACCGCCGCCGAATTGTTTCGATGTTTTCCAACCAACCGGTGGAGGCAATGGTTAAAATTTAATTAGAACCAAACATAACCCCGCTGTATTGTTACTAATACCGCGGACATGTTTAAATAAAATCGAAGTGACTACGAACTTACCAACGGCGACAAATATGTGACTCCCTTGAAAAAGTTGTCATAACAAAAATATTAGAATTAAGAAATCCAAATATGCACAATTATTGTTATTAGAGAAAGAAGAAAATCGAAGTGGCGATCGATAACACTGCCATCTGTTCAAAATAATATGAACAAGGGATAATAATGAAGTTTACTGAAAAACAGTTTAGGACATTTGGAAAAGAATTTAACTGCAGATAAACAAACCATCAACGGCATACAAAAGAACAATTTTGACACTACAGTACCGATTGCAGATCTGTGTAGGTATAAATATTATTAATTTAAAACTTATTTATAGTAGGTAGACACATAAATTTTACATATTCTAAAAATAGATACCTACCGATATTCTGACAAATCGTACATTCAACAGCAACAAAGAACAACAAAATAGTTCCACAGAAGGATAGGTATAAAAATAATCATTAATCATCAGTGAAATGCAAAAAATCGCATGGTTCCGAGACGTGTGTGTAGATACATATAAACAAAATATGAATCTTTAGTATTTGAATAATTTGTACCTAAATAAATTTAATATTAGTCGATTTTCTAGCTTAGTTATAAAATGTTTAAAGACTTCTTTAACGAAATATTAAAAGTTTGCCTCGAAATACTGATGAAATAAAACCGTTTTTATGCCCACTTTATCGTTATAATGCTTACCTTATGTATCATTTCTATGGCAACTTTATTTTTGATACATTCCGAATTTACATGTATTTATGTGTTTAGTTTTTCGTTCGTTCGAGCGAAAACTTCATGATGCCAAAATAAAATAAAAGCATTACTTAAAAACACTTGAAAAATAAATTTCTCATGCTAAATATTTGACCCAGCACGAAACTGATAATAAAAAAGAACGTTTAGTTTCGATCTAATACAGGGGCGGGCAAACTTTTTGGATGGACGACCAAATTCAAGAATTCAAAATGAGCGGCGGGCCGCAAGTAAAATACCATTTTTAGATATACACTATTTATTATCACGAAAAATAAACATTACAAAAAAATTAATGAGAAGAATGAAAGTGTTGTACATTTTTTCAAATTCAGGTGTTAATTTTGTCGTTGATATTTTCAAAACTGCTTGTAAATGGGCATCGGAGATATTTGATCGTAAAGAATTTTTATTGAGGTTCATGATCGAAAATGTTTGTTCACATATATAGTTTGATCCAAAAACAACGAACATTTTTCTTGCATAATCTTTAAGTTGTTGGAATTTGTCTGAATTAAGGGCATTGTAAAATTTGGATATATCTTCACGACGATGCAATTCTCTTAAATCAGTGTCACACTTCAGACCAATAATCTCAAGTCACCAAATCTTTGTAAAAAATCGTCATTCAGAGCTTTAATAATTTTACCATATTCTTCAAATTTATATTCTGGTATATTCAGCAACTTCAAAGTTGGAAAGTGGTCCACCTTCTTATTCGATATTTGTCGAAGGAACAACTTGAGTTTTAATTGAAATCCATTCAAACTCTTTACCATATCGTGGGCATATATTTTTTTTCCTTGCAACGCAGAGTTAAAAGTATTTAAATGTGTCACGATGTTCAACATAGAAAATAGTGGTTACATAGTGTGAGACGAGACGCAAGGAAGACCGTACTGAGATAATACATTAACGAAACAACAAATTCTTCAAATTTTAATCTATTGTCAATATTTTTTTTTTAAATATAAAAAAAGTTATTCGTAATCAGAAGTACAATTAATGATAGCGGGCCGCAAAAAAATACCCGGCGGGCCGCAGTTTGCCCTCCCCTGATCTAATACAACAAAATTAATTATTAGAAACACCAATCGTTATTGCCTAAATTATTACATTCATGTATCTGTGTGGTCTGCGTATTACGGATAATTTTGCGATTATTTGACAGCCTTAATCTGTTCTGAGATATGTGCAGTAAATTGTAAGAAAATAAAACGTGTCAGTTTTAGTTTTAGTTTTTGTTGTATGCACGCACAATAAAATATTTACAATGATATAGGAATAGTTTATGATGATAAAGCTTATCAAGAGAGATAGGTAATGTAAATGGCAAATATTACAGGTTTATCTGATAGTGTTATCCACGTTATGTCTCTGCTCAACGTGTAATTCGTTAGCCACGTTTTCATGTTGGCGGTTATCAAAGGTATTTTACCTATCACTTCAGGTGCAATAGATAAGGTGGTAAAAATTCTCGCTAACGAGCAGGTGAGTATTCAAATAGACATCTGAAATGCCGATAGTATATTTTATTTTACCTTCAATAATGCGTGTTGCACTGATATAATTTGAGTAAATACCCACTATTCTTATCGCCAGTGATGTACTAAGACTTTAGTAGCGCTACGTTAAAATAAACGTAAATGCCACTGTCGCCGTACATTATTCTCCTATATCACAAAAATGTTGGTTTAAATAAATGGCAGTATCGAAGACAACAGACAAAATAATTTTAATTCAAGTTGCCACAAATTGATTTATCATTTCATCCAACCATAATCGTATCTAATATTTACATGAGCATAGGTGATCGACGCCATATTTTGTGGAGATATAAAGCAAATAAGTTTCTACAATAAATGAATAATTAATATAAACTGGATTTAGAGAAGCTACTTGGTGTTAAGCCTCAATTACATTGAGCTTCTTTACGAGCTGTTTATTGGCGAATTTAAAAGCGGGCGAATCAGCTACTGCGATTTGATGATTACACACAAAACTTTCCATTCGCTGAGAAGCCACAAGCCAGCGAATATTTTGACAGAACGTAGTTCGTTTTTTTAACGGGAGGTTGGTACTGCGCTCTACTGCGTAGACGCAGTAGGCCCACACGCCGGCGTGTAAGCGTGTTAAGTTGACCGGCTTTCAACTTTTCTCGGTAGAATGTTTACAACCTGCTTATTAGCTTATTTGATGATTACACTGTGCGACTTTACAGGCAGATTGTAAATTCGCCAATAAACAGCTCGTAAAGAAGCTCAATGTAATTGAGGCTTTACTAATACTACGTCTATATTATATAACACATTGATCACTGTCAATGATCGTTTTTCATACGTTTCGCTTGTTACATTTGTTTACCATCGTCCAGCAGGCAGCTTTCACTAGTGCTTAATTATGTTTTCATATATTTAATTAATGGAGTTACACATGATAATATATGTAAGTTATTTGTCGCCCTTATATAATAATATAGGTATATGCAACAGAACAGTGGCGAATGGTGACTTTTAGAAAGAGGTAGGCTGTGGAGATTAGAGGAAAAGAGCACATTTGTCAGGTATACTTACGGGAAATAAGAAGATAATACGATATTAGGTACTACTGATGAATGGTACACACTAATGACAACGACACACTACATTGATGACATTTCAATAGCTTTCTGACGATATAAAATTGTGCGATGGGTTTAAATTATGTATTTTTCTAAACATTTATACACATGAAAAATAATTTAATTTTTTTATTTTTAAAAACAATCTATATTTTTTATAATTATAGTATCTTAATATTAATTATTTTGAGCAATAATATTATGCCCAAAGGTTTTAGGCTTCGCCTCTCGAGCCTACAGTGTTTCATACATTACGGTAGACGAGGCTGAGGTCCGTGAAGTAAAGTCCATACAAAAAAATCTGACATTCATCGCACAATAATCCGATACATACAATGGTTAAAGAGAAATGGCACTGTAGCACTATTTTAACGTTTGACAGATGGTTCTGTATATACCTATTTATAATAATAATTACTACATAATATACGACAGAATTATTTTTGAAGAATATAAAATAATCAAGTGTTTTATTTAAATCCGTCAATATGTAATTAAAAAATATTTTTCGTGAAGATAGGCTTTAAATCATAGCCTAGCAAAGAGTCTTCGCATACTACAACATAATAGAGTATCGCTTCAGGCAGATATTTTTATTTAATAATTCAATATATTATTAAGTACTTACATGTTTTATATTCAAATGAAAATACAGGATTACACACCTTGTATATAAACACAAAAAAAATTAAAATCTAGAGGTAGGTACTGAAAATTAGACTAATCGTTATAATTAACATGCTTTTCTTGAGTTGCTGGTAGTTAAAATATGCTGCCATAAGTACGTACCTAATCCTACGGAACGTCACTCCTTATCGTATGTACACGGTTATTAGATTTTTTTATTGTAGTGTGTTGAATACATAATAATATGTGCTATCTTAGTAATGCAGACACCTTCCAATCTGATAAGTGATAATAGTTAACTACTATAACCTGATATTTGAAAGGTTATCTTAGTTATCCATCAACCCTACAAATTAAATCATTATCAACGCAATAGATGCCACTTGACGATAATTCTTTCAATTGTGATTTCCCTTTACAATAATGTATTACCAATAATAAATAGCAATGTCATAAAAGACATCGTATTTCAGATTACTATTTAATTAAACAAATATATCAAATAAGTCCAATAATTATTCAATGTGATTATACATCATGAAAAAAGCATATTATATTAATTATGAACATAAACCGTTCACCAAAAATAAAGAGGTTTTTTGAAACAAAAAATATACCTACCTAGGTCAGGGAATCGTAAGTGTGTATAGTATTGCAACACTGGGGTAAAACAGCAATCTATTTTGACATCTGCTCCGTAGAAATATATGACAATTTGATTGCATACATTTTATGACACTTCCGAAAGAAATCGTGTAATGTGTAGGCGGTAAATTTTCTATCATGCATTAAATCAGTTGGTATGAAACATTTATCGCTGAATTGCACGCTATACGGCGTTGCAACTTCATAATCAATTTGCGTTGGTCAGCACTGGCAATATGAATAGACCTGACGAGGTTGTTCTATTGCAAATTATTGACCATTTTATTTCTAGTCATATTTTCTTAGCAAATTCAAAGCAATGTATTATTACGCGTTGTCCCTATTCGTGCGTACACAAAATTATTCTTATGATAAGTGATAACATCCAAAATTGATTATTATCACATTTTAAACCTCATCCTATCATACAGAAACACAAGAAAATCGACTAGTGTGAAACCTGGATCACGGTTGGAACTGACATACGGGTCAGAACACGTTCGACTGGTTCAGGGCGGAAATAAGATACAGGTTTAAAGGGCTATAACTGGACAGCCTCCATCATATTTGTATAAGTATCATATTTTTCATATCTTAACATAATATATTATCACCCATCAATAAAAATAGAGCTCGGATAATTTTGTAAAATATGAGATAAATACAAAGTTCTTTGATCCCGACACTATTCTATTAATTACATTGTACAAGTAATTCATAGAATAAGATGTTATTGAAATCTGATGTAAAATAATAAAAAGTATATGTTTAATCCAAAACTCAAACTGTGGTAACTTCGCACTTCACTGTGTACCCATATTATTTTAAGATGTATAGATGAAGATTATACAGTTGTGTGATAGACATTGTGATACGAGGGTGGGTCAATAATTCCTTAGAAAAAAGCATTAAAACAGTTTTTATTTTTGTATTTTTTTTTATTTCTCAACATAATCTCCTTGGAGCTCAATACACTTGGTTAGAAGTTTCTCAATTTTTTTTAAACCGTCAGAAAAATAAGTTTTCGGAAGGTCCTCAAAATAAGCATTTGTCCGATCGATGACTTCTTCATTTGAAAAAAAACGTTGTCCACTTAGCCATTTTTTTAAGTTTGGGAAAAGGAAAAAGTCACTGGGGGCTAAATCTGGCGAATACGGTGGGTGGTCGACCAATTCGAACTTCAATTCTTCAATTTTAGCCATTGATCGTAAACATGTGTGAACACGGGCATTGTCCTGATGAAAGAGGATTTTTTTCCTGTTTAAATGAGGCCGTTTTTCTTCAATTTCATTTTTTAGCTGGTCCAATAAAAATGCATAATAATCCCCTGTTATTGTTTTTCCTTTTTCCAAATAGTCAACGAAAATAATTCCACGTGCATCCCAAAATACAGTAGCCATAACCTTACCAGCTGATTTTACGGTTTTCGCCTTCTTTGGACATGGTTCGCCTTTCGCAATCCACTGCTTTCACTGTTCTTTCGTCTCGGGAGTATAGTGGTGTATCCATGTTTCATCTACAGTCACAAAGCGACGAAAAAATTCATCCGGATTGCGTTGCATGAGCGACAACAGGGCTTTAGAGGCCACCACCCTATTGCGTTTATTGTCGACTGTGAGCAAACGCGGCACCCATCTTGCAGAAACTTTTTTCATGCCCAATTTGTCATGTAAAATAGAAATGACGCTACCTTTTGAGATCCCTGTAACCTCAATTATCTCACTCAACTTTAATCTTCGGTCACTTAATACCATATCGTGGATTTTATTGATCATTTCTGGTGTAGTCACCTCTACAGGACGTCCTGAGCGTGGTTCATCCTTTGTTGATGTACGACCACGTTTAAATTCATTTAACCAGTTATAAATAGTTGCAAGTGAAGGAGCAGATATGCCGTGAACTAAATCCAACTCATTTTTTATTTCCTTTGCTGTTAACCCTTTTATATTAAAATGTTTAATAACAGCTCTAAACTCAATTTTCTCCATTTTTGTAAACAAGCAAATTTTTTTTTTAAATGTACGAAAATAAAAAACAACAACCCGACCAATCTGATTGAAACTTCGCAGCATACTGAATCGGTAGTGCCACTGCATGAAAACAAACCGCTTACAGTACTAGTCGCGCCACCTGTCGGCTTTTCTAAGGACTTATTGACCCACCCTCGTATATTATTATAGATGCTATTCAGGATGAGTTGTATTTAATAATTATTATAGTTATAAAACTGCTAAGTTTATTGTGGTCCCTAAAAATAGCATATTTTGATATTTGAGTTATTCGTTTGAAAAAATATCTTCAGTAAGGTGCTAGGTCAAATATGTCAGTTTATATTTGGCTACATCGCTGTAATCACAAATCTTAGAACATATTTGGTGAGGCAGAGGTCGTTAAAGATCCCCGATTCAAGATTCAAGAAGATGGAACACTGTAAGACCACGACTACGGAGTGTATGGAGTAGAGGTATCTTCGCTGTAGTACGAAAATAGAGAGGACTACGAGAGTCAGAAACTCGGTATCTCGAGCCGCCACAATGATGATAGTTAAACAGATACCTACTCTAACTTACATATTTCAGGCAATAAAACGGCAAATCCGCCCGCTGCAATTCTTAGTTAACAAGAAAAATCCCTTTTTGATAAATTATATGAAGATAAATGTACATAATAAAACGATTTTTATTTGTTTTGTAACTTTTTTTAATTTGACAAAGACCACTTTGGTCCGTTGGGACAATATTTTAACTGTTCAAACCCAACAGATGAAACCTGTCTTCCATCAAATAAATGAAATAAGTATAAAACGAACTTTTAGTCTTACATTTTTTAATTACCACTTTCGTCGACCGTGGATTTTCAGTTGAAAATTAAATCATTTTAATCAAAAATATCAAGCATTCTTTTAAATTTTAAGCAATATTACATCATAATAATGTTTATTTTTTGTGATAATTTTACGATAAATAAGTATGATTTTCTAGGTATATCATTTAGTCAAATAATTGCCGAAACAACAATTTATTATTTGAGGTCCTACGGATTAAACTACATTATTTATTTAACATTACCTAACTGTTTTCAACATTGTGTCAATGACATCTTGTTGTTAATTATTACTACTACAAGAGAATAATATTATATTGATATTTATTTGTGAATCATTATCATCAGACGGGGTCGATCCACTGCTAGATTAAGGCCTCTCCTAGCTCCCTCCACTCTCCTGGTCTCCAGTTCTTCGCTGCCACGTACATCCACTAAACATTATGAGTTTGTCTATCCAGCGTATTTTAGGGCGTCCCTGTGGTCGTTTGGTACCCTTTTCAATGGTACCACTGTATGATATAAATATTTTATTGTTTTAAATTAAATAATTAAGACCACAATAAATTATAGACGGTCGATATGAAAATGAAGAGATTTATAAACCATATTCATGGGGTAGGTAGGTACCTATACTCCAACGCTGGAAATAAAATACTTAGGTATAACTTTTTGTGGAAAGCAAGTATTGTACGTTTCACTCAGAACTAATATTCCTTCACTTGCACTCATTTAATCTTCAGTGCGTCATTTTATTACATATCAGTATCACACATTATCACGTAAGTATAATACGAAATAGATTATTTTACATGTTACGATAAATAGGTTCAATTAATTTGTCGTTTGAATTATATTGCCATGAGTTAAATTAGTGGTGCATAACCTATTTGACAGAAGAGCCAATTTATCCATTTTTATTCATGGGACGCAGTGAGTAAAAGTGTGGAAAAATTAGAATATAAATACTGGACTAAAAACACGTACATTTTATTATTATAACTTGAATAGTTAGTTACCTATTTACATATCAGATACTCCAATCACTATATACTCAGCATTACGTGCATATTTCTACAATATAACTCAGTATCAACCCTAGTGAAATTTCTGACACTACATGCTAGCATCAAGCATTTCGACCCTTGGGTCCTGGGTTCAATGTGTGTGATTGATATCCTAAATACATGGAGATTATCACTGTTCAAATGGTATCTGTGTTAAGACTTTTAGTTTTAATAAGGAAAACGCATGCTCGCAAATGTAAGTAGGTACTCGGCGATGAAACACTTGTCATTTTGGACCGCGGATTTCGTATCACTGCTCTAGGCAATTATTTCCTAGAGTCAGTCCATTCGCGATGAGTTCAGTGGAATAATGGTGTTGGTGTCATCATATAGTACTGTGTCATATTGGGCCGCGGATCGTACATCACTGATTTACATACTCAAAATATTATGTGTGCTAAATTAAAATGCACCCATTTGATAAAGTGCTGATTGGATATAGGTATACCTATACCATAAATCGCACAAAATTTAAACAAACAACAATTAAACCTAGTTCAAAACAATCTTAAAAGTATTTTAAAATTTTGACAGAACTTTAAATTGAAATAATTGATCCAGTTAACAAAACGATATTCTTTTGTTTTTCGACATCCTTCAGACTGGTTTCAAAAAAAGAACAATGAATGCCAGGGGAAACCTGGACGTCTGGCAAGGCAACCCTGATAAAAAAAACATCATACAAGTAATAATATCGCGTCTCTCTTAATGTATGTAGGTATATACTTACTTTGACAGGTACATAGCGATTTCAAATAAATAAACAGCTGATTTGATTGTATTATTCTACGAGCCTATTTACGTCAAGATATATACGTCACATGTCACGTATATCGCAATAAAGTGACAATTACATAAATTAAAAGAAAACATATACATAATTTTTAAAGCAAATTATTCAGGGTTGGTCATCATGTCTCAAATTGTCTTGTAAAAGTAAGAAATTTGTGTTGGTCAACTACCACAGTAAACCTAAATAAATCCTAACCTAACATTGTGTACCTACTTATTGACTGCATATTATCATTGACAGCTTTTAGCTTTATGAGTCTTTGAGGCAACACTGCCATCCAATCCTCACCTCTACTTTTTTTTCTAAATAGGTCTTTTCATCCCTATATTTAGTGTTAGAGCGGTGCACAACCTGCGACCCACTGTCCAAATGAAAAATTGTCAAAAATATTGGCATATCAAAATAATGATTTTCGGTGAAACCTGATAAAATCGTTTAATGCGTTAGTTAATTATAACCGTTAACGCGGTTAACACGACAGTAATCATCGATATAGATACACTGTGGTGTATATTGCCTTCACTATAACTTGATGCACGGCGCATATGATATAAATTTGCAAAAAACAGTACAATTAGATAATGGATAAATCGACCCTGTTTCTATCACCGCTGAAGGTTATGAAAATGTTTTAGTGTTTAGTTAGTTAGTGTTAATCAGTTTGTTTTAGCGATATTTATATTTGACCATGTTTTCTATTTCAATAGCAACACTGAATAACCTTACTTCTCGATTTACATGGTCTGACAAACCTAAAGGGGCCCGTAAACGAGCATCAAAAATTTCAGATTGCCGATACAATTGTCAAAAAAAGTCAGTTGCTGGGCAATGTATGTCCCGTCATCAGTGTCGGGCAAGTGAGGCTGGTGTATTTTGTGCGTACACGCGACAACAACGGCCGGCAATGAAGTTTCTGCACCATTTAAAAAATAATCACATACCTATACAAATTAATCCAAAATGAAAGAATGATTGTCCTACTTTTAAACAAACGTGAAACAATAGGTAATATAAACCAGGAATTAGTTATTGATAATTATGTATTTAAAAACTTTAAAAGAATGTCAAAATTTGACGTTTGTGCAGCTTTGTAGTTAGCCTTTTTATATTAGGATCAACATAGTTTGGATTCGATGTTCCATAGCTTTGACGTAAATAAACCACATTAATAAGCTCCATTACCCTGTTGTTTGTCCATTTATTCATTTACGTAGTGTGAATTGAAGATTAGTAATGACACAATAATAATATTAATATCGACACGGCGAAAAATTATAACAATGTACGAGGGTGGGTCAATAAGTCCTTAGAAAAGCCGACAGGTGGCGCGACTAGTACTGTAAGCGGTTTGTTTTCATGCAGCGGCACTACCGATTCAGTATGCTGCGAAGTTTCAATCAGATTGGTCGGGTTGTTGTTTTTTATTTTCGTACATTTAAAAAAAAAATTTGCTTGTTTACAAAAATGGAGAAAATTGAGTTTAGAGCTGTTATTAAACATTTTAATATAAAAGGGTTAACAGCAAAGGAAATAAAAAATGAGTTGGATTTAGTTCACGGCATATCTGCTCCTTCACTTGCAACTATTTATAACTGGTTAAATGAATTTAAACGTGGTCGTACATCAACAAAGGATGAACCACGCTCAGGACGTCCTGTAGCGGTGACTACACCAGAAATGATCAAGAAAATCCACGATATGGTGTTAGGTGACCGAAGATTAAAGTTGAGTGAGATAAATGAGGTTACAGGGATCTCAAAAGGTAGCGTCATTTCTATTTTACATGACAAATTGGGCATGAAAAAAGTTTCTGCAAGATGGGTGCCGCGTTTGCTCACAGTCGACAATAAACGCAATAGAGTGGTGGCCTCTAAAGCCCTGTTGTCGCTCATGCAACGCAATCCGGATGAATTTTTTCGTCGCTATGTGACTGTAGATGAAACATGGATACACCACTATACTCCCGAGACGAAAGAACAGTCAAAGCAGTGGATTGCGAAAGGCGAACCATGTCCAAAGAAGGCGAAAACCGTAAAATCAGCTGGTAAGGTTATGGCTACTGTATTTTGGGATGCACGTGGAATTATTTTCGTTGACTATTTGGAAAAAGGAAAAACAATAACAGGGGATTATTATGCATCTTTATTGGACCAGCTAAAAAACGAAATTGAAGAAAAACGGCCTCATTTAAACAGGAAAAAAATCCTCTTTCATCAGGACAATGCCCGTGTTCACACATGTTTACGATCAATGGCTAAAATTGAAGAATTGAAGTTCGAATTGGTCAACCACCCACCGTATTCGCCAGATTTAGCCCCCAGTGACTTTTTCCTTTTCCCAAACTTAAAAAAATGGCTAAGTGGACAACGTTTTTTTTCAAATGAAGAAGTCATCGATCGGACAAATGCTTATTTTGAGGACCTTCCGAAAACTTATTTTTCTGACGGTTTAAAAAAAATTGAGAAACGTCTAACCAAGTGTATTGAGCTCCAAGGAGATTATGTTGAGAAATAAAAAAAAATACAAAAATAAAAACTGTTTTAATGCTTTTTTCTAAGGAATTATTGACCCACCCTCGTATTATCGAATCGGCTGTGGCAAATGTTTTTTGTTGCTAGGGTGAGGTCAAACAGAGACGCACACATGGAGCAGAGCGAGAATGAATAGATAGAAATAGATTTTAAGATGTATTTATAGTCTAAGGATTTAACTAGCAATTGAAGCGCCTAGTTTCAAAAGCCCCTAAAACGACTTTATGTAGTTTTGAGAAAAATGAGAAAAAAATATTTCTATTAAATTTGTGAATTTTATGTATTATTTTGTAATTCGTAACATTCTAAAGAGTATTTTGGCTTTCCATTTTAGGGGTATTTGAAAAGCACACCCTACCATTTTAGCGGGTTGTGAAATGTACCCTAATTTTTGATCATACGTATTGACGGTTTTTGGCGTTTTTTCAAGCTCAATCTTTGACCATCATATAGGTAATAAAAATATCCATCTACATACATATCTAACTCAAAAATTTTCAAAAACCGTTTTAGGGGCTTTTGAAACTAAAATTATTGCCGTATTTTCGATTGAGTTCGATATTCGATATATTGACCAACCGTGCTGCCAGAAAGCAAAGGCAATAGATAGAAAGTTTCGGCAATATAGACTACTATTTTCATATTTTGGGGAACTTTTAACAGCAACACAATTGCCGTATCAAATTGCCGTCAAAAGTTGCTCGTTTACGAGCCTCTTTACATCTCACTCGCCACCTAAATTGGCAAATATGTCGCACACCTTCGCAATATATCATATAGTGTCACGTTAAATTCCGTCAAAACACCTTCATTCGTGCATAATAACTTACGCTACCCTTTTCAACCCACTAGAGAGGAGTCCGTTAGAAACTTTAATTAACAACAATACCCCCTACTTAACCGATAAACCAGGGCATTATTATTTGCATACTTAACTAAACGGGTGACTTAAAGGATGCGAAAGATTACGGTTGTAGAGCTTTGTAAACAGATTCTTTTTCGATTTCGTATCCGTCGTTGCTGAGTATCACTATTCTTTCAAATGACCTTTGATAAGGTATCTCCAGCGATCCCTGCGTTTTGCCGCCCCCGTAGTGTCATTCACTTAATCAGACCATCTTGTAGGCCAGACATATCCAACTCGTCGAGTCCGGGATGAATTTTGATCAATCGCACCATAAGTCCATTTAATGTATGGTGAAAAATATGTACCTCGATCAGATAAAATATATCAGTTTAAAGTGCGGGGATTCACGTCTTCTCTTTTTCTCACTTCTGCGTTCGTGAGGAATGTAATACGAATTGAGTAACAACAAGGTCGCGCGTAGATTTCTCATGATTAATTTGAAAACTAATTTTCACGTAACTGGTTCAGGCTATACTTCAGCTGGGGCATGGTCTAAAACGATCGTGACTACGCGACGCGAAGATTGTGCAAACGACGCGTGCAGAACAAAACATAATTTGTCATAAAAATTCAACATGCGTCCATTTAATGTTATGTTTATTATTTTATTAGTAATAATAATAATATATTCATTGACATGTTTTCTTTTTCATGTAAATGGATAACGTTTTTTAGTCATCTTTACACGATTTAAGAATTAATTCTCCCGACGCCATCACAAAATAAATTGACGTGTTCACAGCTCGACTATCGCTCTCCGATTGGCAGCGAGTCCTAAATTTTATTGAACCCTATAGTTGAAAATTATTTGCCGTTTCACTAAAGTATGCTCTTAATAAATGGGTACGGGTGAAATTAATATCACAACAAAACATACTCTCAAGTTTTTATTATTTCACTAATTGGCTGCCGCCTATAATGTGTTGGCTCCAAAGCAGTGCACGTCCTACCTCCGCGGGACGTCACTGATACCGAGTACATTCGTCGCGAATTGCGATGAGTCAAGAATTTGTGGTCTTGAAAGTTTAAGCTTTTCAGAGTATAGGGACACTTTTTCAAATTGTTCGAGACGGCGATTGGACAGGTAAATACCCTTTTTTCACATTTCTTATTCAGTTTCTTACAAAATGGAAACCCCCTCTTTGTTGTTGACTGCAAACAAAATCCTGATTTCTCGATTTTCGTCTCGCAGTAAAAAACAAGAAACAAAGTTCTCCCAAGTCAAACCGAACTTAGAACTCCCGAGGAAAGATTCCAAAGCGAAAGTCGAGAAAGATGGTCTGGTGAAGCTCTCGCATTTTTGTTTGTCTTTTTTTTTACCTCTGAAAACTTTCAAGTAATAATGCTACGAAACGTATTACGTGATCTGCATTCTTCTAGGCTCTAAAGAACCTGAGATGGCCAACTTCAGAGCAAGGAAACTTTTATATATTGTATAATACACGTGCTAGTATCATTTTAACTGGTGTTATATAGATGGAAAACAAACTTCCACGTGTTAATTCAACAATTTCGTTTGTTTTTATTTGTTGTTTTTAATGAAAGGTGAAGCTTCCAAGAGTAATTAAAACAAACTAGTTAAGAACTTTATTTCTAAAATATCTTATAGAATTATAGATAGTACTATGTTACGCTCTATTAGTCTTTTTACAATATACGGCCACAACTACAGTTGCTTTCTGTTATGGTCAAAAATTTTATAGCTAACATATTTTAAAACAATATTTTTAGCGGTAGATGATGAGGTGAAGATAAAGATCGTTGTTGCGTGGATGTTTGGAGGAGAGTTTATTGATCGTTACAGCAATACACCGAATACAATAATAAGGATGATAATGTGAGATTATAATCGCGTTTAATGATGTACTGGTGAGATCGATGTGATCAAGAGATTGATTATATTAATACACTTAGAGACTTGATTCGAGTGGAATAACGTTGACTATGTCGAATGAAGGACTCGTGACAATAGTAGTGCGTCTCGTGACGGACTCGATGAGTTCAGTGAAGATTCATGCATTGTCCTTCAAATTTATATAAATGCAGTACATATAAGTATTACAAGAGATATTGTCGCAATTAACAAATCAAAACAGACCCTACTGATCTAGTTATGATTGAGGAAATGCTGACTATATTATCGCTCTATTGTTTTGTGTTGACAACAAAACGTACATATTAAAGTGTGGTACTCATTTAATGCTGAGTGGTATGATTGCTACAAATTAATAGTAGTTTTAGAGATATGGATATTCTGTTGTGATTCAAATATAAAATAATAGGTATGTATAATTCATAATAGAATGTAATTTTTGATCTTTACAAAAATAAAGATGGTAAACCAAATGAATTTTAGCATATACCTATTTGTAGTTTGAATGAACTTTTCTCATCCGATCGAAGGGC